>NC_051162.1:38302634-38927277 GCF_013339745.2 Dermacentor silvarum
GTTTACTTCGGAAGTACCGGTAAATAACGAGCTACAGTTCCTTTATGTCAAGTTAGAAATTCTACCAGAACATGTGTGTTGGTCATTCACGCCCCGAGCTGGAAAACCGCTAATGAACTATGCCTAAAACCATTGCAGGCTTGTGAAGAATGGCATAGTCATTTCATGTTGCCGGTCAGCATTGTTGAAGTCGTGTTCCGCACAGTAAACATTGCCTTTCTTGAGCAAGTTGATCGGTTGAGAGAGGCCGGGTAGGTGCCTGCTCGCTGTGATGCTGGCGTCATGTGCTAGACTTAAGAAAAACTTAAACAGGATAAAGAACTATGCACAAAAAAACAAAGCCAGAAAGAATTAGGTTCCAAGGTTTCAGTGATTCCGTATGTGCATGGCTTTAACACAGACTTAAAAAGGTGGCTGGGAGTTACGAAGTAAAAGTGGTGCTTTCGGCTAAAAACAAGAGGTAGTGTGTGTTCTAGGATAAAAAGTTCGAAAGTAAGCGTGATGCAAAGAAAGAATGCAGTATTAAAAATCTGCGTGAGAACCAATTTCTTCATTGCGCGAAGAAAGTTGTGTATCAGGTTCCTGTGACATGAGGTCATGTGTACGTAGTGCAGACTGCAAGATGCTTTAACACGAGACTAAGGGAACACTTGTCCAGTCTGAAAGCTAGCCCTAGTAAGCATTTGGCTATGCTTTGTCAAGAACATGCGTGCTCACCTTGACTTAGAAGCACCTTCATATTGTTTAGGCATCGAAATCAAATCGTGAGAAATTGTGGAAGCGCACTGGATTGCAAAACTAAAGGAAAAATGCATCAGTCATCCTTCTGTTTCACTGCTATATTCGCTCCTGTCTTTTCATCTTAAGTGCTTGTTTAATGCGCATTGCTGTTTTTATGTTGACCGGGTCGCGCTTATCCGTGGCATTTTTACCAAAAGTGTTGTTATATACGCTATTGATGTGTTGTGTTGACTGGATAGCACAGATCTGGGTTCTTAAGTAAATGGTTCTTCGAAAATAAAACCAGTTGTTAGAACGGGATCGTGCTTGTGTTGCTCCTTTTCTTCGTCCTTGTTTGTTTATGCACAAAACATTTTTTAATGAATCTGTTCCACTTAGGCAGACTCACAGTTTTGCTTCCTTTTTTTAAAGGTGACACGTATGGCTATCACATACATGTAGAGTATGACCTTCATTCCCAAACAAAGTGAACAGCACTACCCTATGGGTCAGGTGCCTTGTTTCACACATTCTCCCAAACATTATTAGCGCGGGACGCTGATGTTGGCAGGGAAACTGATTTATGCAGCAATATAAAGTATTAAGTACTCAGCTCTTAATGTTTTCTCTGCAGTTTAAGCATCGATGGGTCTTAAAGTAAGAAAATACGGAATGCAACATGCATAATTCACGACGCAACCCCTTTGGAAGTATTTAGTAGTCTGAATTATTTGGATTGCATATTTAGATTAGAAGGATTTCATTCTGCAAGAATGGCATCATCCCAATAATTCTTGCATTTGGTGCTATATTTACTTTTATTTCAGTTGGAATGTAGATGCATCGACAGCGATATCGCTTGACATGTCTTCGTTCGACTGTTTCTCCAACTTAAGCTAACTCATATTCTGAAATGACCTTGCAGATGATACCAAGAACTTGCTCAGCAGGAGTATGTCTAACATTCACGAGATCTGAGGCTCTTGAAGGCATATGTAAGAAAGCCTGGGGTGCATGCTGCTCTCTCATTTAATCAGCAAGTTTCTGGAAATCATCTATAAGTTTTCTTGTGATGAATGTAAATTTGCTTGGACGGGAGAAACATGGAACTTGAACAGGTGAATTATGCAGCATAAGAATGATCTCAGCAAGAAGCAGGCATCAAGAAGCATTGTCGCTCAACACGCATAAACCGTCAATTAAAAGAATTATTGGGATGATTTAAAATTCTGGTAGTGTTGTGAAATTTGTTTTCTAATCTATATTTAAACTCCTTGATTATTCAGCCTACTACCACTACCTTTGCCAGAAACATTCATAGTCATTATCCTACCTATGCCAAATTATTCCGACCAATATTCAAGCCTTCATAAGCTGTTTTTTTTCACTGCCAATTCTCTGAGGGAGAAGAGGTGTCCTATTTCTCTCCACCTATTTCTCGTTCACTGTTCACTCTCAAACTGCATTAAGCTTCAGCAGGTTCTATGCTTAAAGCTGTGATTCCCTTTCCCTCTGCCATCTTTGACCCACCTGGTTAGCTAAGTAGGTAGAAAAACTGCAGAAGAAAGGTTGTGGCGCTGAGTTGGACTTGTGCCCCAAGGAACCTTTGCACGATGGCTCGAGGAGCAACTGCTTGTGGCATGGAGTGGCTCAAGCTGTGATGAGTTCACTTTGTAAAATCCTGCTGGTCACTGCTGGCCCGTCTTTGCCGGAACAGGAATGAACGTTGGCAGTCTACAGTCTCGGTTTCTTCCTTGAGCGCCATGGCCATGTACAGAAACCTTGTCTCGACAGGCTGCATAAAAAAGGATAATTTGCTGAGCTAAGTCTTTTTTCCTAAAAGAACCCATTCAAAGTTGTATTTGTAACTTTGCGACACTTTCCGGGTGATGCCAGCGGTACTTCATTGCACAATGCCACAATCATGACTGAGCTGTGGCCATTCTGAATACAGCTTGCAACACGTGACAAGACCATACATACAAATGCAACCAAAATAGTAAACATTTGTTGTAGCTTCTGTATATGGCACTATTCGAATGAGACAATTGTAGCACTCTTCTCAGCTCAGTAAAGTTATTTCTCGTTATTTTACTTTTCATGAGGAAATTGCCATGAGCTTCTCTTGAAAAGTAAGTAAACATTCTTGCTTCAGTTTATTCTTCAAATTCTTGCATCACGAATGGATATCAGGAACCCATTTACACCACAGGCAGAGCTCCATATGTTTAAAAACATTATAAATCAAAGTACATCACAATTTTCATAATCGTGTCATGCTAGTATTATTGGTGGCTATGGCTGCTTCAAGCAATTATTTTTCATTAAGGTGGAAACAGTTATCATCTCAAATTGTTTGCAGCAAGGGTGTACAATCCACAAAATCAATCAAAAAGGTCACATTGTGTTCAATTTTCAAACATTTAGGATAGGTCACATACAACAGCTAATAAAGAATGCAAACTTGAAAATCTCAACTGAAGAAGAAACCATTTTTTGAATATGGAGCAAAATGCCACCAGCTCATGTGGAGTACACCCTTACTATGTACTCCAAGCGAAGAATGTTGTTACAGCAATGCTTGAACACTATATGAATGTAATAATCAACAACCTTAAGCAGAATCTTAACACCACTGAACAAATTGTGCTTCGAAGATTCCTGATCCGAAATTCTCAACAAATTGTTCTGGTGTTGTACGTGTTAAGCTTGTTATGCGTTCTGAAATGCAAGCTCACAACATCTACAATTTCTCTAAAGGCAATATCAGCTTTGTCAAGATAGGTATGACGTGCAGATAAGGTGGATAATGCATGACATCATGAACACTCAGATGTGTTTACCATTGGGCTCACTCTTGCAGCCATGAAATTATGAGATGCAGACACATTTTACGTTGAAACCGGTTTTGTGGAGTACTGCATGCTTCCCAGGCTTCTCCAGTTGTGAGAGCCGTCTCCCCTACACAAATGAGTGATGAGGAATAAAAAAAGAATTTCAACATGCAACAATATGTTGGTCATTTGCTAGTATGCAGCAGGCTTTTTGACTCCTAGCTTGCCTCACACAAATCTACCATGCACAGTATTTGCTTTGCCCAAGCATCAGCCACTTTACGATGCAATGTGTACAGAGCCCTTGCCCTTAGTTTTTCTGCTTTGTAAACAGTTACCGTGTGTTCAGCTGGCATCGAGAAAGGGGACATAAAATACTATGTGCACCACTGATCTCTACTATGTTTTGCTGAATGCCGCTTCGCTGCCCAGAGCCAGGGGTAGATGAAGCCAGCGGAAATGCAGTGTCGTGCAGCGGCTTGTCCCAAAAGTAGGGCATACGCTGCACTTACTAGTGTGTGCCGTTGCACAATATTGCTGCCATAAAAATTTTTCATCGTGGTTTTCCACATCTAGGCGATGTCTCCACATGTCTGGTGAGAGCTGTTACGATGTTCTGAACCCGTACGTGATAAGTTTTTCTTACAGAAAGCATTTTCTGATTGACAAGTGTTTTCAGCACGTGCCACTCATGTTAGCGATGCTGTCAGTGCTGTGATGGAAAATTCTGGACGTCTTCTCGAAATACTTCTCTGGATTGCTTCGGTAGCTTGCGGCACAAAGGGCAAGCATTATAGCAGAAATGCCGCACTCCTGTGCAGGTGAAATGCCACAGCAAATTCGTGAAGTACCAACTTCTGGGACAAGGTTGGCTTCAGTCGAAGGCGCTCAATGCGCTATCCAGCCCCCCATAGTAGAGCTCAGTGGTGTGCAACCTTTTATGCTAGCTTTGCTATCTAGTCGGAACATTGGAAACAGCTCCCACCTTACTTTTATCAACCTGTGACATGCAAACCGAAAGTCGCATCACTGTATTGATTCTATGGCTTTAGTTTTCTAAGCGAACTGCCTGCATATTCTAGCATGTTGTTAAAAAACACAGTTGGCACATTTTTACTGTTACAAGACAGGTTAGTTGGCTGACAGAAATGTGAAACATGTTACCACCGCTCTGATAGGATGCAAAAAGGAGAATTGAAATTTACTTGGCACAGGGGCTACAGCAGGCACGTATGGTTACTGTATGCTCTATTGTTGTTTCAAGTAAAAGTTAAGTTTTTATGCTGTATTTCTACTTATTCTGAACCATCAAACTGCACAATCAATGTTCCAAGTTTATACATTCTTGGCGTTTGATTGCCCATGTGATTTATTTCCTATGAACACAGGCAGTAATCCCTCTATAATAAGCAAAATGAGTTAGAAAAAGAAAAGCCGTGATAATAGTCCACAATTGCCGAGGGCAGAAGTAATGGCTGATAGCACTTAATTGAGGCTACATAAATATTCAGTTTTCTCACAGCTTGTTCAGCAAGTAATAAAGAGGTATGCTGTGCACCTTTGCATGACCAATGCAATCTGGTGAGAGACTGTGCACTGAGTCTCCTTGGTTGTGTTCGGCAATTTGACTTTGGTATTTTGCTATACATAATTCCTTGGGTATTCGTAGCTTACTTTGCGATAAAATGGAACTTGGAGCAGTGGTCATCTATACATAAATATTTGCACATAAATAATGCAACCACAATGACAGCATGATGAGAGGGGGCAATATGAGACTCTCAGAAAACGAAAAAAATATTACGATTATAATGTGACATGATGCCACAAGAAAACAAAGCAATGCATAGAAGCAGATGGCGCTTCCATGCCACCAAGATTATTTACTAAATAGGCAGCGCTTCAGAAGTGCCCGTGACACAATTGAACACGGCAAAGCTGCGTTTGCTCCACACGCGGTAGCGATCACAGCATTGTTGCCAAGTGGTTTAGATCGCCGCAGTTTAAGTTTCCAGAAAATGTACAGAAGAACAATCTGCTTTATAGTCTTAAAGAATATAACATGAAGTACATTACAAGGCCAGAAACATTCCTAGAAAAGTTGCCTTATATTTGCTTAAATCGGCAAGCAGCATGGCTTGTTTTACATAGAATAAATTTTCATGATACCGCAGTGTGCAGGGTTTTATAGACAAAGTGAAAAACATTCAGCCCATATACCACACTATGACGGTATGCAATAATTGTAATCTCATAATCTAAAAGGTGTAGTTGATTTTACAAAAGTTGACATTCTTCAATCTGAGCCCTGTAAATTTTAACACGCAGGGGCACCCCTTGGCTAAGCAATAGGGATGTAATGTGTATGCATACAAGCATTACCCTATGCATTTGTACCACATTGCCCAAAAGAAATCAATTTTCCCGTCAAAGTCTGCCTCATGCAAGACTGGAATTAAAGCATAAGTTTATACAGTCATCCAAACAATAACACCTCATTTTCACATATGAAATTCATATAAATAGATCTCTCTTGATGCCAGCCTGCTGGAATGCTGAACCTTGGTGCATGCTTTAGAGAAATTATAGTAGTAGCACTTTACTCAAAAGTTATTTAGGGCTGCAGGGCTGCAGTGCTGCAGAACACACCTACAAATGCCGCATTTCATGTGTAGCAACTTGGCTGATTTGCTTGAACAACCTACCAAGAGCAAATTAAAATTTCTTCCTGTTTAGCATTTTTGCCTGCTAGACCACAATCGAATGTCATCAGTATATTAACTTGGAGAAACAAATCTGGCTTATACGGGGCGTCCCAACACACAAAGGTTTGAAAATATGCAAATGCTACGTATCTGGACACAACCAAGGTAAAGTTTGCCATCACCTGGAGATACTCACTTTTTTGCATTCTGCCTAATTGCATAATTAAGTGTAAATTATTTAATCAACTTCTCACATATTATAATTACATGAAATATGTGCTACATGAAAGTTTTTCTGAGCGTGAAAGAAAGCCACGAATACACGCAAAGAGCCTCGAGCGGCCATTCATGCGGCAATTTTATGTGTATTCGCGAGCTTCTTTCCCGCTCGGAAGAACACTTATATGTAGCACTTTTTGCACAACAGGATGCTGTATCAGGAGTTGTTCATGGTGTTCTACAATTTCCTCATTTACACTTTTGATCTGATTAGAGTAATTGAGAGGTTGACTAATTAAGACTAATGATCTAATTAAGCAGAATGCAAAGAATATTCTCAGTATCTCCAAGCAATGGCAAACGTAATAACTTGGTTTTGTCCAGCTACGTGGCATCTTTATTTTAAAAAATATTTATGCATCATAGTTGGGACACTGTATATTAACAGCTTCACATATTGCCACAGCTGTGTGTTGTAACATTCAAAGGGTGCTTGTCCATCTAATGTCACTAACAGTGATCACCTACACAGCTAAGTGGATTGCCATGTGCAGGTTGGTAGTAAAATGCTGAGAGAAACAAATCCACTTACTTTGAAGGCAACAATATTGCGGTAACTTGAGAGACATGGTCTCATGGCAGGCAGCAGATCTCTTCTCAGCTCCAGCAGGACACCAGCAACTAGTCTTTCAGTAAAAGAAAATATTGAATCAGTAATGTTATGTTACCTTGTTCTTGCTAAGCATCAGCACAATCATCTGATTTTCATGCATATCTACCTTCTGCTGAAGCAGTTGAACTGAAGGATTTATAAAATACAGTCTATATTGATTGCATTTGCTTCTCTGGCATGTACAATTTTTTTGCAACTGATACATTTACAGCTAGCTACACGACACGAACGCTTGGATTGCCCAGACATCATTAGAAGCAAAACGTCTTGCTGCACCACAAGCAGTTGCACCAAGGAAAGACACAGCAGAGCTAACACTTTTTTTTTGGTAACTACAATGTAAATGCATGCAAACAAGGAGGCGACTATCGCACGTATAGTGACAGTACAAGCGTCAATAGGAATTATGTGCGCAACTGAATGCACTCTTATTCTAAGTTTTTAACGCGCATGAGCAATAGGTTATACGCGCCACACAAGAAATTTCGATCGCGCTACCATGGAGATCGATGTGAAATTATGTGATCCTTTTTCCCATTCACGCGCCATTTTTGCCTTATGACGCTGTTTACTGGCCTTTTGAAAAACAAATAGTTCTGTTCGCCACGCCAGCTTACCACACATCATCTAAACAGCTACACTATGCAAACCGAACAAATAGAAATACAACGGGCTTACCTCATACGTACGCGTACGCGCAGCGTGCGTACACTGTTGAACATCCGTTGAGGGCAGGCTATCCCGTATCCAAGCGCATACGTGCACCCGTACACAGGACTTCGATGCCGCAGCGTGCAGAGTTTTGTAGACGAAGGGACACATTCCGTTCAAACATCCCCGCGCTCTGACGGCACTTGACGAGCACAGAAGCGTACACCACACCGCGACAAATTCGGAACTTTGCCAGTCCTAACATGCCGAGAGTCGTACAGCCGAGAGTCAAGCAGCCTAACCATCCATCGCGTCTGTTCTTCGCTCACGATGCGTCAATCTCTGTTCCATAGGGCCTTGCTCCACTCTTGAGTACAAATCAAGACATATTTACGGTAAACTAACAAACTGTACAACATAAAAAGATAAACCGGCTGGCTACACAATGCAGCTTCGTCAACCGCTCGTCTTGTTACATCCTCCGAGATCGGAAGCGCCGCGCGTGGTTCCACCTGGTGCTGGGAGCGCGGAGAACAAACAAAATCGGTTTCGTTTTCCCATTTATGCAGTAGTTGTTGGAAGAGTAAAATGATTGCTTGACAAATAATTGAACTCTGGAAGAGGAGATCGCTTTCTCTGCCACAGGGCATTGTATACATTGTATGCATTGTCAAAGAGATATCTCTTTGTATACATTGTATACAAAGAGATAGAGAAAGCAAGGAGAGGAAAGGCAGAGAAGTCAACCAGACGAGAGTCCGGTGAGCGTTGCAATGCCGTGCTAGAGTGTAATGCGATGCGTCAATAAGCTCTAGTATAGTGTTAATTTGGACTGGCTGGTGCATGTAATGAACGGGCAAAATAGTGAGTTGTGCCATTACTTTTACCCACGGATAAAGCTCATGTAATAAATGGTGTTACATGTCGGGTTAAAAAAGAAATAAAGGTTGAATCATTATGCCAACTCGGGACAGGGCGTTTTTTTTTCTTTTTCTTTCTTTCTTTCCTTTTGACAGTGCACACAGTGCTATATCCCTCATCTTCGATCACCTTCCCGTAGTTTGCACACGTATTGGTGCGTGTTCGATGCCGCAGCGTGCAAAGTTTTGTAGCCGAGTGAAACACATTCCGCGCAAGTATACCCGCGCTATGACGGCACATGACGAGCACACAAACATACACCACACAGCGACAAATTCGGAACTTTGCCCATTCAAACATGCCGAGAGTCAAGCAGCCTAACTATCGATCGTTTCTGTTCTTCACTCACAATGCGTCCATCCGTTACTGTACAGCAGAATTCCGTACAAGAAAGTGTGCGTTCGCCGGTCTTGTTTCAAGATGAAGCGCTAAATGATACATGATGATATACATTAATGACATAGCATTAAATATAATTCAACAGTTCGTCTTTTTGCCGATGATTGTGTGATTTACAGAGAGATATATGGTTAGCCCTAATGACATTATAACACTGCAATCTGACCTTAATAAACTAACGGAATGGTGCTGCAAATGGCAGATGCAAATTAACACAGAAAAGACCAATCACCTGAACTTCACTTCCGTTCCAAAGTCTCAAACTAATACTTATATTTTAAACAATAGCATAGTAAACTCGGTTACATCGGCTAAATACCTCGGTGTCTACATAAATTCTAGCTTAACATGGACTGACCATATAAAATATATCACAACTAAAGCGCAAAAGAAACTTGGCTTTCTGAAGCGACACTTGCATCTGGCCGACCGGGACACCAGGCTTCAAGCGTACACTTTCTTCGTGCGTCCCTCCCTGGAATATGCATCAGTCATTTGGCATCCCTACCAGATCGCCCTTACCAATCTACTCGAAGCCGTCCAGAATAAAGCAACGCGATTCATCATGTCATCCTACTCCCGATTTCAAAGCGTTTCATCTTTGAAGCAAACACTCAACATGCCGCCACTCGCAATGCGCAGAAAATTCGCCAGATTATGCTTTTTTCACACACTGTATCACAGCAACACATCATTTGCCCGGTCACACATTTTACCGTCGCCTCATACTTCACCTCGCATCGATCATGCCTACAAAGTTAACCCTATCTTTGCCCGGACAGAAAAGTCCAACAATTCGCCGTTAACCTTATCAATAAAAGAATGGAATCAGTTACCCTCCAGAATTGCCACGATAACACACAGTCTTCCTTATTTTATTCAGCATTACTAACGTATTTACAATCCTAGCACTTTTAGTAACATTTTTCTCTCCCAGAGGACTTATTCGCTTTCGCTATTTTGTTCTCGCTTCGTTGAGTGTGAATTTTGTAAGAATATTTACCTTGTTAATATGTTTCACGACTTGCTAGCTGTACCCCAAAGTGCTGTATTTACCACCTGCGATGCTCCTTCATTTGTGAAAATTGTGTTCTGCTTTATGTCCCCCCCCCTCTATGTAATGCCCCTGTGGGCCCTTAGGGTATCTAAATAAAAAAATATGAATAAATGCTTGCGATTACATCTTACCGCAAAAATTGACAACGCTGTCAACAATTGAACAGTGCAGAATATGCGTAATGGGGGTGTGTCAATGAATGGCAGTTGATAGAGATGAGATATTTTGCAAATACTATGGGGCGATTGAAACCAAATACGGTACAGTTCAGTAAAACCCTTCCACTCCTGAGTTAATTCTTTCTCTCCGTCTAAAATTTCATCTATAGCCGCAGTACTTGGATTTATAGGGCGCCAGTTCTCTTCGCGGCCATTTCTTGTTAAATGTAAAGCCATTCGTGGTCATTATACTGCGTTTCGGTACTGATTTAGAGTGCGCACAATTTTTGCATAGCGCACCAATGTAATTGCCAATGCACCAGCACCTGAACGGCGCAGGTTTGTTTACGTTGTCATGTATGGCCACCGCTCTTCGTTCACTAAAACCTATCTATCTATATATATATATATATATATATATATATATACATATATATATATAGTGCTGACACCAAATAAACGTCAGTACAAACACAGGCGCCATTTGCATTGCAAGAAAATATTCTTAGAGGAAACTTTGTGAGTACAAGCGTTCACGCAGACAGCGTGTATAGTTTTCCTTGCAAAAATACGGATGATCGCATAACAAAAATACGGAATTCTGTCTGTTTCGTACAGAACAGTGTAGTCACCGTATTATTACGGAAAAATGACCTTAAAGCTTAAAACGGGGAGCACTTTCCGTATTTTAACGGAAATTTTGCTGTATTTCTGAAAATGAGATATTTTCCGTATTCTTACTGCAATTTTTCCGTATTTATTACGGAAAATGTCCGTAAAACTTAAAACGGGGAGCACTTTCCGTATTTTAACGAAAATTTTGCTGTATTTCTGAAAATGAGATATTTTCCGTATTCTTACTGCAATTTTTCCGTATAATGACGGAAATCCTCCGTATATTGACGGAATTTTTTTACAGTGCAAGCCAGCTGTGCGCGCGCACGCTTTTTGCACCCTCTCATTCGTGTACCCCTGTCCACCCTCCGGCTCCTGTGCCGAGTTATCGTCTGAATTCCCTTTCCAACCCTTTCATCACTGCAATATATAAATATATATTGCAGCGGGTCCTTCAATAAATGTTGTTCCACCACCAGCTAGCGTCTCGTTGTGCTGCTGCCTACCGCAGCCGGTTACTAAAACCCTCCAAGAGGATTTGTACTGCTTCATCCTCCAGCGCACAGCGTGTCTCACCAAATAGCCTGCATACGTTCCCTACAAGAATGAATGTCAGTTTCGTGTTTCGGAAATCAATTTTCTCGGACATTACATCACCAAACTCCACCGTCTGACAAGGTTCAGGCCATCATTGACTACCCGCCACCAAAGTCCACACATAGCTTGCGAAGTACTCTCGGAATCATCAATTTTTATCGCCGCTTCATCGCTGCATGCTCTAAGTTGGTGCAGCCCTTTGAAGCATTGCTTTCCACTTTAAAATCTGAGTCTACCGCACTTCCTTGGGACACGGTCATTGATCAAGCTTTCGCCTCCTTTACGGCCAATCTTGCCCAAGCCGCCGTCCTGTACCACCTTTCACAGACCTCTCCCACTAGCCTTATGGTAGACGATTCTTTCGAAGCCGTGGGAGTCGCTCTTCATTAGTGTATTAATGGTGCGTGGGCCCCCATCTCCTCCATTTCCGCAAGTTACGCGACACTCAACGCCGATACTGTAGTTTCGGATGGGTTCTCCTCGTGGCCTACCCTGCAGTGAAGCATCTCAGGTACTTCCTTGAACGGCGTCAATTTATCATTCTTACCTACCACAAACCACTTATTTCGGCTTTACGTTCCTGCAGTGCCAGCCATACTCCTAGAAAGCGCCGGCATCTTGCTTTCATTACCGAATTCACGACAGGCATACGCTACGTCAAAAGAAGCCTTAACAGGGCAGCGGACGCTCTCAGTCGTATTAGCATCAACGCTACGAGAAGTCCTATCCACCTTTCCTTGTCCTCACTCGCAGTGGCACAAGCATCCGACGATCAACTCCCACGACTCCGATCTTCTACATCCCTCCACTTGTAGCAAGTGAACTTTCCCGACCACGACGTTACACTCTGGTGCGACGTTTTAAATAACTGTACCTGCATTTATGTTTCTCCTCTGCTTTGTCGTGCTGTTTTTGATACATTCCACTCAATCTACCATCGACGCGTACGTGCGAAGCAACACCTTATCACCGAGCGTTACGACTGGCCGTGCATACGTGCTGATATACGCGAATGGGCCCGCACTCGTACAGCCTGTCTACGTATTGTAGTGTACAGTGCGCTTGGCGTCCGCAGAACAAGAAGAAGAAGAAGAAGCTCGACATCATTGCCGCAACAGCTTAGTTGTTGCGACGAATAAATGGTTACTGGTTCCGAGTCTTCTGTTCCCACAAGTTGGTGACCCGGACGTGATCCCGCATCGCAACTATTTGTCCCGCCGCTTCTCTTCGACGCCATAGAATCGAACTCCCAAGACAATGCCACACCTTCCATCGCTACAATCAAGCTTCCTGAGTTCTGGCCCGCAGATAGTGAGCTCTGGTTTCTCCATATCGAAGCGCAGTTACGCCGTCACCGCATCGCATCGCAGACGGCCAAGTACGACTATGTCGTGAATTCGCTCATGCAGCCCGACCACCACAGCTTTGATCCGCGACGTTTTTTTCACTCCCCCACCCGACAACCCCTACGACATCCATAAGCGGGAGTTACTTCGAAGCACGACCGACTCCGAGTCACGACGAATTCAACAGCTTCTATCATCGGAGGAACTTGGCTACCGAAAGCCGACCGAACTGCTTCGTCACATGACCCTGCTACTCAGAGGCAATTCATCTTCAACGGACTCAAAAATCGTCCGCGAGCTCTTCCTTCAGCGCCTACCGAACCAGGCACGGATCATTTTATGTGCCTCCCCTGCGGCAACCTCCATTGAAGACTTAGCAACAACGGCAGACCGGATCATGGATACTTCCCATCCTTTCGTATCTGCCATCAACCGTTGTCAGGCGCCCGTCTCGAGTCCGTTAGAGTTAGAGCAGCGCTTTGACGAACTCAGCTCCTCAAACGCACAGCTTGCCTCGCAAGTGCATCAACTAACTACTGAGCTAGCTACTTTGCGTTTCTCTGCGGGTAGAGACCGGCACGTCATCGCACGCCCAACCAAAACAACTCCCTCTATTCCACTGCCGCTATTTGTTGGTACCACAGCCCATACGGCACACGTGCACGTCAGTGCCGTCCACCGTGTAACTTTTCGGGAAACGGTCGGGCCAGTCACTGATGACGGCAAGTGCTACCGGCCCTACGTCAAGCCGTCTTTTCTATGTCACCGACCGCGTAACGAAAGTTCGCTACCTTGTAGACACTGGCGCAGAAATTCGTGTGCTTCCGCCTACCTTTGATGACCGAAGACGACATCGCCACGACACGTCCTTTCTCACTGCGATCAACGGTTCTAATATTAGAACGTATGGCCGGAAATCAGTGACTCTTCATCTCGGACTGCAGCGTCCCTTTCGATGGCTATTCACCGTCGCCGACATCCGGGGCCCCATCATCAGTGCCGATTTTTTGTGGAAGTTCTACTTGGTTGTCGATCTACGCCTATGCCGCCTGCTGGACTCCACGACAAACCTGTCGGTACAAGGCATCACCACAACTGCACCGCCCTTGCGTCTCCTACAAGCACACACCCAGGTATCGACACCTTGGTCCACCATCCTACAAGAATTTCCAGAGTTATTTCAACCCCCCTCGCCTGATCGCCCAATCCTGCACAAGGTCACGCACCACGTTGTCACGAAAGGACCACCACTATATGCCCGACCACGCCGCTTAGCACCTGACCGCCTAAAAATTGCAAAACAGGAATTCGATCACATGCTCGAGTTGGGTTTCGTTCGGCCTTCTGCTAGCCCTTGGGCGTCCGCTTTACACATGGTTCCAAAGAAGACAGGTGATTGGAGGCCATGCGGAGATTACCGCGCGTTAAACAAAGTGACGATTCCCGACCGGTAACCTATTCCTCACATTCACGACTTCACCGCTTCGCTTCACGGTTGCTGCATATTCAGCAAAGTGGATCTAGCGCTCACCATCAGATTCCTGTGGAGCCTTCCGACATTCCTAAAACCGCAATCATCACACCATTCGGCATGTTTGAATACCTCCGCATGCCGTCGGTCTCAGAAATGCTGCTCAAACATTTCAGCGGTTCGTTGACCAAGTGCTACGTGGGCTGACTTGTTGTTTCGTCTATTTAGACGACATTCTCGTTTTCAGCCGCTCTGCTGCGGACCATGAATCGGACCTGCGTAAGGTCTTCGAACGTCTCCGTCAATACGGCCTCGTTATCAACGTCTCGAAGAGCGAGTTTGGCGTCGATTCCCTCGATTTCCTCGGGCATCGAATTGATCAACGTGGCATCCAGCCCGTCTCACTCCGCGTTCAAGTCATTAAAGATTACCCGCAACCGTCGACCACAAAGAAATTGCGGCAATTTCTGGGCCTCATCAATTACTACCACCGTTTCATTCCTCGTTGTGCATCCATCTTGCAACCGCTGCACAGTCTGCTCTCAAAAAAGCCCCAAGCAAACATGCCTCTACTACGGACGAGTTCTGCCGAAAGTGCTTTTGCCACTGCCAAAAATGCTCTCGCTTCCGCCACTCTTCTAACACACCCGAAGCCAGATGCGCCAATTTCCGTTATGGTGGACGCCTCCGACATAGCTGTTGGCGCTGTTCTTCAACAGCTGGTTGACAATGCTTGGCAACCCATACATTTCTTCTCGAGGAAGCTGACAGTGCAAGAAACTCGCTACAGCACTTTCGGCCGCGAACTCCTGGCAATCTACCTCGCAGTCCGCCACTTCCGTCATAACCTCGAAGGTCGCCGGTTCTTTATTCTCACCGACCACAAGCCACTGATTTATGCTATTACTTCCAACAGTTCCTTACACACGCCATGTGAAATTCGCCAGCTTGCCTATATTGCCGAGTTCACTACCGATATTCGACATATCAGTAGTACCAACAATCCCGTTGCTGACGCCCTGTCACGGATTCACATCAACGCAACTCAAGTCGCTCGTTCCGGCGTCGACTTCATGCGCCTAGCTACTGCTCAGCGCACAGACCCCGAACTTTTGACACTCCGAACTGCGAACAATTCTCTGCGCTTCGAAGAGGTCTTGCTACCTGGCTGCGACTATACCGTCATTTGCGACGTGTCTACAAGTCGGCCACGACCGTATGTCCCACAAGAATTCCAACGACAGGTCTTCGACGCTCTACACTCCTTATCGCACCCAGGAGTGCGAGCTACGCAACGTCTTGTCACCTCCCGCTACCTTTGGCCCCGTATGAATGCTGATGTCCGTTCCTGGGCGCGGTCGTGTATCCAATGCCAGCGTGACAAGGTCAACAGACACACCATGAGCGCGCTGGGTCATTTTCCACCACCAGACATTCGTTTTGGCCATGTTCAAGTCGACATTGTGGGTCCGCTACCACCGTCCGCGAACGAACGTTACATACTCACTTGTATCGACAGATTTACCCGCTGGCCGGAAGCAACGCCGCTAAGCAACATCGCCGCAGAATCTGTGGCACAGGCTCTTGTGCACACCTGGATAACTCGTTATGGCGTCCCACACACCATAACGACAGACCGATAGAGACAATTCGAATCATCCCTCTTTCGGGCTCTCTCCCGCCTTCTAGGCGTAACACACATACGAACTACGGCTTACCACCCCAGTTCCAACGGCATGGTGGAACGCTTCCACCGTCAACTGAAGGCATCACTGCGTGCGCAGAGCTCAACAATTCCATGGACAGAGCGCCTGCCTCTGGTTCTACTAGGTCTTCGCACCGCGGTGAAAGAAGACACGCAGTGTTCCTCCGCAGAGCTGGTTTTCGGCACGACACTTCGCGTACCCGGCGAGTTCTTTGCCTCGGAACCGACATCAGCTGAGTTACACTCTTACGCCGACCGCCTGCGAACTACTATGGCTACTGTCGTACCACCACCGCTTCGTCAGGATTGCAAGACCGTGTATATGAGCCGTGCATTACTTCATACCAGCCATGTCTTCATCAGCCACGATGCCACTCGCACTCTCCTACAAGCACCGTACGATGGTCCTTTTAAAGTCCTCAAGCGCGATCCTAAGTACTTCACTCTCCTTGTTAACGGACGCGAAGAGACGATATCTATAGACCGTTTGAAGCCAGCTCACATGGACGCTGGCAACACCATCTGAAGCAGATAAACCGCTCGACGGCAATGCCTTCATCGCTAGGGGGGGGGGGGGGGGGAGCCATGTAGTGGACAGTGCGCTTGGCGTCCGCAGAACAAGAAGAAGAAGCTCGACATCATGGCCGCAACATCAGCTTAGTTGCCCCGACGAATAAATGGTTACTTGTTCCGAGTCTTCTGTTCCCACAGTATCAAGGTGAAACGACACACCAAGCCTCCATTGGTAAAATTCCCTCTCCCCGATGCACGTTACACCATTCAATTGGACATCGTTGGACCCTTGCCACCATGTCGTGATCATACGTATTTGCTTACCTGTATTGATTGGTACAGACGGTGGCCTGAAGCAGCTCTAATGCCTGACATAACGGTGGAGACAGTTGCTCATACTTTTATTGCGATAGCAATTATATGGACACTCCAAGCAGATTTCTGCCGTTGGCGTCACCGTCGTCATCATCGTCGCCGTAGTCATCGCCCCGAGGTTCGGTATAAAATCCAACGGCGATAAAAGCTTCGCCGCGCGCCGTATGTGTATGTGCGAGTGAACACATACTTTCGCGGACAGCGCACGCACGGCGGGGCAGCAAACGCGACATCTTCCGTCGTGCAAAAGACCATGGGGGTTGCGTAGGAGGGAGGGGAGGCGACATTTAGCTGCGGCACCAACTGCGTGTCTTGTGACCGGGCGTAAGGGGAACTGGCGACTCAATAGAGAGTTTTAGAATTGGGGGCCCAAGAGAATTGCGAGCCGCCGGTGCGTACTCGCAGAACCCAGGCCAGTCTTGGGTTCTTGCATTTGTGTTAACCGAAGACCCAAAAATCGAAAACTAGCGTGTGCCCCCAAGCCGTCTTGGGTCACCCTCGCGGGTGCGAGAAATCGCGAGATAGCCAGGAGAGTCGTACGAGCCGCAGCCATCCAAAGCCGTTATCTCTCGGGCATGACTGCTCCGAGAGCTACGTACGCGCGCTCGCACTTCACAGCATAAGACATCTGTATATTGCGTGAAGTACTCGCAACGAACCCTTTTCAGGACGTTAAGCTGTGGCCACAAGTTGCGAAAAATCTTGAAGAGGGTAAGAAGAAAACATTTGCGCTGCGATCAATACCGAACCTCTTGCGAGATGTACACTGGCGCCAGCCCTGTCGTCGGTAAATCGTTTCTGGCAAGGGGTAGAAATAGACATTCGATGTCAGGCCAACTCAAATCAGCGTACGGCAGATGCATCGCAGAGCAAACTTGCCGTGTCCTTCGACTGATTTTTGCCATTTTACACAGGTGAACTTGCCGTTTTCAAATGAATCACACAAAAAAACACCATTTAAAAGCAGTTGGCTGGGATTGGCTGTGCTTGACTTAATATAGTTTACTTAATTCGTAGTACTAACAAAACGATTACGTTTTTGACATTGTATTGTTCGCTCGTTTTGCTAAAAATTCATTCCGTTCATTTTCACTTGCAAGAAAAGCTTTCCTTCTTTGCTGCTTTCAAGCACCTTTCCCCACTGCGGCGTCACGAGTGCTCGACCCAAGCCTGTCTGCATTTGACCCAATTCTCAAACTCTGCTGCTCCTCTAAACCCAAGAGCAACTAACGCAACGCGTCTTGGGGGCCCAAAGTCTTGGGTTCCCAATTCTAAACCTCTCTAATCTCTCACGCAAAAGGAAGAAAGCGGGAAGGCAGCATGGGAGGGAGAGGGTGCGGCTTCCTACTCTGCGAACAACCGTGTACTTCTACTTTGCCCGACTGCGGGCGGTCGCGCGCACCGTGTCTTGAAAGCGATCTGCACACGGCTCCTATATGTATACTTGATATGCACTCGGCTTTCGCCACTCAGTTTCCGTTGAAGCGATAGACCGCACGAACGTTCGCTCGCTGCTCCAGCAACGCTTGCTGACCCCAGCGTTTTGAGAGTGCTTGTCTGCGGTCATCGAGTGAGAGCTATTCATGTTTGCTTGTGCGCGCTGATACCGTGTTTGATAATTCAGTTAGTAAGAGAATATGTCCAAGTTTACGCATCCGATAAAATTACCTATCCTTACACCATATAGTTCTACTTATTTGCTATCGCAAGTGATGCTTCGCCTTTCAGGCAAAACTGTCACTTTTAAACTACCTGGATTAGCCGTTTTGGTGGGCCATCAACGGTGACCACTGAGCGAGGCAGGCAGTTTTAGTCGGCCCTTTGCACATCTGTAACATCCATTTTGCGTTGTGCGCGCATTCGCACAACTCCTTACCATCCTACATGCAACGGCATCGTAGAGACTGCATCGTCACTTGAAATCAGCACTCGGCGCTCAGCCTCACGCTGAGTATTGGGTATCGCACCTTCCAATAGTGTTGGTTGGCCTTCAATCAACCCTCCGACCACAACTAACCTGCTCTGTAGCTGAGATTGTTTACGGCTGCACCCTCCGCTTGCCGGGTGACCTCGTCAAACCAGTATATACGCCGAATAATTCGGATCCATCTTCTTTCGTCCAGTGTCTAGGGATTTTCATGCAAAACTTGTGTCCATTGCCAACCTCTGCTCACACGAATAAGCACGACGTTTTCCTACCCTAAAACCTGCAAACATCCTCACACGTTTTCGTCCGTGTTCACACGCCACGTCGTTCTCCTTCAGTCGCGCTAAGACGGTTCTTTCCCAGCCATCAAACATTCTGAGCACCATTTCACAATTCTGCGCAATGGTCGTGCAGACACAGTCGCTATCTCATGAACCAAACCGGCTCATCAACAGCTCCGTCCGACCACCTGTCCAAGTGACCATGGCCACATGTCCACAAGGGGGGGGGGGGGGGGGCACCTGTGGCATCACTATTCTTCTTCTGGCGCGTCGGCGGTTTAGACGGCGGGAGGACGGCTGAGTGAAGTGAAAAAGAGGAGTTGTAACGATGGAGTAGTACGAGTGAAGGGACGTATAATAAATAGCCCCGGTGTTCCTAACTGTGCTTGGTGGTTCCACAACTGCTACTGAAGCTCAAGAAAATGTGAATGCATATGCGCATCAGGTGCTCGTTTTGATATTTCTACGAAAGAGATGTCACACTGGATAGTCTGCCACTCACAAAGTGGGGAAAGCTGAGTAGGAGCCAATAGGACATTGTCTAGAAGAGGGATGCCTGTTTCTTCTGACAGTTCTTCCAACCAGAGGGATATATGCGGCCTAGTGGCTTTCTGCCATGACGCGCAGGATGCGAATAGGTGGGGTGGTTTCCGTCACAGTTGGCACAGTGGCTTCCGGAAGTGCAGATGTCTGAGGAATGATCGTTAGATGCCCATTTTCCAAAAGTAGCGCGCTCTGGGCAGCTTTGAAACCCCTGACCAAAATGGTCTCGACTGGTCTCGAATATCCGGTATCGATTGAATCAGGGTGGTTCCTTGATCAAATCGTAATGATTCCATGCATGGTTACATTTTCATGTCGTCACACTTATGTTAGTTCTTTGCACCTTTACAACGTTCTCGTGTTGCCACCCATCTAAAAGCTCGCTTTCACTAAGTTCAAGGAGAACGTCATCAAGATGACACCACGCACAACATTCATTGACCTGTGGGGGCCCACAGAGACGGGAATGTCTCCAAAAGCAACAAGTTTTGACACTTTGCTGTATTGCAGCTTGTCACTCTGTTCCAGAAGAAGGTCGCCACTTCACATCTCAGTTACATTGTAACCAGAGCCGATCGCGTCTGTAAGAGAATTTGCGACAGAAAAAAACAGTCACTGTTTCGCCCGAAAGGAGAAGCATCAATTGCGATAGCCAATTAGTTGAGAGCTATACGGAGCAAGGATAGTAGCTTATCGTCTGTATAAACTTGGTCACATTTGCTTACCAACTGAAATAACAAGCAAGGTGTCAGCGCGCACCAGCAAACATGAACAGATCCTACTCGACGACCGCAGTCAGCCGCTGTCAAAACGCTGGCATGAGCAAGCGCAGCAGCAGCAATGAGCGAATGTTCGTGCGGTCTATCACTTCAACTAAAACTCAGCGGCGAACGCACAGCGCATACAAAGCTATGAGCCATCTGCAAATCGCTTTTAATATACGGTGCGGGCGATTGCCGCTGCCGGGCAAAGTACAGGTATGCAGTTGCGGGCATAGTAGACGCCACCCCCATCCCTCCCGCGCTGCCTTCCCTTTTAGGGGCGAAGCTCCTTATAGCGGCACCCGTTCCGTCCCCGTCGTCGTAGTAGTAGTGTGTAAGCAGTAGTGTGTAACCAGTATGAGAAAAATGAGAAAAAAAATTCCGAAGTTGTGTCCGTAGCGCAGAATCGAACCAGGGACCCCTCGCTTCCGAGCGCGCGGCGTTAGCCCACTACGCCATGAAGCGGACATGGACACACGCACCACGATGGCAATAAATACCGAACATTAACGAAAGGCCGCGTTTCTAGCGCGTTTCTAGCGCGTTTCAAACGCGTTTGTGCTAGCGCGTTACGGCCCGTGTAAGAAGCTGGTGTCAGACGCTGTGGCCTCTCCGCCTTACCTTCAACGCGTTTCGAACGCGCTGCCCAAAGCGGTGGCAAGTGAAGTTCAAGTCGAGGAGCGTTTATGAATACTGGGGGTATACTCTCTCAGCAGTCATGTGATGGCGTCGGCAAACGCGGTGCACGTTCCGGCATGTGTAAATGGCTGCGTAAGACGCTGTGGCCGCTCCCCCTTACTAGAGAGTACTGCACGTTTCTAACGCGTTTGTGCTAGCGTCCCCTTAAGCGGGAGATCCGATGATTCCCTCCGGAGCTTCGCCCACTCATCATCATTCACCCCGTGGGTATGCTGTGATCTTTTTCCTCCTTTCGCGTGCGAGACTAAGTCGCCAGTTTCCCTTGGGACGTTGGTGCCGCAGCACAACATCGCCCTCCCCCCCACGGCCTTTCGCGCGGCGGTCGCGTTAGGTCTCCGCCGTGCGTTCGCTCTCCATGAAAGTGCACATCCCTCGCGCGCTTTCACTCGCACATAAAGCGTACGGCGCGCGGCGACGATTTTATCACCCTCGGACTTTACACGGAACCTGCACGGCGACGACAGCGACGGTGACGACGACGGCAGAAATCCGATTGGAGTGTTCATATAATTGCTATCGCAATACTAAATAGGGATACCGTCTTGGTGGCAACTTGGCTGTGTGTTACGTAGTATTTTGGAAGTGTTTCTCTGGGTTTAATGAAGACGGTGAACGTTTCATCGGTGCGCCCCTTCAGGGAGCGATCAGGGGGTGGGGTGAAACTTGGAGCCGTATACAAAATTGCAGCTTTCGGCAGGAATGCCAGCGCCCCCCCCCCCCCCCCCACACCCTTGGTGCCAGACCAGGGGACCTTCACAGGACTAGAAATATTCAATTCTGCGTACGACCAGGGGGGTACATTCCCCGTATAACATGTGTGGGTCATATATACCAGGTTTTCAACATTAAGTGCTACGGAATTTTTAAAAATCGCCAGTGGCTGGTATCATAATTCATATCGTTGAGTTGGGTTATGCGAAGAGGCGGACATTAGTAGCACGAGAAATCGAAACAGATATTCAACTAATTACCAAAAATCACTCACTAACTTCTTAGTTATTTACTTTACGACACATATTGCAATTTACGAATTGTTGCCGGCGAGCTTGTCAGGCGTATCCACTTGGAATGAATTTCGCGCATGGCACCAGTTTGGAAATATGCGACTTCAAACTTGCCGTAAAAATGCACTGTTGTTCCACTTACTTTTTTACAGAAATGCTGTTTCATACATTGAAGCACTAAAGTATCTGGAACGCCGATGTATTTCGTCCCAAACTTTGGGAAATAATATTTCGAACCTGGTGTCACCCTGTAAATTAATTTCAAGTGGATGCGTCTTGCAAACTCACCGGCTACAATTCGTAAATTGCAATTTGTGTCCTAAAGTATTTAACTAAGAAGTTAATTAGTGAACCCTTGTTGATTAGTTGACTTGACTACGTGTTTCGATTTCTCGTGCTACTAATCTCCGCCTCTTCGAATAACCCAGCTCAATCATAAAAATTACGCTACCTCCCACAGGTTATTTTTAACAATTCCGTAAAACTTAGTTTGAACACACGGTAATACCGGGTGTTTCAGCGAACACTTTCAAAAATTTTTAAGCGTTGCCTGTGGCAGATAGCACAATTCTATTTCACGGGATGGTTTACTCGAGGAGTGAGACATTAGTTTATCAAGAAATTGAAACGTATAGTCGGCTAATAAACAAAATGCACTAATGAAGTTTTTAACTAATTACATTATGGCCTATATAGCAATTTACAAATTCTAGCCGTGGAGCTTGCAAAGCGGATCCACTTGGTACGAATTCTCAAGATGAGACCAGTTTCGAGCTATTAATTCCCGAACTTTGCGGGGAAATGCATTGTCGTTCCAGTTACATTTCTTTAAAAAAAAACGTCAGTTTATACATTCAAGCACAAACGTAAGTGGAACGCCAACGCATTTCTCCGCAAAGTTTGGCAATTAATATCTGAAAACTTGTCTCATCCTGATAAATTGTACCAAGTGGATCTGCTTTGCAAACTCCACGGCTAGAATTTCCAAATTGCCATATATGCCATAATGTAATTAGTTAAAAACTTAATTAGTGTATATTGTTACTTAGCCGATTATACGTTTCAATTTTTTGATGAACTAATGTCCGCCTCTTCGAGTAGACCAGCTCGTGAACTAGAATTGTGCTATCAGCCACAGGCAACCTTTAAACATTTTTGAGAGTGTTCGCTGAAACACCCGGTATGTACCCAAGACACTAAATAATACACAGAGTCAACCTTTGGCGCCCTGAAAATCGGAAGTTAAAAGAAGTGAATTGAAGACAACAACGATAGAAAAGTAAGAGAGAAAGAACAATGTAGAAGAAGGGGATAGGAAAAGGCGACTGCCGATTTCAACCGGGTGGGTCAGTATGGGGCTGCCGCCTACGTGAAGCGGTGGCCAAAGGGGTGTGCGGCCCCCTCCGAGGGGCCAGAAAAGGTTGAAACACCCGGCATTGGCTCAAGCCCCAGGATCCCCTTTTCCCCTGACGAAGCTCAACCACGCACGGGTACATGCGGCAGGGTCCAAATCCCACGTGCTCGGGTCTGTGTTGTCTCAACACACCAGATGCCTGCTAACGCAAACGCCCCTATACGGAGGACGTATGATCCAGAGTCCCCTCCCCCCCAAAAAACAAAAAAAAATTTCTTGAATTTTTTTGGTAGGACATACGTTCAGAAAATGATAATACATGAGCTCTACATGAAATAGAGGCAAGCATATGGAAACATTCGTCAGATAAACAGCAGTCCTTCTGCACAACAGTCAAGAATGCATATTCTTCCACAAATTTTATTCGGCGTTCACTTACGTTACTCATAATGATATATTTATTTCATCCACCTAGTAAATATAACCGCTAGTAAATAAACAACCCTAGTAAACGTAAGTTGTGTCTGCCGTGCCATGCAACACGGAAGGAGTAACAGTTCCGGCAAAAAGCCTATTTCGGATCTACAGGCAGCAGTTCAATCTTTATCCAGAGCCTGTCACCCTCGGCATAGCCTTCACGTTCTAGATCTTCAATGTCCCAGCTTGCATGCCAATACCAGCCAGCAGTTGCTCAATTCTGTAGGCCTGCCAAAACATTCGAGATCGCTTACAGTTTTATTTACCAACTCGCGGCTTCCATCTTTCGAAGAACCTATGAAGGTGAGTTTGACGACCTGCTGGAATGGCCATTGGATAAATTCGTCCATTACTCCTTTGTTTAACATTATGAGCGCATGTACTGACATACAGCTCTCCTTTTTACTCAGACGCACCCCTGGAGAGATGTAATAGCCGCATAAATATGTCGTATGGGCGTAATAATTGGCCCAGCCTTTTGAACTGACCTCCTCTTTCAATGAGTTCCAGTCCCTTGACCAAAAATTGATAGCTATTAATGTCTAATGTGTTGAACCCCAGGAGATCTTTTCTCGGATTTGTTGGGCTTTGGCCGCTTTCCGCATCAATGGCCTTCAATGCAGCAATGCGTTTAACGTTTGTTGTGAACTTTTGGCAGATTGTCTCTGCTGTTCGTTCCAGCGCTTTCAGGAGAGTTCCCTCGAAGGCACTCACAGTTTCAGTAACTTTCTTTAGTATGTTCTCATCGGCCGGTAATATGTAAGCCTTAATTCCTTATTGTTCTGTTCCAACTTAACGAGAGATTGCCCTGCTGCGTCGGCTACTGCTACTTTAACTTCTTTAATCGTATGTTGTGAAACTTCGATAACTCTGTCAGTTTGCACAGCTAAGTCTTCCTTAACTTGTCTAACAGTCGTTATACTTGCTTCGTTTGTTGCACGCGCTTGTTGTTCCGATGATTGCATCACCGTCTCTCTTAACGCATTTAGAATATGTGAAACCTCGTTCATTCTGTCGCAGTGAGTGGTACTTTCACGTACAACTTGATCAAGTCCAGATCTGAGTTCTTCTACCCCTTGTTGCAATACTGTCTGCAAAGCAGTAAACATTCCTTGCTGAGCTGAGTCCTTAGTTGGCCTCATTTTTTCGGGCATCTTGTGCGTTGCATAACTGCTGCACTTGCTTCTACGGTGCGCACAGACATTGCTACGCAGGACGAAAGCTGAGCACTCCGGGCAGCTCGTTGAGTGGTGGAAACAGTCGTCGTAAAAGTGCGTGTGCATGTCTGAAGCTGCCATAATCACTTTGCAGCCATTATCTTCATTCCAGCACTTCACCTGCAACAGAAAAAAGCTTTTCGTAGAAACACCAAAACAATACGACGAAATGTGTACTTATACACGTACTCGTCAACCAATACTATTTAGAGCATTACAATTTCTAATAACGTGAAATCACTGGTTTATATCTACCGATGGGGTAGAGGGGAGCGAGAGCGATGCTTGTAGTACCTGAGCACTTGCATTATTTAGACGCGCCTAGTGCTCACCGACACAGCTGTTCGCAGTTAATAAACGGATTGTCACCTTCCGTTCCATGTATTAGAAAGAAGCATTGGCTAGATGGCCCAGATATAATTACGTACGAAGGGGGAACTCGCTTTCCTCGATAACCACTCCACCACGAGTGCTAGGGTTTGTTGCAATGAAAGAAAACAAAACGCGAGATCTCGTGACCGTAGGAAGCAGATATTTCATTTATTATATCATGTTTTTTTCATTTATTTCCAAATAGTTAAATGAAAAAGAACCAAGATTAATGTTTTCATGTTTTAAGGTCGGCAATGAGCAACGATGTCAAAAGAGTGAGAACTCAACCTATGAAGACATCTCAAGGGGCCAAGGCTGATACATTTGACACCACAAGTATACCGCTAATTTGTGAGTAGGGCTTTCGCAATACCTGCAAAGGCATTGTATCCATTTGACATAAATTATAAACTCGTAAAAATTTATCCATTTAGATAGTCTAACGATAGTCTTTCGAACTACAATATTTATTATGGTGCTTAACATTTGGTTAACCTTTCCAATTGTCAGCAACTTTTGTTAAGCGTACGAGGTCGGTAATCATTGTCCTGCTGCCTAAAATTTCGAGAATGTACCTTTCTTACTACAATGTAACTGTCTTACTCCATTTTATCTATTTAGTTATTTATTTGCCACATCACTACGGGGGCAGGAGGGAGCGTCATAGAAGATGCACAAAGGAAATACAGGCCCAATATGCTGGCAAACGCTCAAACACCCACCTGATCGTAAGAAATCGAAAAAATCAACTCTTCACGTTAATGTAAGAAGTCTTCGGAAATACACATTGTGTAAGCAAGGACTGGTGCATTTATCCAAAACAAAGCTGAGGTAATGACTGCAACACGTGACTCACAAAAACGCGTGGCAAAATGCACAAGCGCCAACATCTACGACATTTAAGGCACCACACATTTTCTGGCACACTTCGTAGCCTGCGAAAATTATCCGTAAGGAAGGCGATTGAACGTCCAAGTGACGTCGATGAACAATTTATTCCTTAGCGACTTGGGGTGAGAATGCGATGTATGAATCATAGAACTTATTCTGAGGCCCGTAGCATCTCAAGTGACAGCGTCTGTGCCTTCTACCAAAGACGCAGCGGTTCAACTACATCTCAAAACGCCAGTTGCTACCACGAAGGAAGGCGAGAATGCCACCCTAGCACCGGTGCCACTGGTATCACCACCACTACCACTGGTACTACCGGTGCGAGAGTGGCACCATACCTATCTTGAGATCAGCGCACGTTTTCGGACTGCAGTATCTCCGGAATGGGCTCCCGAAAGAGGCTGGAAACACTCGACAAGAAACATATTGACTTAAAAAACAAACATTCGAGAGAACCCATCCCTGCTGTGGGCGATGCGCGGCTGGCCACCGTTGCAAACAAAGTGGAAAGGGGGATGCTGTTGTAATAACTGCTGGCACTCCCACCATGCGTCTGTTTATGAGCAGCACACATTGATAAAGCTTTTTGATATTGTGGTTACTGGTAACTTTCGCAGCGAAGCGTGGCCGAAAGTAGCACTGTTTAATGCGTGAGCATTCTATGGCTACTTTCCTCGGAAATTTGTCCGTCTGTCTGTAACGCATGACACGAAGCGCTCCACAGCTATACGATGCCTTATGACAACGAATAACTTGAGAGATTTTTTATTATGTCTATAAATAGTGAATACTGAAGAGGTATTCATAGCAATTAAGCTTAACACAATAGCAATAATATTAGTTACGATGAGATTATTGAGATTCATTAAGACTAATGAAGGGTAAGGAAGCCTAACAGAGGTCAATAATTAATCAGTAATTGTCATAGTCAAGAATAACTAAGATTACTATAATTAAGGCTAATGAAGCCTAATTAGGGTACTTAAGATTATTTGAGCATTCTTTTGATTGAATAACCATATATTGATTAGCGCTAATAAGGATTATTTATGGGTAATGAGGATGACTTAAACCTAACTAAGAATACTTAGGGTTACTTTACTTATGCCCAATGAAGAATAATAAGGGTAATGAAAATTAATTCACATTATATTACTTCACCCTGATTCACATTAATTACGATTACATTAGTTAGACCAAAAAGATTAATTCCGACTTATTAGGTTCACCTATTAGGTAATTGGAAACGATCATTGCAATACTTGCAGCACGTTGCGTCATCCTTGACCCAGTGAGCCGGCGTGTGCAAAACTCGGCCACTTAATCATTCGTTGCATGAGTGCAAGATGAACGACTAAAAATAATGTTTACGCATTATCTATCAATTACCACTAGGGAGTTCCTTTGCTCCGATTTTGCTGTATCGGAAATCTTGTAAAGCAGAAAAATATTGCCCGTAATCGTGAGTAGAAAAATTTATAGACGCTTGCCAAATGGTAAAAAATTATATCATCATCATCATCATCATCAGCCTATATTTTATGTCCACTGCAGGACGAAGGCCTCTCCCTGCGATCTCCAATTACCCCTGTCTTGCGCTAGCGTATTCCAACTTGCGCCTGCAAATTTCCTAACTTCATCATCCCATCTGGTTTTCTGCCGACCTCGACTGCGCTTCCCTTCTCTTGGTATCCATTCTGTAACCCTAATGGTCCACCGGTTATCCATCCTACGCATTATATGGCCTGCCCAGCTCCATTTCTTCCGCTTAATGTCAACTAGAATATCGGCTATCCCCGTTTGTTCTCTGATCCACACCGCTCTCTTCCTGTCTCTTAACGTTAGTCCTAAGATTTTTCTTTCCATCGCTCTTTGTGCTGTCCTTAACTTGTTCTCGAGCTTCTTTGTTAACCTCCAAGTTTCTGCCCCATATGTTAGCACCGGTAGAATGCAATTATTGTACACTTTTCTTTTCAACGGCAGTGGTAAGCTCCCAGTCAGGATTTGGTTATGCCTGCCGTATGCACACCAACCCAATTTTATTCTTCTGTAAATTTCTTTCTCGTGATCAGGGTCCCCTGTGAGTAATTGACCTAGATAAACGTACTCCCTTACAGACTCTAGAGGCTGACTGGTGATCCTGAATACTTGTTCCCTTGCCAGGCTATTGAACATTATCTTTGTCTTCTGCATATTCATCTTCAACCCAATTATATAATGCACATAAAATAGGGCAGCAGCATGGCGCCAGGGTATACAGATTTTTTTCTCTTTTGAGCATTCGGTGGACAGATAACGCGTCATGCAACCTCCGGCTTGAATGACAGTCTCCATCCCTGAGGAATAGACCCTTACAGAGCCTCGATGAAGGTGGTGTCACGCTGAAGGCGCTTCCAATCTTCGATTGCTTGCGACAGTTGGTCGGAGGTCGCCAAATCCAGTGACAACGTGGAAAGGTTCACTTTCATACGGCCCCAATCATGCTCTATAATGATTATATGAGCACCCTTAGCTCACCAATGAAATTGCATTACCTCTCGGGTGCCCAAAACCCTTGCCACGTCTTTCGCAGTGTGAACAGGAGACAAGTCTTGTTGTTGCCAAAAATTGCCATCTGTATGCTGTACATTCAACACGCAGGTATTATCTGGTGCTCGATCAATGTGCAATAGGCAGCACACGTAAACCTCCCATCAGTTCTTACCAGTTTAACTATTGGCCATCGTATGAAATTGCGGGCCACATGTGCACAGACATGCGTCCATTGACGGCCACCTCCTGGATATTCTGCGGACTAAAGAGTGTGCTTTCTCTCCGCCATACTCATTTGTTTGTCCCAGCGGCTCGGAAATGTAGACTAATCTGAGAAAGCCGCATACTTCCACTGCTCCTCGCGCCAGCTGGGGTGTTCCGCAGCAAACCTCAGGGGAGCTGATTTGTTGGGTGCTCTGAAAAGAGGTATCTGAGTGGTCACGTGACTTGGAAACCCTGCTTCCCGGAGCCTTTGGGATACCGTGCTACTGCTCAGATTTTCCAGGCTAAGGGCACATCACACGCCCTTTGCACTTTGAAATAGTTTGTCGTTCACTGCAGCAACAATGCAAGTTTAAGGTCTTGGTCATTCGAAGCTCATCGTTGTCGACTGTGGTGCGTCGCCTCGTTTATGCGTCCTTCGTTTCGGTAAGCCTGGACACTCCCTGTTGGCGGTCTTCAAAGGACGGCTTGTCACGAGAGCAATATCGTGCTGCATATAACCTTTTTTAGACATTTCTAGGATATCTTCAGGCTGTGCAAGAGGCACTCGAGTCATAGTTAGGCTACATAATCACACTTCACTGTTCTGCGGCGGTCATTGTAGTGTTCCGAATAAGTGCTTCTGAACGAACTTTGCGTATCAGGGGTCAGCATAAAAAATTCACACAAGCAACAGCAACAGCACAGCAAGTCTTTTCATTTTTATTCTATTCGTCCGTCGGCATTGGTTCTAACACAACCGCACCGCTGCTCACGGTGCCACTGACAGCTCGTCGCGTCCTTTGATATACAAGAATCGGTTTAAAGTACGAGAAAAGTTCTAAACCTTGTACGAAGAACATAAAAAAAGCATGAAAGAAAAAAAATCACTCATTGTAAGTAACTGTGACACAAAAAGGCTCACTCACACTAGGCCGAGGCTACACCGGTTTCGGTCTGCCGACTGTTGGCGACAGCGTTTTCCTTCCTTTAAACCGTTGGCTACCGCGTTTTCCGTCCTGTAAGGTGCTGTCGCCACGAGTCGGCCGACCAATATCGCTGTCGTGACGGCCTAGTATGAATGAGCCTTAACCATCTTATCGGCTGTCCGTTTTCCATAAGCTGCCGTTTTCCACAAACGCAGGCGCAGTGGGAGTGCCAACAGTTAGTGGACGGAAAGTCCCACAAACTTCGTAAAGTAGCGACACTCTCCTCCTCCGCCTTCCCTCCGCCTTGTTTCTCCTCTCTTTCGCTCCTTCCTCGACCGTGGTGCCGCCTACACCGCTTAAGCTCAATATTGACACGTGCACTTGTTTATCTTTCACCGATGACCGCTTTTCACCTATATATTGACTTTATTTTCACCGGCTAACAAATATTAAAGTTATCGCTCGGCGCAGGACGCGCCTGCATGTATCGGAAGTTTCTCGAATGTTATCGATGCGTCTATCCGTTGTCTGTTGTCAACGACGCTTATGTAATCTGATTGCTTGAGTGTCGCGAATTGTGTAGTACTTCCCGGAAGACACACGGGCACCAGGGATTACAGTGGAACCTTCCATGACTCATGTATAAAAGCCGACGAGTTTCGCCGCTGATCAGATTTCGACGATCGCCGACTGTGTTCGCCGCTATCGTTCTGCTCCTCGCGAGTCGGTAGACGCTTCTCGGGCGAAAATGGCGATGGAGCGCGATCGTAAACAAATGCAGCCAGCGCCCGGTGGCGGGACGGCCCACGTGATGCCATTACGCCAATACCGACGCGGCGTCCGCCTCGGACAGGGCGTGCGAGAAGGAGGCGGAATTCTTCAAAGCGTGTCGCTATTTTTACGTTTGAGGGGGTTTAAGTGGACGAGCACCACCCTTTCCCCTCTGTTTTCGAGAGCGCCATTCACGTATTGCTGCAACTCGGTTTCGAGGCTATTTGGCACGCGTTCGTGTGCTCCCTGTCATATTTCTCTCGATAGTACGAGTCATTGCGAAGGCGTCATAAGTCCAGCCGGAAGGCGTCATCTCCAGCCAGCATCTTTTCTCGCCTTCGTACTCCCACCGCATCATTTATCCGAGCTTAATTAGCTCGGGTGCCCTCCAGTCGGCAATACCGTCGAACCGAGGTGTATTACGTCCAGCATGCCTATAAGAATATGAGTACGATTCCCTAATTGGGGTAATACACGACGTTTATTCTTCAGTGCACATGGCGATGAAACGTGACTCTCCGATGACCCCACAAGTTGTTCTTCGATTACGCTTGCATGCAGCAAAGAGTTGATATAGGCGGCTCTCTACGGAGGCAGCTAAAATGACGGGCTGTGCCTTCTTTTGCATTTTGAATCCCACGTAAGAAAAGTGAACTTTCTGCTAGTAAGAAATAAAAGCAGGTGCGGTGATCGCTTCGCGACCATTGCGTACGGGTTTGTACTTAAGATTTGCGAGTGCCCCATTAAGCAATGCAATGTGGCATGCTCGGACGATTGGAAAGGCACGGCTGGCAATCATCTTTGTAAGCTAAGGTCACGGGACAAGTATATGGTTTAATTGAAATTGTAGCAAACCGAAGTTAGGAGAACTATGGCAGCATTTTCAACGTGGGGGTGGTATCCAGGGAGGGCGGGCAAATTTTGTACTGGGGAGGGCGAAGGAGTCCCCGTAAGGTTTTGTACGTGAGAGTGAGGGCAAGTTGAGAAAGCTACTTGTGTGAATGTAACGGAGGAAAAGTCATCAAAGTCACTCCCTCACCAGAACAGGAATTGGCCTCCCTGGTGCAGTATTCGGCCACTACCTCCCTCATGACTCCGACAATTAACCCATGGCCCTCAGTTCCCAGTGGCTGCGGAGCACCTGACCAAGGCGGCGGTCAGACCTGCTACGCGGCAGAGGGTGCTAAGAATCTCTGGGTCAAGGCAGGCCGCCAATGGAAACTGAACCTGGCAACGTTCAACACGCGCACCCTCTCGAGTGAGGCTAGCTTAGCAGGACTATTTGAAGCATTATCAGAAATTTCCTGGGATATTATTGGCCTTAGTGAGGTTAGAAGAACTGGTGAGGCTTACACAGTACTGACTAACGGCCACGTCCTCTGCTACAGAGGTCTTCCAGATAAGAAAGAATCCGGGGTAGGATTTCTAGTGCATAACAACGTAGCGGGCAACATTGATGAATTCTACAGCATTAATGAAAGGGTAGCAGTCGTCGTAATAAAGCTGAATAGGAGGTACAAAATGAAGGTAGTACAAGCCTATGCCCCAACCTCTAGTCACGATGATGAAGAAATAGAACAGTTTTATGAAGATGTTGAACTAGCAATGAGAAAGGTGCAAACTCAGTATACTTTAGTCATGGGCGACTTCAATGCAAAAGTGGGGGAAAAGCAGGTTGGTGAGCAAGCCATTGGCAACTACGGCATCGATTCTAGGAATGCAAGAGGAGAGATGTTAGTAGAATTCGCGGAAAGGAATAGGCTCCGAATAATGAATACCTTCTTCAGGAAGCGCAGCAACAGGAAGTGGACCTGGAAAAGCCCTAATGGAGAAACAAGGAATGAAATAGATTTCATACTCTCTGCCGATCCAAGCATAGTGCAGGATGTAGAAGTGTTAGGTAAGGTTAAGTGCAGTGACCATAGGTTAGTGAGGTCTAGGATTTCTCTCAATTTGAACAGAGAGAGAGTGAAATTAGTCAAGAGGAAACAGGCCAACCTAGAGGCAGTAAGGGTAAAAGCAGACCAATTCAGGCTGGTGCTCGCAAACAAATATGCAGCTTTAGAACAGGAAGATGAAGATAACATAGAGCTAATGAATGAAACCGTAACTAGGCTGATCTCAGAAGCAGCAATTGAAGTGGGAGGTAAGGCACCAAAGCAACCTGTAGGGAAGCTCTCCCAAGAAACAAAGGACCTAATAAAGAAACGACAAAACATGAAAGTGTCCAACTCAAGAGATCAGATAGAATTCGCTGAACTGTCAAAACTGATCAACAAGAAGAAAGTAAGGGATATTCGAAATTATAACGTGGGAAAAATTGAGGAAGCCGTAAAATATGGACGCAGCATGAAATCAGTAAGAAGAAAACTAGGCATAGGACAAGGCAAGATGTATGCACTGAAAGATAAGCATGGTAATATCATCAGCAATTTCGATGACATAGTAAAAGCAGCAGAAGAATTCTATACTGACCTGTACAGTAGCCAAAACAGCCAAGCTTCTTCCATTCGAAATAGTGATGAACCGGATACAGAAGCTCCTTCTATAACTAGCGATGAAGTTAGAAGGGCCTTGAAAGACATGACCAGGGGAAAAGCGCCTGGAGAAGACGGAATAACAGTAGATTTAATCAAAGATGGAGGAGATATCATGCTTGAAAAGCTTGCGGCCCTTTATACGCAATGCCTCATAACTTCAAGTGTACCAGAGAGCTGGAAGAACGCCAACTCTATACTTATCCATAAGAAGGGAGACGTTAAAGAATTGAAGAATTACAGACCCATTAGCTTGCTTTCAGTATTGTATAAAATATTCACCAAGATAATTTCCAATAGAATCAGGACAACACTTGACTTCAGTCAACCAAGAGAACAGGCTGGCTTCCGGAAGGGATATTCTACGATGGACCATATCCATGCCATCAACCAGGTAATCGAGAAATCTGCGGAGTACAATCAACCTCTCTATATGGCTTTCATAGATTATGAAAAGGCATTCGATTCAGTAGAGATATCAGCAGTCATAGAGGCATTGCGTAATCAAGGAGTGGAGGAGGCATACGTGAATATCTTGGCTAATATCTACAAGGATCCCACAGCTACCTTGGTTCTCCACAAGAAAAGTAGAAAGATACCTATCAAGAAAGGGGTCAGGCAAGGAGACACAATCTCTCCAATGCTATTCACTGCATGCTTAGAAGAAGTATTCAAGCTCTTAGAATGGCAAGGATTAGGAGTGAGGATCGATGGCGAATATCTCAGCAACCTTCGGTTTGCAGATGACATTGTCCTATTGAGCAACAATGGAGAGGAATTACAACAAATGATTGAGGACCTTCATCGAGAAAGTGCAAGAATTGGGTTGAAGATGAATATGCAGAAGACAAAGATAATGTTCAATAGCCTGGCAAGGGAACAAGAATTCAGGATCGCCAGTCAGCCTCTAGAATCTGTAAAGGAATATGTTTATCTAGGTCAATTACTCACAGGGGACCCTGATCATGAGAAAGAAATTTACAGAAGAATAAAATTAGGTTGGAGTGCATACGGCAGGCATTGCCAAATCCTGACTGGGAGCTTACCACTGTCGTTGAAAAGAAAAGTGTACAATCATTGCATTCTACCGGTGCTAACATACGGGGCAGAAACTTGGAGGTTAACAAAGAAGCTCAAGAACAAGTTAAGGACCGCACAAAGAGCAATGGAACGAAAAATCTTAGGAGTAACGTTAAGAGACAGGAAGAGAGCGGTGTGGATCAGAGAACAAACGGGGGTAGACGATATTCTAGTTGACATTAAGCGGAAGAAATGGAGCTGGGTAGGCCATGTAATGCGTAGGATGGATAACCGGTGGACCATTAGGGTTACAGAATGGATACCAAGAGAAGGGAAGCGCAGTCGAGGACGGCAGAAAGTCAGGTGGGATGATGAGGTTAGGAAATTCGCAGGCGCAAGTTGGAATACGCTAGCGCAAGACAGGGGTAATTGGAGATCGCAGGGAGAGGCCTTCGTCCTGCAGTGGACATAAATATAGGCTGATGATGATGATGATGATGATGATGAACGGAGGAAAACCAGAAATGAGGGTATTTGCCTCTCTCTGCATGAATGCGACCATGAGGCTTTGCTTCAGATATAATATTTTTTAGCATATCCTGGCAGCGTCCTTAAGCCCCAACTAGACATAGGCGTCACAGCGCATCAGCACACGCAATGCTGCGCCGACGAACGATGAGGGCACGCACCCATACGACGAGATTTAACGCCAGGCATTGCCGCGCGTTATATCGCGGTGGTGCAATGTGATGCTTCCTATTTTAAGTGTTTTACCTCTTCTCAACAACGAGTTTCGCATACTCGCTGTAAGATCTCTTGGAGCGCTGGTAATCAGAATTTCTATGTTGATGTAGATGGGCCGTTTTAGCCTTGAGCCGTGACGATACGTACGCAGAACGCAATTGATTTGAGGAACGTGACAGCGCATGTAACAAGAGGGGTTTTAGTAAATTGGAGCGCCCACGTGCGTAAGCCTGCTGCACCATCTGAAATATGAAAATAAAAGCGCTTGTTGTGTGCAGTCAAGCCAAGCCAAACGTGTTAGCCGGATCCGTAGCCAAATTACGGCACAGTAGGCGCCATTTTGAAAAGCGAGGAGTCTCGCGCACTAGAGGAGCACGCAAGGCTCGCCACGCACGCGCACAAGAATACGATGCGTGCGTACGCAGCGGCCAAGTACGCATCACATGTGGTTCGTGTTGGGCTCCGCACATGCGTAATATATGCAGAGCGTAGCGCTGTTGCGTGTGCAATGACGTTGCGTACGCAAGGTGCGCAGTAATTAGACTGTCTGTTAGCCCTCGTGATTTGCTACTTTCACTCTCGCGCAGAATGTGTAAATGAAGGGGCATGCGGTCTGATGCGCATGCGCATCGGCTGCGTAGCCATTGGTGGAAACTTTCGCAGAGATGGCACGGGCTTGAACAGGTGATGCATCCGCTAAGCCTTTGAACTAAGAGTGCCCTTGCCGCTCGCCAGTGTGCTTTGAAAGTACAGCTCGGTCTACTCTCAGAGGGAACACGCGAGCGCATGGCCAGCGGTCCGCGGAGCGCTAACTGCTAGCGAGATTTCGAAACACGGAGCATGCGCATAGATTCATTCGGGCGGTGCGTGCCCTGCGTCGTATGCTACTTCTCCCCCCAGCGCTAGCAAGCGCTGGTCCCATCCGGCTTTCTTTTTATTGCGATAGCAATTATATGGACACTTCGACTGGATTTCTGCCGTCGCCGTCACCGTGAGGTTCCGTATAAAGTCCAAGGGCGATAAAATCCTCGCCGCGCGCCGTGTCCCCGAGCGAAAGCGTGCGGGGGACGCGCGCTATCACGGAGAGCGAACGCACGGCGGAAAGCAAACGCAACCGTCGCGCGAAAGGCCGTAGGGGTATTGGAGGGAGGGAGGGAGGGAGGGAGGCGGGGCGACGCTGTGCTCCGGCACCAAAGGCGTATTTTGCAACCGATCGCAAGGGAACGTTGCCACTCAATCTCCCACGCGCAAGCAAGACAGCGGGAAGGCAGCGCGGGAGGAAGCGGGGGGGGGGGGGGGGCGCACTTCTACTCTGCCAACAACCGCGCTCGTGCTTTGCCCAGCTATGTCCCTCGCCCGCACCATCTCATTCTCCACACGGCTCTGACCTTTGTATGCGCTGTGCATTCGCCCCTCAGTTTGCGTTAAAGCCATAGACCGCACGAACGCCCGCTGCGGCGGGTGCGCTTGCTGCCAGCGTTTTGACAGTCGTTGTCTGCGGTCATTCAGTGTGATCTATCAATGTTTGCTTGTGCGCGCTGACACCACACTTGTTAATTCAGTTAGTAATAGTCGAGCCACATTTTCCAACACACGTACACATGCAATGCTGCCCGGATCGGCAGTGCAGCGCTACAGGTGTGTCCCTTCGCACGCGCTGCCCACGGGAAGCGCTTCTCATCAACACCACCGTTTCACACGCGCCTTGTCGTGGTCATCGAGTCTGTCTTCATGTCGGTCTACTTACGCCGCAGCACACCTGCTTACTTACTAAGCTCATGTTTACTACAATTCATATTGCTACCAAAGCCACTCACCTTACTTCGTATGACATTGCTGTGTTGCTATCGCATTGATTGCTTCGCCCTTAGGGCGAAACTGACTTTTTTTTCGCACTGTGATGCACTGATACCAACCCTGCCTCCCGCTTGTTGAAAAGGCGGACATTACATGGTTGGATGGGCAAACTTGGTATGCTCGCTGCATCGGGCTTCAATTGTTTTGTCTCTTATGAAAAGTGGCCATTTGCTGCGAGCGGTATGTGAAAATCATACGACTAGCTTATCAGTTAGCATTGACACAAGGTTGCGGAACTGACAGGCTTCGTTATCACTTTTGCACAATTCCAGAGTTAGGGGTTGCTCCACAACCATTATTCGGGTAAATTTTCTCAGCTGTGAGCAGTGCTTGGTCCCATTTTCCTTGCACACGTTTGCGTTCTTTTTTTTGCGTTTTACAGAGCATGGACTTGTGCCAACACACTACCACATTTGCCTCCTTTTAAAGTCGTGTGACTAGTTATGTCCCCACCGACCCTATGTCGCAAAAATATAATGAACAAATTTTCTCCACGTTTACTTCATGTGTCGTTCCATGCACACATTACGCGATTGCGCGCACGTGTAGGTTTCACAGAATAATTTTCAGAAAACTGCACGTGCAATCGATATCACAAATATCCTAGCTAGGGAGCTTCTGTGGACGTGGCTCCAACGAACAAGAACCGAGTCGACTTAAAATATGCGAGAGACTGCAGCGACAAACAAAACAACCATGTTTTTTCTGCTTGCTGATTACCCGATGAGCAGCCGGCAGAGATAAATCCCACCGCGGAAAAACGGATGCGCTCTCCAGCGCTTGTCGGCGCAGGGGCGGAGAAGTAGCAGACGAAGCGGGGCACGTGCCGCCCTTACGACTCTATGCGCATGCGCCGCGTTTACAAATCTTGCCGCCACCTAGCGCCGCGCGGGCCGCCGGGCATACACTCGCGTGTTCCCTATAAGTGTGGACTGTACCGTAGAATGCCCAACATGTGCTCCCGCGTTCACCAACAGCCTTGCGGTGCACTCACTGGTTCTTGCGCTTACAGAATTTGGCACTGAACAAGAATCCACATATCGCATACGGCCAAAACTACCAGTAAAGGTGCCGACAACATTAATTAAAACATTTGAGGTGTGGTTAAATACGCCCCAGTGGCCTTTAGCATCCTTTAAGGAAAGCTAGTGAACTGTACCACGCATGAGCGTCGGCCGGAACAGAATGTTCACATCTCTATCCGTGCTTCTGTCACAGGGTGTCGCTCGGTACTTCTGCAGCTGCAGCTGAAAACTAGCTCGCGTGATGACACTGATGGAATAGCTGTTTCTTCTGTTCGTACGCGTCAGATGCGTTAGGCCCTCTGGTACAGGTGTCTGCATCTATGCTATCACCGCCATCACTCTAGCTAGCACTCATCTGCGGAAGCTGAAAATGACGCTCCGTTTCACGGTTCAAGAGATCGAGATGTCTTACCTGGCTATCTCTGCCAGTCTACTCGCATGCCGAAATAATTTATATCTTTCCTACAATGGTGTTAGATGACACTGGGATGCAGGTCAGAGCGGTCGTGTTCAATTACTTTTGCCGACATCTGTACAGTCTGTTTCACACTTGGGGGAAATCTCGGATCGCATTGCATCGCGATGCGGCGAGCGCTGGAGTCGGGTGCCGGAAGCAGCTCGTGCAGGCGCACACGCTCGAGGCGCGTTATCTTGAACCGCGTCGACTGCTCGACGCAAGATAACGCGCCTCGAGCGTCTGCGCCTGCGCGAGCTGCTTTCGGCACCCGACTCCAGCGCTCGCCGCATCGCGATGCAATGCGATCCGAGATGTCCCTTAAGTGTGAAGCAGACTGCACAGTATTCACGGAAAGTTTACGTTGTGCGAACACCGAACATGTGTGGAGCGGCCGACAAGAAAACGTCTTCTTTATTTCAGCCTCGAAATGAACTCCCGACATGTTCGTCGTACTCACGTCAGCAGAAGCCGAGCCACAGGTAATTATATATGGCGAACACAAGACGTTGCTTGCTGGCACGTCACGCCACGCTGGCAATTTGGTGAACTACAGGACGGCTCGTTGGCGACCGGAAGGAGCAATTCTGCACCGTATATGCTCTCTCCCCTCGCGCTATACCACAATGCAACACCTTGGTTCCATGAGCACCCATGGGCGGCGCTGCATGTACCAGCGGCCACGCGCTCCGAGTGTCGTATTTCAATCCGTGACTACTGTACATGCCATTTTCCAGGTAACATCCGCCACTTACGGAGGGTGAGTTTAAACTGCTTCTCTTGACGTTTTCGGAAAATAAATATCATTAAACTCCCAAGAAATATTTCTATTTTAAGGTCTGTGACGTAGTTTTCGCCACCCTTGCAGTGCTCAGGTAGCAAAAAAAAAGAAAATACTATTAACTCATGATAATGCATATATAAGAGTTATTTCGCTAGTATTACAATCACTCTCACCTTCCGCCTGAGCAGTTTCTCCGAAGGAAAGTCTCTCCATTCAGCATCATCTTCGAGAAACTGGGCACCGTCGAGTGGACAGGCGTGTCCGTCGTCGAGCAGGCACTGTTCGTAGCAGGTTTTGCACAGTACATGCCGACAAGGCAGAAACACGGTCATTCGCGGCAGCAGGACCACAGGCATTGCAAATTCTCTGTGCCGGAATAGAATCGACGAAGTGCAAAGGTCTCCAGTCCAGTTCCTTCGAAAACCCGAACAGCGTATACCACTGGCTTTGAAGAGCCATGAGGCACGGAGACCCTTCGTCGTGCAAGCGTCGTTCCAACGGCTCTGTGGGAACTCCGAATGCAGTCAGCGCATTATCACTTTACTACCGCAGCCGTCGCCACGGCAACTATCTGCGGCGATAATACGGCATCGGTTTCAAAATCCTACCCGACGCCACTCGCAGTACTTCATACAAATACAGTGGGCCTCTTCGATTATCAGTCCCTTGCCGTCCTGGACTGCTTGCGACTGCTGTGCCACACTCCATTTTGCTGAAAAAGCTTTGGAAGCTCCGCCCACCAGTCCGAGAGCTGTCAAAATTTCGCTTGTTTTTTTTTTCGGACCGGTAGTCACAGACTGTCCACGCACTTTCGGAGCTGTCAGCAGATTTTTGCTCGGACCAGCGCAAGCAGCTAGCAGACGACGGCTGTCTGTAAAAGATGTGTGCGGCGTTTGCCGCCATGTTGTGAAAGTGTTTCTGCGTACTTTGCGTATTCCAGACGACAAATATTGTGCACTCAGTTTTCGTGTCTGATACATCGGTGTTTTCTCTACCATCATGCCATCTTTTCGTGAGCCGTGAAAATGCTGCAGCTTTAGTCTTCCTTTTTCTAAAATAGACAAGCACATCGATGAGGCGCACAAGCTTGCGTTTCTTTCGCTAAATCTGTGATGCTCATTGCCATATGCGTGCAATGAGCATCAGGTAGATTTCGCTTTTCAGGTGAGTGAAGCTGATGCGCCAGGAAGGATATCTTATTGCATGTGAATATTTCACGCTTGTAGTTGGGTTGGTGCACAATCGGAGCATCGCCAATTATCGCTGCTGCCAATTTCGAGCATTTGCGTTTTCCCGTACATGATTAGTAGACGGTGTACAGTGGCTCTGTCCTAGATACCCGTGGGGTGTTTCGTAGAAGCTGTCACGAGCTTTGAAGATATCGGCGGGCGCTTTCTGCGTGAACAGGGACCTTGCTAAATCGCGATTTTGCTTACGTTCGTATGAAAATTACGCTTAAAATTTCTAGGGAATTACCTACCTTAATTACAGCGGTTAAGCGGCATGAAGAGCTAGAGCGCGACATAAACTGAGCTTGGCGAACAAGTTCAATTGCGCTAATGCTGCGATTGCACTACGCAAGCAATATGGTGGAGTCAGTGACGTGGCCTCCGAGGCTGCACCCATCTCGGAGCCAACAATTATGAATCCTCTGTGTACTGGTGCTATCTACGAGCAGCTACGAGCAGATGACGGCAGTCCGGAGAATGACTTCTGATCACGGTGATTTCGAATGGAAGCTCTGAGAGCCCATGACAGCAGAATCACGTGACTGTGACGTCCCCTTCTGTCAGCCCTAGCCAGACCGGAAGCCGCGGATGGTTTGTTGACAGTCCGGGACTGCGTAACTGAAGAACAGTACGGAAATTATCTGCTTGCCCTGCGGCGTCTATAATGTCAATGACAGCTTTCGTGCATGTTTAGGATGTTCGCGTCTTTGCGAATTATTAGGCAGTTTTAATTCAGCGTTTTTACGCTCCGCTTAGTTGCTGAGCGGAGCGGCAGCACGAATGCGCATCCGCCCTCCGCTTAGCCGCAAGCGCGCTAGCGGAGCGAGAAACACGGACCGCTCATGAGCTGCCTAAGCGGAGCGCGGAGCGTTGCCCGTTGCTGCCTTCTGTGATGCTTGCGAGGGTGGTCGCTAGCGTTTCGCTAGCGAGGGTAGTTGATGGACGTGCCCTCTCTCGCGCGTGCATCGAGGCACCTTGCAACGAGGCACTAGTCGTGCGAGTGCGAACAACTTGTCTAATACACCTAAAACTGGTTCTTTAAGGAAATAAAGTGAACAGCGCAGCTGACAAAAACGTCGCCTGCGCATTGGCGTCGGAAAGGATTGGATTGGATTCGAAATGCAACCTTGCTGGCTATTACGCGGCGTTCACCAATCGACGCTTAATTTTCCACTCGATAAAATGGACCGGTAATACATTACGAGCGCCCTTTTAGATACTTCATGAACTAATAAGTTATATATATTCGTCTTACTTTGTGAAAGTGACAAAACGTTTTTTTTTCTTTAATTTTGTTTCACTACGCTGAATTTCGCCAGAGGGCGCTGCAACTACGTAAGGTACAACTACGGTAGTTGTATGGGAAGGTCGAAAAGATAATGAAATGGGGGGAATTCACCAAGGATTGACGCAAGGATGTCCTTTGTCTCCACTGTTGTTTACGCTTCACGTTAAGGGTATAGAAAGATGACTGGAAAATAGCGAATTAGGTTTTGATTTATCCTACATGCGCAATGCACGAATGGTATAACAGAAGGTCCCTGGACTGATGTACGCAGACGACACATTGTGCTACCAGCGGACAATAAAAAAAGATTTACAGATACTTGCGAATATCTGTGGCAACGCAGCTTCAAATCTAGGCCTTAAGTTTAGCACAGAGAAATCAGGAATTATGATCTTTAATGAAGAGACGAGTAACTTCGTGGTGTCAATTCAACAGCAAGTACGGCCCATAGTGACGCAATATAAGTACCTCGGCGTACACATAAACGAAAGAAAGGATTACTCAAGCAACCACCAAGATAATCTGAAAATAAAGGGGAAGTGGAATGCAGCAATAATGAAACACAGAAAAGTGGGGGCCACAATAAGTATGAGGTGGTGCGTAGAATTTCGAAAGGAGTAATGGTCCCAGCACTAACGTTCGCAAATCCCATTCTGTGCTTACAATTGGATATCTTGTCGGATTTGGAAGTTAACCAAAGATCAGTAGGCCGGTTGGCTTTGGGAGCCCACGGTGAAACCACAAATGACGCAGTGCAGGGGGGCATGGGTTGAGCCTCTTTTGAAGTCAGAGAAGCATAGACCGAAATTAGCTTTGAAGGAAGCCTCAAGAACATGGATGCAAATAAATGGGCGGCTAAAGTGCACAAGTATCGGTACAATGAAAAGCGTGAACACAGAATGGAGGAAGATGTCAAGAAAGTTGGCAACAAAGCACAGGATAATTCGAACTGTAAATAAAAGACCAGGCGTCATCAGAAAGAAAATGAGAGAAATAGAGACAGTGAATCGGAAGCAAAGAATGAAAACAAAACGTACAATGGAGATTTACAAGAATGAGAAGAAAGAAATTAGGAGGGAAAATCTGTACGATAACACAAAGGGCAGTGCCTTGCTATTCGAGGCTCGAGCCGGTTGCCTAAGTACCAAAACATACCGGAGCAAATATTCGGAACTAGAGGAGGCATGTGTATGCTGCAGTAAAGATTCAGAGACCACTCGGCACATCCTAATGGATGCGACGGGATTCACCCAGCGAGAACCGTAGGTAACGTACAACTTCCAGAAGCGCTTGGGTTTAAAGTGGAAGGAAACATCAGCAGGTCAGCCGTAGAGATAAGGAAGAAGCGATTAGAGTACTGGTGGGAAAAAAAGATGGGAAATGATTGATACGACCTGATCTCTTAAAATCATAGGCAGCGGTACAAGGTAAATTAGGGAAAAAAGAAAAAGATTAATGCGAGGTATGCAAAAATGATAGATAAAGAACGTGTATAGTATACCTGAATAAATCAAGCAGTCTAGGTGACTATATATCGCCGCCCCGTTTCAAAGGCGATGCCAATAAATCGTCATCATCATCATCATCGTCCGCTCCGCTACGCTAGACGCATAACTAAAGCGTAAAAATCGCCCGCCTCTCCGTTATGGCTTAGCGGGGCAACTCGGAGCGGAGGTGACCGTAAGGACGCTCAACTGAAACACTCTAATATCGGCCAACAACGCTGGGAGCAAACCGCTCTTTGCTAACCATACCGAGGATGGTATGAAGATGGAGAGCGTGGTTACAGTGCCTCTAGATTAGAAAGCAACCATCTACGAAATAAACAAAACTAATTCTGCGTAGTGCGAATATTTTTACTTGAAGGGGCACAGAATAATTTTTTTAACTTCAACGTAATCTTTGTATCCTATACAAGGCAAATCCTTCTTACAGTCCTTTTTTTCTTCTTCTCTGGGCTTTTAGAATAAACTACCTCAGCTTTCCCGGTGCGGTTAGTGTTTCGCGCACCCGTAATACCAACCCTGGTCAGGCCTACGTGCATCGCCTGTGTCGTACCGACATTGGGTTGTTCTATTTATTATAGCGGTTTGATTGGTTGTCTAGAACAACTTTGAATAAACAAATACAAGCAAATTATAGAGCTTAACGTAGGGGGCGATTCCGGGATGATTTTTCAAATCAAATCAAATCAAACTTTATTTTGTCCACAAGTGTGTGTGTTGTGGAACACGAGGGCTCGTGAAAAAGTGGATTTATCCACTTGAGAAGCCTCGAGCCCCCGTTTTACATGGCATACAGCGAGAGCGTGGAAGTAATTATACAGTACTGATATAATACAATACTTCTGCTAACACAATATTACAATATTACAATACAAAAAGACAAAAAAAGGGAAAAACAGTTAAACTTGAAACTCGTTGAACAGAATCTATACTATTTGCAAAAGAGAAAGAGCATCAATCCTTGGCGACAAAGAAGGCTTTGATTGCACTGTTCCCAGTTGTCTCTAAATTGATTTCACAGTGATGTAGTTCATTTAACAACTTTGGTAGCGTATGACGAAGCATTTGGTTTCTTAGCATAATGCGTGAAAAGGGTATTTTCCATATATCATCATTGCGTGAATTATATGACCTTGTGAGTGGTGTCAACTCAGAAAATGTACGAAGTAGTCCGTCTGTATCGTGCTTGTACTTTCTGGCTAGATTTAATGGATACAAATTGTGTACGGACGTAATGTTATATTTAATAAACAGGGCTTTTGTGTGCGCAGTTTTTTCCACGCATGCAATATGGCGAAGTGCTTTCTTTTGTAATACAAACAGGTGGTTCAGGTTTGTTAACGTTGTTGTGCCCTAGAGTAGACAGCAATAATTTAGGTGAGAAAGAAATAGTGCATTATAAATATGAAGCTTGACAGCTGTTGGCAAGTGGAATTTGAATTTCGCCAGAATTCCTACTACCTTTGCTACCTGTGTAACAACATGATTTATATGAATGTCCCATGACAGATGCTTTTGAAAAAATACACCAAGTGATTTTACTGAGTCAACAATCTCTATACGTGAGTTTCCTAAAGTAAGATTCAAAGTGGGTGCTACAGGTGATTGTCGGGGTGTGAAGATAATAGCTTTAGTTTTGGCTGTGTTGATTTCAATGGAATTGATTACGCTCCACTTGTGTAAATCGCACAGAGCTATGTTAACGATATTTTGAAGAGTTTCGTAAGAATTGCTGAGAAAGAAAATAGTTGTATCATCTGCATAGGTTATGTACTTTGCTGCATAATTAATTTGTGAAATACCATTTATATAGAAGTTAAATAATAATGGTCCAAGTATGCTTCGTTGAGGTACACCTGAGGTAATTGCCTTGTGCCGAGATAAATTGCCTTGAATACAAACACATTGCATTCTATGTTGCAGGTAAGACGTTATAAGAGCGAGCGGTGTGCCACTAATTCCATATAATTAAGTTTTTTAGTAAGTGTTAAGTGGTTCAGGCGGTCAAATGCCGTAGAAAAATCAATGTATATGCCAGCTATTAGACTTTTTTATAGAATGCTTTTAAAATGATTTCTTTTTGCATGACAAGGGCAAGTTCTATAGATCTCCCTTTTCTGAATCCAAATTGAGTTGGGCTAATTAAACTGTACTTGTTGGCAAAACCAATTATTCTGGCGTACATTATCTTTTCTAAGCCTTTGGAAAACACGGGCAGTATGGAAATCGGTCTGTAATTTGATAAGCTATTTTTTTCACCGCCTTTGAATATTGTAATAACTTTTGCTACTTGCATTTTCTTCGGAAAGACGCCTGTAGAGAGAGCAAGATTATAGATATGCGTAAGCTGTGGCAGTATGATGTCAAGAACATACTTGACTGGCCTGATTTCAATGCTATCAATATCGCATGTTAAGCTGTTCTTAAGAGATTTATACACGTTATCTATTTCACTCTCAGTTGTGGGATTCATATATATATGCTTGCCGAGTTCTTGCTTATCCCCTTTATTGCCTCCGGGGAATGAGAGCTAGAAACAAGATTTACAAAAAGAAATTATTAAATTCTTCAGCTAATTTTGCTCCTTGTATGACTTGATTGTTCAACTTTAGTTCATCAGTTTCTGGGTTTTTAGATGCACGATTTAGTAGCTCATTAATTTTTCTCCACATTACGTCCAGGTTCTGTTTATTCCCGATATCGAAATAATTGTACAGATAGTTTCGCTTTGCATTACGTAATAAGGCATTAGTTTTGTTTCTATGTAACCGAAATGTATCCCAGTCGGCAGCGTTACGCGTTTTGAGAAATCTATTAAAAAGCCTATCTTTCTTTTTAATCATTTTAAGGCACTCCTTATTGACCAGGGCTTACGCGCTTTTTAACTTTTTTTATGTGTGATTAATTGAAAAGACTGAGTATGTTTCAAGAAATAGGCGCAAAAATTCATCATATGCATTATCCGAGGTGGTAGACATGTATACAGTATCCCATTTTATTTTTTCGAGGCTGTTGCGAAAGTTCCCCAATGTTTTGTCATTGATGTCTTGAATTTGTTTGCTCGTTATGGAGGTACGGCGAGAATTAGGCATTTTGGTCAACAAGAAAATGGGCAAGTGATCACTAATGCTCGATGCCAGTACACCACTGATGACTTCGGCCTCTGGTAAGTTTGTTATAAACAAGTAAATTAATGTTTCCGTTATCTTTGTCACTCTAGTGCATTCTTTAATCACATTAGTTGAGCAGTATGAAGATAGCATTGTGAATAACTTGTGTTGAGCATTTGAGTCATTTGACATGTCTATGTTAAAATCACCAAGTATAATTAATACTAAATTGTTTTCACTTGCATAGCTCAATAAGTCTTCCAAATGTGCAATGAATGCATCGACGATTCCATCTGGAGGGCGGTACATTACAGCTATGATATAGTTCTGCGATACAATTGTGAGACACTCTGCATCACGTGTTATAAAACAAAATTCAGGAAGTAGGTCACAAATAATGCACTTTTTGATATTTAGTAGCACTCCTCCACCACGTTTGTCCTTGCGGTTTAAGTGAAAAGTGTGATAATTATCATTCACTATGGCATCGCAGTCCGAATTCAGCCACGTTTCAGTGAGCATGACTATGTCGAACTTGAAATAAAACTGATCCAGGAAAACGTTTAGCAAGTCCTGTTTATGATAGGAAGATCTGATGTTTAGATGGAAGTACGTTAGGCCAATAATGCTTTCCGAAGCTATTAGTCTGTTTACATCTTCGGGTTGCAATGTCATTTTCGGTACAAATCGTGGTCGAAGGCGTGTCACTGTACATTCAAACTATCTTTGCAATGTCACTCTCACAGTTTATGCGAAGTACCCTGGACTGTTCATCCTTGCGGGCAAAAGTCTTCCCATCCCTTGTCCAAACAAATTTCCATTCACATGCCTTTTTCTTGCTGATTGCCATACCGAGCAATCTCTTGAGGGTAGGGCAGAGGTGCTCGTTAACAAATACTGGCTTATTTGTTGAGCGACCGATGTCATTTGTGGATAGCCTAGTTTTCCTAGCCTTGATCAAAAAGGCGTCACGCTTTGAGCTGCTCTTAAACTGCACTACGATGTTCGAACAGGAAGCATCGTTCTTGGTTTTCACTCTATGGCAAACATCAATGTCGCTTGCTGTTATTGGCTCATTCAGAGTTGTACCCATCTGACACAGAATTTCATGCAGATTCTCATTACTGCCCTCCTCAATTCTCTTGATTTCCACATTGCGATTTCTAAAGTATTGCTCGCTATTTGTGATTCTTGTTTCATGATCATTCAGTTGTTTCATACACTTATCACAATCCTCTTTCAACGCTAGGTTCTCTTTTTGAGGGCGTCGTTTTCTTTTTGTAGCGTTTCATTGTTTATTTTGCTCTCATCAAGTTGCTTACTTAAGAATTCAAGACTTTCTTTGACTTCCCTCAACTCCTTTCTGAGCTCACATTCAGTTTTAGATTTGAATTCTTTAAATTCTTTCCTCATCTATTCTTCGAAACGAGCAGACATGGTTATACAGGAGATAAGTGGATAGTTTTGGCAGCAGGGAGCAGCAAAAAAAAAATGCGTATATATGGGAGCGATATCCAACCTGCGACGATAAGAAAGATGTGTCTTCAGGCGTGTTCCATGCTGCCCACGCTGCTGCCAAGTGGTCCGGTGCACGATGGTGTCCGGCTTATGTAGGCCTCAATAGCCCCTGGCGGCAGAACGATGAGGCGGCTTCCAGAAGATACTGCCGCCACACCCCCAACGTAGGCACGTGGATTTGCAGCAAGAGCAGCTGTGGCTTGTTTGATGGGGTTATCTGCGACGATAAGAAAGATGTGTCTTCAGGCGTGTTCCACGCTGCCCACGCTGCTGCCAAGTGATCACGCCAACCCAATGCATGGTACACAGCCATTCTTCCATTTAGTCCCTAACGAAATGCGGCCGGTGTGGTCGGAATTTGATCGCGCGACATATTTGAATACCCTTCACGAGTTTCGTGAGCTGAATTACACCATTAACGGTTCACTGCAACTGTACAGGTGTAACACACATAGAATAAACCATTGAATATAACCCGGTATCTTATCAACACGTTTGTGTCGTATCAAAATACGTGCCACGCGACAACGAATGGATGGGGAAATAAATTGTGAGAGACAGAGAGAACAATTTTATTTAACTATACACCCTAGTCCGGGTCCACTAAAATGAGCAAGGCCTAATCTTCAGACAGGCCCAGAAGCTTAAGCTGTACGAGCAGTGCTTTCATAATGTCTGGGGAGGAGTCCGCCAGCCCCTCTAGGGTCGTAGGTCTTCGTGTAGTAGGTATTTGACTGAGGCTCCCGCGCATGGCTGCATGGGCACCCGGACGATCCCACAGAACGTGGGCATTATCCGGGAAACCACCGCACGCCACACAGGCGGGAGGCCCGTCCTTGCCTTGTAAGTAATGTTGAATGTGTGTGTGTGTGGGGGGGGGGGGGGGGGGGGGGTCAGTAGAGAGTGTCTTTGCGGACGCCGCACTAGGGCTGCCTCGCGTCACGTCATGGAGTGGGGTGGATAAATTTTGAGATTTATTTTTACAGCGATGCTGTTAAGGCCTCAGTCTCCGATGGCCGTGTCGGCGTGTAGAAAAGAAACTCTCATTGGCTCGAACATTTTTATTCGCAGTTTTAATATTTCAGTCTGAGAAGATCTAAATAAAAGGCATGCGCTGCCGGTGTTTTGTTTTATGCCATTAGTTCATGGGCTGTGATTCTCAAATTTCTGAGGAGCTGTATAAACTTGGACATGTAGCAGCCCCAGCAACGCGCATAACTGTTGTCGACGGCAGCGGCGTTTTGCCCGTGTTCGCACCGAACGCGCGCGGCGTTGGTGACGTGTTTATGAAGAACGTGCCAAGCTATGCCGTACACCCTATGGCGGTGTGCCGTAGCGACCATAAGGTCATGGTCCATGTGGTCATTAAATCAGCGAAAACCACCGGGTCATATATGTTTCTCATTCTTTAATAGTTCAAATAACCAATACACCATCACATCTTAATAGTCACAATTGGAAATATATAATTCCCACCATAGTACAGCGTCGCTGGTCTTCAATCTCCACCCCAGTGGAAGGGCTGGCATTTTTTTATGAGGAATAACAGAGATGCGCTCGCTGGCACTACGTTTTTGGTCAATATGGCGTGCCGTCGTTAGTTGGGAGGGTACTGCATGCTATAGAACCCCAAGTGATCAAAATTAGTTCGAAGTCTCCCACTACGGCGTGCCTCACCAACAGATTGTGGTTGTGTTACGTAAAACCAAGGACATTTTTTTAGCGGTACCATTGCTTGCAGCCTGTCCACGGGATCTGCTTGATCCTCGGTTTTCCTGTGTCCTGGTGGATGCTTGCCCGAGGCACGTGCTGGCCTCGACGAAGGTGGAAAACAGGCTTAGCGGGTTATCAAACTCGTGCAAGCAAAACACCCGTGATTGAATTGTGATGGCTGATTATCCATAGTTGTGCAAGAACATCGCACAGAAGACACCCCGAAGAGAACCAAAAGAAATACAAGTGCTGACTTCCAACTTACGACTCATTGGTAAGTACGGAACATTTACACATGTGTATGCAACTAAGTGAAAAACCTTGCACGAATGAATCACGTGCGCCTGAATCCCTCGCTTTGAGTGGCCTTCCCTCATTTGCATGTATGAGAACGTTCAGACACGAATGATTAGCGAAGTAGCCAAGACAGTGAGGGTGCCCTTAGTGTCTTATGACCACCCATATCTCCAGGACCAGCCATGTGGGTAAGATATGGGTGACTCTATCTTGCAAGGAACTGTGGTTCTTGGAATGAGGTAGCACGCGCATCGGGCGAGTGTTATTTTACAGGGTTGTTTATAATATTTTATTCGTTCAAAGTTTTAATAATAATTGAGTACGTATGTGGAAATTTTCTATATGCATCCATAAATCATCCATCGGAAGTCCGACCTTGTGCTCTTCTCGTTTCCCTTCTTGTGTCCCCTTTGCGCTGTTCACGCACAACTACGGAATACTGATTAGCCCAGGCATCCACCTTGTAAGGCAGATTATCATTTTTGTCGGTCGTTCGTTTGCATCACCGTTTCAGCGTCAGCTAGCAGGGTATGACAGCACCCCAATGAACGTCATCATAGTGGATGAATCGCCATTCGCATTGCCGTTATTGCCACTTCATGTGGATTATTTCTTTATCAATGCAAGTGGGTATGGGCTTTCATGGAAGTGGGTCAATTATATGCACTCATTTCATTATTCGCAGCCCCTCAATAGTCCTGAGAATGGGCCCTAGACAGGAGGACTGTACACAGAAAATATGGGAGGTCAGATTAGTTAGGGTGACTGGACAGTTGGTATTTTACAGCGTAAGCTGTTACGGGCTCCTTCCAATAGACTTCAGACTCTGCCCAGGCGGCGCTGCGGAAAAACCCGCCACCAGCGCCCCCATCGCAGCCTTGGCGCAAACTGAGTAGTGCAAAGAGAGCTGTCCGCAAGCGAAGCTGCATAGGCCACAATAGGGCCCCGTCTTTCGGTTTTGTAAAGGCACGGTTTCCTAAAAATCAAGGACCTGGAAAGCTTCTTCCGCCCATCCACGCTTCGGAAAGGGAGCAGAGCGAAGTACGTGTACAATGTAAAAGAAGTTTCAGGTGTTATTTCGGCGCGCTGCAACTCGCAAGTACAGCGAGCATCGTACAACGTCGAGTTCGAGGCAAGCACTCCGACGTCTGTTCTCTAGCGCCTAAATGTGTTAAATTTGGGTACGTACATAATGTCAAAGCGATGAAGTACATATATGATTAAGTCAGGTAACTATGTAGCTTACGGTCAGTGGTACAAAGCTCACTTTATCAGGGGCGAACGGCCCTGAGTGGCGACCTTCGCCTTTTCAGTTGCGTTCTCGCTTCAGCTCTCGCTTCCTGGGCGTTCGAGCGTGTTATCGCGCATCTTCGAATGTTTTCTTCACGGTTGTATTCCGTTTGTATTTACTGCAAATGGAGATACGTGCGTGTCCGCTTTCGCGGGATACAACCGAAGGCAAAACAAACCAGCAGACGCTTAAAACAACACACGCGCACAAATTAATCTGAAGAAACGCGACATTTTTTTTTCTAAACACGTGCGTTACTTCGCAATTACTCATCCAGTGCTCCCACAGCTACTTTATTGCTCAGATTACAAAAAAAGAAAGAAAAAAAGAAAAACGCTGTCAAGAGGGCTCAGTGCATTGCGAAACGTGGTCGTTGTATCGAAAAAGCCGAAACTAGAAATAAGCTCGCGATACCACAATGCCCTAGAACATGATTTTGAATTCATAAAGGAACCAAAATGTTTGGTTAAACTGACCTGCCAAATCTCTCCGTTCCACTTGCTGAGTAAAGTGGAGGGTGACGTGTGTAAACAGGTAGAAACATCGATGACACATACGCAGGATGGTTCACAACTTTGTTTATTCTGTTGCCAACGAACAGGCGGCTGCAGATTCCTCAGTTTTCGCTTGGTTTCCATAGTCCCCCGTGAGGGCTACGCAACACAATTACAGCAGAACAACATTATCAGACTTTCTCATGTGAGCGGCTGTGTTGTGGAGAATGCGAGTAATTCGCTTACCCAACACGCGAACGGCCCGTATCTAGCGCTCTCTCCTTTCTCCTTCATACGACCGCGATGGAAATCGGTAAAACTGAACGTTGTTATTCAGTCCTTCACGTTCATGGCAATTTACAACGCAACAGTAACGTCGATTGCGGCGTTTCTTGGTAGCGCGCGGAGCTGTCGCGGTTGCCGTCGTGCTCGCCATGAAGGAGTGAGCCAACAAGAACTTTACGGCAGTTCGGCGGCACGTCCGACTAGCGGAGAAATTCATAGCTCTCATTCTGGCTGTTAAATGCGCAAAGCATTCGCAATATGAACCAAAATTAAGTTAAATCGTTGTTTCGCGCTCGCTAGCTGCTTAGGCAACTTAGCAAGGGAGTCGGACTTTGCACTACTCAATTATTACCTCTTCGCACCGACAGGTGGCGCTACGCGTCTTGCAAAACTCCAGAGTCTGATGTCTATAGCCGTTTCTGTTCACGATGATGCCGCCGCCCCGTAACCGCTATCGCCGGAAATGCGAAAAAAAGTACTCTCTCTCCGCCGGCATGGAACCCAGGCCCGCTGCGTGGGAGTCGGATACTTTACCACTCAGCTACACAAGCGCTTGCTATCAGCGTCAGAAAAAGGCCTTGTAAACGCGCCCTTGGCTGGCTCGCATGCGCAGACGACCCGAGCCTCCGCCAGTGTGGTGGCGCCATCTAGTTAACATGCCTGCAACCGCCACGTGCGATGAGAGGCGATTCAGATGGGATGCGATTCAGACGAGGCGCGCAATCAACGCTATCCCGATGTTAGATGTGCGCCACGTTTTCTGGGTACCTCTTCGGTACGCGTTATGCCGTCTCCTCGCAAGGTACGAACCGCTGCTGAAGAAGCGAATCGTAGAGCTACGAGCGCGGCTACAACCAGGCATCATCGGACTCAGTAGACTGCTGTGCAGAGAGCATTACAAGCCACAGCACGCCGTTGACGCCGGCCGGACAGTTCAAATCGGTCTCGTCAAAATCGAGGCGAACACACTTTGCCGCGAAGACCTTGTTGTGCGTGGTGCCGAAATTGGAGATACTCTTGCGCCGCTCAACCATCTTACGCTGTGACTGCGCTGCGTGTGCCGCGCAGGCCTGTGCCTTTTTCAATAGCAGTTTTGAAACAACGAAATTTCGGCGCTGAGTGTGATATTAGATGAAGGTTACCTTATTCTTTGACTGTGTAAAAAAAATATTGATATCTAGTGGAACACAGCACGTGATGGATACACATGGTTAGCATGAGATAGACGGCAGAAACGATGTGCTGGAGTGATGGTTTGGTTACCAGGGGTCGTGAATGAAAGAACCTAAATGAACCAAAGAGGAGAATTTCAGTGACGCGAGACCAGTGAAGAAAAACTTTACCGCGATTTTATAGCTGAAATATACTTCAGTAGAACTAATAGTTCGGTAAAGTTGGCGATTGTAGCATAGTGACTAAGGTAGCTTAGAGCAAAATAATAGACAAGCACAAAAAATGAGGGAAGCTGTACAATCAAGTCTCTTTTAGACGCCACGCACCGATATATGTAGTTTTTGGTGCGCATGCTCACCACCACGTCATCGTAACATAGGGAGAGAAACGACGGCATAATGTTTGCGCATGTCAAAAACCGGCTTGCATAAACTTGTATGCAGAGGAATGCAGGCTTGTGAAAGCTTCGCTGATACAGATAGAGTCATACTTTTTGATAAGAAATGCCTGCAAAGCCTACGAGACGTGCAGTTTTGCTGCTGCCCATAGTCTTTGTCCCCTGAAGGCGTGAGGGAGTGACATTGTGTGGCTGCTAGTTCAGGCGTGACTTGACCTACAAGGCACTAATAATGAAACAACGAAATAAAAGCTTTGTCAAGTCTGTTTTTTTATTTCTATTAGAAAGCTGCCAAATAATGTAACAATTTATTTTCAGGCAATAGGTACATTTAGAAAAAGGAGACCCATATTTAGGGGACTCTAAAAACCAAGGGTACAATTAAATACAAAGAGAGCTTGCAAAACAGAAGAAAAAACTAAGTTGTGCACTGCGTATGGGTATGCAATGTTGGTTTAGGACGCAATTTCTGAATGTGCTGAGCTTTGGCGTATAAAAGCAAATATATTTTTTAAAATCTTTATTGAAGCTATTGGAAGAGGTTGTAGCACCTACCATAGGTCAGTGCATCCAGACAGAACACGAAATAGTGGACCTGTGCCGGCGTATGTGCAGCTTTGGGGTTGCACGAACATTAGGTTGCCGAATTTTTTAGTGCGCTGGTCCATAGTATGGTTACCATGCACGCAAGTGCCAATTTCAGCATCTTTCTTTATTTCCGCAAGACAGTGTGCAACACCTTTAGTGCTGCAACGGCTCAGGTTTTTTACATTTTTACTGAAACAAGCGAGTCTTATGCGTCTTCCAACAACAGCTCTCCGTGCTTTAGAGATACTTTGAATGCGACTGGGTATAGAAGCGTATATTGGGTAGTGACTGATTTTTGATTACGAAGAACACAGATTCGCCTAATAGCATTACCTTCTGGAGTAAAATGTCCTGTTTTTTATCACCTGTAAAATATTATTAAATCGAAGCTTTCCTTGCGAACGCTCCAGGACTTTATGGCCATGGCGCGCTGGGGGCTAACGCTGGCTTGCCAAGCAGCTCATAAATGAATAAAATTGTGTATAACGTTGTCCGATGCCAACTCGCTCTCTCAGATGATCGCAGCGTCTGTGACATCGGGTAACACGGCTGTGCTAGAACACATGCGCGCGCACTAATTTCCCTTGCGTCAAAAGTGCAGGAAAGAAATTGGCAAGTTCATACCATTCGAATAATCATAACACGAAAGCTTTGGATTACGTCGATCTTATGAGGTGGGTCGAATCTGCAGAATTTGTTCAGAAATGCATGTCTCCCTGTAAGAAGTCTATATTTGCAAGCTTCTGGTACAGTTTGTATGGACAACTAGGGAATGTGTTCACTATCGCGAAGCCATATGTACTGCTGTTCAATGCGCGTGATGTTATAAAGGGGTAGCAAACCTAGTGAGGCTCCCTTAAACGTTGTCTAGTGCGCAGCAGATAAAAGCAATACGATAATGTTCAATGGAAGATTTACTATGTTTCTACATATGTATCGTGGCTCCAGTTCTATAGACGGTACGCCCTGCTCCCGTATCTCCTTGACGGCGCGAAGTTGGTTACGGATGTATATTTATACACACACACACACACACCACCACCACACACACACACACACACACACACACACACACACATATATATATATATATATATATATATATATATATATGGCAGCAACCACTTTTGATGTCCGGCCAGAGTTCCACTATGACGAAGCGCAGTGACTCGAAGCTCCTCAAATTATGCGAAATCGCAAAATGTTTGCGTATGCATGCCTAGCAGTGTGGCTCGAAGTATATAATTTGAGAGTATTGTAAATTCAGAATAAAGAGCAGGCTTCGTCGTCGGGGACGGACAAGCCTTGATACAAAGAAACAATGCGTCTGCTCGTCTTCAGGGTGGCGCCCAACGTGGGGCGTGAGGCGTGATATTCATCACATTTTGCAATTGAGCCTCATCATTGCTCTTGGCTATAAAGTAGGGTGTATAAGCAGGGGAAAGTAGGTATCCTACTTCCAAGGCATCTTGATACACCCGAAGTAAAAATGGAGTTATGACACAGCGAAAACGCTGGTAAAACTCGGTGGTGAGTCCATCAGGGTCTGGCGTCATGCCTTCAGGTAACAAATCGATGCTTGCAGTTCATTAATATCAATGTTATCATTTGTGAAATCCCAGTCATCCTGATTTAACTGGGGCAACTGCGATACAAACGTGCTAGCGAGCGTAGCACTATCAAGTGTATGCTTTGTAAATAGCTTTTATTGCGATAGCAATTATATGAACACTCCATTGGATTTCTGTCGTCGGCGTCGGCGTCGCCATCGTCGTCGTCGCTGTGGCCATTGCCGTGAGGTTCCGTATAACGTCCAAGGGCGATAAAGTCGTCGTCGCGTGCTGTATTCTCTATGTGCGCTTAAAAGCACGCGAGGGACGCGCGCTTTCACCGGGAGCGAACGCACGGCGGAGAGCAAACGCGAAGTCTTCCGTTGCGCGAAAGGTCGTGGGGGGATAGGAGGGAGGGAGGGGGGGGGCGACGTTGTGCTGCAGCACCAAATGCGTATCTTGCGAACGGGCGCAAGGGAACTGGAATCTCACGCGAAAGGAGTTAAAGCGGGAAGGCAGCGCGGGAGAGAGGGGGTGTGACTTCTGCTCTGCGAGCAACTGCGTACTTGTACTTTGTGCGGCTGTGAGCGGACACGCGCACCGTGTCTTGAAAGCCATCTGCAACACTGCTTCTATCTTTGTATGCGCTGTCGTTTCGCCGCTCAGTTTCGATTGAAGCGATAGACCGCACGAACCCTCGCTCGCTGCTGCTGGCGCGCTTTGCTAACGCCAGCCATTTGACCGCTGGTTGTGTGCGGACATATAGTGTGATCTATTCATTATTGCTTGTGCGTGCTGACACCATGCCTGTTATTTCATTTAGTAAGCGAATGTGTCCAAGTTTATACAGCTCATAAAATTACTATCCTTACTCCGTATGGATCTCTACTAATTTGCTATCGCAATTGATGCCTCGCCTTGCGAGCGAAAGTGCGACGTTCTTTATAGGGTTCAAAAAACGCTTTAGTTATTAGGGTGGGCACATTAACAATGCTACTACCATATTCTATCTATTTAATTCAATGTATTTAGACAGCGCATGTCTGCTCTCATCACCAAGAGACTTGCTGCTTGGTTGTTCTAAAATGCGCTTCGCTCGTGCGAGCAATAGGGCACCTTCGTATTTTTCAATATCTAAACCTTCTAACTGCGCCTTGGCGCCATGAATATCATCTATATATGGTCCCAGATGTAGAAAATAAAGATCACGTAATTCGCCTGCAACTTTATACAATTCGCCATACTTTTATTCTCATCAAAGGCCAATATCAATGCTACCTTGATAGGTTCCATTTTACCTTCCAGCTTTAAATTATCACTGAGTGAAAAGAGCAAATCGCTGCGACATGGCACAGCAGCTACAAGCTCAGTTACTCACTTTAGGTGGCACTCTCACTTAAGTAATAGGTCAATGAATTTCCACAAGTTCCAGCACGAACGCCGAATTTAATACTGAGGGCTATCAAAAGAAGCTGTCACCAGGCAATGGTGGGTATTGAATACAGGGTGCACAGCGCAACCGTAAGTATGACAGAGCGCACTAAGTGAAACGTAAATACGTTTGAGCCATGCGTGCGAAGTACAATGGAAGTGCGTGAATCGACATCACGTGTTTTCATTTTCATCAATATCAAGAAGATGATAACCACTCACGACGCGCAGCAAAGTATCACTACTTGCATCGCGTCTCAGCTTCGATGACGATCTTGTGGCCACAAACAACAAACACATATATGCTTCTCTTGTGCCAACACAACTATCTCTTTCAGATGCTCGTCAAATGTTGATGATTACAATGATTTCCATACCCACAACGATGGATCAGCCAAGCAGCGTGTCCGCACGTGGAAGCGACTGCCCTTGTGCTAAAGTTCCTTGATAAATTTCTGAGTGCGACATACTTTAGGGGCCCGGGCTGTCGGCGTCTGTTGTGATCACGCTCACAAACAAGTACCCAAAACAGAGTTAAAACAAGTGTAGAATTGATCAGAACCGCTTCAAAATAAACTAACATGATTCAGGATAATTTAAATGACAGAAATAATCAAGTATTAGGCGCATTAATTAGCAAAAACTCGTTAACTGGGCTATCAGCGTCGGCAGAAACTCGTTAAAATCGTTCCGAAAGGCCAGACTGGTAACAGCGCAGCGCAAGGGAGGGCGCCACCTATAGCCACAAGCTATCGATTGCTGCTCTCCCCAGCGCTACTCCAGCACCGGCGCATCACTACTGCGCAATTCCCCAGGTTTCACGTTAGTGGAGCTGCATTAGCGCTGGATTGGAACTACACAAGCGCATGATTTGAGCAGAATTGGAACTACATTAAGCGCTGCATTCGAGCAGGATTTGAGCTGGATTAGAACTGCATTTGAGCTACATTCTGCAGCTGCATAGAGTTGCCACAAATTGTCCGACCGCAGGCCAAGCCAATGGTTGCGCGCTGCAACCGTTTCATCGCAGTTTCGCGCAATGCACCATTTCGATTTTCTCTCGTCCGTCTGCTGAGGTCTTAGAGCTTCACACAATTCTCCTCATAGAGTAACTGTTATTGACAAATTTGCGAAAAGTGATGTGCAGAGAACAAGTGTGCAGTTCGGGCGCGGAACTCATTGCGTGCCTCTCTTTTCACAAGGATATTACGTTCATATGGAACTTAAGAAGAAAGGGTGCCCTTACACTTTACTGATTTGTAATACTAAATACTCGGATAACGAGAGAAGCCACTTCCACGGTAGGTTTGCTTTATTATTCAAATCAAATAGGGAGTTTATTGTTAAAACACCATCATCTTTAGGATGATAGTGATTTCCATACAATAGCACATACCCATAAAGTGGACGCTAGAATGTCATATGCCCACAATGGGCGGGCGATTGGCCAAGAAGTGGGCGGTACATCATATTAAAACGCAAACTATTTTACGAGATGATCACCGCGTGCTCATGATTACGATTTGCATAGTATGACACATACCCAAAAGCAAGTCCTCCCGATTCCGACATGGGAGCAGCCAGCGGCGAGCCGGGTGCCCCAACATGTCTCCGCCGGCGAGTCCCTCAGGACCTCAATAAAAGTTCATTATCTGTCTGTCGTAAAACGTCATCGAGGCGAGGCCCCGCCCCTGCACGGATTTGTTGTGAAAACAGTCGCACCCCGTCTTCTTCCGCAAGTGGCTCGTTGGCGCCCCTGTGGTTGCGCCCGTGCTCGGCACGCACTCGTGCCACTGTTCCACGTTCTTCATCGTCGTCTTCTTCCACAGCTGGGTCCGTTGCCGCTCGTCATTCCAGCGTAGAATTTCACTTCTCTTCTGTCGCCGTAATTGGGAGGCCGCGTTTACGGGTTTACCGCGCTGTCCGTCACGTAAGACAATGAATGGCTCATACCGCCTTAAGCAATGGCTATGAGTCCATTGCTTAAGGCGGTATGAGCCATTCATTGTCTTACGTGACGCACAGATTTAATTTTCTTCTTTGTAGAGTTTTTCGTTCCAAAACCAGTTCTGATTATGATGCACGCCATAGTGGAGGGCTCCGGATTAATTTTGACCATCCGGGGTTCTTTACCGTGCACTACAACGCAAGCGCACGGACGTTTTTGCATTTTAGCCTCCATCAAAATGCAGCCACCGCGGCCGGGATTCAATCCTGCGATCTAGATTTTCTGTATTTTTTATTTTGAAGCAATTTAATTCCGAAAAAAGCAATCTAATGTCGAAGAATTGCGTACGGCAATGGCGTGAGAATGCTGCTAACCACGCCGCCGAGCAATCTCGAGACATCGAACACAAGCGACAACAGCGAAGAGCAGAGAATCGTACAACGCAACGGAAGGAAAAGTTGCGCGAAAGGGAAGGAAGAGTAGATCAAAAGGGAAGGACAAGTAGTAGGAAAGAGAAGGAAAAGTAGTATGAAAGGGAGAGAAAAGTAGTTACATGACACGCTTAGCTTACCCCCATTTTCTCTACAGAAGAAATGCTGGTGATTTGTTTTTTTTTTAGCTAGGAGATTTAACCTCCCAGACCTGCACATTGGTTTATAACGCGCGGTTGTACTACCGGGCTCTGTTGCTTCTTAGTTCATGGAAAGGAAACCATCATTTAACCACAGCCTTGTGCATCGCAACAATCGATGAGACCTTACGTTACTATTCACTGCTTTCTTTAGTTCTCAGAACAAAAAATACAGTAGTGTTTTGCATACAGCTTTCTTTTGTTCTCAGAACAAAATATTGCAGTATTGCTTTCCATACTGCAGATAACCTATCATAGGATTTCATCGTGAGTCATTTTAACAACATAGGACGTCATTGTTTTCTAATATTTCCGAGCGAAGAGTGCCCTATTTATGTGTTGCTCTTCTGCATAGCCTGGTGTCAATGCTCGTGACCTCGCTTGCGCTATCTGCAGTGCCCAAGTAACGGATTGGGTTGTTGTTGTTAGAACGTCTATGAAAATAATCATCAAACGTTTCCGCCCCCAGGAAGTCGATCCATCAGTGCGGGGAGAGGGTTAAAGGAGGAGATTAGTTGAAATATAATTCATCATGTTTGACTGTTCTAGAAATTGAAGTAACGACTGGAATATGAGGCGCCGTCTCTCGGGGGCACCAGTGGGAAGGCGCCAGGTGTCCAAATCCTGAGTCTTCAGAGTAAGGGGGAGGGTGGCTATCGCTTTTCTTTGGTGCTCGGTGAAATCCGGGCAGCCTCAGAGTATATGATGCTGATCCAGCAGCTGGTTTCCTGGACAGGAGCGGCAAGTGGCTGACTGCCAGGTCTGGAGGTGCAACATGGCGCGGTGCGCTAGTGTGACGGCTGTCTCCGTGACGATGCGTCGCAGGCATGTGGCTTCAGCACGGGTAAACTTCCCCGGCGGAAGTGTAGGCTTTTCCGGGTGGATGTTCCGGAACGCGAATATATTCTTGCTTTTGTGCTTGCTCTTACATATTTCGTACATACAAACGTTCAGTGATGTAATGAAGAACGAGGACTGCTGCCACTGCCAATCCTTATCCAGAACCGAGTAGTAATTTTATTGAATCTGTTTAAACGTTGACGAGTATCCGAGTAATGGGTTTAGGTGATTCAGGGTGGTACGAAGAATGGAATTGCCTGCAAGAGAAATATAAGAAATACTAAATTATTAATCAGCATTCAAACAGAAATATAATATACAAAACGTGTTGTTTAAAGATATGCGTAATATTTACATTGTCATAATAAAACATTTTGTTCTCTTAATGATGGCCGCGTGTTTCATGAAATATCTTCCGTGGATGTAGGTTCATATTGCCTTTTAACCTTCTTCATTCCAATTATTTTAATTAAATCAAAATAAGTCAGCTATATGAGCGACAACAGCACTGGAAATCTTATGTTACCTGTATCGCATACAATCTAATGCGTCAACATTGCTTCGTAATTATTCACAAACACGCAGTAACATGTTGCCTGACCTAATGAAATATGTGATGTTTACGTGAATATCTGTGGTTGTATTATTCCTACAGCTCTCTCATTGGCGCTGTAAAACTTTGAAAACAAATAAAAATACGTAAACAATTCATTTGTTACATGACGTTGCCAGTCGCCATATCTTGTGGTGCGTAGAAAAAAGTCGCAGTTTCGCCCGAAAGGCGAAGCATCAATTGCGATAGCAAATTAGTAGAGAGCTATACGTAGTAAGGATAGTAGATTTGTCGGCTGTATAAGCTTTGACACATTCGTTTACTAAATTAACAAGTATGGTGTCAGCGCGCACAAGCAAACACTCGACGATCCCACTCGAAGACCGCAGACTACCGCTGTCAAAACGCTGGCCTGAGCAATCCCAGCAGCAGCGGCGAGCGAAGGTTCGTGGGGTCTATCGTTTTAACGGAAACTGAGCGGCGAAAGCACAGCGCATATAAAGCTATCAGCCGTCTGCAGATCGCTTTCAAGATAGGGTGTGGGCGAGCGCCCGCCGCCGCCCAAAGTACAAGTACGCAATTTCAGGCAGAGTAGAAGCTGAACAACCTCCCTTCCGCGCTGCCTCCCCGCTTTCCTCCTTTCGCGTGCGAGACTGACTAGTTCCCCTTGCGCCGTTGGTGCCGCAGCACAACGTCGCTCGCCTTCCCTCCGCGTTCCCTCGCACATACGGCACGCAGCGACGATTTTATCGCCCTTGGACTTTATACGGAACCTCACGGCGACGACGACGGTGACGCCAACGGCAGAAATGCGCTTGGAGTGTCCATATAATTGCTATCGCAATAAAACATTGTATATCTTGCTGTACTTTAGAGAAAGTCTGTTATGTCCATGATCTCTGATGACCTAGTAAATAGATGTGCTTTACTGATGAGTGAGCACTGAGCCATCGTAGTGTATTATTTAATAAACCCTGCGATGTCACTTCATTCAGTGGGACGTCAGCAGCTACTGCCGATAGCAACTCTCAGTCACGTGTGTCACTCCGTCGCTTGCAAATCCGGATCCCGATTTCAGCGAAAAAGAGGTTCGCTCTACAAGGAATAGTTCAGATGATCAGCAGTAGTTGAACAAGAAATGTCCCTGCTGTAATAAGGGAACATCTACTCCGCCAGCAACTGCGTACTTTGCGCGGCCGCGCGCGCCGTATCTTGAAAGCGATCTGCAGACAGCTTCTGCCTTTGTGCATGCTGTGTTCTCACCGCTCAGCTTGGGGTGAAGCGATAGACAACGCGAAGGTCACTTCGCTCGCTCACGCCAGGGTTTTGACAGCGAGTGTCAGCGGTCATCGAGTGTGACGTGTTCATGTTTGCCTGCGCGTGCTGCCACCAGGCTCGTTAAATGAGTTAGTAAGCTAATGTTTACACGCTTATAAGGACCGCACAAAGAGCGATGGAACGAAAAATCTTAGGACTAAAGTTAAGCGACATGAAGAGAGTGGAGTGGATCAGAGAAGAAACGGGGATAGCCGATATTCTAGTTGACATTACGTGGAAGAAATGGAGCTGGGCAGGCCATGTAATGCGTAGGATGGATAACCGGTCGACCATTTGGGTTACAGACTAGATACCAAGAGAAGGGAAGCGCAGTCGAGGTCGGCAGAAAAGCAGATGGGATGATGAAGTTAGGAAAATTGCAGGCGCCAGTTGGAATACGCTAGAGCAAGGCACAGATAATTGGAGATCGCAGGGAGAGGCCTTTGTCCTGCAGTGGACACAATATATAGGCTTGTAATGATGATGATGAAGGCCGGTAAAGCTGTCATCCTTACTTGGTATAGCTGTCTACTAATTTGATGTCGCAATCGATCCTTCGCCTTTGGGGGGAAAGTGCGACTTTTCAAGCGAAGCTTGTATTGCCTCACAAGTGTCGGCGATGTTGGTGTCACGCAAAAACCCTAGTGAAAAATCGCGTCTCGTTCATTTGGTATATACTAAAGTTGGCACGGAAGGGTACGAATTTATGAATAACATTACTGATAGATCATAAAATCAATAACATCATATTCTCGTCAGTTAGGTCATGATTAACGATAATAAAATAATGTGTGGTGTATACCCGCGTTGATATGTGGGTATGCGCCAGGGATACGCTGGTATGAGCCAGGGATATGCGGTTATCAGCCAGGGATATGCGGTTATAAGTCAGGGACAAGAAAGAAGGAAAGAAAGAAAGCAAGGAAGGAAAGTAGGAAGAGAGAAGCAAAGAAAAGAATACCGGGGCCGCACATTTGAGCTTCGCTGGTATAACCAGCTGCTCCCAGAGTAGAGAAGGTGCGGGGAAAGCTGCGCCGGTGCCGGATAACCTGACGCGCGCGACTAATCAGGGTCGTATGGGGTGTCGCGGGTTGGCCTGTGCTCCGCCGGGCTTCTCTCGCCTCGGATCAATATCGGCGTACGGATGGGAAGGCCGGGCATGGGGCGCTCCGGCGAGGAGCAGGCTGCATTTGAGCCACGGCGCCGCCAACTTGCTCGGGAAAGAGCTCGTCGTCAACGTGCCGAGTCTAGCGTGAGGGCTTCCGAAGCGCAGGCTAAACGTCAGCGAAGAACGGCCGGCCCTGAGTTTAGGGCAAACGAAGTGGAACGCCTGCGACAGCATCGCCTTGCCCTCCAGGAACCCGACTACGGTGGTGCACGCCCCGGCAACGCAAGCGCCAACTTCCCCGGTGCGACGGCCACGTTTCAACGCAAGTTTCTCAACCGGAACTTTGGAGCCAGTTGCAGTGTGTGACCAGTTGTGGTTCGAGCACAATGTGGTACTCATCGGTGCAATTCTTTCTCAGGAACACCGAAGAATCACACGATAAGCTTCGCTTACCCTCATTTCCTTGACCGGGGAAGGGGCTATGATTTTTTCTTTGTCAGATAAGTTGACCGAGGGGAAACTAAGGAAGTTTTGCTTCGTCTTTGAAATATCAGCTGCGTGGACAAACATATTATAGCCCTTCCAACATGTGAAGGTGGCAGGCCAGCAAAGTTGTACTTGATAACTATATTGAGTTATATATCGGTGATTGCTATATTGATTGAATAAAGACACACACACATAACCAGTGTTGTACACGTTGGCTCTAGGAATGTGTAAGAGGGAGGAAAGCTCGTTCCTTCCCAATCTTCAAACGAGTTCCCGCTACAAGTTCCTATTATGCGAAAGAACGCGTTTCAGTTACACTTCGAACATTGGAACATGTCGTTACATTAACGTTACATTTGATTTTTAAATTAAAATATTCTGTCGTATAATCCTGAGGCGAAATAAAGTGAGCAATTTGCAACTCACATCGAACTACGTATAATAATAACACTCCTTGGTCCCAAAGAACCCATTAGTAATATGTACCATAGTATCCATTGCATTTATTCATTTTCAGGATTAGCTGAGCTGCAATTAAGTAAAATATCCAACTCCGATTTATAAAGTCTGAAGCCTGTAGAACTGTGTGGAAGGGGTTTAAGCACATTAATGCTGTCAGGTCTGTGAAACTTCCTACCAATTGGGTTTTAGGCATTGTGTCTTGGGTCTTAGACAAAAGGCAACCATCGAGTATCTCTCGATTACTGCGAGTTGACAAAAAATACAGCATGTTGCATCAATAACAGTGTTCCATGCTATGTTAGATCTTAATCTGTGTCTTTTGGCCAAGAAAACGGTTTTTATGACTGTAATCAAAGGAGACGGTTACTTAATTTACATGAACATGCTACCTGCAGCATCTAACAGGGGTATCCAAATGAGAAATTGTGCTTTCACGTTCATAATATACCAGTCGGTAATAAGAACCGGCTCGAAAAGGTATCATGCCTCTAAGCGGGCTTCGAGACTGAAGAGGATTCTACCATCGCCGACAGCAAATTACCTGGAGGTGAAAAAAATCCAAGGAGACGCTCGTAGACGAATTTTTTTTTCAGGGAGCACCAGTACACACTCCAGAAATGTCCTAACTGCACCTTTGGTGCTCGTCTATTAGAATTGCAACACGTACGACACTTTGCACCTTGGTCTTCATATTGTCCTCCACCAAAGTGTGACGGAAGCGAGATGGAGGCGAAGGATGAATTTACAAAATCTATACAGAGGAGGCTAGGGCAAGAGATGTCCGATCAGGCCCAAGAGCTCGCGTCTTCATCGTCGTCTTTGTCGCGCTGCCAAGCATCGCGTAACCATATGTGCAGTCAGGATACGGCACTTCTGATGTGCAAATAGAATGGTACTTATTGCACCAATACAATTAAAGTCTTTGCACAAGAAGCGGCATAGGCATTAATGAATGCTGATTCAATATGGCAGTTTGAGAGGAAAAAAATGTCCAGAATACAGATTCGCAACTTAGTAAAGTCTCCAGTTTGAACTCAGCAAGAGTTGCATCTCGATGTTGGTGTCCGACAGCCGAACCAGATTTTTCGTCAGCACTTCGTTGGCAATGCTGAAGAGCCGTTCCACAGAAGCGCTTGAGGGTACTACCGTGTTGTATTTCAGGTAAAGTTGGTTCAGTTCCACGAAGTACTTCATCTGCGACAGCGGGTAGCCTACCGGTACCAACAGGTACCGCAACAGCTCATCCTGTGCCTCGGTTGGAAGAGTTTGGTGCCCGAACGAGAAGAAATCTTGGGGCGCGGACGAAGTGGCAACATCTGCGCCGGCTGATTTGGTCACAGCCCCCAGCTCTGTGTTTATGTTGAGGGTCACCTGGTCTCGCATAGAACTGTCTGGGATTTATGATAGCATACACATTGGGATTAAGCCACTGTTGACAACGCGCTCGCGCTTTCCTTTAAGGTGTCCAAACCTGCAATCCCGAACAATTCAATTCAGTCCGTCTCAGCGCAGCGCACTTCCCTGCGCACCCGGCGGGCACTTTGAATTGAAAACCAGGATTGGTGCATAGGGTTGTGACGAATGTGAGTCACGTGAGGACTGCAAGTTTTCCATCCGCGATGAAGGCCCTCGATTGATCCTGACGTCGTCGTTGCTCTGCGATAGGCCGACCTGGAGGAAAGAAACTACAGGAGGGACCATCACGTGACAATTTTGAAGCCTAGTGATACAAAATATAACGGAGGACTAAAAAATGCGCCATAGTCACGTGACAGGCACGCGGTAGCTCATTGCGCCTCATGCGGTCGCTCATCCGCCCTGCATGATGTGCTGCGTACGTGTGTGCGTCTATTGAATGCCGTGGAACGCTTACAGACAGAACGCCGTTCCTGCTGACGTTCCTTCGTAAACCTAACGTTACCGTTACAGTTCCACCGACCCTTAATAGAACGGTGGCATTCCTCCATTCTTCCCAAAAGGAACTAGTCGCAGAAACGCCGCTCCTAGGAACGCTGTTCCGTAGATCATAGCACACAAATTCGTTCTTGTTATCGTCTTTTATTTCCTGCTTACTTCGTCACCATGGCAACCATTGCTTTGTGGACATTGTGATATAATGTCGATGCTTCCGCGCCCACTGTAGCTTCTGTTCGCGAAGGCGTTCCTCGCCAGTCCACTATTGTTCTTCATTGGTCACAGAGCGGCAATCCGACATTGCGGATCCTTCAGACGATACGCGTTGGACTATAGCGGTTTTTCCGTCGCCTTCGCGCCCATTCACGCTGTTGCTCAGCCGGCGCTTCTAACGCGATAGCGTTTAGGGCCCCGTGTCGCAGAAAATCCGCCGTCGGCGTCGGCATTGGCGCCCGCGGCTGACAAAGTTATCCCCAACCACGCAGGCCCTCCAAGTATATTTTACCACTACAGTTGCTCACACTTTCTCTTTGCATTCTTTACAAAATCATTCCTCGGAATATTGAGAGTGACAGCCCAAAAACAATTGTCATGAAACAAAACATGGACAGCGCATCCATTTTATGCTAAATCTTCTCGGGCTGAAATATTAAAGGTGCAGACAATAAAAGAAGGCCGGCCCACGAAAGAGGCCGCGTTTCTACCAGAAAGCGCGCCTTCGTGCATAGTGTTCACTGCCAGTGTTTCCCGGTAAGCATTACGGTTACATAAGCTGCAGTTGCCGGGAAGTGTCAGAAACAGTCCAGGCGCCGCGTGGAGCGCCGAGCAATCCGGACCGGCAACGCAGAGCACTGGACAGAGTACAAGAGTGCGGACGCCCGCTGCAGACGACAGGCCAGGCGCAGAAGGAACCAGAGCTGGGGGAGCCTCTGCGCCACCATCGAGGACCGCTCGAAGGCCCCCCTGGTCTTGCGCCTCCTAAAGTCCGTGACCGGCAGGAAGGCGAACCGCTACCCCGTCCTCGCGGTGGCCATTTCGCTGGGTATCAGTGAGGCTGCACTGGCGGAGTTACTAGCTGACCGCTTCGCCCCCCCCCCCTGCCGCCCTCACTGCTGCCACCCTGCCGGTCGTTCGTCCTGAGTGGGCGGCCAGCCAGATGGCTGCCATCTGCCAGGACCCATTGACGCTCCACGAGCTGCAGGCAGCCCTGAGGAGGGGAAAGCGTCGCAGTGCACCAGGAGCAGATGGAGTGACACTCCAGATGCTTCGCAACCTGGCCACCAGTGAGCAACGACGCCTTCTCGATTGCTACAACAAGATCTGGCAGTCAGGACAGGTGCCGGAGGCCTGGCGCACAGCCATCGTGGCGCCCATTCTGAAGTGCAAAAAGCCGGCCGGCGAGCTGTCTTCATACCGACCGGTTTCCGCTGCCTGTAAGGTGATGCAAGCCATTGCTCTGGCACGGCTCGAATGGGTGGTCCGCGCCTGCGGGTTCCTCACGGACCCGTAGACAGGCTTCCGGCGCCGAAGGTGCACTGCGGACTCCATCGCTGACGTCGTCTCCACCCTGGAGGACGCCAGGGCCAGCGGTGACCTCGCTATGCTCCTCCTCATCGACGTCAAAGAGGCGTTCGATGGCCTACCGCATGTCGTCGTCCAGCAGGCTCTGGACCACGACCGCACCCTCAGGGTCCGCGTGGGCCATGCAAGGAGCACTCCCCGTCCGGTGGCGGACAGGCGTACCACAAGGGTCAGTGGTGAGCCCATTTCTCTTCAACCTCGCCCTGGCCCGGTTGCCTGCTGCACTGCCGACCGACTCCCACTACAAAGTGGAGTGCTCCATCTACGCGGACGACATCGCCGTGTGGGTGTGGGCACCGCGACAGTCCGGCCGTCACGTGCGCCTGGCCCTCCAGAGAGCCCTGGACGCCACAGCCGCCTCCTGCGCAGCATTGGTCTTGCGGTGTCGACGGGGAAGACGGTGGCCCTCCTCGTCCACCCGAGAGCAGCTGCGCGACGCTCGGCTCCCCGGCTGCAGCTGGAGGGCGTGCGTATCCCATGGAGTACGACTGTTTCGTACCTTGGGCTGCGCATCGACCACCGGCTAACCTGGCAACCGGCTGTCGGGGCCATGCAGGAGCAGACGATCCGGGTCCGCAAGGCCGTGTCACAGCTCCTTGCCCGCGGAGAGTGCTGCTCTGTCAGGTGGGCCCTACGGCTCTACGAGGCGGCGGCCACATCACGTCTGCGGTACGCTCTCTCGCTGGTGGCGCTGCCGCCACGACGCCTCGGAAAGTTGGAGCTGCAGCACCGGGCGGCCATCCGATTCTGCCTGGGCGTCCCACGGAGCTCGCAGATCGCCGCCACCCTTGCAGAGGCGGGAGCATGGCCCCTGTCGCTCCTCTTTCTGAAACAGGGACTAAGCCATGTCGACCGCCTCCACCATGCTCCTGACGGCAGAGGCCTGCTGCGTCGCCTCCAGTCCCGTCCATCCTCAAGGATGGGCCAGCGTGCCGCCTCTACGAGGAGGTAGTGGGCAACCCACTGGCGAACGCGGTACAGCTGCCCCCACCACAGAGACCCCCCGTCCTGATCCCCACAGAACTCCCCGGGACCTCTTAAGAGGCGCTCGCCTACCTGTGCCTTGCAGCAGACAGCCGCCAGCCTCCTGGACGATACTCTCAGTGACCACCTCCTGGTGTACGTCGATGGTTCGGTGGTCCCAGACACCGGCTCTGCCACGGCGGCTTGCACGGCACCTGCCCTGCAGAAGAGCAAGCAGTGTCGTGTGCCCAGACATGCCAGCTCGACAGCAGCGGAGTTGGCAGGCCTCCACCTGGCCGTCGATCTACTCACCGAGGAACTCCCTGACGTGCCAGCAGCCATCCTCTGCGACTCCAAGGCAGCCCTCCTCGGCTTACAGAGGCCAGAAAGCGCCAGTCTTGGAGTCTCCCTGCTGTCTACCCGGCTGACGGCACTGCAGGATGCAGGCCACCCGGTATCCCTACACTGGATCCCCGCCCACGTAGGGATCTCGGGTAACGAGGAAGCCGACACCCTGGCGAAAGACGCCCATCACGCCACTGTGCCCCTCAGCCGGGCCGTGACGGAGGGGGACTTCACCAGACTTAGGCTACGTCGACACCTGGTGACCCACCACCCAGACAAGCGGCTTTCACTGGGACGCCCCCCACGCCCACTCCCCCAGCGAGGCCTAGCTGGCAGGGAGACTTCGCTCCTGCTCCGGCTCCGGATTGGCTGCAGCTGGATGGCAGCACGCAGCCATCGCCTTGGACGAGCGACGTCCCCGGCCCGCGCTTCCTGCGGGGAGCCGGAAACAGCGGAGCACCTCCTGCTGGCCTGCCCGGCGTGCCTCCAACAGTGGGGCCCACTCCTGCAGGAGTTCCGCCGCCTGGGCCTCCCCTCTGGCAAAAAGGAAGATCTCCTCTTCCCCGGGCGCAATAACCTTTCTGCACTTCGAGGCGTCGTGGAGTACCTTGACTCGTCAGGGCTCTCCGCGCGCCTCTAAGACCAGATTTCTGCAACAGACGGATGGCCTCGCGGCCTCCCAACCCACCCCAGACCTGACAGGTCCAGAACAACACCCCTGCGGTCTAAGCTGCACTCTAAGGCCTACCATCTCGGCCTGATACGTGCCGCCACAGCCTGCCGGTTTGCCTCGCCCAGCCATGGTGACGACTTCACCCTATCCCCTTTTTCTCCCACTTTGCCCTCCCTGTTGCCGCTAAGCCGTGCTCCCTCCGGGGCTGCAGAAGATAGCGTCAACCTTTCCCTTTCCACACGAACCACTTACACACACAGTCAAGGATCGTTGAATGCTATCGCGTTCTACTCATGAAGGCGAAGCTTAAGCGTCCTCGAATTTTTTTCAATGCACTTTCTTCTGCTTCAGTACAGACCACGCGTGCCCTGACCATAGCAAGACCAAAGTACAACTGCTGAAACGTGGCTAGAGCGATGTCGACGTCAGAAGAAAACGAGGCGCAGGCATTTGGGGGTACAGAATGACATTTTATTATTCCGCCATCCACTCCGGAACCACGGAACACCGCCGGCGAGCCGCAGGTTACTGTGGATTCAATTTTGTCAACGCACTTTTATTGCGATAGCAATTATATGGACACTCAAAGAAGATTTCTGCCGTCGGCTTCGTCGTCGCCGTCGCCATGAGGTTCCGTATGACGTCAACGGTGATGAAATAGTCGCCGCGCGCCGGACGCTGTATGTGCGAGTGAAAGGGCGCGAGGGACGCGCGCTTTCACGGGGAGCGAATGCACGGCGGAGAACAAACGCGCGTTCTGCACCGTGCTCCCTGAAGGGCTGCAGAATTAGGCGTCTCTTTCCTCCTTTACAATCACCATACATACAGAGCAAACGCGACTTCTTCCGTCGCGCGAAAGGTCGTGGGGGGACGGCAGGGAGGGAGGGAGGGAGGGAGGAAGGGGAGGCTACGTTTAGCTGCGACACCAAATGCATATTTATATTAAAACGCTGCGAGGCGACAAGGTGGTACAGACTTCCGACGCTGCTCGACGAGTTTGACTGTTGCCCTGGCAACAGTCACCAACGCCGCGCGCGTTCGGTGCGAACGCGGGCAAAACGGCGACGGCGTCGACAACAGTTCTGCGCGTTGCAGCGCCACCGCATGTTCGTCACCGGCGCGGGGTGAAGCTCGTCTATGCAGACCCTGCCCGCCTGCGCCAGCGTTTCTCCACTCGTACTAGCCACATCGCTAGCTGCCGGGTGGCCCGTGTTTTTGCAGCGTAGCAGCGCGTCCTTCACGTGCTGCTTCTCACTATCATGCCCCCGCGTATCGTCAGAACAGCGGCCGAACAGCTCCAACGAAACGCTTCTCGCGCTGAAGCAAGGCGGCTGCAGGAAGCGGCCTCGCAACGTGCCCGCCGTGACGATGCAGCGGTGACAGTATACGAAGCCGACACTAGGCGACCGCGGGGCTTGCCACAAGTGACCACCTCCTGCCCACAGACACATTTGACGGCGGCTACCGCGCATTTCGAAAGACAGTTCTTCAATAACCCATTCGGATATGCATGTGATGTTTGCGATCGGCTTTGGTTTAAAGCTGACCTCTGGCCTGTCCGCGTTCACCACGTGCCCCCGCTCGCTGCCGAGTTTCCAGACGAAGACGTGCATTCATTTGTGTTGTGCTCAACATCCCGCGGCGCACTGCAAAGGAGTACCATACCGGCCCTCACTCGAAGTAACGGTTACGTTTACCCGGTCATTCCCGTTGGGCTACCTCCACTGAAGTTGGTGAGTGAGCGTTGGATTGCACCCCGTCTACCATGCATGCAAATTCGTTGCATCACGAACGGCGGAGGATAGTGTGGCAATGTGGGGCCGGTCGTTAACGTTCCTGTCGAAGTGGTTAAATCGTTGCCGCGAAACATTCACGAAGACCATGCCATCCATGTTCACATTAAACGAAAGATTCTCAACAAGACATCATACCTCTCGGGCGTGGTTAAAAAATCTCACTTGAAGCCTTGGCTTGACGTCTTGTGTCGGAGTACGTTGTACAGGTACTTCGATATCACACTTGACGCCGCCTCTTTAGAGAGAGAGAATAAACTTTAATCCAAAGAGCACGCGAGCGTAGGTAGCTCCTCCGCTCTGAAGTGAGTGGTCCTCTCAGTCCAGGAGTCCAACGGCCTTAGCTGCCCTTCTCGCTCGATTGACCAGGTTGAGCTGGTCCGTCGAGTCGGAGCTGGACAGCGCTGCCTCCCATTACCGTGTGCTGGGGTGTGTCATGGGTGTGAGCTGTGGTGTGTTTGCGCAAGCCCATACCATGTGGTAAAGTGTTGCACATTGATCACAGTGTGGGCATTTATAGGAATACAGCGCAGGGTGTATGGCGTGGTAAAGACTCAAATGTGGATATGTGTTTGTTTGGAGTTTTCGCCATATTACGGCTTCCTCTCGCGTCAGAGCATTATGAGAGGGGGGGGGGGGTAGTGTTCTTCGTGAAAGACGATAGTGTTGTAGGATGTGAGTGTATGGTAATGGTATGGGCTCTGGTTGGAACTGCTCGGCGCGGTCATCTCGTGGCTCCCGGTGTGCATGCGCTCGGGCGTAGGCGTGTGCCTGCTGATTGCCGCGGAAGGACTCATGCCCCGGAGTCCACACGATTTGTATGTATAGTGGCAGCTGGTGCGCTCCATTCAGAATGCGATGTGCAGCCCTGAAAATTTTGGCCTTGGAGTAATTTCTGCATGGCGTCTGAGAGTCCGTCAGAACTATGACGCAATCCCAGTGTGGTCTCGTCGTGATGGCTAACGCTATCGCTAGTTCCTCTGCCTCCGCAGCGCTCACTCTGGAAACAGACGATGTATTTATTTCGGTCCCGTGATTGTCAACTACGCTGGTGACGAATGCGGTGCTTCTTGCGGTGCTGGCCGCGTCTACGTACAAGACATTGGGGTGGTTTCCATACTTTCTCGCGAGCGCCTGCGCTCGGGCTTATCTCGGTCCGATGTGGAAGTTTGGGTGCATGTTCCTGGGAATCGGTGAGACGTGCATAGTTCTTGTATTCGTGTGGGGATTTTGGTCAGTGCGCTGGTCTTCCGTAGGGAATATCCAAGACGTTACAAGACGCAGCGTCCCGCTATTGTGCGTAGTAGTTTTTCCATCTGGCTTACCAGGTGGGCCTCTATGATTTCCCGTGCGTTGTTGTACACCCCTGTCTCCTCGAGGCGAAAAGTAGCCGTTCCGGGTGGGAGTACGAGCGCTTGCTTATACGCCTTGCGTATCAGCCGGTCGAGTACCTCCACTTCCGCGTTCCTTAAATTTAAATATGGTGCAGAGTACGCAATGCGGCTCACAATCAGAGCCTGCACTAATCGGATAAGGTCCTGTTCCTTGAGTCCGCTCTTCCTGCTGGTGATTCGTTGAATCATGCGCAAGATCTGCGTGGTCGTGTGTTGTAGCTTCTGTATGGCGTATCCTCCGTCCCCGTCCTTTTGTAAATGTAAGCCGAGGATCCGAAGTCTGTCTACCTTGGTAATTTCTCTAGGACCTATTCGCAGGTGGATGGTTGGTGCCGGGGCTGTTGATCGTCCTCGTGAGCGCTTGTCGATTATGAGGAGCTCCGACTTCTCCGGCGAAAATTGCAGTCTGCATGTCTCCGCGTAGCTTGCTTTGACGTCTACTGTCTCCTGCAATGCCTCTTGTTATTCTCCTATGGACCCTCCGACCGTCCATATCGTGATGTCGTCTGCATACAAGGCATGTCTGATCCCCGGTATTTTCTCGAGTTGGGCTGGGAGTTTCATCATGGCCACATTGAAAAGTGTCGGTGACAGCACTGTTCCTTGTGGCGTTCCTCTGTTAGGTGTGTCTATTCGCTGTGACTTCACATTTCCCAGCCCTATTGTGGCTGTGCGACCCGCGAGAAAAGCCCTCACGTAGCTGTACGTTCGTCGGCCGCAATTCGTGTCACTGAGATTGGATAGTATGCCTTCGTGCCCCACGTTGTCAAAGGCTCCCTTTAGGTCTAGTACGAGAATTGCTTTTGGGCAGCACGGCGTTGCTGCAGTCAGTACTACCTCTTTGAGCTGCAGAAGCACGTCTTCCGTTGACAAGTTGGGCCGAAAACCAAACATCGTGTTCGGCATCAGTTGACGTTCTTCGAGATGCGTCTGTAGCCTGTCTAAGATAACACATTCCATCAATTTATCGAGGCAAGACGTAAGCGAAATGGGTCTTAGATTCTCCAGGCAGGGCGTTTTTCCTGCCTTTGGTATCAGTGTAATCTCCGCATGCTTGAATTCCGGGGGTAAGGTCCCTCTGCTCCAGTGTGCATTTAAGAGTTCCAGTATTGCCTGCACGGTTGAATCGTCTAGGTTACGTAGCAACTTGTTGGTGATTCCCTCCTTGCCAGGAGTGGTGTTTCAAGTGAGTCTTGCGATCGCTCCTGTCAGCTCGGAACGCGTTATGTCCCGGTCGAGCTCGCTGTTTTCCAGTCCGGCGTAGTCAGCCGCTGGCTTTGAACTAAGTATCGGCTGGCCAATATATCTTCTTTGTAAGGCACACAATAGCTGATCATCTGTGCCTCTGAAGTTCTGTAGTACTCGGCTCATCGTGTGCTTGCTTTCTCTCTTGCTCTGGGTCAGATCTAGGAGATGTCTGAGTATGGTCCACATCTTCGCAGTGCCCAGCGTTCCTTGGAGGGAGTTACAGAACTGGTCCCAGTTCGGTCGTGCAAGTTGCTCTGCGTAGCGCTCTGCCTCGTCCGTTAGTTTGGCGATGCGTATTTTTTGCTTACGGTTGTGCCGCTGCCTTCACCATCTTCTAAGCAGACTGTGGCGCGCTTCTCACATGTGTAAGAGGCGCGGATCCACTGCTGCATTGTGCGTGGTGAGTGCAACCTCCTTTTAGTGTTTGGCTACCGATTCCTGCAGTTCTCTAATCCAGGCCTTTAGATCGGTTATCGCTTGGGCTTCTTGAGTTTCTCGTTCGCTGCGGAAGTTTGCCCAGTCCCTGATTTTGGTGGAGCTCCTTGGGAAGTTGCCCAGGTGTACCGAGATGTCGAGTATGAAGTGGTCGCTCCCTAGCGTCTCGTTATTGTTTTCCCACTCGACGTTCCGAAGTCTGGACGCGAGCGCAATATCGGGACAGGTGTCGCGGGCCGTGCTGTTGCCTACTCTCGTTGGATATGTCGGATCCGTCACTATCGTAAGTCGATGGTGTTGTATCATGTTGTACAAAGTTGTTCCCTTTTTGGTATGTCTAACGTACCCCCACGCCTCGTGCGCCGCGTTGCAGTCGCCTAATATGAGGAGGCCGTTTTGCCCTGCTAGCTGCCTCGCTTGCTGCACCAAGTCGTCTAGGGGTCCCAGCGTTTACTTCGGCGAACTGTTATATAGTACGTATAAAAACACTCTTGTTTCCCCTGCGCTGCGGCACTATTTCCGTGAAAACATGATCGATTCCCGTGTCCGCATAAGTGTGGTCTATTGCAGTGAGGTGTTTGCTCGTGAGTGTAGCCGTACGTGCTTCTGCTGTCGCATGAGTGTGATATCCGGTAATTCTTGGTGTTTTTCCTGTTTCCTGTAAGGCTATTGCATCCGGTGGTGTGTCTTGTTTGGCAATGTACAGCAGCAGCGTAGCCCTCTTGCGAGTGAAGCCACGACAATTCCACTGCCAAACGGTGATGCCTCCATTTTCATCATTCGGTTTTCTGGCCATTTGGTCCTCTTGTAGCATTTGCTGGAGGCTGCCTCTCTGTGTGGATAAACTCGCGGCTTCTTGTGGCGCTGATCGTTTACCAGAGGGGTGAAAACCTCGTGCAGATGCGTTATCATCTGTCGGATCTCGTCGAAGCCCTTCTCCATTCACATATGAAGCTCTTGGAGGCTTTCCTGTTTTCGTGAATACATTTTTCGCAGGCTGTTACTCGCCCATCGATCGGTTGGACTGTCGTATTCGGCTCGGGCGGCGCCTCGGTTTTCATTTCCTCGACGGTCTCCTGCACTACCGAGGCAGTGGACGCGCGCTGCGGCGGCTGTGGTGGTGTTCGGAGTTAGGGCGAACTTTCTTGCACTGGTGGCTTGTTTCGGCTTCGTTCCTCCTTTAGCTGTGCGCGCAATTCGGCCTTCTCTACGCGCAGTTCCTGCACTAGGGCCGCAAGCGCCTGTACAGTGTTGTTCGTGTTTGTGTCTGCGTCTCGTGATGGCTGTATGTGTGGCTTGGTTTTGTCATTTTGTCTCTGTGACCTCGGGAGGCAGCGTTCAGCCCAGCTCACCTGTTGTTCCTTGGAGGTCACGTGACTCAGGGTTTTCGACCTACTGCCGGACCTGGTTCTGCTCTTGGGCCTGGACCGGCTCTCGGATCTGGATCTGCTGCCGCCTCGTTGTTGCGATGCCGCCCTGGGTCTCGACCTGGAGAGGGTCCGAGATCGGGATCGCTGTCTGCGACCCTTCCTCGGTTGTTCTGTCGTGGTGTTGTCTTTGTGTGCCTGTTCCTTGAGTGGCCTGTGCGACGCTCTTCCCGATGACGACGCATTTCAACTGCTCGACGATTCCGTCGAAACTATACCCCAATGTCCCGACGTGCACAATCCAGTTGTTGCATGCGTGGCGCTTAACGCATTCGAACATTCCGTGGTGTGGGACGAAGAGTGCTACCTGGCCACAGCTCCTGGTGAACGCAGACAACTACTGAGCATACTGCACGACGAAAGAGCAGAAGAGTTGTCCTTCCCTGAGATAAACCTTGGGGAGCCCCGGTGCGTAAAGGCAGAAGCTCATCCCACGCCCTTTACATATGCAACGAGTGAGATACGTCGCAAAGACCGTCGCGGTATTTCGCCTCACCACATCCTGCTCATGACAATGAAAGTGCTCCGATTTAGATTCAGTCGCAGCCTGGCCGTCACATTTCGCGTCAACGACGACACCGACAAAATTACACGCCAAATGCTTGAAGACGAACACTTCATACAGAATACCATTGAACAAGACATGGCCTTTATGAAGGGCGTTCCCAACATGGTCCACCACTGGCAGCAGCGAAAGAAAGATGTCTTCGCTATGATACGCCAGCTTGGCAAGCCGACTGCGTTCCTCACCCTGTCAGCCTCAGAGATGCATTGGCCGCGATTACTCGCTCTGCTTGAGCGGTTGCGCCAGCAAGATCCTACCTTAGATGTGCACGTGTCGGAAATGACATCCATATACCATGCTCAGCTCGTCAACACTGACCCCGTGATGTGCGCTATTTACTTTAACAAGCTCATGTGTGTCATTCTGAATGTCCTGTGTAGCCGCACTAACTCGTCTTTCAAACCTTACCGCGTCGTGGACTACTTCAAGCGCATTGAATTCCAGCACCGGGGTAGTCCGCACGCTCACATATTACTTTGGTTTGACAACGCACCGTGCGAAACCGTCTCCTCAGACATGCCAGAAACGATCCGCCTCGCAACGCACCTCGTGTCTCTCGATACCTCTGTGTTGCCGCCCCTGCGCACTCAAGTGCACCAACACACGCACACCTGCTACAAGCGCGGAAACTCTCGTTGCCGTTTTGGTGCTCCTTTCTGGCCCACTGACAACACCATGGCGCTTCTTCCCTATCCGCCCACGCAAGACGATGCCGAAGCCACGCGGCGCGTCGCACTCAAGGACGCTTCCTGCCGATGCACGCCGCTCTTGAAAGCACACACTACGACAGCATCGGCCAATTCCTTGACCACCATGCAGTCACTACCGAGGAAGAATACGTCTCCGTGCTCCGCACTGGCGTGACGCGCCCGACCTTGTTTATACAACGAACAGTGCAGCAGAAGTGGATCAACGTATTCACTCCGTGGGTCGCCTCCATGCTCGACTCAAACATGGACCTTCAGATCATCCTTGACGCCTACTCGTGTGCTGCTTATGTCGTGGATTACGTAAATAAGTCCAATCGCGGGGTTCAGACCTGCACAAAGCTGTGTCGGACATTTTGGTAGACACTCCAAACATCCCTTATGGCCAGGCTCTTCGGTTACTCGGCGTTAAGATGCTCAAGGCTGTTGAGATGAGTGCTCAGGAAGCTGCGTGGACACTCCTCCTACAGGAGATGTCCGAGTCCAGTAGACAGATCACCTACTTTGCCACATGCCTACCCGAAGAGCGCACGCGCGTTCGCAAAACACAAGCGCAGATGGAAGCAGCCGGTGTCGACACCGCGTCAACGGATGTATGGAAATTTGGGGTGTTGCACAGATATGAAGACCGCCCAGACAATTTTCAAGACGTGTGCTTGGCAGACTTTGTGGCGCATTACAACGTGCACACCTACCAAAAGCTCATTCCAATTCCAAAAGCCAATTCGTTACCGCTGCTACTCCATCGACGAGTCACTGAACTACACACTGTTCCTTCCTTTCCGTCGGGAAGTAGACATTTTGGAGGGCAATGCTTTTGAGCACATATACGCTGAGAACGTGGACGCCTTGCTGCTCAAGAGATCTGAGTACGAGAGTAAGTTAGACATTCACCAGCTGCGCCACATATGCCTCCAAATATGCACAGACGACGCCCATAGTAGCGAACTACACACTACCACTGACCTGCACCACGTTCCTTTGGTCGACCAAAACGACGACGAAGATTTGCTCGGACCACCTGACGCTAACTCCGTAGCGGCAAAAGGTCGTTGCGCCGCCGTCTGCACGCGTCAGGACGTCATGACCGGTGACGCCTACAGGGAAATGATGCGTCTCGCCAACAAGGAACAGTTCGAAGTTGTTCGCGTGGTGATCCACCGCCTAACCACACCGACTTCCGACCCACTCAGAATCTTCTTGACTGGTGTTGCCGGTTGTGGCAAGACCTGGGGGAGCCCCGGTGCGTATGTCATCTTCTCTGGTATGAATGCGTCTTAGCATGTATTTTATTGCTAGTGCGCATAAAACAATGTATTTTGTCATTGTTCACTGCATGTCACTTTTTATAGATATTGCCATTATACTGCCTTGTATTTTTTTTTGCTCGAGATGTAGCAGAATTTTGTATCTTTACTTCTATTTTTTTCCGCTCCTGTAAAGGCCCTTGATTGGGTTGACAGTATAAATAAACAACAGCAACAACAACAATACCTTCGTTCTACGCCTAATTATGGACGCCTACAACCGCTACACTAACACCGCCTCCACCTACACGCACAGCGCGTACGTCCGCTGCGCCAAAACAGGCAAGGCAGCGGTTGTCATCGGTGGGCTCACTGTACACGCCGCCTTCAAGCTCAGTATGCGTGCCGACGGGGGCTTGCACGACAGAGACCTCAACTCCTTCCGCACAGAGTTCACAAACGTCAAGTGCGTCATTGTGTACGAATGCAGCATGATGAGCAGCGACACTCTCGCATGTGTCGACGACCGCGTGCGACAGATCACTGGCAATTACAACGACCCTTTCGGCGGTTTGGACTTCATAATGTGCCGTGACTCGCGCCAGCTGCCCCCTGTCCAGGCCAGCGAGGTGTACAAAGGCAGTAAAATACGTAACCACATCTTAAACACCCACGTCAGTTGGCATCACCTCTCCTACTTCCCGCTTGTGCAAGTCGTCCGGCAGAGCGACGCCATATTCTCCGCCGCACTACCAAAGATCGGCAACGGTCGTGCACTCGAAAAGGAAAAAGTAGACATGTTTCAGGCCCGCTTCCTTTCCAAACACGAGGCAAACTCCCGCTGGTCTCACGCCGTCAGGCTATTCTATTCCAACAAGGATACCGAAGCGTACAACACGCACGACGCCATCCAAGACGTTCACGATATTCACGACGCTAATGCAGACGACTCCGTCATCGGCTACCGCACCGATGCTGAGTGTGAGAGCGCAAAGCGTCGGCTACACTCGCTTACCACTGCTGAGGTTGGTAACCTCCCGCGAAAACTCGTGCTATGCTTAGGAAAGGCCTACATGCTTACCCTAAACATTGACGTGTCCGACGGCTTGGTTAATGGGGCGGTGGGTCACCTCAAGCACGTGCAGTTCGACGAAATGGGCCTGCCAAAACGTGTTTGGTTCCACTTTCACTGCCGGGAAACTGGCAACATTGCTCGCCTGAAGGCCAACCCGATTTGTCAAGTTGCTGGTTCTGTCGTACCTGTCGATTCCGTTCCGATAGAACTGCGTACCGCCACTGTGACTTTGGACAGAAGAACGGATGTGTCCTGCCGTCGAAAGCAGTTCCCCGTGACGCAAGCGATCGCTGCCAGGATACATAAGTCGCAGGGCGGAACGTACAGCGAGCTGGTGTATGATTATCAGAAGCGCCATCCCCAGAAACTAGTTTACGTTGCGTTGAGTCGAGCCACCACTCTGCACGGACTCTACTTAACCAACGCAGAGGATGACTTCGGCTTCTACCACTGCATAGAAAACCCGGATCCGGCCTTATCGGACGAATTTCATCGGTTACAAAACCATAAGCTCAACACGATCGCCGCCAAGTGCTTTGCCATCCTCCACTCACCGCATAGCTTAGCACTATGCAACATCAACGTGCGCTCCTTGCCTGCACACGCTTTCGATGTGTCGCACGACCACGTCGTTCGCGAGGTAGCAGTACTATGCTTGTCGGAAACGTGGACAGACATTGCCGTCGAATTTCCGGGTTACAAGTGCGTTAGCCTCACAAAGCGACACGAGCGCCGAGCTGCTGGAGTCGCCGTGTACGAGCACTTCGGCGGCACCACGATTTCACTGCGAACCGTTCCCTACAAACTCAACACGCTGCCCCAGATGAGTTGTGGCGATGCGTGTGCCGTTCAACCATCACAGGGCTTCATCGTTGCAGCTTGCTACCTATCAACAGGAACCTCGCGGTCCGACGTCACCGACTTCTTTCTCCGTAACTTCCGTGCGGTGTGCCTTGAGAATGCGCCGGTCATCATCACTGGAGACTTGAACGTCAATGTGCTTCTCCGTGAAAATGAGTGGCTTCTCGCGTTCCTTGATGCCGAACTTGGACTTGGCCTTTTGTCGGACGTCACAGAGCCTACTACACGCAACAACACCTGTTTGGACCTCGTGTTCGGAAAGGGCATCGCATCCCGAGTGCACTGCGTGACATTTCCGACCTACTCCAGCGATCACAAGCCGGTTCTCGCGGTCGTCGAGTGAACTGTGTGCAACTTATATTTGATGCGTGTTTACATCGTAAGACTATACTTCGTGCTTTTCAATTACACGAATAATTAAATACCGCTACTTAATTGTTCCCATGTGTTCATTGTATTCCTTTCATTCTAAGCACATTCGCCCCATCACATATGTGCCCCGCGCGCCCGCTGTCGCACGCTGTGTGATCTGCTGTGCGCGCGATGTCGGCCACACCAGTCCGGCAACGAGCCGACACTTCTGCCTTTATGCGCGCTATCTTCCCCGATTTAGCGGGGAAGATAGCGCACATAAAGGCAGAAGGCGAGCACACGCGCCTTGTCGTGGTCATCGAGTCTCTCTTCATGTCGCTCTACCTACGCCGCAGCGCACCTGCTTACTTACTAAGCTCATGTTTACTACAATTCATATTGCTACCAAAGCCGCTCACCTTACTTCGTATGACATTGCTGTGTTGCTATCGCATTCATTGCTTCGCCCTTAGGGCGAAACTGTGACATTTTTTTTCTACACACCCTATCCATGGACGCACTTTTGGTCAGAACCTAGCCACGTACAGCTTCACTGTAAAAAGTAAGCAAGTGTTACACGTTTGTAAAACGGGAAGGTGAAACCTGCCAACTGTGGCAGAACATATAGAGACAACCAAGTACAAGTGGTATGTGAAGGCCGAAAAGAAAATGAAATGGTGGGAATTCACCAAGTATTGAAGTAAGGATGCCCTCTGTCACCATTGTTGTTCACACTACGACGAACGCGCGAGCAGCGGCATGAGCGCGAGGGGCAGTAGGGGATTGCTGGCATGATCAGCGGCATCGCTGGTGGTGGTACAAACATATATTGCTATAGATGGTATTCATGTGACCTCACGCAGCCATATCTCACCGCCCTGGTACCCAAAGATGGTGACTACGATGACGTCAGTGCAACGTTTTATCACGCGTAAACTGTTTTGCTTTTTCACGGCGATTGTTTTCCACCGGTTTACCATTGTTATCGCTCTGACGTTCAACGCAGGACGCGCTTTCTGTTGCTTTCATGCTGTCATGTTCTTTGCTTACGCCCCTTCTCGACCTGCTGGTACCACAATATGGCGTCCGTGATGACGTCCGACCAACCTATGTAAGCCCCCTACATGCCACTTGGGTGCCTGTGAGGAGGCACCCTTACCTGCGGTATCGGACCCAGCTGTGCAGAAGACGACGACGATGAACGCGCGAGCAGTTGCACGAGCGCGTCTCAGTGAACACGTGACGTGTGCAGTCAGGCACGCACTGGGCACACCTTTAGTAAGCCAGTACCCTGGAGATTTGCTCCTTCGCACAGTTATGCAAATGCGTTTATGTCATACCTTCCAGGGTTTGTTGTATGTTGTAGGATTGTTGCATGTAATGTTCACCGGGAAACGCTGGCGGTGAACGCTAAACACGAAGGCGCGCTTTCTGGTAGAAACGCGGCCTCTTTCGTGGGCCGGCCTTCTATTGTTTGCACCTTTGATATTTCAGCCTGAGAAGGTTTAGTATAATAGGCATGCGCAGTCGGTGTTTTGTTTCATGACAATTGTTCGTTGGCTGTCACTCTCAAAATTCCGAGGAATAACCTTGCAAAGAATGCAAGACAAAGTGTGAGCAACTTTAGTGGTTATATATATGTGCAGGCCCTGCGTGATTGGGAATGATTTTCTCGGCAACGGGCGGCAATGCTGCCGCCGGATTTTCTGCGACACGGGGCCCTAAACGCTATCGCGTTAAAAGGCGAAAGCTTGCACTAGGCCGCGCAAAGCTCAAGACCCAGCTAGCCTCAAACGCGTTCGGCGTCGGCAAGCAGCAACGTTCTTGGCACTGTACCAAGACCAACGTCGGCTCATCCAGCGTGCGGTGGAGGCCGCGGAATCCCAAGGGATCCCCGCCGACCTCCTCTAAGCCAGCGCAACCGGTCCTTGGACTGGTCCCCTCTTTTTGGGCGAAATAAAGAATTCACCACCGCACCACCAAACTTGGTTAGCCTGCCTGCGTATGTGGCATGCCAGGAGCTCTGTCGCTCATAGGCGCCCGCGCGTTCTACGCTAGTCACACGAAATGTCGCGAAAGGGAAGGTACCTCATAAAATGATCGCTCGAGAATACCTTCCTACATGCGTAGTTAAGTTAAACCAAGTTAAGACCTAGCAGCAATCAAGTTCATATCTAGCAGTAGCAGCCAATAAGCTTCGCTGTGCCTAAGCTTCGCGCGACCGAGTGCAAACTTGCTTAATTTTAGTAGCGTGAGCTACACTGGCCGAGTTTGAGCAGTTGTTTCGCGTGGTTCCTGGAGAGCCGTGCTAAGCATGCGAGAGGAGCAGTGATGTCATACGGCGTCATACGGCGCACAACTGGCGCGCCGGAGCCGCCGCGCGCTGCTCGCCGGTCTGCGCATTCCAGAGTAATGACGTCATAGCCGCGGCAGACGCACTGGCGCCAGCGCGTGCCCACAGGCCCCGGAAACTCGCGAGTTCACCAAATGGCCACAAAGGGCGAAAAAATCGCTGCTAACAAAACAAGCATAGTACATCCCCTCGAAAATATGCCTAAATGAGTTCAGTAGCTCCCGCTAGAGGCGCCGTAATAAGCGCAATTTTAACCTACAAACTTTCTCCCGCGCTCGTCGAAGCGTTTTTATTACTTGACAAAGAGTACAAAATTATTATTCTTAATTAAAGATTGTACTGTTGAGTACCAACTGTTTCTTTTTTGCCATTATAAACGCAAAATAACGTTCATCATCACCGATCTGGCACGTGACCTCTGGCCTGCATTTAAAATTTTTACCGGTATTTTTCGCGAACACGGCAAGCACGGATTCATTGGTTCGTACACTTATGCTGGCCCTTGCGCCAATAAAATCCATATATCATCATCATCTTATGCTGGTTGCTTATTTTGTGCTAAAACCAGTTTATCGCGCTTCGACACCTAGCGTTATTTCACTTGGAGTGAAGTGACGGGTTTGCGAGAAATGTAAGCCCGAAAGCTAGGTTTCGGTCGTGAGCCATGCGGAACAAGTCTGCATCGAAACGGGAGCCGGATTCTGCTGCGACTGAAGACGGCAATACCGGTAAGTCGTTTAACATCGCTACTTCTTGAATCGTTATGTAATATTCGTTTCGTTAACTTACAGGCGGAGACAAGTTAGCGAACTAGATCCTGCATTACATATGGGCAGTCAGGACCCTCCGTTGCTTTTTCCGAAATGATGTTTAGTTGCGCGGCCATCGTTATGCAAACACAATGACGAAAAAAAGACAGCGATGTCGGAAAGCCCGTCACATTTTTCATCGCGTGGTATCCGTGGCCGTAGGCGACTGAGTAGCCTTATCAATATATATATATATATATATATATATATATATATATATATATAAACGAGAAGAAAGGGAACCGAGGGGCCCGATTTTTATTAATCGTATCATAAGAAGCCAACAAACATTGACACCAAGAACAACATAGGGGAAATTACTTGCACACACTAATTGAATTAAAGAAATGATAAATTAATGGAAATGAAAACGGATGAAAAAACAACTGTCCGCAGGTGGGGAACGAACCCACGTCTTCGCATTACGCGTGCGATGCTCTCACCATTGAGCTACCGCGGAACCGTTTTCCCATCCGCTTTCTGGGGTATTTATGTTTTACAACTAGAACTACTCTGGGAGTGTTAGCCAGCGCCACCACTCACAAGCCTAGGGGCGGATGTGGAACATCCTTTCTGCCGCAGGCGTCACGAGCACGTGATCTTTTTGGGTGATGGCAACTGGTCAATAAACCCACATATGCTCCCTGAAGGCATCAATGTTGCCGGATTCGAGCCCTCGTTATGTAATGAACGAGAAGAAAGGGAACCGAGGGGCCCGATTTTTATTAATCGTATCATAAGAAGCCAACAAACATTGACACCAAGAACAACATAGGGGAAATTACTTGCACACACTAATTGAATTAAAGAAATGATAAATTAATGGAAATGAAAACGGATGAAAAAACAACTGTCCGCAGGTGGGGAACGAACCCACGTCTTCGCATTACGCGTGCGATGCTCTCACCATTGAGCCTACCGCGGAACCGTTTTACCATCCGCTTTCTGGGGTATTTATGTTTTACAACTAGAACTACTCTGGGAGTGTTAGCCAGCGCCACCACTCACAAGCCTAGGGGCGGATGTGGAACATCCTTTCTGCCGCAGGCGTCACGAGCACGTGATCTTTTTGGGTGATGGCAACTGGTCAATAAACCCACATATGCTCCCTGAAGGCATCAATGTTGCCGGATTCGAGCCCTCGTTATGTAATGAACGAGAAGAAAGGGAACCGAGGGGCCCGATTTTTATTAATCGTATCATAAGAAGCCAACAAACATTGACACCAAGAACAACATAGGGGAAATTACTTGCACACACTAATTGAATTAAAGAAATGATAAATTAATGGAAATGAAAACGGATGAAAAAACAACTGTCCGCAGGTGGGGAACGAACCCACGTCTTCGCATTACGCGTGCGATGCTCTCACCATTGAGCTACCGCGGAACCGTTTTCCCATCCGCTTTCTGGGGTATTTATGTTTTACAACTAGAACTACTCTGGGAGCATATGTGGGTTTATTGACCAGTTGCCATCACCCAAAAAGATCACGTGCTCGTGACGCCTGCGGCAGAAAGGATGTTCCACATTCCGCCCCTAGGCTTGTGAGTGGTGGCGCTGGCTAACACTCCCAGAGTAGTTCTAGTTGTAAAACATAAATACCCCAGAAAGCGGATGGTAAAACGGTTCCGCGGTAGCTCAATGGTGAGAGCATCGCACGCGTAATGCGAAGACGTGGGTTCGTTCCCCACCTGCGGACAGTTGTTTTTTCATCCGTTTTCATTTCCATTAATTTATCATTTCTTTAATTCAATTAGTGTGTGCAAGTAATTTCCCCTATGTTGTTCTTGGTGTCAATGTTTGTTGGCTTCTTATGATACGATTAATAAAAATCGGGCCCCTCGGTTCCCTTTCTTCTCGTTCATTACATAACGAGGGCTCGAATCCGGCAACATTGATGCCTTCAGGGAGCATATGTGGGTTTATTGACCAGTTGCCATCACCCAAAAAGATCACGTGCTCGTGACGCCTGCGGCAGAAAGGATGTTCCACATCCGCCCCTAGGCTTGTGAGTGGTGGCGCTGGCTAACACTCCCAGAGTAGTTCTAGTTGTAAAACATAAATACCCCAGAAAGCGGATGGGAAAACGGTTCCGCGGTAGCTCAATGGTGAGAGCATCGCACGCGTAATGCGAAGACGTGGGTTCGTTCCCCACCTGCGGACAGTTGTTTTTTCATCCGTTTTCATTTCCATTAATTTATCATTTCTTTAATTCAATTAGTGTGTGCAAGTAATTTCCCCTATGTTGTTCTTGGTGTCAATGTTTGTTGGCTTCTTATGATACGATTAATAAAAATCGGGCCCCTCGGTTCCCTTTCTTCTCGTTCATTACATAACGAGGGCTCGAATCCGGCAACATTGATGCCTTCAGGGAGCATATGTGGGTTTATTGACCAGTTGCCATCACCCAAAAAGATCACGTGCTCGTGACGCCTGCGGCAGAAAGGATGTTCCACATCCGCCCCTAGGCTTGTGAGTGGTGGCGCTGGCTAACACTCCCAGAGTAGTTCTAGTTGTAAAACATAAATACCCCAGAAAGCGGATGGGAAAACGGTTCCGCGGTAGCTCAATGGTGAGAGCATCGCACGCGTAATGCGAAGACGTGGGTTCGTTCCCCACCTGCGGACAGTTGTTTTTTCATCCGTTTTCATTTCCATTAATTTATCATTTCTTTAATTCAATTAGTGTGTGCAAGTAATTTCCCCTATGTTGTTCTTGGTGTCAATGTTTGTTGGCTTCTTATGATACGATTAATAAAAATCGGGCCCCTCGGTTCCCTTTCTTCTCGTTCATTACATAACGAGGGCTCGAATCCGGCAACATTGATGCCTTCAGGGAGCATATGTGGGTTTATTGACCAGTTGCCATCACCCAAAAAGATCACGTGCTCGTGACGCCTGCGGCAGAAAGGATGTTCCACATCCGCCCCTAGGCTTGTGAGTGGTGGCGCTGGCTAACACTCCCAGAGTAGTTCTAGTTGTAAAACATAAATACCCCAGAAAGCGGATGGGAAAACGGTTCCGCGGTAGCTCAATGGTGAGAGCATCGCACGCGTAATGCGAAGACGTGGGTTCGTTCCCCACCTGCGGACAGTTGTTTTTTCATCCGTTTTCATTTCCATTAATTTATCATTTCTTTAATTCAATTAGTGTGTGCAAGTAATTTCCCCTATGTTGTTCTTGGTGTCAATGTTTGTTGGCTTCTTATGATACGATATATATATATATATATATATATATATATATATATATATGTTCGATTCCGCCGGCAACTGCTTTCGTCCACAAAGCCGGATAACCCTTTGGTAAATTGAAGTGAAAGTACTGAATTTAATATAATAAAGAGGTGCACGCATGATAATTTACCCATATTTCGTACTTGTTGGTTCCAAGTGTTGTTGCTGTTCCGTTTGATTTACCTTGGGACATTTATTTTTGCAGTAATAAAGGGGTGCATCACGTTCGTACAGAAAAGGAATGCAGCAGTTCTAATAGCTTCATGTTTGTCTTGCATTTGCTTGTGGAACCAGCAGCGTGATAACTTCTGGTGTATAAATGAGCGCACAAATGCTCCCATTTGTGATCCTAATAATACTTAAGCTGTTGACACGTATTGTAGTTAGGCAGGTAGCAATATTCATTTAATTAACATGTTGCTTAAGCACCCTAGAACAAAGTGTACAGTTCTATGTGTTCTGCAGTCTAAAACCATTACAATATATATGTCACACCTTCTTGCATTTCATATTGCAAAATTGTGCTTTTTCAATTTCTGATGCAATCAAAATTTCTGTTCCAGACATGCAGTAAAGAGGATGGCACCAGTGTAAAGCAGCACTCCATATACCAAAGACAAGCTACTTCCTGCTACAACAAGGCCATTGTGTGGACTTTGGCTGTTACTACAAGGTAAACAACACCAAGTTCAGAAATAAATATGCTTGATATATACTGTATTGGCTCACTAGTCTTGAGATATATGTCATTTGTTTGAAGCAGATGATATGAATGTCTTTCCACATTCACGGTTCAGCATAATTGGTTCAAACATAAAAGAAAGCTCTACATGAGTTTATCTAATCTGTGCTGTATCTCATGTGTTACTGTTCTGCCCCAACAGAATCTGCACCAAGCACACCATGGTCCTCATCACAAAGCAGATGATATGAATGTCTTTCCACATTCACGGTTCAGCATAATTGGTTCAAACATAAAAGAAAGCTCTACATGAGTTTATCTAATCTGTGCTGTATCTCATGTGTTACTGTTCTGCCCCAACAGAATCTGCACCAAGCACACCATGGTCCTCATCACAGGAGCCCCCATCTACCCTGACAGGAAGGGGCTGGAGCCGAATTGACAAGGATTTTACACCACAAACAAAGAAGTGGATGCAGAAGTATTTGGATGAGATATCAAGTCTACGGAGGACTGTGTCAAGACTGTAAAGAGCCTCAGCCATTATTCCACCAGCACGGATTTTGGCCGAGTCATCCAGGTACCTCAACAAAGACTTTCTAGAAATTAATGTTGAGATGCACCTGCCACCATTGAACAAGCACGGACGACGCTGGCCAAAAGAGTTCTATCAGTTTGCCCTTCCTTACTCAGCTTCCTGGTCATGTCAAATTCCATTTGTGTTGAGTATACATTTTTTTTCTATAAATGCAAGCTTTTTCATTCCCCACTCTTGCTAGGGATAATTCTTCTTCCTCATCCAAACTTGAAGGTCAACCGATTCTGTGCTCATACTTAATACCATTCACCGTCTAGTAGCATACCATATCTGTAGCAATATTTCTTAGTGTATGCTGCCATGTGCAATTCCTCTCCAGAAACAGCCGATGCAGCATCGCCATGCGTCTTGCATTTACCGTTGCACCGTGTGCTGTGTAGCATTCGACTTTTCTTAATGTTTTTGGCCTTCAGTGCTTGCTGAGCCGAGTGGCTTCTTTGATGAACACAAGCTTTCTGATTGCCATATTTAATTCCTAGTCTCATTCAGCATTGCTCTTCTTGCTTAATAGCCTGGGTGTAGCCCTGCTTGTCTAGCCTTGCCTGGGTGTAGCTTTGCCTTGTTCGATAACCTTCAGGGCACCTTGTGCTACACTGAAGTGATTGATTACAGAGTCTGGTTTCGCTGCTGTCCCACTTGTTCGTGGTCGCCATGTTACGTTTCTCGGATGTGGGGTCCTGGTAAGTTGCATTGGGAAGCAGTCTCTCGAGGTAAGCACCTGCTCCTGCAGTCCGCACAGCAACATAGACTCCCAATTTACACGCACCGTGATCGGTGCTCCCCCTTCTGGCCTTTCCTGCTGTAGCCATGTGCAAATTTTGCTTGTGGCCTTCGTCAGCTGCAATTTGGCATGAACATAGACCAGCATACGTGCTTACATGATCTGAGGTGTATGAAGTTGATAGCCACCTAGGTGGAATGGCCCGCAAAAGTGGCTGCCGAAGGTGATGCCCACGAAACCGACTTTCCATAGTGAAACAAATTGGGGCACCAAGTGTGAGCCATACATTAGCGGCCCTCCAAAGAAAAGAAACGTGCGGGCTGGAAAGCAGTTAATGCTAAAATGCTGGGTAGTCCATGTTGCTGTGTTGACTGGGGCAGTAGATGCCTGCATCACCGGATTGCTTCGCAATGCAAGTTGCTAATATTCAATGGTGACTGTCGGTGCAAATAGGTGGGACACGCCGCCGAATCTGTTCGCGCTGCTTGTTGTCGCTCATTACCAGACCACCATGTGTGTTGGAGGCAAGCGCTATGCCTGTAGTCGGACAGCTGAATGTGCCGTAAGTGACCCATGTACGTGAATGCTCACTGTTGCCATATGAATCTTCACCAATGTATAATGTACTGTGTGGACCTTATGCGGTCATTGATTGCAGTCTCATTTCACTGTTATCTGACTTGGTTACGGTTGCCGTGTTACGTTTCTCGGACGTGGCGGCCTGGTCAGCTGCATTGGGAAGCAGTCTCTCGTGGTAAGCATTCGCTCCTGCAGTCCGCACAATGACACAGACTTCCAATTTACATGATTTGTGATTGGTGCTCCCCGTTCTGTCCTTTTCTGCTGCAGCCATGGGAAAATTATGCATGTGGCCTTCCTCGGCAGCGATTTGGCGTGACCATCATTTAGAAGAGTATAGATGCAGGCCAGTTGGTGATTCATGATTTGGGAAGTTACCGCAAATAACACACGAGACAAAGAAAGAGACAACACGAAGCGGTACTGACAATTGTTTATTTAATGAAGCGAACGCCAAGCTTATATAGATCAGACACACGTGTGCACCCAAAAAGCAACCAGAAAACCAATAATAACACAGAGCGACCTTCAAAAGGGGTGCGATACAAATGCTAAGATACACGCTGATAGACTAGTGAGGCACTTAACACGTGTGTATCACGTTGAAAGAAACAAAAGTTCTTTCTGAGTAACAGCAGATTATCGGCAGAAAAAATGGCCAGCTGAAAAGAGAGGCTGTAGAGGCAATAGCCATGCAACACTTTAAGGATGGTGATTGCGTTAGTTTTCAGTCAGTTGCTGTTACCCAGAAGGAACTTGTTTTTATTTTTCTACGTGATACACATGTGTTAGGTGCCTCGGTAGTCTACAAATGTTTATCCTAGTATTTGTATCGCAACCCTGTTGAAAATCGCTCTGTGTTTTTATTGGATTTCTCGTTGCTTTTCGGGTGCACACGTGTGTCTGATATATATAAGTTCGGCGTTCGTTTCAATAAATAAATAGTTGTTAGTACAGCTTCGTGTTATCTCTTTCTTCGTCTCGTGTGTTTTTTGCGGCAATCCTAGACCAGCATACATGCTTACATGGTCCGATGTGTGTGAAGTTGAAAGGCCCGCAAAAAGGCTGCCGAAGGTGATGCCCGCGAAACCGACCATGTCCATATTGAAAGATAGAGGGGCACCAAGTGTGAGCTATACACATTCGCGGCCCCCCAAATAACAAAAAAAAAAAAAAAAGAAACGTGCAGGTTCGAACGGAGGTAACTTCAAATTTCCGGGTAGTCCATGTCGCTGTGTTGGCTGCGGCAGCAGATGCCTGCGTCACCCGATTGCTTCGCAATGCAAGTTGCTCATGTTCAACGGCGACTGTCGGTGCAAACAGGTGGGACACTGTCCAATCTGCTTGCACTGCTGGTCAATCAATCAGAATGAGCTTTATTTATACAATACACATAATTTATACAAGAATAGTTGGACCAATAGCCTATGTGGCTAGTACCTGGTCCAATACAGAAATAGCATATAGGTCAACCACGTACATATTTTCTTAGTTAATAATAACATTGCATACATGAACAAGTATTAATTTGTAAAGGAGGTGTTATTCCGATTGTCTAGACAAGAAGAAGCGTTTACATGCAAGATCAAAGTTTCTGGTTACTTTTACTTCCACAGGCACAGTGTTCCATGTTATAGCGCCAAAAAACTCCAATAATCGTTCACCGTAGACATTGCTGCAATAAGGAAGGTTTAGGTTAAAGTTAGTTGCTTGTCTGGTGTTTGCACGTGGGAAGTTAAATATGGTGTTGGGTAGGGGGAAGTTAGTGTTCAGTATTTTATGAACTAAACAGGTGATCTTATAATCTCTTAAAGCCGTAAAAGAAAGGATACGAAGGTCAATAAACAGACTGCTACTAGGGTGATGAACAGAAGAAAATGTTATTATTCTTAGGGCGCGCTTTTGCAACTGCAGTATAGGTGTTAAGTAAGTTTTATATGTTAGGCCCCATATTTCACAACAATAGCCCAGGTGGGTATGAAATAAAGAAAAATGTATGCAACGAAGCAAAGCACGAGGAAAATATTGCCTGGCACGGGCCAGGGTGTAACAGCTGAAGGCGAGTTTCCTACAGACAAGGTTAATTTGTTCTCTCCAATGCAAGTGGCAGTCTAAAGCAACTCCTAAATATTTAATCGTATTAACACGATCCAGAGTTCGGTTCGCTAGAGTCAAATTAAAGGTACTGTAATTTAGTATTTTCCTGTTGGAAGGAAATATGATATATTTAGTTTTATCATGTGTTTAGGGCTAGTCTATTTTCCGAAAACCATTGGTCTACCTTTAGTAGTTCGCCAGATATAATGTCTTGCAATGATGAGAGCGAGTCACCTGAGTAAACTAAGGCGGTGTCGTCAGCATACATTAAAACTTGTGTCAACCTAAGTGCATGCGGTAAATCGTTAATGTATAATGAAAACAGAATAGGGCCTAAAACCGAGCCTTGTGGCACACCACATATGACATCAGTGAAATCGGAGTGATGTTTATTAATTACTACTTGTTGCCTTCGGGCTTTAAAATAGCTGTTTAAGAATTGAAGTGCGTTTCCAATAATACCATAAGTTTCCAGTTTTTGTAACAGTATGGAGTGACAGACTGTATCGAACGCCTTTCTTATATCAAGAAAAATTGACACAGCAATTTTCTGCCTGTTAAGAGCAGAGTTAATGAACTGCGAAAGGGTTAAAACCGCAGTTGATGTAGATCTACCCGCAACAAAGCCATGCTGCTGTGGGCAGATAATGTTATTGTTTAATAAAAATGCATTTAACTGTAGTACAATGAGTTTTTCAAATACTGTGTTAACTACACTAAGAATTCAAATTGGTCGATAACTACTCGGATGGTTCGGATCGCCAGTTTTGTACACAGGGATAACCTTTGCAACTTTCAATATGTTTGGGTAAGAATTACTTCTTATCGCATGGTTAAACACGTGACGAAGGGGTATGCATAAGATGTCAATATTGTTTTTCAGGATCCTAACCTGAATACCGTCAAGTCCGGATGCTTTATTAACCGACAATTTGCCAATGATACATTTTATTTCCTCAAGTGTTACTTCACGAAAATAAAAATCATTGCTCACGCTTCTCTGGACAATGGTTGTGGGAATTGTAAGAGCAGACTGTCTATATATATCCTCACCAATTTTTGAGAAATAATCATTAAATTTATTAGCAATCTGTGGGGACACATTTTCGGGAGTAACATATTGCTTATCCTCTAATCCTACTACATCTCTTACTATTTTCCATATTTGCCTTCCATCGCCATTTTGTCGCTTAATTAAGTTAGTGTAATAGGCTTTCTTCGACTTTCGAATTAGCATGACTGATTTGTTCCGGAAAAATTTAAACTGGCTTTTGTAGTAGTTGTTAGTTTTATTATGTTTTAGTTTGTTATAATAGTAGTCTTTCTTTTTTAATAGAGCAAGTATGCTCTCATTCATCCACGGACATATGGCGTAGTCATAGTTGTGTAGTGAATCGTACCGCGATTCTTCTATCACGTGGGTAATGTAGTCAACAATGTTTTGACATTCCACGTGTACGTTGTCGTTGTATAAATTATCGAAATTGGTAGTGTCTAGGATGCTGCGTACAAGTGGATAGTTTACCCTTGTCGAGTATTTGGAATGCCTTTGGCGCAAAGGATGAAAACAATCTTGAGGCAGAAACAAAAATGTTGGACAATTATCAGCAATTGTGGTGTCATAAACACCTGCCCGTACATCGATATCAGTATTGCACCAAATGTGATCAATGAGAGTTGAAGACGTGTTGCAAACTCGAGTAGGGGATGAAATCACATTTTAAAGGTTGAAAGACTGTAGAAAGAATACGTACTCGTAGCAATCATTTCTAGATAAGTCGATGTTCATGTCACCACAAATGATAATTGGATTGCGGTTAGTTATAAGAGGGTCAATAACAGTTTCCATTACAGAGATGAAATCATTAATACATGAGCTAGGAGGACGGTAAACTACGCCTACAACAACGCCACATTCAAGCTTCACAAAAAGGGTTTCGGCACTTTGGTTGCTGTACGAACTATCAACAAGACATTGAAACCCGAGCTTGTCCCGTATAAAAAGCGCGACGCCACCACCACGGGCTGTACTTTCTCTGGGTTGCGATAGCATGGTGTATCCCGGTATCGTTACTTTTTCGTCTCTTCTGAGCCATGTTTCTGTTATCGCGATGATGTCGTAAAAAAACGAGTGTTGAGATATATAAGTTAAAAGTACATCTAAATTTCTGGCAATACTGCGGATGTTGCAATGAATTAACGATAAGAAATCATGCCCTTGCCATGTTTCTTCGACATCAGCAAAAGTACTCATTTTATATCTGTTTTTCTTTGTCTTGTGTCACGCTTACTGCACCTGAGTAAGATCCTCTGCGCACGTTACATGCAGCACACGCGAATTTTCTGTTTTGCGCATGAGGATCTTCCCATCAGACACCCAGGTGAATTTCCAGTTATGATCTCTCTTTGCACTCAGCGCTTTGCCCAACAGTATCTTGTTAGCTGGACACAAGTGTTCATTAATAAAAATTGGCGAGTTATCCTTAAAGCCGAGAGCAGATGTGTTTATTCTGTGCTTTTTAGCTGCTTTCAGAACCCTGTCTCTGACCTTACGGGACACAAACCTAACTACAATATTTTGCTTTGCCTTATCTTTTGTAGGAACACGGTGAATTACTTCTATGTCTGAATCCTGGATTTCAGATCCGACGCAGACAGCAATAGTTTTCATGGTTGAGGCAAGGTTTTCATCTGGGGCCACAGGAATGCCTTTCACCTCCAAATTGTTTTTGCGACTGTGCTGCTGCAAGTCGACCAGGTCTTTCTTAACTTCTCTCAGGTCTTTTAAAAGGCGGGTGTTTTCATTTGCAATTTCCCTATTCCTGGCTTTGACTTCAACTAGCTCTTTCCTTACTTCTACGATTTCTGTCTTGAACATTTCAAACTTTTCATTAATGAAATCCATACCCTTCCTCATGTAATCGATCTCAGTTTCTATGACTTTAATTATCTCGTTTTTTATTCCAGCTTGTTGCTTATCGAGCCGATCTGACAAATCTGCGAGCGCCTTGGCTACCTCCTTCACAGTTGAAGGCGGTTTTTCAGACATTCTATTGGCAATAGACGGAGCAATCCAGTAGCCTAAGTATAGTATCTATTACGAAGTAGGTAGTTACTGACCTACCTGCGTAGAACAAGCAAGCGGTTACTTGCTGCTCAACTGTGTGGCTGCCTGGATTGCTCCGCTATGACGCCTTCTTCCGCCGGGGCAGCGTTTATGTAGCCGCAGAGTGACGTCAACGGTGGTTGGAGCGCAGACGCAGTTTGAAGCTTGACCGCTGGGCGATGACTAGCACTCGACCTGGTGCTGCTGCTGGCAAGCCTCACAGCGAGGCGGTGGCGAGTGATGATCCCCGGGGCTGCTGGCGATTTGAACTGCGTAGAACAAGCAAGCGGTTACTTGCTGCTCAACTGTGTGGCTGCCTGGATTGCTCCGCTATGACGCCTTCTTCCGCCGGGGCAGCGTTTATGTAGCCGCAGAGTGACGTCAACGGTGGTTGGAGCGCAGACGCAGTTTGAAGCTTGACCGCTGGGCGATGACTAGCACTCGACCTGGTGCTGCTGCTGGCAAGCCTCACAGCGAGGCGGTGGCGAGTGATGATCCCCGGGGCTGCTGGCGATTTGAACTGCGTAGAACAAGCAAGCGGTTACTTGCTGCTCAACTGTGTGGCTGCCTGGATTGCTCCGCTATGACGCCTTCTTCCGCCGGGGCAGCGTTTATGTAGCCGCAGAGTGACGTCAACGGTGGTTGGAGCGCAGACGCAGTTTGAAGCTTGACCGCTGGGCGATGACTAGCACTCGACCTGGTGCTGCTGCTGGCAAGCCTCACAGCGAGGCGGTGGCGAGTGATGATCCCCGGGGCTGCTGGCGATTTGAACTGCGTAGAACAAGCAAGCGGTTACTTGCTGCTCAACTGTGTGGCTGCCTGGATTGCTCCGCTATGACGCCTTCTTCCGCCGGGGCAGCGTTTATGTAGCCGCAGAGTGACGTCAACGGTGGTTGGAGCGCAGACGCAGTTTGAAGCTTGACCGCTGGGCGATGACTAGCACTCGACCTGGTGCTGCTGCTGGCAAGCCTCACAGCGAGGCGGTGGCGAGTGATGATCCCCGGGGCTGCTGGCGATTTGAACTGCGTAGAACAAGCAAGCGGTTACTTGCTGCTCAACTGTGTGGCTGCCTGGATTGCTCCGCTATCGTCGTCGCTCGTTACCAGACCGCCATGTGCGACGACGAAAGTGAGCCATTTACGAGCTCGCGTTAATGATTCCAGCGCATCTCGACATGCAATTTTTATTTCTGCTCTTGTACGAGAGGGTGCACTGCTTGTCTTCTGCCAATAAAGTCGCACGTTCCGTTCACTCACTTGTGGCTTGTTTTTATGGGCGTCAGTAGAGGCTCTTTGGTCTCCTGGCAATTAGAACGCGAAAACTACGCGGCAGCCAAGGCGATGAGGCGTGCCACAACGCCAACCGGGCGAGCGCGGCGCGTACCAGCAGCGTACCAGCGTACGCGACCGGTAAAAAGCGGCCATATTGAATTTTGCTAAAAAAAACTACATTTCCGCTTCCTGTTTGAGCAGCGCCATCTGTCTAATGCCTAAGTAAGTTCCATGCGCTGCCGCTTCTTATTTTCGTACCACTGTGGAAGCTACAGTTTCCCTTCTCTAAAGTTGGTTCTTTACCCGCCGTGGTTGCTCAGTGGCTATGGTGTTGGGCTGCTGAGCACGAGGTCGCGGGATCGAATCCCGGCCACGGCGGCCGCATTTCGATGGGGGCGAAATGCGAAAACACCCGTGTACCTAGATTTAGGTGCAAGTTAAAGAACCCCAGGTGGTCCAAATCTCCGGAGTCCCCCACTACGGCGTGCCTCATAATCAGAACTGGTTTTGGCACGTTAAACCCCATAATTTCATTTTTTTTAAAGTTGGTTCTTTATTCTATGGTGCCCAGCTGTGCGCCTCCGTTGCGCAGTAGTCAAGTTTGACGCAGCACCGGAGCCGCTTGATAGCGCCTCTCATTTTGTGCGCATGCGCAGAGGTAATAGTGGGGGTATACATATTGTCACGAAGTGAGGTCGGCGCAACTAGCAGGTATGTAGCTTGCGTATGGTCAAAGTTCTTTTTATAAAGGACGCCATCTTGGAAACAAAAGGAGGCTAGCGCGCGTGGGAAATTTCGAGGAAGACTTGACGTGCGCCCTTCCAGGTGGTCAATGAGAGGGCTGAGCTCCAAGTCGTCGCGTTGATGTTGAGCCATGTCTTTTACTGATACGGCAGAAAGAAAACTGTCATCCTCTTCAAGGTCAGCGGAGGCACTTCCGACTGGTGCACGTGAGAGACAGTCAGCGTCGGTGTGTTTGCGTCCTGATTTGTGAACGATGGTGACGTCAAATTCGTGCAGTCGAAGGCTCAATCGCGCCAGGCGACCTGAGAGATCTTTGAGATTCGCGAGCCAGCAAAGCGAATGATGGTCGCTGACTACTCTGAATGGGCGACCGTACAAGTATGGCCGAAACTTTGTTATGGCCCAGACAACGGCTAAGCATTCTTTTTCTGTGGCAGAGTAGTTTTTCTCGGCAGCGGATAACGTTCGGTTCGCATAGGCAATCACACGCTCTACATCACTTTGCCACTGAACCAATACAGCTCCAAGGCCGACGTTGCTGGCGTCTGTGTGCAACTCCGTGTCAGCGTTCTCGTCAAAGTGACCGAGTACAGGTGGGGCCTGGAGAAGGTTGCGGATGGTATCGAATGCGAGGCCCTGATCCTGACCCCAAACAAACGGGATGCCTTCCATGGTAAGTTGGTTGAGCGGTTCAGCGATCTTAGAAAAATTTTTGACAAAGCGTCGGTAATACGCACAGAGCCCCAGAAGTCGGCGGAAATCGCGCTTATTTGTTGGCACGGGAAATGCGGCGACGGCGCTCGTTTTCTCAGGGTCTGGGCGGATGCCGGCATGGCTTACAACGTGACCCAGAAACTTCAGTTCTTCGTAACCAAAATGACATTTCTCGGGTTTTAGAGAAATTCCAGCTGTTCGAATTGCCTGAACAACTGTCTGAAGGCGCTGTACGTGCTGTGCAAACGTGTCCGTGTAATGCAGCGTGACGGCAGAGGGTTCTTCAATTGGGGGACAACCCCATTAAGGGCAAACAAATCGGGAACAAAGACCCAATCGAGGACAAAGCCGTTTGTCGAGAAACACACACACAAACTTTTAATGAAACTAGAAACGAAAATTAACCCATAAAAACAAACACACAAAGATACCATGAAAACACGTAGCTGGAACGCTAATGATATGAGGCAAGTTCGGGCAGGCTGCGGGTGTGAGTATGCACTAGTCTCGATGCGGCGAAGCGGAGACGACGATAGAAGCGTTGTTTGTCTCACCAAAAGGTCGCTGTCGGAACGTCGTACAAGCTACTAGAGCGTGGCAGCTCTGGCTCGGTGGGAGAAGACAGGCGGCTCGGCAGCACGGGTTGACGGTGGTGGCGTTCTGGTCGGGCAGCTGATCGTGGCACTCGGGCTCGTAGCCCGACAGCTCAGGTTCTGCCCACGGACGCAGACGCTCACCGGTCTCGGGCAGCAGCAGTTGATTATCGGGCAGGGTGGCGATGCCCGGGAAGGCAGGCGGCTTGGCAGCAGGGGTTGACGGCGGCGGCGTTCTGGCCGGGCAGCTGGTCGTAGAGCTCGGGCCCGTAGCCCAACAGCTCTCGTTCTGCCCACGGGCGCAGACGCTTGCCGGCCTCGGGCAGCAGTTCTCGAACGGATGGTGTAGCGGCGCCCAGGAACGGGTTGGCAGGAGGCCCCGGCCGGGTGAAGTCCTGGTGGCTCGGGTCCGGAACCCGACGGCCGTCTTCAACTCCCGATCCGGTGGCCGACCTTGTCCTGGTGCCGCTTCTGGAACTCCTCCCCCTACTGCCAGCGTGGCTCCTTTTTCTGCTGCTCTGGTCGATTCGTCGACTTCTCATTGGCTGCTCGAGGCTCCTTGTTCCTCTGTGATTGGATTGGCTTTTTTTTCTTTTGATTTCTTTTCTTGCGCCGCGTGTTCACGCGCCGGACGGTCTTCGGCGTCGTCGTTTTTGGCGCGGCGCGGTAGAGCGGCGCGTGCTCTCCTTGTCGTCTGCTTCTTGTTTGAATGTACCGCACCTTGTCGCACACCACAAATATCACCGTCGCGCATCACCGCACCGTGTCGCGCACCACAAAAGTCACCGCATTGTGTCGCGCACTACTCATCACAAGAGCCCCTTTTTAGGAAAAGTTTTTCCAGAGGAAAAACTGTGGCTAGTGCGCGGCACAATTCACCCATATGCTTAAAACACAACACTCATTGGGCGTTCATTGTTCAGCCGGGAAAGTTCGCTGAGCATACACAGCATAAAAATTATTATGCAAATGTTCTGCGCATAGTCAAAGCTATGTCCCTAACAATGTTCACGAGGTGCAGAAAGCATGACACAAAAAACTAGTCAATAGAGCACTTATAGTTGATAACTAAGTTGTCCAACAAATACGTTTCTGTCCAAGGTCAAATCCTGATATGGCAACCGGCTATTCAATCGGCTTCTTAGGTAATTGCGTCCCAGGTGAGACGAGCTGCGCGTCTCTTCTTCGTTCGCGATGAAACCTCTGGAGCCGATTTGTTGCACCTTGGGAAACGCACATACGAGGACCTCTGAATGACCTGACTCAGGTGTTGAATTGATTCGAAACGCTCGCCCAGACCATCATTTACACTGAATTCACCACCCTGCAGCGGCATGCATTGAGACTTGAATGCCTTAAGGACTGGTTCGGGCAAGCTAGATAGTCGTTCTGACCTATCGGCAGAACGCGTTCCGGGCATCTCCGCGGAAATGCTTTCTACTTCAGCTGACGCTAATGAGGAGTGATTTGCTTCCTCATTATTCATTGCAAAATGTGGAGTAGATGCATAGTTGTACTCTCTTGGATGAGTTCCTGGCATATCCGCAGCGCATTTTCTAGCGTAAACCAACCATGACTTGTGGAACTTATTTCCAAGCATACTACTCCGCACCCTTTTTCTGAGCACGTTATCAGTAGGTGCTGAAATGTCGTGCGACATTTCTCTTATGTGTCTCGTTTGCTTTCTGGAATCTTTTATGTTCTTTCTACCAAATATCTCGGTACTTGTGCTCATTGCACTTTGACCTATTGGGTGTTCAGGGAGACAGACAGGCAAGCTCACCTTCTCTTGAGGTGATTCATCTGGGTGGTCCTCGCACCTGACGAGGCCACTTGTCACCATTGCAAGGGGCACACCAGAAGAGTGGGGGAGCGTTTCCTCGCTCACCTCGCACTCTTCGAGGTCATGGGCAATGCGAACTTTTGCCCGGTCCGTCGGGCTTTCTAAAGGTCTATATGCCTCTTCATTTGATGTGCTTTTTGTTGCACTGGTTCGCATGCGTGCCTCCTTGCTGGTTTTGTCCTCTTCGAGGTCACGGTCCATGCGCACCGTTGCCCAGCCTGTCGGGCTTTCTGACGGCATTTTTGCCTCTTTATCCAAGGTGCTTTTTCTAGCACAGGTGCGCATGCGTGCCTCGATTTCATGAGAAGCTGCCTGCTGTCTGCTCTCAGAGCTATCCTCAGCCTCCTTGAGGTTAACGTCGGGACCTACACTGGTCCGTTTCCTGCCTATTTCTCTGCTGCCCTCTTGTTCAGTACCTTTTTCTAACAAACACCCGTGACGGTGTTCGGGGCACTCACTAGACAGAGATTTCGAACTGCCGAGTCTGGAGCCCGCGTCAAACGCTTGCTCAATAGAGCTTGCATACGACTCCAGCTCGCAAATCTCTCTCAGTGAGCGTGCCCTCTCAGCCTCCGCGACCCTCAGACGCAACTGCAAAACACGTGCCTCGCGCTCAATGTGTTCTCTTTTCGCTTCTCGCTCCGCAGCGCGTTCTTCTCGCGCTCGCGCCTGCCGCTCGGCGAACCACGCTTTTAGCTCTGCTCCCTCAAGCCCCATGCGTTCCGCTAAAGCTAACAGCTCTCGCGCGCTAGCCATATTTTTAAACTGTTAGAATTAGCAAGAGAATCCAAACAAACGGCTTCGTCCTGTCGCGGACGCCAATTTGTAATGCAGCGTGACTGCAGAGGGTTCTTCAATTGGGGGACAACCCCATTAAGGGCAAACCAATCGGGAACAAAGACCCAATCGAGGACAAAGCCGTTTGTCGAGAAACACACACACAAACTTTTAATGAAACTAGAAACGAAAATTAACCCATAAAAACAAACACACAAAGATACCATGAAAACACGTAGCTGGAACGCTAATGATATGAGGCAAGTTCGGGCAGGCTGCGGGTGTGAGTATGCACTAGTCTCGATGCGGCGAAGCGGAGACGACGATAGAAGCGTTGTTTGTCTCACCAAAAGGTCGCTGTCGGAACGTCGTACAAGCTACCAGAGCGTGGCAGCTCTGGCTCGGTGGGAGTCGCCACGCTTCTTGATCGTCAACCACTGACCGAGGCCGGCAAGCGTCTGTGCCCGTGGGCAGAACGAGAGCTGTCGGGCTACGGACCCGAGCTCTACGACCAGCTGCCCGGCCAAAACGCCGCCGCCGTCAACCCCTGCTGCCAAGCCGCCTGCCTTCCCGGGCATCGCCACCCTGCCCGATAATCAACTGCTGCTGCCCGAGGCCGGTGAGCGTCTGCGTCCGTGGGCAGAACCTGAGCTGTCGGGATACGAGCCCGAGTGCCACGATCAGCCGCCCGACCAGAACGCCACCACCGTCGGCTCGTGCTGCCGAGCCGCCTGTCTTCTCCCACCGAGCCAGAGCTGCCACGCTCAGGTAGCCTGTACGACGTTCCGACAGTGACCTTTTGGTGAGACAAACAACGCTTCTATCGTCGTCTCCGCTTCGCCGCATCGAGACTCTAGTGCATGCTCACACCCGCAGCCTGCCCGAACTTGCCCGACATCATTAAGCGTTCTAGCCACATGTGTGTTGTATTATGAGTTCTTTTTGAGTGTTTATTTTATGGGTTTTTTTTCTCGTTCTAGTTACATTAAACGTTTTGTGTGTGCGTTCCACAAACGGCTTTGTCCCCAATTGGGTTTTTGTCCCCGATTGGGCTTTGCCCTTAATGGGGTTGTCCCCCAATTGAAGAACCGTCTGCAGTCACGCTGTCATCACAGTCCGAAAAGACCACCACGTCATCGAGGTAAACGAGGCACGATTGCCATTTCAGCCCTGAGAGAACCGTGTCCATCATTCTTTGAAAAGCAGCTGGCGCTGAGCATAATCCAAAAGGAAGCACCTTGAACTCGTAGAGTCCGCCAGGAGTAATAAAAGCGGTCTTTTCACGATCCCGCGCGTCAACTGCGATTTGCCAGTAGCCACTGCTTAAATCCATGGAAGAAAAGTAGCGAGCGTTGCGTATACGATCCAAGGAGTCATCTATTCGGGGCAGGGGATAAACGTCTTTCTTCGTGATCTTATTTAATTTTCGATAATCCACGCAAAAGCGCAAGTTACCATCTTTCTTCTTTACTAACACAACTGGCGAAGCCCAGGGACTGGTCGATGGCTGCATGACGTCATCTTTAAGCATCTGCTGAACTTGGTGACATATAGCGTCTTGTTCCTTTTGCGATACCCGATAAGCATGTTGTCGAACGGGCCTTTCGGTAGGTTCGGTAATGATACGATGCTAGGCAAGCGGCGTCTGGTTAACCTTCGTCGTTGTAGCGAAACGATCTCGAAAAGAACCGAATACATCCAGAAGCCTTTCTCGTTGTTCTGATGGTAGGCTCGGGTTCACATCGAGAGTGCTCGCAAACGTCTTGGTAGAATGGTCACACGGCGAAAGAGCAGCTAATACTGGCGGACCGTTGACGTCGGCAATTTCCGCAAAGTATACAATCGCGGTGCGTCTTGTGAGATGACGATATTCCTCACTAAAGTTCGTGACCAGCAGGTGAGCTTGTCTGTTTCGAGGCTGAATAACTCCCCTGGCAACGCATATTTGTCGTGCAAGGAGTAAGGACAAATTTGCCTCCGCAATTACAGCGTGGGGAACGTCTTGCTCACATTCCACACTGACAAAGAGGCTGCTGCGAGGAAGCAGAGTCACGGATTCATCGGACACACGCAGCGCAGTCTTCGGTAATTGGGTGATGTTGTCAGTGTCAGAAGTAAAAGGGTCCTCGAACGGCGCCAGCAACTCATGTAAGTCAATGATTGCGCCGTATTCACAAAGAAAGTCCATTCCAAGGATTATTGGGCGGGACCACACAGGTAATACGAGGAAAGACCCCGTGAACGTCAACGCACGGATTCGAATACGTGCCGTACACATTCCAGTTGGCATCACCAGATGGCCACCTGCCGTGCGTAACTGGGGCTCTTGCCATGGCGTGGTGACTTTCCTCAATTTAGATGCCAGTGCGCCGCTCATAACTGAATAATCGGCGCCGGTGTCGACGAGGGCAGTGACAGCATGATTATCAATGACTACGGCGATGTCGGCAGAAATAATCTTAGTACTGTCGGAAAATAAAGAAAAACCGCAACGATCGTCGTCGGGTCCTTGCGTCGAGGGAGGTTATTGTAATGTTTGTTGGAAAGCGACTTCACCCCCAGAAGTCGCGGTTCCTAGTTTCCCCTGTGGGGACTCCGTGAGCGGTTCCTTAGGGGAGCGTAAGACGACGAGGGCAAGCTAGGTGACACGGACCGGCGAGGGGATGGTGATCGCGATTGGCGGCGCTGAATAGTCGATGGAATTCTCTGGCTTGTCAGATACGCTTCGATTTCGCGGGGCGCTCACCGTAACATGGATACCGCGCGCCGGGATGAAATCCGCGGAGACCGAGCTGGCGGTACTGGCAGTCGCGGTACACGTGACCCGCTTCGCCACAGTGGTAGCATAGCGGACGGTTATCCGACGAGCGCCATACACTTGCCTTAGTAGGGCTCTGTCTTGAGTGATCAGGGGGTCGATACGTAGGTACGCTCGGGTACCTTGAGCCGGGTAGCTGATGCGAAGAGGTGTCCGGGAACAGATGTGTGGCTTGGTCCACTGTACGCATGATGGGATCTGTAGACGGTGGTGCAGGAGTTCTGAATGCCGCCGCATATGTTAGCACAGGGACCTCAGGTCTCCGTGGTGCGAGTGGTTGCACCGCCTGTCTGATTTCACTCCGGATGACGTCTGAAAGTGCTGTCATAGGTGGCTGGGGTCCCACTGCTGCCACTGCTTGGAGTTGCCGCAGTTGGTCACGCACAACGCTTCGTATGAAGTCTGCGAGGGCCTGCTTCTCGCTGTCGGACCCAAGAGAGCACGCAGTAGCCCTTATGTCGTGGCGTTCGTACTGTGACGACCGCTGCTGGAGAGTACGCTCGATCGTGGTTACCTCACTCACGAACTCGGCTACAGTTGTTGGTGGATTGTGTACGAGTCCGGCGAAAAGCTGTTCCTTGACTCCACGCATTAAATGTCGCACCTTCTTTTCCTCGGGCATTGCAGGGTCTGCGCGTCTGAAAAGACGAAGCATGTCCTCGACAAACATCGAGACTCTCTCGTTGGGCCGCTGGTTTCTAGAAGAGATGGCTTGTTCAGCTCTCTCCTTTCTTTCGGCGTTGCGGTACGCATCGCGGAGCTGTCGGCTAAACTCTTGCCATGTCGCAAAGAAACCCTCATGGTTCTGATACCACGTCTTCGCAGAGTCTTCTACCGCGAAGTAAACTCTCCGCAGCTTGCGAACATCATCCCACTCGTTGATGCTGGCAACCCGATCGAAGTGGTCCAGCTAGTCTTCAACATCTTCAAAAGTGTCCGCGTGGAACGGTCTAGGTGTCTGTGGCGCATGAAAAACATGCGGGAGAGAATACTGGGTATCGTGGGTTTGGCTCGCCTGATTTGTAGTGGTCGTTGACATTGTTATTTCCAGTTTCGATGACAAGGGAACGAATTCGGGTGGTAGTCCTTGCAGGTGGTGGCTGCTTCTTGCTGTGAGAGCTGTGGCTGTCTGTAAGGGGCTAGGAGTGACGGCGGAAACTTGGGAGCGAAAGTGCATTTACCCAGCAACTCCACCAGTAATGTCGCGGGCGAGACAAAAGAGACAGCCAGAAGTCCACGTCTTTATCGGAACCAGACCAAAAGAACAACGTTCTCTTCTTCTACCTACCCCCAAGCATGTACGTGCCACCGTAGATGGCTCATATGTGACGGCATGTGCCAATATAGCGGGGCGTTTGCCAGTGTGGTACAGCCATGGAGAAGGAGAGCGAATGTGCTGCTCAGGGGCGCAGAAGAGCGGAGAAGCTTATCTCATCGGATCCCGAAGTAGTTGCCTGGTAATTAGCGGTTGAGCGTGAGAAGAACGAACAGAAGAAGGCTTAACGTGCTGCCGAGACACCGGAGCGAGGGGAGGAACGTCTAGCAAAGCGGTGTCGCCAGGAGGCTGAGCGACGTGCCCGACCATCTCAGCAGAATCAGCAACAACAAGAAGCCGTCGATGACGTCAAGGCTCGCCGATTGACTGACTATTGACCCTTTTCGTGGCGATCCAGTGGGCGCTGCCATGTTTGATCACGTGGTGACGCGTCCATTGCTTGCCTCAACTGCCTCCGTTGCTTCCTTGTTTACAATGGAAGTGTATGACGCCGGCGCGGCTTAGAAAACCTCTGTTTTCGGAGATATCGTAGACAGTGACTAGGTGGACGACACGAAGCTTTGATCACAGCTTCAGAGAACATGCACAAGCGCTTTCGGAGCTGATTAAGCTATGCCCAAACGGCGCAAGCAGTGCCGTTCCTAAAAGCGGTGTTAAGGCGGGGCTAAATATGTATTCCCAGCTATCCAAACATTCCGCTCATGAATTCAATCAGGATTAATGTGTTTTGCTCTTTGTTCTTTATTCGATCGGCAAATATTTTCAAGCAGTGACTTGTCAGTTTCTGACTCAGTGAAGTTCTTCGGTGCGGCCACTATCTGATTATCTGCCTCATCGCTGATAGAGGAGGAGGAGGAAAAACATTTATTAAGAGAAAAAAAACAAGCAGGTGTCTTCCTGCTTGTGCTGGGAGCTGCCCTCAGTCCAGGGCTCCTGCGGCTCTTGCTGTCTCCTTGGCCCGCCGCACCAGTTGTTGCTGGTCACGAGGGTCCCAGCTAGTCAGCACAGCCTCCCACTGCTCGGGTGTGGGGTTGGGTATATGCGGGGCTACCTGTATTTTGGGACATGCCCATGTGGTGTGATATAGGGAAGCGCTGATAGTTCTGATAGATTTGTTCTTGCTGCGCACAAGGCTTGAGACGTAGCTGTTTTGTACATTGTAATACCTTGTAGCAAATATATATTACAGCTAGTAACTCGCTCACTCTTGTGGACCGTCACGAAACAATTCAGCTTCGGCCATTCGTGCGCCATCGGTGTAGTCCGTCATTTATTGTGCGTATACAGTACGCATATATTCAAGTGTGCGCCCATTCACTTATACTCGATACGTCGGCGATAGAGTCGGCATCTTCCATTTGGGACACATGTGTATAGATAACGTGCGTGAAACTTACTATGACAGGAAGCGGCGCTACTGCCTTTGTCATTGTTTAACGAGTGGTACTCACTCTTGCCGACGTTCTGGGGATGAAGCCCTTTCTTTGAAGGTTAGCGATACAAGGCTGGCGGATGAGCAAATATCTGTATCCTCGAAGAAAGCCGTACATCTCGAAGTGCCGGTAACACGTTCGGACAGTTGGAGCAGCGGTCTGCGAACTTGGCCACACACGTTCATTCCATTCCTTAACATGCCACTCATTATTTTTGCAGCCAGCTACTGCACACGTCTTCAATCCACAAGATTCAATCTAGCATGATTGGAGCACAGTGTGTTAGCGAAAACGCAGTTGCATTTCCGACAGCTTATCACACAGAAGCAAGGTAGAAGCGGTAATGCTTTCGTATTCGTGCGCGGTCGCTGAGACGAAACCATTACCGCTTCTACCTTGCTTCTGTGTGATAAGCTGTCGGAAATGCCATTACCGCTTCTACCTTGCTTCTGTGTGATAAGCTGTCGGAAATGCCATTACCATTACCACTTCTACGAATAGGAGTATGGCGCGCCGCCGTGAGCGCCATCTCGTTTCCCTAAAACAAACTGCTCCGCGAAAACGGTCAATACGATGAAACTTAGCGAAAGCGCCGGTGCGACTCGGACCTTCGAGACGGACTTCGTAAACAATCCGTTTGGATATGTGTGCGACGTGTGTGAAAATCTGTGACACATGAAAGACTTGGCGCCGCTAGGTAGAGCCATGCGTGAAACGTTGAGTTTAGCGGCGCCGCCCGAGTGGGGTGAAACGGTGGCGGGGGTTTGTACAACGTGTAAGAACTTTCTCGTTAAGCAGAACTTTCTGGCTTTAAGCAGCAGTAAGCATGATAATCAAGCTAATCCTAGACAAGCAGGAAAGCTAAGAATAACCAGCTGAACCTTAGATCACGCTACGTATATCCTGGCATAGCCGAGCTAAGCCATTGCAATTTTTTTTTCTACACCCGGACGCGACCCTTAACAGCTTCGCTGTAAAGAGAAACAGCTGTGGCTTCAGAGAAGCGTGCTCGTCTCGCACCAAGGAGGTATGGGTTCGATTCCCACCCAGACTGAAATTTACCATTGTTTTAGAGCCACCAATTCACTCTGTTTACAGGAACATTCCGAGAAATGTGACGTCAATGCGACCATTTTAGACGTGTCATTTTGAGACGATATTTAGACTCTTTGCGGCTTCAGCCATTTTTATTCACGGCCCAGTTTCGTAAAGGTCACGGAAAGGTGTCCGAGATCACCTGAGGCTTTCTCCTTAAGATCACATGTCAGCTTGTTTCTTTCCCTGCACACCACTTTCGTGTCTGTCAGTTCCGACACGCAGCCGCAATCCCTACAATGGAAGTGATGGACGCTATAATGCTAATCGGCCTCCACAGTTTGAGGAAAACTAGAACTCGGGGAGCGGGGGGGGGGGGGCCCTTGCTGAAGACCTTGACTATTGGAGGAAAGCGGTAATTATTTTCGGTAAATATCGCAGTATGTAAATCATGTGACTTTTTACATACATTTTTAAGCAAAGCTTTATAGGCTCAGAAGTGTCGGCGGTGGTGGGGATGGCGGCGGTGTCACGCCAAAAAGTGGGCCGATCCTGGCGATTGTGCAGTAAGGGTCCACGCTCAGTGGCACATACCAGGGGCAAAAAAAGAGAGGAAGAGAGAGAAAGAGTGAAGAAGGGAAGCAAAGAAACAAAATAGAGAAACAAAAGAGAGAGAGAAAGACAGAGAGAGAGAGAAAGGAAGGAAGAAAGAAAATGACAACGAAGCTCAGATACACACACGACAAGCTTCGCTTACCATAATTTTCTGATTTTTATTAATACCTTTATATTTTTTAGTTTGGAGATGAATCTTCCTAATAGTATAATGCTTTATACGGACCACACGGCTCAATATATTTACTTATGAAAAATAATACAGCGTTACTCAGAGCCAAAATTAAAAAGATGTTCGGCCGGTGTATTTAGCGCCATAGGACATGAGCACGGAAAGATGTGCGCAGTCTTGCACATGGTGAGCAGCTGTTGACAAGTTGTTGAGGGAGCTCTGCTGAAGAACCCCCCTCTCCCCAATCAAAATTCCGGGGGGGGGGGACCCTAGCCTCCCCACTGGCTACGGACCTGTCTGTGAGCCTTGCGTTCCGACATCTACCTGTCTGGCCAACGTACACCTTACCACACATCAGCGGAATCGCATAAACGACCCGCTCCTGGCAGGGACGTAAGAGTGCTTGATTGCCGTCATCCGTTGGTTCCTTCCTTGTGCTCACTTTTTGCAGAGTGCGCACAACAGCCCTGGCGCTGAGAATGCTATGTCGACACCAGTTTTTCGCCCCATTTTACAAAGGTTAAGCGAAACAGTGTGTACGTAGGGAACGACCACTGGTCTTTGAATGCGAGCGAGGGCGTCAAGATCAGAAGCTACGGAAGCGCTTCTGGAACACTTCAACAGAGCTACCTCTACTGAGGCAAGGTAATTCTCAAGACGCTGTCTTGAGAATTATCGGTATCCTTCGGTCATTCTTGCCTGAGCAAGCGCTAATTTACCTTTTATTGCGATAGCGAGGGCGCTTCGAACGCGCAGCCGGATCAGACGTGCTTCGTATAGGCTCTGCGTTTTTTCAGCATTTCGGCGAATATTCTCACAGTGTACTTACGAATCTTGGTGCACAGGACCGTGAACCCCTCGGGATTGAGTGGACAGTGTCCCTTTTTGATCATTTTTTGGACGTGTTCTTCAATGGACGACTTGTGCTCCGAATCGACGGGTTACGCCTATAGCCGCGTCTAGGCTTAGCTCGAGTGCGGCCGTGCCAGCTGGCCGTCGCGGGTAGGCCAACTGCATCATGGACTCGATGAACGCCCCTATACCCATCGCAGGGTCAATTCAGCAATTAGAACGTCTCACGGATTCAACCATGACCTCTCATACGAATGAAATCACCGTGGAACATCGTAACGCCAACTCAACGCGGCCGGGAACGCGCCCGGTATCTGAGGTAGACGCGAAGGTGGATGCGGCCGGCTCGGCGTCCCTGACGGCGACGCCGCTCATGACGACGAGCCTGGAGGGCAACATGGAGCATGAAGATGATGACACATCGGACTGCAGCCCGGTCAACTACCGCAGATACACGACGCGAAGACTCAAGGGCGAACTGCGATCGGAGTGGGTGAGTAGGCCTCACTTTTTCGTGCTCGTCAGGCCGCTTAATCAAATGTCTATAGAAGAGGTCCCAAAGTCAACCATTACCCCCCTCATTGGACAAACTGCTCCTACTAGCGTTGCAGCCGAACACTCGGCATTTAGGTACATACCTAAAGCCAATGCAGTTAGACTTTCCATTTGGGATCAACAGCTCTTGAACAATTTGCTGGCACAGCGCGAGCTCACACTAACGCCAGGAACTTCAGGTGAGGCGCATAGGATTCCTGTTGAAATAGTGGATGCAACCCAACCTGCTGCAGTCACTAGCAAGAGGGTCGTGAAAATTCGACCGGAGCACACCGAGGAATACATCGCCAATCACATTCGCTGCGAATCCGCTAACATTCTGGGATTTCGAATCATGGGAAAGACACAGATGCTTATGGTCACGTTTGATACGCCACATCCTCCTAGAAGGCTCTCCTTGGACTACGAAATTGTCCCAGTGTACGAGCACCGACCTAGGGCCTTCGCATGCTTCCGGTATCACGGGCTGGGCCACATGGCCAAGTTCTGCCCCTGGCCGGCGGTATGTCGGCACTGCGGTCGAACGCATAAGGAAGATAGCCAATGTGAAGAGACACCATTCTGCGTTGCCTGCCAGGCAGCGGGGCATATTTCTTTGGCCCCCAACTGCCCCACTAGAGCGTGTAAAGCCGCAAGCTCACCACCTCCCAAGAAATCTCCTGCTACTGAAATAGAACGTGGAGAGCAGGAACTACCGCTAGTTAATAGTACAGGCACTCCTCTCAAGACATGGTCGCAGGTAATGACTTCGAACAGAGTGAAAAGTAACGGCAAGGGAGAGGATAAGACCGAACGCTTCGAGCAAGTCCAAGCAGTCTCGGCAGGCGCCTGGAGCAAGTTCCAACAACAAATGGAAAACTTAATACAGCAGAAATTAGATGCTATGCAAACCAGATCACATCTTGGATACAAGCCTCCCAAGGACAACACGCGCAAGCAGCAATCAACCCACCACAACTCGCAAAAGCTACAAAGCCAGTTGCTCCAGCACCCCCTAAGAAACCGTCTCTAATTCCACCAGAGCACACCTTGCAATCTAAAGCTACGCCGCTGCCAAACACCGAAACGCAGTGTGCGTCTCAGAACTCCCCGGCTTCTCTCGAAAGAAAATCTCCCGTTACAGTGGACCGGGCAATGGACACCATCATGCAACTTCTCGAGAAATTAAACTCCCGTATGGAGGCAATTGAGCGAGCCATCGAACAACAAGAACAGGTTATCATGCAGCACAAAGAGGTCAACGAGTGGGAGCTTGCCCAGCATAAGGCTACTTTAGACGAATACAACAGGAATTGGCGGCGATCCCGCAACCGCAGCAGGGATTAATCATGAAAACTCCCAACAATATATGTCTCCAGTGGAACTGCAGGAGCATCTCTCAGAATGTCCAAGCGTTAAGGTATCAAGTTGATCAATACAAACCCCTCATCATTCTGCTTCAGGAAACTAGGGGCCCAGTTTCAATACATAATTATCAGACCTTCACGCACCCAACAATCACTCACGTTTCCGGAAGGGGCACAGACCTTGTGCCGTTGCAGAAAGGGCAGGCAGCAGTATTAGTTCACAAGTCATGTACTGCAATACTCATGGATACAACGCAGGCTAGCAATCATTACAGGGAAATTGTGGCAGTCAAGCTTGCTTTACCCGGCAAAGGCAAACAGCACTCGTTGGTGGTGGACTCGGTCTACTACCGACCACGTAGTGGCACTACATCGCCGAACGAATGCGCATGGATTTCGAAGCTGTTGCACGAGGCCAACCGCACTCAGATCATCATAGGAGGCGACTTCAATGCCAAACATGGTATCTGGGGATATGCCACCGCCGATTCAAGAGGACGCATCCTGGCTGATGAATTAGAGTCATTACCGCTTCATATTTGCAACACCATAGGGGTGCATACCCGAGCAGGGCTTCATGCGAAGCAAGCCGATACCACGCCCGATTTAACCATTACCACCCCGAAAGTAGTAAAACGCTGGGAAACTCATCCTACCACATGAGGCAGTGATCACTACCCCATTATTTTCACCATCAATAAGAAGATTCGCAAACAACGCGAACTTATTCGCACTATCAACTGGTCCCACTTCCGAGAGGGTGTCGGAGATAAATTCGAATCCATTGAAGAATTCACTCAGCTTATGCGCCACAACCTCAGTTTTGCCACCGAAGAAACACTTGGGGAAGAAGACGAGGGAGTAATAGACTCCAGGATGATTGCTCTCTGGAAGAAAGCTAACAAGCTCACACAGAAGTACAAGACCAATGGTAGAAGGTATCAGACTCTCCGTCGCAGCAGAGGCATCTTCGAGCTTATCAGGCAGCATGGCGAAGACCTCAGTCGAGCGCAATGGGTCTCTACCTGCGAGCGACTAGGCAAGGTCAACGGCATGAAACAGCTCTGGGGGATCCTTCGCAAAATGCTTGGCAAAGGCAGAGGACAATCCCCACTAGAAACCCTTACACTTCGACACGGCACCGAGAAGCACGAAGAGGAAATCATAAAAACATTCTTCCCTCACGCAAGCACTACGCCGCCCACGCCCCTCGAAACGCCAAAGCTAGACTCTACGAACCCTGACCTAGATACCCCGTTTACGCTGGGAGAACTTCATGCCGCCATTAAACAGGGTAGAAGTGATTCTGCACCAGGTCATGATGGTATTACCTGGAAAATGTTGCGAAACTTCTCAGAAGAAACGGAAATGGCTCTTCTAGAAGTCATAAACAAGCAGTGGTCCCAAGGAATTGTTCCGGATCACATGCGCCTGTCAATAATCAATCCGATACCAAAACCGGGGAAAGACTCTACAAAAATCGCGAATCTCCGCCCAATATCGCTTACACCAACCATATGTAAGCTCAATGAGCGGATGATACATACCAGGATAACCCACTACATTGAATATCGCAAACCAGGCTTACATCCGTCCCAAGCCGGATTTAGACCCAACATGGGAACCCACAATAACCTCTGGCTGCTTCGGAGGGACCTAAATAGAAATTCAAGGAGTGGGCCACCGGACTACATCCTAGCTGTCGACATGCGGAAAGAATTTGACAATGTCAAGCAAGATCAAATTCTCTCAAATCTAGCAAGAATATATCCCAACCAACGAACAATGGACTGGATCGCAAGATTTCTTGAAGCCAGACCCATTCGACTTCGCAGCAACAGCAATGCCGTTCCAGCCACTTACTATCTTGATCGAGGAGTCCCTCAGGGTTCGATTTTGGGACCACTGCTTTTTAATGTGGCCATGCTTACTGTGGCCCGCGAACAAGAGACAAGCACTAGCGCCCGCTATATCATATATGCGGATTGCATAACCATTTGGAGAGAAGCACAAGACAATGGCGGGAACATTGAGCACATGACCACCGAACTTCAAGCTGCCCTTATTGCACTCGAAGACACCCTTCCTAAACTGGGACCCACTTTAGCACCTGAGAAAACGCAACTTCTATGTGTCAATGGCAGACGAAGCGTCCTCCTGCCACAACAGGCAATAGTATTGACATTGGGTCAGCATGAACTCAGGGCCACCCACGGTCACATTAAAATTCTTGGGATTCCCATCCACAGTTGCAATACGGGACAATTTTGGACGACTGAGCTCAAAAAGCAATGGCCCAGGCTCTTGCACACTATAAAGCGCGTCTCCAACAAGTTCGGCGGGGCACGGCAGGCAGCCTGCACCACCCTCATCAGATCCATCGCAATTGGTAAAATAACCTATGGAAGCACAGTCGTAACACCATCAAAAACAGCCGAAAAAACATTCAAGTACTCTACCGACAAATCCTTCGGACAATTACAGGTCTCCCGAAGTACACGAATATACGCAAACTGCAAGACTTAACGCCCCTGCCATCCATCGACGACATCATCAAACATGCTCAGACATCACTGAATAATCGACTACATCTCACGACACGGAACACTGCAGCCGAAGAAACCACCCTTGCTTTTCCTACCCTTTACCCCTCCAAGATGTCTACGCCACTCGCAATAGGGGCAACTACGGCCAGACAGCGCCTCTCTCACAGACACAATCAGTGCGACGCTAACGCAATATTTACTGACGCCGCACTCGATGGCGACCGCATGGCTCTGGCCTGGTACAAACCCTCGACCGGTGAGGCCAGGTGCTATATTTGTACACTAAACTACGCGACACCTGCACAGGCAGAACTTTTGGCCATCTGGACCGCCTTAAAAGACAATGCAGCGCCATCCACCATATTACACCGACTCCTTCGAAGCATTAAAATACATTGAGGACCCCAGTGCGGAAGATATCACTGCTCTACGCATCCGCCATATTCTACAGTACAAGCAGAAGAATGCACTGACGTTAAGGTCGCCTGGACACCGGGACACGTGGGGGCCCAGGGGGGAGGTAACGAGGTGGCGCATGGCCTTGCCACCTCACAATCTGGAGTTTTACTTTTTCGTCTCCAACCTCTCCTACACGGGTCTCCCGACCTTGGTGACCACCCCTATGCGGATTTGCCGCCAAACTCTCATTTCGAAATGGCACGAATACGTCGCTTCCTCAAGTATGCCAACAGGGAGAGACTCAAACATCTCACTCCTCCTCACATGTTTAAGGACCTCGCCCTCAGCAGATCCCAGGAAATATTTATAAATAAAATACTTGCCAACACAGCTGCTACCCCTGACAGAATTCACAAACGGCAGACAGTGGCTGACCAAAAGAAGGGCATTGACGCCTCTTCCCCCCCAATATGCACCTTCTGCCACTCCGTATGCGAAGCCAACTTGCAGCATCTCATTTTACACTGTCCCACGTTAGATATGTATCGAGACGACAGCAATATCTTTCTGCATTGCCACATTGAAGCGTTACAGAACGACATTCTCGAAAACCCCGATCACCTGGTAAAATTAGCCCACTTCGGCGTTGCTAGCGGCCTGGCTCACGCGATTTAGTGGGTGTCTACCTCTCCTCGTATGCCCCTCCTCCCCCACCAGCGACCTTCGGTCCTCCCTTTTCTTAATAGAAAAATTCATTCATTCATTCATTGCGATAGCAATTATATGGACACTCCAAATCAGATTTCTGCCGTCGCCGTTGCCGTCGCCGTGAGGTTCCGTATGACGTCAATGGAGATGAAATCGTCGCCGCGCGCCGAACGCTGTATGTGCGAGTGAAAGCGCGCGAGGGACGCGCGCGTTCACGGGGAGTGAACCCATGGCGGAGAACAAACGCGCGTTCTGCGCCGTGCTCCCTTAAGGGCTGCAGAAGTAGGCGTCTCTTTCCTCCTTTACAATCACCATATATGTAGAGCAAACGCGCCTTCTTCCGACGCGCGAAAGGCCGTGGGGGGGGGGGGGGGGGAAGGGAGGCGACGTTTAGCTGCGGCACCAAGTGCATATTTATATAAAAACGTTGTGAGGCGAGAAGGTGGTAAAGACTTCCGACGCTGCTCGACGAGTGTCCCGTTCTGATGTCGTCGAAAACCTCCGAGCAGCCCCCAGAGGCTCCGGCAACAGTCGCCAACGCCGCACGCGTTTTGTGCGAACGCGGGAAGAACGCCGACGGCGTCGACAACACTTCTGCGTGTTGCCGGTGCTGCTGCATGTCCAAGTTTATAAAGCTGATAAAGCTACTAGCATTACTCCGTATAGCTCTCTACAAATTTGCTATCGCAATTGATGCTTCACCTTTCGGGTGGAACTGCGACACTTTTTTTTTAACAGCAAAGTTGCTTACGAATAACCTATATATAGGTCTCTTGCGTATAGAGTATCCGCAAGCCTGTACGTGTAAACCTGCTGCATAACTCTACTTCGCCCACTTCCACTATCATAATAATGTTGGAGTAGGTTAGTCCCGAAACACGGTGTCTGGAAACACGGTGTAGAAATGTGTAGCATTCATTCAATAATTTTTATTTTATCCGTACTGTGAAACACTTCTGCGGTCCGAGCAGGAGGAACCTTCAGTCGTACAAAAGAAGACAATAACAACAAAGGACAGCCAAACATTCAAAAGGAATGGAGCCAGTAAATAACATGCACTTGGACAGTATATTTCGCAGCTGCATAATGGACACTCCATTTCGGGCACAAAATTATTAGCATCAAAGATGTTTGGAGATATTTCGTAGACCTGAAATACAGTTTACGAAGGAAACTGTTCCTAAATGCGTTTGTCTTGGCGAAAACTGTCACTAGTGCTCTCAGTAGGGCGAGTTTGTTAGTTGTGTGGAGGTTTACACATGGTGGGATGGTAAGTTTAATGTCACCGGTAAAAATTTGGAGAACGCTTAGGCTTCGCCTTGAGGAGTGGAACGCGATAGCATTCAAAGATATCTGCCTGTTTGTCAGGCTTCACGGCAACTACAGCGTTCTTTTTTTCTGCACCTTCGCCTCGGCGCGCCGTTGCCGTAAAGCCCCTGAGAAATAAACTAAATTAGCGCCAATCGTGTCAGTTTGCAGGCACCTCCTCTCTCGTTAATTTTGTACATTGTAAATCAAATCAGTTGAGGTGCGAAGTCTGTGGAGCATAGCCCGCGGCCGGAAAGATGGGCTAGTGCAGTTATCCCGCTAGGGCACACCAGGGTGGTGTGCTTCGGAGCGCTGTAGTGGGAGTGGTTCAAGAGAAGGGAAAATGCGAAAAGGCATCATTCAGTGCGTGTAGGAGCAAGCGGAGCGGCGTGATTTTTGTCGTGTCTGAAAGGGTAAAAATATGCGGTATTCAATCAGTCAATACAAGGAAGTGCTTGCAGTGTGTTTAGATGCATGACATAAAGTCCTTGAAAAACAGATCTACTTTTTAGGTGATTTAAACTAACAGGTTTATGCCGATGGTCCGGTTACCTCTTGTTGACAATTTTACGGGGACACCATGTCACGAAAGTGCTTTATAGAACATTTAAATCAGCAAATCGCTTGTACTGGCAAAAATCATCCCCACAAGTAAGCTGGGCAGGACGCGAGTTCATTTGCATGCAGACGCGCTCAGCGTTAGGGAGCCTACATGCAACGCCGTAAACTGCGTTGCAGGTAGGCTTCCTACTCAGCGTTGACGCTCCTCAGGGCAGTATCAATGCACTGACGCGGATATGCACTGCGCTGGCAGTGCATATCCGGGTAAGCTCGGCGGCGCTGAGAAATCGCAGGTTTTCAAACGTGACGCACTATGTTTTTTAAAAGGTTGAGCTAGGGTGCCTACATACAACGCCGTTTAAAACGGCGTTGCATGTAGGCTCCCTAGGTTGATCAAGCGCCATCTTGAAGGTGCACTCACTTTTGCGTTGTTTACCCGAAGCTGTTTTAGAAGATCGAGCAACACAGCGCGCGCGCCCAGGCAACGGCGGCGAAGCCCTGGGACGGTGGGCGCCGAAGACGCAGCTCGCGCGCCAGTCGAGCCCGGCCGTGCTCCTGGATCTCGCGTTCGTAGTTTTATAGTGCCTAGAATGCACTTATATACTCGCGGACAATTTTCTGTGGCAATGAAGGGAAAGCTACGGAGGCCAAGCGCGCACAAGCGAGAGCGCTTCTGAATAGAGTCCCTCGTTTTAATCCACGTTGGTTTAGGCTGGGGAAGAGAAAACATAAGCAGCTTATTAGCAATAGTTAAATAAGACAGAACACACCACTGAGCGTAAAAGTTTACTTATTTTGCAGCTTTTCCCTTCCGCGTCTGGGCAAACGCGAAAGCGTCGCACGTGAAAGCTGCTTCGATTCAGCGTCCGTTCCGAGCAACCAAAAGCACTGTCAAACGCTGCCGGACTGCTTGGCGCGCTAACACATGTGCAGCATCCACGCGCCCGTAGTTTTCCCTTCATTGGGAACGCTGCCGGCGCGCGGAGCCAACGGACGTATCCGCATCGAGCTCCGTGATTTTCAGACTTTCTCGCCGTAAATGTTCTTCTAGGTAAATGCTTTTTGCACGAGTGGGTGCGCGAAGTGTTTCCGAACCCGTGGATATCAATTTCACGTGCTTTCTGACGGCCATTCTCAAGTGAGAGTTTCTTTTTCCCTCGACCACATTTTCTCGCCCGATGGTTGGGCCTAGCGCAGTTGCGCGCCTAGGCTCAGCGCGGCCGCGCGTTCTCTCGCGGCCGCCCGCCTTTCCTACCGCACCCGGCCGCCCACCGACATGAAGTGCGTAGTAGAAGGAAACACGATCTCGACCGACGAATGGGAGGACGACTCTGGGCAGCCGCCGCCCGGTTTTCGTGCCCAGGAGAAGCGAAGGCTCGAGCTTCGCCAAGCCACGCCGGACCCGAAGGACGCCGAGCAAACGCGGCCACCTCGGAACGATCCGAAGCCACGACCGCCGCCCCAGCGACGACGCGGCCCCTTACCCAGGATGCCGGCCGATGCCATACACATCGCGGGACGGCCCAAAGCCCCAATCGACCTCACGAAGCTGCCGCCCTGGCAACTATACGAAGCCCTACTCAAGGCAGCGTCGCTACCGGACCAGCCGCCGGCGTCCCGCGACCAAGTAAGGGTCCACCCTACCAACAATACTTTCACTCTAAGCGTGCAAGACTCAGCTCGAGCAAAGACGTACCTCCAAGTTACGTCCCTAAAATTCGGGGACCAGGCCATCGAAATTCACATTTACGCCCCGCCGCCAGACGATGCGTTTCGTGAGATCATGTTCCACGCATTCGACAATTTTTCCGATGTAGAAATCCTGCAAGACCTACAGGAGAGCAACCCGAATATGCCCGTGGTGGGCGGCCGCCGTATGGGACGGACCAGTCACATACTCGTCACGATGCTCGGGGATCATCTACCCCGATGGATATTTTACCACGGCGTGCACATACGCCTCTACCCTTTCTATCGGAAGGTGGAAGCATGCTTCAATTGTCGCAAGGTGGGCCACTGAACCGACGTGTGCCCTCATCCCAGACGCAACCGCTGTTCCCGTTGCGGCGCAGACCACCCGCCGGCCCCGCAAGACGCCCAGCCGACATGCCAGGCCCGCTGCATTGTTTGCAACGGCGGACACACCACAAACAGTTCGAACTGTAAATATCGCTTCGTGAAGAAGCCAACGCCATCCAGCCCAAACTCGAAACGGTCTAAATCGCCTCGACGACCGTCGATCCTACGAACCGGCCGCTCGCCGTCCCGCGATCAGTCTTTCCTGCCTCTCGGCCAACCGCCGCAGCAAGAACGGGCCAGTCGCTCGAGATCCCGCACCGGCAACAGATCTCCGTCCCGCTCGAGGTCCCGCTCGAGGACCCCGTCAACCAGTCGCTACTTCTTGGCCTCGTCCTCCCAGGGCGCTTCGACGTCGGTCGACTGTTCCGTGGATTCGACCAAGGGCTCGTCGCAGTCGTCGTCCGGCCCCACGAAAGTTGCCTGGGCCCAAGGACTCCCGTCCTCGCTGAAGTCGCCGTCACAGGACCCGTCGCAAGACACACAGGTGAGGGAGCTGGTCAGACAGAATACCTCTCGTAAGGCCCGTTTGTCCTCGCAGCAGTCCCAAATCTCAACACTCCTATCCCAAATAGAAAACCTCACTCAGCACATACAGTCGCTCGACTCCAAATTGAATAGGGCCCTCACCCAACCGCCTGTAACAACCACCGTCCCACAGCAGCAGCAGCCGCAAGCCGCCGCTGCGGGAAAGCGTAAAGCCACCACTTCAACTGAGTCGCTTCAAATAGACGCATCCATTACAGGGGCAGTCACGAAAGCCGTAGCTGAGGCATTTCAAGCCAGCGACGCAAAGCTCGAAGCCCGCTTTAACGCATTGGATTCGAAATTCGAGACCCGTCTCAATACCATGCAACAAGCCATAGATGCCCGCTTCGCAAATCTAGAGCAGGCAATTGGCAACACGCACGCTTCGTACAACACTCTGAAGCAATACACAGAAAATGCGCTCGCTAGCGTTCATAAGCATCTTGGACGCCACCGCTCCTCATCGCGCAGTCGCCCCTCCACGCCGCAAGGGGCCACTCCCATGAATTAATCATGGCTCGTACCAATCTGATCGTATGGCAGTGGAACTGCAGGGGGTACCGCAAAAAACGGAGCCATCTGCAGCAACTCGTAAAGAAATTACAAAACGATCCGCAGGCAAACACTGAATCAATTCCGGACGTCATCGCGTTGCAAGAAACGTCCGCCCCAGCCACCCTTCCTAGCTACGCGGCCTACCAGCAGCTCGACCCGCACGGCTCCCCTTGCACTTCCACGCTTGTACACAACAACCTCACGGCCACACAGCACGATATAGAATACACAGACATCCCCCACACACTCGTAGAAATCCTACCACGAAAACGCATGGACCGGTCGCTATTCGTTCTGAACGTTTATTGTTCCTCGCCAGCAGCCGTAGAAAATTTCTCTCATCTTTTTCGCAAAACACTAGCACTCGCCGGCGACGCGCAACTGCTCGTGCTCGGCGATTTCAACGCACGCCACCCCGATTGGGGCTACATGCACACAAACCCCCGAGGCAAAAAGCTATGGTCCCTCGTGCAGGATCTGCGCCTTACTTTGCTAAACGACCCGCAACAGCCGCCCACCCGAATAGGCAACAGCGTATGCCGCGACACCTCGCCAGACCTCACGTTTTGCAAGAACGTGACGCGATCGTCCTGGGAGAACACGGGCCTACTTGCGGGCAGCGATCACTACATCCTTGCGACCACAGTGCAGGCATTCGTCTGCAAGAGGCCCAAGCCCACGGCACGCATCACGGAATGTCCCAAGTTCCGCAAGCTGCGCGAAGAGCAAGCCCCGGACGCCATTACCGACCTCCGCGACTGGAACTCTTCTTTGCACGAGCACGTGAACATCACGACGCGCGAGATGGAAGCGACCGCCACCGATTCGCCTACGACTGACTCTCATCTTCTGCACATGTGGGATGCGCATGCGAGCCTCCTCCGCAGGTGGCGACGGCAACGACACAACAGGAAGCTGCGCCGCCGCATCGAGGCGCTCGCACGCGATATCGAAAGCCACAGTCACGCCCTCGCGCGGCAACAGTGGGGCCAGTTGTGCGACGGCCTGAACGGGCAGATGAGCAGCAAGAAAACGTGGCATCTTCTGCGTCACTTGCTCGATCCCAGCACTTCAAAGTCGTCAGCCCAGAAACAGCTGCAACAGCTCCTGCACAACTACCCGGGAACGGACGCCGACTTACTCGACGAGCTAGCCGACCGCTACGTGGGCCTTGCCCCACCGAATACACCGCCACCACCGTTGCCCCCTTACAATGGCGATCGAAACCCCACGCTTGACGCCGATTTTACGGAGGCCGAAATGTATGCGGCTCTTCTCAAACTTCGCACGACCTCGGCGCCCGGCCCCGACGGCGTTACAAACAAAGTACTAAGAAACCTCGACAACAAATCGGTTGTCGCACTCACGCAATATGCAAACGAGTGCTGGCATTCGGGCAAACTACCTCAAGAATGGAAACACGCGAAACTCGTGTTCATCCCGAAACCGGGCAAAAAGATGGATATCGCCAACTTACGTCCCATCTCGCTCACCTCGTGCCTCGGCAAATTGATCGAACACGTAGTCCTCGCCAGACTGCAAACTTACGCGGAAGAGAACGACCTGTTTCCACCGACGATGCTGGGGTTCCGTGCCCATCTTTCCATGCAAGACGCACTCGTCCAAATACATCACGACCTACTTCGGACACCGCCTCACGCGGGAACCCGCGCCCTGCTCGGCATCGACCTCCACAAGGCCTTCGATACGGTGCAACACGCGGCTATTGCCTCGAACCTTGCCGCCATACATCCGGGCGAGCGCACGTACAATTACGTATGTGACTTCCTCTCAAACCGAACGGTAGAGCTCTCACTGGCCGGCGGCCTCACGTCCGCACGAATGAACCTCGGGGACAGAGGCACCCCTCAAGGGGCAGTCCTCTCCCCATTTCTTTTCAATCTGGTCATGAGTACACTTCCTGCCTCACTCGAGGAGATCCCCGGCTTACGCCACACCATCTATGCCGACGATATTACACTGTGGACGGCCACGGGCTCGGACGGCCAGATTGAAGAAACCCTTCAACGTGCCGCCGACGCCATCGTTCACCAAGCAAAGCAGGCAGGCCTCAAATGTTCGGAGAGCAAATCTGAACTCTTGCTGCTTAGACCTCCCGATCGCCGCAAGATCAAACACCCCCCTTTACCGACCATCCAAGTCTACATAAATGGCACTGCCTTACCGCAAGTGAACCACATGCGAATCCTCGGTCTTCACGTCCAAACAGGCCAATACAACACCACCACGCTCGACCGGCTGACCGTTGCGGTCACACAGACGGCCCGTCTCATCGCACGCGTGTCTGCCCGCCGGCAAGGCATGCGCGAAAAGGAACTTCTCCAACTCATTCACGCCTTCGTGATATCGCGCATCACCTACGCCCTACCGTACCTTCGCCTTTTACGCACCGAAAAGGACAGTGTCGAACGACTCATTCGCAAGGTCTACAAGCTAGCTCTAGGCCTTGCCCCCACCACCTCCACGACACATCTCCTGAGCCTCGGTCTTCACAACACCCTCGACGAATTGATTGAGGCACATCGCAGTGCCCAAATACAACGTCTTCGCGGAAGCAAGACCGGCCGGTGGATCCTCGATCGCATCGGCCTCACTGCATCGCCCTCTGGCCAAGACGCGATCTGCCTACCTTCTCCGATACGACAACGCTTTATAGTCAAACCACTACCGAAAAACATGCTGGCCGGTCACCACGACGGGCGTCGACAGGCGAGGGCGCAGGCCCTGCACGAGACCTACGCCTCAAGCACAGAGGCAGCATATGTAGATGCGGCCCGTTACACTTCGCAGTCGAAAGCGTACGCTCTCAGCGTTATGGCTATCCGCACTCCCTCGGACACGACCACTGCCTTACGCATCGCCGGCTCCATCCGTGCCCTAAACCCCGCCGAAGCCGAAGAAGCGGCTATCGCGCTTGCGGCATCTGCCGGTTACACTACAATACTTAGCGATTCGAAAACCGCCATATTTCACTTTGCTCGCGGCACCGTCACCCCTGGCACCCTACGCCTTCTTCAACCCCTCGCTCGTCAGTCTGACGACGAGGACCCCCCACCCATCTCGCTAGTTTGGGTCCCTGCACACGCGGGCAACTCGGGAAACGAGGCCGCCCACCGGCAAGCTCGAGGATTCGTCAACCGAGCGGCGGGCAGTGCCACGGATCCCGAGGAGGGCCCCGGCGAGCCTCTCACCTCGTATCACGAAATCGCGCAACACTACCGCCTCGCTCGCCAAACAAAACCGCCACCGCACCCCAAACTCACGAAACCCCAGCAAATCGTTTGGCGCCGCCTTCAGACCCATTCTTTCCCTTGCCCGCAAATATACAGTCACATATACCCCCACCTCTTTAGCCCACACTGTTCGCAGTGCGGCACGACCGCCACCCTTCCCCACATAATCTGGGACTGCAGCGAGGACCCACCCCCGCCTGATCTCCTGACCACTCCCTCGCCCGAAGCGTGGGATAAAGTGCTCCGGAACTCTAGCCTCGACGTGCAACTCCGGGCCATTCAACGAGCCGAGGAGGTGGCGGCCAGGCACCGCCTGACCACCATCCCTCAGTGAATTTTTTCACTTAAATAAAGTTGTTTCTCTCTCTCTCTCTCTCCCTTCATTGCCACAGAAAGTTGCCCGCGGCACTGTTATAGTTTCCTTGCGGATAGAGGCGCTGCTGCAGCTGGTAGGAGAGGAGGCAGAGGTGAAGGGGCGCAGTTGGCGCTACATTAGTTTGTTTTCCAGTGGCTTTACGCTGCCGTAGAGAGCCTATATGCAACGCTGTTTTATGGCGGTGAAAGCCCTCGTAAAGGCCACACTACACTTACGCGTGCCTGCGCGCGAAAACGCGTGCCCACGGTCCTTGCGTTTACCGCGCCTCGCGAGTAAGGACGGTTTGATCCTACAACACGCGCGCCAGCGCGCGGGCACGTGGCTCACATTTTCGCCTTGGTATAGATCGTTTCGTCTAGTGCCTCGTGCCCAACATGGCCGAACCAAGACAATCCATTATTAACCATCCTGTTGTTATCCGGACGCGTCTCGTTAGGCCTACAGTCGCCGGAATTGCAGAACAACATCAGAAATTGGACGAGGTACGCGCGAATATTTGACGTTTCAGGGGAGTTCAGAGAAAAGGAAAGTTCATTTCATTAGTTACTTGGCCATCAACGCCAGTGCGAACGTACCCATCACGAGAATCCGCCTTTTTCACGGCCCGACGGCGCATGCGCCCTGCCCTGGCGGATTAGTCGCGAAACGTTTTGGAAGGGTCGCGTGCGCGGCCGTGCGGCCCCATCTCGGGGAAACGTCCCCCGAAAAAAAAAAAAGCACTCGGACGCGCGCTACTGACAACTCGTGCCGTGTACCGCGTTGAAACTCCACTGGTAGCTCGACGTCAGTGCAGTACTGAAAGTGTGCGTAGCGTAAGACTGACTTTGGTACTGCGACGGGCTTTCTTGTCGACGGCACCGATAAAATCACCGTGCCTATACCATCGTTCGACCGAAACCCGCGCGATAGGCCGTTGAACCGATAACGCGATAGCCGCAACGCCTTCGCTGGTATATATAAATAATCGCGCTCAAAGTGAGTCAAAACATGCCTACAAAATTGAAAGGTTGAAATGCGCAAGGCTTCGCCTCTCAAGCCGTGCACATGAAGTTTGAGCCAATGTTGATTTCAGCGAAGCTTAGGCCTGGCTCCGTCGAGTTCGTGCACCCGCTTCCGGCAGACCTGTACTGAAAAGTAAGCAAGTTAGGACGAAAGAAACTGCTTTTATAGTTCAGTTCTGGCCTTCGCGATTTGAAATTAACTACTCTTCGCTTCGCACAGCGCGTACACAATAATCTGCAAGCGGCGACACAGTGCTGTGCCCAACGGCTGTGCCAACATCTGTAGGTCACCGTTCCCGTAGGCTGCCGCTCGTATTCGCAACGTAGATGGGTCGGTTTGTACGTGTTGGTATGCTCACGCATTTCTTAATTCCTGAGATGTACTGTTTATCTCTGCGTCAAACGTGAAACAAGAGACGGTACATTCGGTACAGCAGCATAAACAGCCGCCTCACTCATTTATATACCATCGGTATCAGCGATGGCATCCGCGTTTTTGTGGGAGAACAACACGGCCTTTAAATGAGCGCTTATGTGAGCACATTTTTCTATAATTATGTTTTATTACACGCGCAAACTAAGTATAATGAAGTTAAAGAAAAGCGAGAATCAGTAATAAATAAACAGCCCAATATATGTAATAAAGTCGCCGTTGTTAAATTGGCTCAACCGCTCATACTGACTCGTCTCACGGTGGAACAACGCGGCTCATATGAGCAGGTATGTTTGTTTTATTCGACGTTTTGACTTTTTTTTTTCATATCAGCGATGCACCTTTTCCCAATTTTTGACACTAACAACGATCTGTGGCTGTAGATGTCGATGTAAACAAGCGCACCGCTTTGCTAAATCCGACGCGGAAGGCTGCGTGCTCGAAAATTTCTTATTTATGCAAAATGTCTAAAGAAATGTGCAAAAAGAATTGAAAAAAAATCGAGGTGCAAGTGCAGGAGTCAGCGACAACAAACTCTAAGGCCCAACCGCATGCACGCGATATTCAAGCGACAGCGACAAGCGACGCGACAGGCACACCCTGTCGCGCTGTCGTGTCGCGGCGTGGAGCAACCACATGAACGCGACATCGCGAAAAAGAGTAGCGACGGATTTACATTGTTGTGCGAATAAATGTTATCGTGCGCGCGTAAAGAAATAGCAATTCTATCAGAAGGTCAATGTTTTATCTAGACCTAGCTAAAATATGCTATCATCCCCAGCGAAAACCCGTCCCATGCATCCCCAGTGGAACTCCATCCCATGCCGCCAGCGTAAGGTGCTGTGGCGCCATCTGTTGAGTAAAACTTAAAACACTTTCTCGGCTCTCGGTGGCGTCTCAGGCCTAACAGCGTCAAAACAAAACAACCGATCTCAATAATAACGACAAGAGAGCGCCGATACTTAGTCTTCAGCTAGCGATGAGGTGAAGCGATAAGTGATTGTACTATTTATTTTTTTGCTGTCACAGCAGAGAGCAAGTTGCAAGAGCGAATTCAGATCGAAGCGGGCAGACTGATTGCTGCCATGTTGTTGTGCAATCGCTGTCCCCAACGGATGTCGTCGCGCTGACTTCCGGGCGACAAGCGATATTTTCTGGCTGGCCAGAAACCAGCGACACGACCTGCGACAGCGACGGATAGCCCTCCGCGACGGCAAAACCTGTCGCTCGTCGCCGTCGCTTGTCGCTGTCGCTCGAAAATCGCGTGCATGCGGTTGAGCCTTAAAGCAGCCGCGCCGGCAGAGGGTACTCGGCGTACCTTTATAGGCCACACTATAAACAAAACAGCGCTATCACGCCTGCTCACCCTATATATATAGTTGGTGAGTGCTACGTCGCTTCCAGGAACGACATGCTGCCCCGCAGAAGCCATTAATAATTATTCGCGATCCACGAAATGCACAACCGATGCGCACTCAACAAGGGCGCAGGTTCACAAATCAACCGGCGAAAGCCCCGGCACCCTACCAAAACGTTTCCGGTGGCGTGCGGCAGAGGGCAGCACAGGAAAATGAAAAAGGCGGATTAACATTGAAGTGGAAGCCATGGGTGCTGCCATGTTGGACAACGTTGGACAACGCAATTTCTTTGCGCGCGTACGCATTAGATAAATGTGCTCGCACCGCGCTTCCACAGGTATGATCGGTCTTTCACCATCTGCACAGGCGTGAGGCGCATGGCGCGAGCTTTCGCGCACCGGCACACGTGCGCGTAGCTTCGCCTTTGGGTACTTGCCACCACCAGCTAAGTTGGCGGATTAAATGTGGGGCACAAAATGGCAAAAGACCAGCCGACAGACCACGTTTGTCGCAACCCGTGGTGACGTGAAACTGATTAACTTCTTTTAATAAACTCCGGCCTCAACAGCCAAAGACATACAGCGTGTCTGAGCGCAGTAAACGGCACGGCCGCGTTTTAGTTAATCAGCACAGTCTTTTTATTGCGACACCCCTTGCATATTTCTGCCGTCGTCGTCGGCTTGAGGTTCCGTATAAAGTCTAAGGGTGATAAAATCCTCACTGTGGCCGTATGCTGTATGTGCAAGTGAAAGCGTGCTAGAGAGGCGTGCTTTCACGGGGAGCGAACGCACGGAGAGCAAACGCGACATATTCCGTCGCACGAAACGCCGTGGGGGGATGGGAAGCCGAGAGGGGGCGACGCTGTGCTGCCGCACGAACGGCGTATCGTGCTGACCGGGTCCAAGGAGAACTGGAGACTTCATTTTGCACGCGAACGGAGGAAAGCGGGAAGGCAGGGAGGGAGGGAGGGATTGCGGCTTCTACTCTGCCAGAAATTGCGTGGTTGTACTTTTCGCGGCTGCGGGCGGTCGCGCGCACCGTATCTTGAAAGCGATCTGCACACGGCTCCTTCCTTTGTATACGCTGTGACTTTCGCCGCTCAGTTTCCGTTGAAGCGATAGACCGCATGAACCTTCGCTCGCTGCTGCACCGCGCTTGCTCACGCCAGCGTTTTGACAGCGGTTGCCTGCGGTCATCGAATGTGATCTATTCATGCTTGCTTGTGCGCGCTGACACCGAAACTAAAGACATTTATTATATCGCGTGCCAACACGGATACATCAGAGCATGACTAAAAGAGCAGGAATTCTCCGCGACTTCCAGCTAGACTGGGGACAAAAATGGCTACACCACCAAATTCGGCGGTATATAGCGGTGTGAGTTTTCGTGTTGTCACCCTAAAACAGTGTTTCATGCAGGCTCCCTACGCTTCCAAGGAGGCGAGCGCCATATGATCTGGATGGTGTTTTTGTAAGAAACACCGATCGCGAGCTCCGATGTATGAATGGTAGAAATATTGGAAAGGGGTTTGTGTTTAAGTTTCCGCGTAACAGAATTATCTTTTCTCGTATATTTAAATTACATTCCGACGCTATCATACCTGTAGGTTGTGGTTAAGTCGTATTTCACGGTTTTCTGACGTATTTTACTTTGAGAAATTTAACTAGTTCACAATCGCCTCTGCGCCACGCGGAGGGCCTGCGTGGTGGTTCGGGATCATTTTCTTCGGCGCCGACTCCGAGACCGACGCCGGAATTTCTGTGACATGGGGCCCAACGCGGTTATGAAAAAACGCACGTCAATTGAATATTCTGCGAGACTCGATTAGAGGAATACAGTGCTGACAAATTAATCAAGTGGGCAAGCAATATCCGCGATACTCATTGAAAATAACCGCACGGCGATGATGATAGGCAAAGATTCCTAACCACGTGATTTATCTTCGTGAACAAGTTAGTTACATATGCGCAGTCCGTAGTTACGATAGCTTTACAGCAACTGATGCAACAGTATCCGTTGGTTTCTTCTGTGCGTTTACTTCTTACAGAGTGCCCATAACCTCCGATACTTATTGAAAATATACCGCAGGGCCTTTGAACAAGCTCGAGCTGTGTAATGACTAGAGACCGGATTTTAGGCAAATGCCTTTTTTGTTCCTTGCGTCCAATCGCCACACTTTGACATATGAGCATTGATTAGAGGTTAAGAAGGGCCTTTATGGTGCTTTTATAGTGCTATAAATGCCTATTTTGGCGTTTGTGCCTCAATGCCTATAAATGCCTATAAATGCCCATTTTCAATATCGGCGCCCATGTGAACACTATGTAGCCTCAAGTTTCGCTTTCGAGTGCAGTTACAGACCGTTATTTATGTTACCAGGCACCATTGACTGTTCGGAACTCTATGGGGTTCAACCTAGTCCTTTAGTTCAACCAACTCCCAGAAAACAACTGCTATAGCAGCATTGAAATGAGACGCGCTGGCCAGAATACGCCGCCGCGTTGACATTGCGCGCGCGAGAGAGAGAAATGACTTTATTGGGTCCAGCGGTTTGGGGACTAGGCCCCCGCCTAAACGGCGGCCAGAAGCCCTTGGGCACTGGCGGCGTCTTCAGCCAGCTGGACGGCCCAGAGTTGTGCGAGCGGTTGGCCAACGCGAAACCGCGCAGAGCCGTCGGGGGAAAGGAGAGTGAAGAGCAAAAGAAGAAAGAAAAATGTGATGTGCACGCGGCTTTTGTTTTGTTTGTAATTTACATTTTAAGGTGTTCACCGCCGTCGGGCGTTCCTTCTCAGCGTACGAGATCATTCTCAGTGACAAGAGGCACAATTTTGGATCCAAAAGTCTGGAGATGGTGGTTGTTTGCTATTGTTTCCACAATGTTCACAGTGATTCTTAGACTACGTTCCGCGTGCTCTCCAAACACCTTTCTTCCAACATGCGCACTTCAAATGGGCGGAAGTGTATTTGGCAGCGTTGGGACGTCTTGCCTGTACAATTCGGATAATGTCTTTCTATATGAGAAAATTGCCAATAGTTGTACCTAACAGTCCTCATGTAAGAACATGCTAATTTCTTAATAAATCGTAGTCTTTCTTGCATTTGTTATTTGTTTGTTTTTGTTGTGTCTTAATTTATTCGCCTCAGCGAGACATAATGTATCGCTTTGTTTTAATCAATATTCCCAGCTTTCAAGTATGCTTTCTCATGCCTGCTTCACTATATGCGACGCCCGAGTAATGTGGCCATTGAGCATGAATATGAGCAGTGTGCTTATTGAATTAAGCCAATTGATCGTCATTAGTCCAGCACTTTTATGGGACAATTGCACGGCTACGTTCAACTGTTGGCGCCTTTGTGCCAACGTAGACAATAACATATCTTATTTTCCTATCGTAGATATAGGCCACGCACGTCTTCGTTTGAAATTATTTGCATTTATGTAAAACTTTATTGTGCCTATATTTACGACGTTGGAGGCCTAAAACGTTGTTGTGCCTGCCTATTTTTGGCACTTAAAACGCGCTTTTTTAATGCCTAAAGGTCCGGCCTCTAGTAATGACCCCTCTATCCTGTGATTCGCTTAAAATCACGGCCTATTCAAGCTTCGCTCTAGCATAACCGTTGAATGCGGGAAGTTTATCACAAGGTGGGGCATTTTGGAAGGTTCCTCAAATTACTCACGCTGATGCAAGGCGTATCACGATGGCACAATTCCACACTCACCAATAGCCTCCATTAATCAGTTTTCACAGATTATACAAACATCTCGATCACAAGTAAAAGGAATTGCAGGAAGTCAGTTTTTGTTGACCATACTCCTGACGTCTAAAGTACGCGTTAGTGCGGCGCGTCAGTCCTTAGCTGTGCAACTATGGCACGTCCTCTTTTGGAACTGCTTTGCGGGTTATCCTATTGGAAGGGGGTTTATTAACGTTGGACGTCAGGTGGAAGGGTTGCACGACGGGCACAAAGACAGTCTCAGCCGGCGTCAACAGCTCGCCATCTCCGCTCATACCTCTAGCCAAGGCAGTGTCCCACTGCTCTGTGCGTTGATTCATTCCCACTACAGTACCCCGGCGGCGAAGGGAAGCCATCCTGGCGAATCAAGGTGACGGGAGAATAACGGGGTCATCATATGGCTTGAGGCGGCTCACGTGGATAACCTGGCGGCCAAGGCGACACTTGTCGGAGGGTTGGGCTGACCGGCTCAATAACATAGGTGACGGAAGCTGGCACTCGCGACGCGATAAGGGCCTTGGTACTTGGGGGCAAACTTGGGAATCAGGCCAGGGGAATGAAACGGTATGCGGAGCCATACGATAATAATATTATAGGGTTTCACGTGCCAGAAGCAGTTCTGATTATGAGGCACGCCATAGGGGGGGACTCCGGAAATTTAGACCACCTGGGGTTCTTTAACGTGCACCTAAATCTAAGTGCACAGGTGTTTTCGCATTTCGCCTCCATCGAAATGCGGCCGCCGTGGCCGCGATTCGATCCCGCGACCTCGTGCTCAGCATCCCAACACCATAGCCACTGAGCAAACACGGCGGGTGAGCCATACGAGGGAGCCGAAGGTGAAAGCTTCTTCAGTCAGATTGCGGTCATGGCGATCTTTCTGGAGGGCTTGGTTGTCCGAAGTAAATGAGCGGGCCAGCTGACGACATTCTTGAGCGATTGAGCCATTTCGGAAACTTGGATCAATTCGGAGACGTCCGGACGATACGGCAAAATGGTGTCGAGTGTGGTGCTGGTTCGCGGCCATATGAAACAATGAATGGTGGAAAGGCGGTGGTCCACTGTGTCGCGGTATTATACGCGTAAGTGACGAACGGAAGAACGACATCCCAGTTTGAGTGGTCAGAATCAATGTACATGGAGAGCATGTCTCCCAGCGTTCGGTTGAAGCGCTCTGTTAGTCCGTTGTCTTGCGGGTGGTAGGCTGTATATGTGCAGTGAACTGTACGGCATGAACGAAGCAGATCCTGAGGGACATCGGATAAAAAACACGCCCTTAGTCGCTCAGTGGCTCGCATGGGGCGCCATGGCGGAGGACGAAATAACGTAAGATGAAGTTCGCAACGTCACGAGCACCAGCCGAAGGAAGCGCAGCTGTTTCCGTATACCTCGTTAGGTGGTCCATTGTGACGATGACCCATCTGTTACCAGCGACAGAGGGCGGAAGTGGGCGATAAAGATCGATTGCGGCACGGTCGAAGGGGCGTGCAGGACACGGTAAAGGCTGCAGGAGTCCAGGCGAATGGGGAAATGGTTTCCGTCGTTGACACGGTTGGCAAGACCGAATGTATTTGCGGACATTTGTGTATAGCCCACGCCAGTAATAACGTTCGCGGAGCCGCTCATACGTTTTCAGCACATCAGCGTGAGCATGTTGGGGGTCAGCATGAAAGTATGCGCAGACATCGGACCGCATTTGGCTAGGGATGACGAGCAGCCATTTACGGCCATCCGGTCGATAGTTGCGACGATATACTAGTTCGTCCCTTATAGCGAAATGCATGGCTTGGCGGCGAAGTGCACGTGGATGTGCAGAAGTTGGCGGAGCAGAAAAAACATTAAGGAGAGAGGCGATCCAGGGGTCTTTTCGCTGTTCAGATGGAATGTCTGTGGCGGTTAGAGCAGCCAAGGGAAAGGCACCAGTTGAATGCGGCTCTTCAGTCGAGTTCATAGGAGATCGGGATAGCGAATCCGCGTCAGAGTGCTTTCGCCCCGATCGGTACACTACGCGAATGTCAAATTCTTGCAGGCGAAGAGCCCAACGTCTAAGGTGACCAGAAGGATCCTTCAAGGAAGCCAACCAACACAGAGCGTGATGGTCAGTCATCACGTCGAAAGTGTGGCCGTATAAGTATACGGATGAAACTTGCTTATTGCCCACACAAGCGCGAGACACTCTTTTTCAGTTACCGAATAGTTGGAGCTACAACATACTCGGAAAAGCCTGGTTTGCGTTGCGCGAGTACTGCACCAAGACCGACGCCGCTGGCGTCCGTGTGTACTTCGGTTGGCGCAGTCGGGTCGTAATGGCGCAGAATGGGTGGTGAGGTAAGCAGATGCCGTAATATTGTTAAGGCGTCGTCGCAGGCTTGAGTCCAATTTCAAAGTTCACCAGGTGTCATGACTCAGATGCCGGCGACACACAAGAACGACGCAGAAGATCGCGGAGCGTACGATAGCGCGCGAGCGCTCGAGGCACGCGAACCGATGTGTAATCCGCGAGGGAGAAGCAACGAAGCAGCATTATCGACGTGGCTCTTGGACTGGAAGGTCGCTTCATCAGCTATGCTCGGACGACGGTAGTGCGGAGAGCCCGGCCACGAAGCTCGTGACGCTGGCGAGGTCCAGGCGTGGCTGTAGACCTCGGAGACGTCCGGCCGAAGCTCCTGGGACCGGCTGCTGCTGCTCACGGTGGTTCCGGTCCTCTTCGCAAGAATCCCACTTCCTGGGCCGAGCCAGATCGCCCGATAATTACCAGGACACTGGGTCGCCGCGCAGATCGACGGAGGGCGAAGAACGCTTCGTGAAGCCTAACCAGGCAATTGACAAGTCAGCGGCGGCTACCGGGGCACCAGCCACGTACTCGGTCAGGTCCACGGAACCGCGAGTCGTCGGCACTTACGGCACCAGTGACACTCCGAACGAACACGATGTGGACTCGACGCGAGGAACTTCAAACCGACGGTCCGTAAGAACCCACATTTCTGCATTGTCGCAGTTAGGCCGAGTCTAGGGTGGCCAGACTTTGATGTGAGTCAGGGCTAGGACTGACTTCGAGACTTTATGACGGAGCTAGGCTCCGAAACCGAGATAGAGTATTTGTTGGTAGTTTTGTATTTAGTTTGAGTTTTGTATTTAGTATTGAGTGAGCATTTTGGTTGAGTTATGGCTTTAGTTTTTTTGTGCTTTACGCTTTTCCCGATCCTGCTCATATTAAATCCTTGTTTGCTGTGCTGCCAGTCCTATTTCTTCTCCATCGAGGGTAACACCTGCGTGCAACCCTTCTGCTCTCAAGTAGAGGTGACAAAGTGGCGAGCTTGCCAGGATACGGCCCAGCCACCGATACTTGAGAGTTGTAAAGATGGAGTGGGAACGTTTGGCGGCGATAGCGAAGGATTTAAACCTGTCAAAGGACGAGACGTTGACGTTTTTTGAGTACACTCGACAGGAGAAAGAGAAGGAACACGAACGAGCACGCGAGGAGCATGAACGAGTGCGCTAATGGCACAAAAGTGAAAAAGAAATTTTGGAGCTCAAGATAAGACTAGCGGAGATGGGCGCGGGTTCTCGCGACGGCACGAGTTCACCCGAATCGGCGTCATCTGACTCAGCTTCTTCCAGGCCAAAACGGATTTGCCCCAGAAAACAAATGGCACCTTTTGACGAGCGAAGAGATGACTTTCAAGCATATTTGCATCGGTTTGAGAGAATAGCAGTCGGGCAAGGCTGGGAGAAGAGCCAGTGGGCTAACGTCTTAAGGTTGTGTTTAGTGGGCGAAGCTTTGAGTGTATATGAGCGCATGACAGCAGAAGAATCGTAAGACTACGACAAGGTGAAGAATACTTTATTAGAGAGATTTAGGTTGACTGCAGAAGGGTTTTGGGAGAAGTTTAGGTCGTGTAAGCCTGAAGACTCTGAGACAGGCAAGCAGTTTGCGTGTCGACTAACTAATTACTTTGAGAGGTGGATATAGTTGTCAGAGACGGACAAAACATATGAAGCAGTTCGTGACAAAGTCGTAGGTGAAGAATTTCTTGACAGGTGTAGTAACAGTTTGGCAATATGTCTCAAAGAAAGAAAGCTACAAAGGGTAAAGCAGATGGCTGAACAAGCAGAACAGTTTTCTTAGAGGCACAAGGATTGAAGAATTTGGAAAAGAGTGATAAAGATACGCACACAGCAGCGGTAGAAGAGAGGAGGAACCACGAACAAATTAACAGACCAAGGGGACCGCAGAGGTGTTTTCTATGTAACCGGTTGGGTCATTTAGCGATGAACTATTGAGTGGGAGGTAATCGTCACGAAGCACTGGTTGTTTGTCAGTTTTGCCAAAAGAAAGGTCATAGGGTGGACGAATGCAGAACAAGATACGTGGACAAAGCAGCATGTGTGATGAAATGTGAAGAGGATGGGCCGAGAGAAAAAACATGACCGTGGTGGAGGGAGAAGCACAAAGACACAGGGCCACAGTACTGAGAAACACGGGGGCGAACACCGTCTTATTCAGGGAGAGTCTGGTACCATCCGAGAGCATAACCGGCTACTTCAAACCAGTCATTTTGGCGGACAGGTCCGTTAAGTATTTACCAGAGGTGCGAGTTCAAGTATCGGCACCATTCTTTACGGGAGTGGTCACAGCTAGGTGTGTAGAAGATCTTCTGTACTACCTGATTTTGGGGAATGTATCAGGAGTGAGAAGGGCGGATGACCAAGACCTTAATTGGAAGAAGACACAGGAGGTAGAGAGAAGAGGAAAAAACCAGAAGCGCTAGAAGAGGAGACACCTGAGGTAGAGGTAGCGGCGGCAGTACAAACGCGAGCTAGGAGTAAGTGTACTAAACCCTTAACACGATTGCAGGTCACGAACATTAAGGGGTTGAGAAAAACGGCGGCTCAATTTAAGGAATTACAGGAGAAAGACGAGTAGTTGCAGAAGTGCGTACAGAAGATAGTAGAAGTGGTACGAAGGAAAATAAGTCGAAGCGTGGTGTAGTTTTTCAAAAAGAACGATTTATTATGCCGGAGGTGTGTGTTCAATTCGGGAAGAGAGGTTCAGCAGTTGGTGGTCCCGAAGGAACTGAGCGATAAAGTACTGAAGTTAAGGCATGATAATGTAATGGCAGGTCACCAGGAAGGAAGTTAGAAAAAACACGTTAGAAAAAAATAACAGAAGATTTCTTTTGGATCGGGGTACAGAGCGATGTGAGGAGATACGTCAGGTCCTGAGATGTATGTCAAAAGACAGTGGCTAAGGGGAAAAACGAGGAGAAGATTGGTGTTTGCATGATAACTGAAGGGAAGGACGCAGGCAGACTAGATATCACCCGTGACGTCGCAAAGAAAAAGCTCACGACCGGAGAACTCTTGATTCAGAGTAACCAGAATAAGAAGATGGACAACATCCCGATCGAGGTTTGTATACCCGAAGAGCAGGAGAGAATAGAGAAAGTTGCTTCACCTCGGAAAGATAGGAGGTCGATAAGTGACGTTGAGTCCAGGGAGTACCAGGCACTAGACATGATGGGACATTGCGACTCCGAGAAAAAGGGCGAAGGAGGTAGATACCCGAATCGCCCTCAGATGTAAGGGTCGGAAGGATTGTCGCTGGAGATGGAAAAGAAATAGGGCAGGTGCAATGCTTGGAATCAAAAGGAAAACCATTTAGGAATGGCATGCGGAATATTGCACGGCTCAGAAATGTGTATAGAGAGAAAAGCATTGAAACAGTACCTATGTATATATAGGGTATGTGGAGCATTGTAAAATATGCTTAGATGCAAATTTTATTCATGTAGAGTGTTTCAGAACATTAAGCTAGTGAACATTGCGAACAGTTAACTGAAGTGCATTAGGTGGTGAAATGTGAATAAAGTGAACTCTTAAACGTGGTGAACAGTACATCTGATGAATTGTGTGGAACAGTGTGGTGTTGTGTCGTGCATCAAGACGTCACATGAACAGGCACTAATGTCACTACGAAGAGTCACAGTAACCAACTGAAGCCCCTCCGCAGATCGGGAGTAAGCAGTTTTTTGAAGCAAAAAAAACTTCAATACAGGGGCCCATGTCATGACTGAGATGCCGGCGACACACAAAAACGACGCAGAAGAAGATCATGGAGCATTCGACACAGCGCGAGCGCTCGAGGCACGCGAACCGACGTGTAATCCGCGAGGGAGAAGCAACTAAGCAGCATTATCGACGTGGCTCTTGGACTGGAAGGTCGCTTCGTCAGCTATGCTCTGACGACGGGAGTGCGCAGAGCCCGGCCACGAAGCTCGTGACGCTGGCAAGGTCCAAGCGCGGCTGTAGACCTCGGAGACGTCCGGGCACAGCTGCTGGGACCGGCTGCTGCTGCTAAAGTGGGTTCCGGTCCTTTTCGCAAGAATCCCACTTCCTCGGCCGAGCCAGATCGACCGATCATCACCAGGACACCGGGTCGCCACGCAGATCGACAGAGGGCGAAGAACGCTTCGTTAAGCCTAACCAAGCAATTGACGCGTCAGCGGCGGCTACCGGGGCACCAGACACGTACTCGGTCAGGTCGACGGAACCGCGAGTCGTCGGCACTTACGGCACCAGCGACACTCCGAACAAACACGACGTGGACTTCACGAGAGGAACTTCAAACCAACGGTCCGTAGGAACCCACATTTCTGCATTGTCAGAGTACAGTACACAGTGTTAGGCCGAGTCTAGGGCGGCCAGACTTTGATGTGAGTCAGGGCTAGGACTGACTTAGAGACTTTAAGACGGAGTTAGGCTCCGAAACCGAGATAGAGTATTCGTTGGTAGTTTTGTATTTAGTTTAAGTTTCGTATTTAGTATTGAGTGAACATTTTAGTTGAGTTATGGCTTTAGTTTTGTGTGCTTTATGCTTTTCCGGATCCTGCTCATATTAAATCCTTGTTTGCTGTGCTGCCAGTCGTATTTATTCTTCATCGAGGGTAACTTCTGCGTGCAACCCTTCTGCTCCCAAGTAGAGGTGACACCAGGGCCTGGAAGTAGCTTCGTAAGCAGTGACATTATGGAAGCAAAGTTCCGGACAAAGCGACGGAAATACGAGCATAATCCCACAAAGCTGTGCAGTTCTTTTACGGTAGTCGGCTTAGGAAACTCCGCAACGGCGCGAAGTTTGTCAGGATCAGGAAGAATGCCGTGTTTTGAGAACTACATGACCCAGTATGGGGAGGTGGCGACCCCCGAAGTTACACTTCTTCAGGTTGAGCTGAAGGCTTGCCTTGGTAAAGCACTGGATAATCGTGCGCGGGCGGACGAGATGTGTAGCAAGATCGGGGGGAACACCACGACGTCATCTAGATAGCACAGGCAGATCTGCCATTTTATACCGCGTAAAATGCTGTCCGTCATTCGCTCGAATATTGCAGACGCATTGCAAAGGCCAAATTGCATGACTGTGAATTCGTACAGGCCATCTGGTGTGACGAACGCGGTCTTTGGACGGTCATACTCGGCTATCGGGACTTGCCAATAACCCGAATGCAAGTCGAGTGAAGAAAAGAATTCGGCGCCTTGTAGACAATCGAGGGCGTCCTCTATGTGGGGAAGAGGGCAAACATCTTTTCTAGTAATTTTGTTGAGACACCGGTACTCTACACCAAACCTAATGGAACCGTCTTTTTTCTTGACCAGCACAACGGGGGATGACAAAGGACTGCAGGAAGGCTTGATGACTCCACGTTGAAGCATGTCGTTAACTTTCTCCGTAATTGTACGACGCTCCGCTGGTGATACACGGTAGGGGCGCTGGCGCAAAGGGGTGTTGGTTCCGGTGTCAATTTTGTGAACAAGGTGTTCGTCTGACCCAATGATGCTTGAGGGAAGTCAAACTTCTAAATTCGTTGAGAAGCATCAGAAGCTGCGCGCATTGATCCGGATCGAGGTTACTATCGATGGAAGGGGAAAATACGTCCAAGGACACGTCCGAGGACGCAGGGTGAGGTGTCAGCGCGTTCAGCTCAGGCTTCGGACTGGGCTCGTAGGAAGCGATAGGCACGATAACATCATCGTCGACTGACTGAACATGGCCAAGCGTCTCATTACGGCGCAATATGAGAGGGCATTAGGGAGCGTTGGAAATAAGTATTCCGGAGGCATCCTGGTGAAGTGTTAGGACGGCAAATGGCAGCGACTCATGGTGGCGGCGACTGAATACGTCAGACATCGTGAACAGAACTGTAGTTTCAGTAGGGACAGCACAATAAACAGGAACAATGACGTTACTGAGAGGGGGAAGGTCAGTGTCAGCAGCCACGACAAGCTTGTCAACACCAGGCACGGGCATATGGGCAGAAGGCACATCGCCAAATACACACAGTTACACCTGAGCGTGAGCGCAGTCTATAACAGCGTGATGGCGTGACAAGAAATCCCACCCAAGGATCATATAATGTGAACACGAAGTCAACATAATAAACTCAATTTTGTACAGTACGTCACCAATGACGTCTTTAGCCGTGCATGCTGCAATCGCCTGGATTCGCTGTGCGCTTGCAGTACTGTGGGAAAACGCTTTAGGTGGCATTGTCACTTTACAAAGAGAGCGGCAAAGTTTCTGACTAAGTACGGATACTGTGGCATCAGTATCGACGAGCGCAAGAGTTCGAACACCTTCAAAAAAACTTCGACAACATTGGCGGGGGACAAGCGAGGACTCAACCAGCGTCAACAGCTCTCGATCTGCGCTCGCACCTCTAACCAAGACAGTGTCCCACTGCTGTGTGCGTTGCTTCATTCCCACTACACTATGTCATCATGGATATGAAGTTTGTCATGAACTAGTCTTATTATATTCCCCTTTACCTTTGTCCGACTTTGCGCTTTTCCAAAGCAGTTTACCCTTTCGAAGTGTTTCAGTGCAATATTCGTTTTGTATATCGTGACGATAAACTTGGGCTCCGCAAGTAATCATGAGTGACCATGGCACGACTGAGTCCAAAGAGGACTAAGTGCAGATGATGGTGCGCGGAGGTGTGGCATGCGAGGAGAGCGCGATCGGTGGTTCGATTTGGGTGGGGCCGACGAACTCATGCGGGCCGGTGGCGATCTGAAATAACGAGTCCCGGTTGCGACCAAGGTGGCTACCGGTCCGCTTGGGCGCCTGTCCCTGAGTTCCGGCAGGACCAACCAGTGCACCAGCAGCTACCTCGGGCACCTGTCTGGAGACTCGGCGGAAGCAGGGATTTACTCCGGCGGCTGACCGCCCGCCTTGGTGCCCATGCCTGCGGTCCCGCCTGAGAGCTGCTCACGAGATCGAGCAGCACTGCAGTCTGCGTGGCCGCCAGCCACCAGCGCTGGCAGAAACCAGCGGAGCTTGTCGTCAACGTGCCTTCCATGCCTGTCGAGCCCACAGTGGTAGGTGTCCCTCCTCAGTGCAAGGGCGCGGGCTGCTCCAACAAGCCAACACGCCTGCACACTGTATACGTACCGTGAGTGCACCGCCGGCAGACTGCGCTTGGGATAGTCGTCTTTCAGGTGAAAACGGACACACGCAAGACAGCGAACGCCTATTGTACCCTATACCCTTATACCCTATTGTAACCGCTTATACACGGTCGGTTACAATAGGGTAACGAAGCCTGCACTTTATTTGCTTAAGCATTTTATATGTTTTTGATTTTCTGTTTGTGTAAATGCCACATGAGGTCAGACATGCAGTTGATAAAGAGAATGTCAGTTCGCCATGCTCCCTATGCAGGGTGCTGAGCCCCTGGACCCACGAACCTATCACAATATACGAGTATATTCGTGTTCCTTTCAACTTACGAGGGCTGCGCTGTGCTTCTTTTTCTCTGTAATCTTGCAAGTGTAATATACCTAACAGGCTTGCCTGATGCAGGTTTTCCGATCCACTAAATGCGGCTAACAGATGTGCAGTGTACGCCTAACTTGTCGTGAACCAGCTTCTTAATAACTTCGTTGGGAAAAGCTGGCTCCTATTCATTAAGTTTGCTCGGTATGCCAAATACACCAAGATTCGAACGTCTACTTCGAATTTCGAGATCAACTTGCTTGGCATTTGTTGACTTTCGAGTCTCCTGTACTGCAGCAATAGCTGTTCGCACAGGAGGAGGAGAAACTTTATTAATACAGTAAGCTATGCGCGGTTTATTCCTGGGTGGTTCCTTCTGACAGGGCTCCACTGGCAATCGCGGCTCGCCGGGCCTGGTCGAGGGTCATCAGTTGGCTTCCCAGGTCCAGTTCGGAGAGTCTTGCCTCCCAAGACCACGTAGTGAGCGTGTGTGACGTGACTCGTGGCGAGATTGCCTCGTCCGGTCTGTCTGTGCATTGGTGTGTTATGTGCGCGAGTGTCGCTGTGTGTGTGCTACACCAGGGACATTTCCGGGACGTATATCTGTCTGGGGAGATGGCGTGTAGTCGGGACAAGTGTGGGTATGTGTTTGTTTGCAGGCGGCGCCAGTCCCTAGTCTGGAGTCTATCGAGAGCTTTGTGCGGGGGAGCGTATTGTCTTCTTGCAAGACGTTGGTCCTCCAGTATTTGTTGACTCGTGGTTAACTCATGGGTCGCTACTCGGTCTGTCGGGGGCTGAAGGACGGTGTGGTCTGCCGCTCGGCTAGTGATACCTCGAGCTGCGCAGTCCGCCTCTTCGTTGCCCCGCAGGCCTTCGTGCCCGGGGCACCAGACGATCCCGTGAATCCCCTCTAGTGAGCGGCCCAGGATTCGAATGGCTGGTATAGGGAGTGTTCCATTTAGGTATAAACGACACGCTGCTTGTGAGTCCGTAAGGACGCGAGCGTTTCTTTGCTTGCTCTCGGCGTCACGAAGTGCGAGAGCGATCGCTGCTGCTTCTGCTGCTGCGCTGCATGTGGCGCGGATGGAGGCAGAGGCAACGAGGTTCCCCTGATTTACAGCGGTGATCGTGTATTTCGTCTCGCGTCGGGGCGACGAGGGATACGGGCTAGCGTCCGTGTAGTATACATCTGGGTCTCTGAAACAGCGTTTGTGCAACATGCGGGCACGCGCTGCTCTCCTGCCTTGATTGTGAATTGGGTGCATGTTCTTGGGGATAGGGTCTACTATAATGTTTTCTCTAATTTGGTTAGGGAGGAGTTGTGTTTTTTCTTCGCAGTACTGGGGTGTTAGAGGGTACCCTAGGCGTTTAAGAAGGTGCCTTCCCTGTTTCGTCTTGTTGAGGCGCTCCCTCTGCGCTATGAGTGTGGCGTTTGCCAGCTCCTCGAAGGTGTTGTATACCCCTAGCGCTAGTAATTTCTTTGTGCTTGTGCCTGACGGTAGCTGTAAAGCCGTCTTGTACGCCGTTCTAATAAGAGTGTCCATGCGCTCGGTCTCAGTCTTGCGCTTAACTTGATACGGGAGTGCGTACGTGACACGGCTGATTACAAGGGCTTGTACCAATCTTATGGTTTCGTCCTCTGTGAAGCCATTTTTGCTGCGCGCTACCCTGGCGATGAGTAATGCGATGCTTCTTACTACGTGACTTAATTTGTCTGAGGCTTCATTTATGCTATTGTTTTCCTGGATGTGCATACCCAGTAAGCGTGTTGTCGGGACTCGCTTTATAGGTTGCCCTGCAATCTCGAGATGTATCGCCGGTGCTCGATGTTTCTTAGCTTGCTTGGGCCGGATTTGTAGGTACTCCGACTTCTGTGGGCCAGATCTCATTCCTGCTGCTGTTAGATATGACTCGATGTGTTCGATAGCAGTAAGTAAAGTGTTCTCTCTGTCACCGTATGAGCCCTTGGTGGCCCATAGGGTGATATCGTCGGCATAGAAGGCACATCCGAGTTCTGGGATGTTTTCAAGTTGTAGTGCAAGTTTCCTAAGCCTGATGTTGAAGAGGAAAGGAGATATTATAGATCCTTGCGGAGTACCCTTCTGTGGTAGATCATACATGTCTGATTTTATGCCTGCTATGCCGATGCGGGCTTTGCGGTGACTGAGAAAGGCGACGGTATACTGATATACTCGCTCCCCGCATCCAATGGCGGCAAGACCATCTAGGATGGTCTCGTGGGCTATGTCATCAAAAGCTTTTTCGAGGTCGAGGGATAGGAGTATGTTGTTGTTGCTGCCCGGTTGTGGGTTGAGTACTTCTTCTTTCAGGAGGAGGAAGACGTCCTGTGCCGACATCCCTTTCCGGAATCCATACATGGAATTTGGGTGTAGTTCATGTTCCTCCATGTGTTGTTCAATTCGAGTGAGTACGATTCGTTCAAAGAGTTTGCCCAGGCAGGACGTTAGCGAGCACATCTTTTGTAACCGTAACACATTGCTCAGCCGACTGTGTCTTTCATTCGAGGTTTCAAAGCAGGTGTTCAGAGGTTCATAACTTTGTTTCAGTATTTTCTAAGCAACCCTTGAGGTGGAAAATGCTAGCTAGCCCTTATGGCTTGTTGGCGTTCCATAAACTTCTTAAATATTTCGTCCAACGACGGTCCAGGGATATCTGCGATGTCACCTTACAGAACTAGCTTGCAAGAGTAAACGCATTGATACCCATTGAACAAGCACCTGGGGAGCAGGGCAGAAGTGCTATAAACCTATCTTAACTATGGACTGCGCTGCTGTAACTAACTGGTACAACGAAGGTAAATCGCATGTTTAGGGATCTTTGCCTATCATCATCGCCATGCCCTCTAAAAAGTTCAGCGGAAACCTTCGCTCTTGTGGCGGTAGTGCCAGGTGACATCACGAAGTCCTGATTGGTCCACTGGACTGGAACATTCCTGACAGTCATGCAGGTTGTCGCCGATAGGATGTGTCATGGTCGGTGAACTTTGCACCCCGCTGATTAGCGCCAGCAGAGTCTGTATAACTATGATAAATCGCATGGTTAGCGATATTTGCCGATCATCCTAGTTGTGTCCCCCGGAAAATTCCCGCTGAAAGCTGCGGTTTTAGAGCGTTGGTCTTCGGTGACTTCACGAAGCCCAGATTGGTCCATTGGACTGAATCACTCATGACAGTGATGAAAGGGCCTAGAAGGTGGTTTACATCAAGTGCCATGGTAGGCGAACTTTGCGATGCTGATTGCACCTCGCTGAAGTGTGCGAGCAGGGCCTCTACAAGTATAGAAACCGCATGGTTAGATATATGCCGTTCACCATCGCCGTGCCTGGTGCTATGCCTGCTACGCTTTTCTACGCTTGCCGGGACATTATGCTTGAGGGAGCGGGCAAAGCTTTGGTGACGGTTCTTATTTTGGAAACGAGGAGGTCTGCCTGTAACGTGGTTCTGTACAAAGCAGGGAAACCGCGGCACCCAAAGCCTGTGACACGCGTGCTCTTCATACGTGCGAGAATAGCGTCACTGCTCGGACCTGCGAAACGTAAAAATACTTACCATATCGTAGCGCCTGACGTACACAGCTTCAGAGAAGTTCGCCTTAATAAAATGTGCTCCCCCTCTGGCGTTTTCGTATACGGTCTCGGAGGTGTCGTCAAAGCTAGTGCTCACAATGTACGCCGTGGGTGACAGGCGTATATTATAGTAGAGCACGGAGTTGACCGGCAAAGAACTCGTGCTGAACATCATTGTCTTTTTTTCATCATCGCTTTCATCAAGTAATGTCATCGAGTTTCTGCAATAAAGGAGAAAATGTGGTCTGTTGTAAGGCATTTCTTCACTTTTATTACAGGTAATTGTTGTGCAGGTTAGTAACAATGCCATAATGCAACATTAGGTTGTAATGTGACAAGATCTTGAGAAAGCGGCTCGCTAAACAAGGAAATATGACAACATCAAATATCGCTACGTCAAATTGCTTGGGAAGGGCATTTAAACTATAATATACAGCTGAAGAGCAAAAAATCAGGCAAGTTTGCACTCGGTCGCGCACAGCTTAGGCAAAGCGAAGCTTACTGGCGGCTACTGCTAGGTATGAACTTGGTTGCTGCTAGGTCTTAACTTCATTTAACTTGACTACGCATGTAGGAAGGTATGCTCGAGCGATCATTTTCGGAGGTACCGTCTCTTTCGCGACGTTTCGCGTGACTAGCACTGGACGCGTGGGCGCCTATGAGCGACAGCGCTCCTGGCATGCCACAAACGCAGGCAGGCTAACCAAGGTTGGCACAGTGCCAAGAACGCTGCTGCTTGCCGACGCCGATCGCGTTGGAGGCTAGCCGGTCGATATCAATCGGCCAGCTTCGCTGTGTCTTGAGCTTTGCGCGGCCTAGTGCAAGATTTCGCATTTTTTAGGGGCGAAGCTCCTTAGGGTGTGGGTCTGTCCCTCCTCTGTAGTATGTAGTAGTAGTAGGTAGGCACGTCTACTTTTATGAAAAAAAAATTACGAAAGTTGTGTCCGTAGCGCGGAATCGAACCAGGGACCCCTCGCTTCCGAACGCGCGGCGCCAACCACTACGCCACAAAGCGCACATGGACACACGCACCACGATGACAATAATGGGCTCGATATACTCCGACGTAACGTCGACGCGCGCGCACGCTGGGCACAGCGACGCTACGCTAGAAAAACGCCAGCACTCTGTAGACCTTTTCACAAATAGACGTTTCAGCAGCGCCATTTGCAGACGCGGGCGACGTCTAGCGTCAGAACATGTCATGCCACCATTTTGGACTGTGCGCCTTGCGAGAGCAGGCCGGCCGCACTTCGGTTGTGTGATCTTCGCCGCGCATTATTTCGATGGTTTTCTTCCGTTTCGCTTGTCTTGTGCGGCTTGACTTGTTACATGTTTCACGTGCTCGCGTGAGCGCTGAGTGTGAGCGCACAGCAAGCCCAGCCAGTGGATGTGGTGTTTCGTCGTTGGTAGCGGCGGCAGCCGCGTCTGCTTCGTCGAGACCTGGCGTGCTAATCAGCGGTATATTTCATTGTTATTTCTGGACACATGCGACCGTATCGTCGATTGAATCTGATCACCATTAGGTTTCGTGGTTGAGGGTTGCCTCATTGAGCGAAAGCAGGCGCGTACGTAGCTGTCGGGCAATGTTTAGAACCAGGCGCCGCGGCGGCCCGATGACGCGTGTCAGTGGTTGGTAGATATGCGGTGGTTACTCCATACGCTTCCGACGCAACTGAACAGCTCAATCATGCAAAATTTATTGGATCTGGTGCGGTGCAGTGTGCTTATAACCAAATGTCAAAGCATAAGCGCGGCGATCGAGCAGCGCGGTACCTGCAGCGAACCGACGCGCGACAGTGATCACAAATGCCAGCGCAACTGATACAGCCCAGGTGCTAGATTTTTATTTTTAGTATTTAGTATTTATTTATTTATACATACTGTCAATCCCAATAGGGATTATAACATGACTTGTTAGAAAGATATATTTGTTTAGCTATTTTTACGTTTGTTCACCTGGAATGGCTTTTCTTTCCAATGTCTGAATTTGGAACAAGCTTCGCTCACGGTGAACCTTAACGTAGATCGTGCGCGAAGTTTGTATTGAAGATATCGCGTACGGAAAGAATTGTTCATGTGTGCTATCTCTGAAGCGAAATAAGCCAATAATATTGCAGCGTTAGGGCCATATCTGCTCTTTCTCCTTTGCCCACCGCTTCAACCACATCGTTGTCTTCTCCACCGCCGCCTTTTCTGCCTATCCCAGGAACACTTGCATTACCATGGCTCATATGGATACGTTTGTTCCACACTTTTATGCAGACAGCCGGACGCGATACGCTACCGGAGGAGAGGAAGAAAGCGGTACTGCTGTCGAATTTGGGTTTCGCGGGTCAGCGTCTCTGGTACGACTTTACGTCGCAAGTGGACCCCGCTACGTTACAGTTCCAAGATATCATCCGCTTGTTTGACAAGCACTACGAAGACAGCACAAACAGCCTCGTCCATCGCATTATCTTCAAGGAGCGACGAGAGCAGCCAGGAGGGTCTTTCCATGAATTCGTCACTTCGCTTCACGCTTGGCTCCAGCCGACGCGTTCGGCTATTGGCACGACGAATCGCTCCGCGAACAAATTCTGCAAGGCGTGGAGATCGCCGCTTGGGGGCCGAGCTGAGAAGCCGCGCTATCCATGGGCTCCGTAAATTTTCCATGATTGTGAGCGAAAATTCAAGACTCTAAACCGTACTTCGACGAAGATAGACGTCGGAACATCACTGCCTTCGGAGAACGACAAGTTTTTGGCAGGAGGGCTCCTCTCTGGGGCACAGTAACGACTTTCTTGAGCCGCCACGCCGGCGGCAAAGCTAACCCTTACCTGGCATACGACGACACCGACCCGCTGCGCCGGCGGGTCTCTAACACCCTGGCCTGAGTGGAGACTGGGCCCCGCTCCGCCAAGTGCCAACACTGGCAGAGGACATGGACGTCGTCGGAGTGGAGGGAGAGACAATATCCCCTGAAGAATACGAGGATCCAGGATGGATGGCGGCACACAGCCGCCGAAAATCTAGGACTAAGGAACGCTTGAGTATCGGCGACAGCTTAAGGAACGCCGACGAGACGCATCGGCTAGCAACGAGACGCAACAGCTGGCGCAAGCACGGAAGAGAGACGCTGCTAGCGCGCGGTGGAATCGGACGTGCTGCGCTTCGGCTCCGGCAATATTTGCCAAGAACCGCGGAAATTTCGATGTCACCCTTCTGAAAGTGTTGCGACCTTCTTCCTAACATAAAGAAGAACCTGTGGATACCGATCCGAAGCAGGTGGGCCAAAATTTGGGCATTTTTCGCCCAACTTGTATTTTCGCCACGCCGCGGAACGCTAAGCCGCGTTAAGGTTAGCGTCGACTCCGGCGGTACGGGGCCTTCTCCGAAGACTCCGTACGATGGCGGCCGCTACCCAGCGCGGCTACGACCCACTCGCCATGGCCTGGACTCAAGTTGATGTGCAACAGGCTGCTACCACCGAAAATGGACTCTCAAATATAAAAGATGAAGGCCTTTTCCAGCTCGTGAATCTACGACGGAAAGCTACCCAGCGCAAGATGGCATCAAAGGGCGGCGTCCCAGCTGCGCCGCTGATGTCAAAGCCGGCTGCCGGGAACCCCAGCGGCCTCGTCTGCAACGGCAGTGCTCGCGCTGCACAGCCGAGGAGCAAGACGGCTACGTGGCGCCCACGCGACACTCCCAAGATGAGCGCAGATGATATCATTGTGGTGTTAAAGCCTCGTGAAACTCTGCACCTGAAGACGGTATTCCAGACTGGAGATCTGGGTGCGGCCATCGCCCAGTACGTTGGCGGCGAAGCTGGCACAACCCTAAACGTCTGGCCAGTATGGACGCAGAACTTGATTGTCTGCGGGACGTAACATGTGGAGGCCGCGAACAAACTGGCTGGTGATTTCAACCTCAACGTGGGATCTGGCTCCATTCCTCTCCGGGGTCATGTCAAACTCAACGGAGAAGTGTGTCGAGGCGTCATCACCGTGCGGGCGGACGAGACAACGACATCACTTAAAGGCAAGGTGGTGTGGCGCGAGGGTGATCTGGCCTTCGTGCGAAAGCTTGGAACATCTAATGTGGCGGTGCTCACTTTCGTGGGCCGGAGAGTGCCCCGCTACGTACACTAGAACTGTGAATGCGCAGTTGTTAGGGAATATAAGAGGACCGTCCCAGCCTGCTACCAGTGTGGCACCATCGGTCACCGGATAGACAATTGCCCGCATCCGGATTTGACAAGGTGTGGCTATTGCGGCCAGAGAGTAGGCGCCTCCGAGCAGGGCCTAGCTGAACACGAGTGTACCCCTTCGTGCATGGTCTGTGGGGAGGCCCACCTCACCGGCTCAGCAGACTGCAAGGGAAAATTCCGCCGACTTCAACGTCCACGAACCCAGCAACAAGGGGCCCCCAGCAACAAGACGAGCAAGCCTACCTACAACGGAGGTGCGTCCATGGGCAAGTCCGGAAAAGTCACCGGGCCTGCTACCGGAAACAAGGCTGCAAGGGAAAATTCCGCCGGAAACAAGACGTCATCTTCTAAGGAGAATAAGAACAGGAAGACATCCGGGCAAAGTGCCAAGCCGCCAGCTTTCCAAGAAGGGGACTTCCCGCCACTTGGCAACAGCAAAGCTGCCATAACATCCAAGGTGAGCAACTGGGCGGAGATCGCCTCCACCCCCTCTTCCTCCCCCTCGCCCCTAGAACTTGAGCTGAAGAAGGAAATAGCCTTTCTCCGAACTCAAAATGAACAGCTAGAACAGAAAGTCATTGCACTCCAAAACGTTAGGGCAGAGCCGCCTTTTCCAGGAACTCTGGATAGTGGTGACGAATCGGTCTCATTGTGCTCAGGCATGGGACCGGTGACATACGGCCCCCTAAACAGTAACTTGGAAGGCCGCATGACGGACCTCGAGAAAAGTGTCGCCGACCAGATGGCACCACTGCCAACAATGATCGCTCAGATCATGCAGGCACAAATGCAACAGCTGGTGACTACGCTCACTCAGCAAATCACCGCTGCGGTGACCCAAAACATAAAGTCCTGGATTCAGGCTAGTCCCAAATTGTTTAGGCGGGCTGGACCCGTAAAGGAGCTGGGCCGCCCCTCCAAAGTTTGCGGTAATATTGATGAGGATGATACCGAAGCCGTCCCGCTCGTTACTGCCCTTCAAACAGCGGTGAGCCAGCCAGCTTCTACTAGTGCTAATCATGGCGCAGAATCCTGCTAAGCGTGCTAATTTTCGTCTCTACTTAGAAACATTGCATTTTCTAACACCCATCGTGGCTCTGCAGGAGCCCGGGGCCTCAGCTAAAATTTCAGGGTACAATACAATTCAGCGAGATCCATCTACTTGCATCCTTGTGCACAAAGCGTACACAGCACAAGAAGTAGACCTCGACCTACAGATAACATATTCGTACACCATGGTTACAGTGTTACCCCTGCGACGCTCTGACCCACAAGTACATATCCTTAACATATATTGTCCGCCCAAGCTAAAATACGTAACTTTTGCAGACATCTTCAGTCTGGCACTGAAGACAGCGGGTCGAGACCCCTTACTTATTGTGGGCGACTTCAATGCTCCCAGTAAGGTATGGGGTTACAAAAAGGAGGAGGTGCGCGGTAGGAAGCTAGCGGAGCTCATCTCCACGCTAGGTATAACCCTCCAGACCGACCCAGAACAGCCAACACGTCTAGGAAACTCCGTGACACGGGACACTTGTCCCGATCTCACGCTTTCCAAACACATACAACACGTTGAGTGGTACAACACCGAAGACACGCTAGGAAGCGATCACTGTATCCTTAATACTTTAATTCATACCCGGCCCCTAAAAAGACCACTAACTCAGGCCAAACTGCCAGACTGGACTGCTTTCCGTAAGTCCCTGCCGCAGACCAGTCCTCTTGAAGATGGCTACAGCTCTTGTGCTCAACATCTCATGACAACACTACATAAACACTAGACTTGCATACAGACTGCGGAGGACTGCCCAGCGGTGGATAATCATTTACTCCATCTCTGGGAAGCTCGTCGCAGTCTTACGAAACGATGGAAACGACAAAAACACAACAGAACGCTGAAAAGACGTATAACAGATCTGACCCAGCAGGCTGCCGAGTATGCCTCTCAGTTAGCCGATTCAAACTGGATAGAGCGATGCAACACGGCAGCCCGACAGATGTCGGGGAAGAATACATGGAAGCTCTTCCGCAGCTTGATCGATCTCGCTCAGTCACGAGGAGAAACACAGAAACACTTACAACGCGCTTTACACAATTTTCAGGGCACAACAACACAGCTGGCAGAGACCTTAAGGGACAAGTATCTCTGCACAAGACAGGACCTTCGAGGTCAGGAATATCTCTATGCAGGCAGAGATAATCCAGAGATGGATCAGCCGTTCCAACTCTACGACCTCAAGGCGGCCTTAGCCAAAATGAAGAGAGGCACTGCGCCCGGTCGGGACAAGGTCACAGTGAAACTGCTAGCCAACCTCCCTGATCGCGCGTATGAAGCCCTTCTTAACTATATTAATGCGATATGGAAAGGGGAGACTGCCGTCCCCCTTGATTTGAAAACATCACTTGTCACTTTCATTCCTAAAGCAGGGAAGGAAATTAATGCAGACAACCTGAGACCTATCTCGCTCACATCGTGTGTGGGCAAACTAATGGAGGCGATGGTGCGAGATAGGCTCTCCGAATATTTGGAAAATCGTAACACTTTTGCAGACACCGTGTTCGGCTTCCGCCCACACAAGTCGGCACAAGACATATTATTACAACTCAATCATGACATAATACAGCCTGACGGAGCACCCTCACAACGACAAGGTTGTCCTGGCCTTAGATCTAAAGGGAGCTTTCGACAACATTAAACACAGCACTATCTTAGCACACCTGAGCGAAACCCACTGTGGCACAAACACATTCACCTATATCAAGGATTTCTTGACGGATCGAGCCGCACTCGTCAGAATCCAAGACACTGAATATGGACCTTACGAAATGGGTACTAGGGGGACGCCACAAGGCGCTGTACTTTCCCCTCTACTCTTTAACCTTGCGATGGTACATCTCCCGGCCCAGCTACATGGTATCGAAGGCGTGCGGCACGCACTGTACGCCGACGATATCACCATCTGGGCCACAGAGGGAAATACAGGGCACATGGAGGAACGCCTGCAAGCAGCCGCTCACGTAGTCGATCGCTACGCAGAGCGCTGCGGCCTCCAGTGTGCACCAAACAAATCAGAATTTGTGCACCTTAGACCATCGCCTAAGGACACTACAGAAATACGCCTCTCTTTGGCTGGTGGCCCCATACACGAGGCCAAGGAGATCCGAATTCTCGGACTCTTTATTCACAATCAAAGAAGAGTCGACACAACACTAGAAAAGCTCCGCAAGGTTGGGGACCAAGTGGGCCGAATGGTCCGACGTGTGTCCAACAAGAGAGGGGGATTACGAAGCAAGGACGCTGTGCGGCTAGCTCATGCATTCGTAACCAGCCGAATTCTATATTCGGCCCCCTATCTCCATCTGCGGCAGCATGATGAAGACAAAGTCGAGGTTATCCTCCGCAAATGAAGAGGGCCCTTGACCTCCCTGTCACCACTTCTAACGTGAGACTTCTCGCTTTGGGAGTGGTGAACACCTTTCAGGAGCTCAAGGAAGCCCACCTCATCAACCAATATACACGTCTAGCTCAAACAAAGTCGGGACGGCATTTGCTTTACCGGCTCCACTTGAAACATGAGTTTCATATTCAAGAGCGGGTCCGAGTGCCCGAGCTCTGGAGACGCGCCGTCAGAGTTCGACCCCTCCCCACAAAAATGGATAGGGAAGAACATAGTGGTCTTCGCCAGGCGAGAGCAGACGCCTTGCAACGCCACTATGGCAACAAACACGGACTCTTCTACGTGGATGTGGCCGGTCCATGTCGTAGGGGGTGGTATACGGCAGCGGTCATACACGAGGAAAAGCAAGTAGATGGGCTCACTTTCAAAGCCCCGGGCTCAACGCAAGCTGAAGAAGTAGCTATCGCCCTAGCTGCCTCTGATCCCCGATCTCAATATATCATAACCGACTCGCGTGGGGCTTGTCGAAATTATGAAGCTGGTTGGGTCACCCCGCTAGCGGAACGAATATTGCAGAACTATAGCAACAGGGGAATCGACCCTATCCCCCGTTGCCTAGTCTGGACTCCGGGCCACCAGGGCCTAATAGGGAATGAAGCCGCAAACACGGCGGCCCGAGCACTCATCCACCGGGCGTCCCTCTTAGAACCTGAGTACCTGGAACCCGAAGGCGGCTATCTTCTTATTTTTAAAGACATCACGACCTATTACAAGGACAGGCACCGCCAATAGCCAACTCCTGCAAAGGGGCTGGGCAAGGCTGATGAACGCATTTTGTTCCGACTTTTCACTAACACTTTATTGTGCCCGGCAATCTTAAAACATTTCGATTCTTCCTTCACTGGCAAGTGCCAATACTGTGGGGAGGTGGCTGACACCTACCACATGGTTTGGGCTTGCCAGCTCAACTCAGCTCTTCCCCCCAACCCTAATCCAACCCGATAGGAGTGGGAGGCGGCCCTGCGTGGTTGCTCAGACCTTAAGGCCCAAAAGGCCTTGGCTCAGAGGGCTAAGCTGGCGGCTGGTACCAATGGGGTCCCGGAATAGGGACTCCACCCACTGCGAAGCCCCCTAAGGGCTCCACCTCTCTCTTTTCTTTTTAATAAAGGCTTTCAAGCAAGCAAGCAAGCACGGAACGCCGGCTCCACGACAGCCACAGCTACCAGAGGAGGACTACGAGGTAGTCATTCGTCCCAGAGGAGGTTTTGACACGATGCAGAGCTCTGCGATTATAAAAGACGGCGTTCTGCGTGCAGCAGGAATAACTATGAAAGACGCGGAAGAAGATATTCTTCGAGTGAACTCAAAGCAAAACACTTTCATCATGAGCACACCGAAGCTGGAAAAGGCGAACCGTTACAGTCAACTAAAAGAGATCCGGATTGGAACAGGCGTCTTTGGAGCAGCCGCGTATATCACGGCACCTGACAACACATCCAAAGGTGTTATAAGGGGAATCCCGGACTTCGATGCACCTGAAGACATAGAGGAAAGTCTTGTAAATCGAAGAAATCCGAGAATTCTCCATGCGAGACGCATGGGCCGAACGGACTCTGTAGTGATAGTGTTCGAAGGCACTTACGTGCCCCACTACGTGTACTATAGAAGCGCGGAATACCGCTGTGTGTTGTACCGAAAGAAACACGAGATGTGCACTACATGTGGTCGCCTAGGACACAGAACAGACGTCTGCCCGGCACCCAATACCAAGCACTGAAGAGGCTGCAGAATGATAAATCCCACCGAGGACCACAAATGTGATCCGAGGTGCAGTGGCGTAGCCAGAAATTTTTTTCGGGGGGGGGGGGGGGGCTCAAGTTGCAACGCGGCCTCCTCCTTATAAACGCTGTCGAGGCATCAAATACATGAATAATAACTGCATTGCCATTGCCAATGCCATTCTATATTAGGTGCTGAAAACGAATTATTTAACGCTACGCACAGTCAATACAAGTAAATTATGTCTTTGTTTCATAAAAGAATAGCTTCGTATGTCCCAAAAATGCTGGCAGTAATAGCTGATATCAATGCTTCCGCGTTTTTTTTGTCTATCTAATAAGTAAAGGAACTATCACGCGAACTTTAGAACTATATCAGTTCGAAACCAGTAAAGCAGTGCATGCAGCTGGTATGAAAAACGTAAAGGCCATAAAATGAACAAGTTGACAAATATTTTGATGAATTTTTGTCATTTAACAACCTTGTTTACATATATGTACATATGCAACGGCCAGGGAAAAGCCACAATGACGCTGTCCTTCGTTGCAATGGATTGCGTATGTCCCAGAAATTGTGGCAGTAATAGCTGATATCAATATAAAGGTCGTATATTGTAAGTGCACCGAAATTATAGTTGCAACAACGAGTACATATAAAAAGCAGAAGTTCCGCAAAATATACATTAGAAATGCGAAGATAGAATGGAATATACATATGCCAAGCTAAACGGCAAGAAAGTGTCGCGTGAAACCAAGTTCACTGCTTGTATACACAAAACCTCGCAACAAGATATTTAAATATACGTATAAGTCTGCAATAAATCTACGTATCTAAGGAAACGTCATTGTATATAATGCGTCAAACAAGACAAATAAACATGTTGCGCAGTCACAGATAGTAAACTTCACGCATACGAGTATAAAGAAAGACGATCCAGACAAGAACAATACTATGATATCAGAAATTGTGATATGCATTTGAGCCATGCTGCGATCGCGACAGCACCATGTGGCTAGAATAAGAGAAAAAGAATGCAGAAATCAATGCGAAAATGCGTATTTTAACTGCCTGCACAGCGGCAAGAATTATTCTGCACCCAAAGCCAAAGAAGGCTATTGCTTCATTTCAAAAAAGAAGTAAATACATGTAGCTAAAAAGGAAAGAAAAGGACAAACGAAAGCCACAGATGATGCGGCAAGTTGATTTACCTAACATCCGAATGCGTTTTTGGGAAACGCCGCGTGTGCCGGGCTTTCAATGAGCAAGGTTTGTCAAAATTGGTTTTTGATGTCCCCGTAATTTTTGTATTCCCAGGATAATTTTGATCATCATGCTAACTGTTACAATAAACGGTGAAAATTTCTGTCGTTTTAAAAGCTAATGAACGGTCATACGTTTTCATAATTACGAGCTTATATAGGAACGTGAAGGAACAGATATTTTTACAGGCATTGATTTTTGCTGCTTCGCTATCTAAACGATAAACTTCACTCGGCGGGGTAACATCGGACACGTTGATGGCGACGTCTCTGTGGGCGTATAGAAGCGCCAGCATAACCATGCGTTCCTCATTGTAAAGCGCAAGTGGTTTTTTTAGTAATCTCACATTTGAAAATCTCTCTGCGCTGGCAGTGGCACTGGAAGGGCGACTAGAATATGCAGCAGTTTGTACTAGAGCACTGCACGGGCCGATTTTTTCAGCCCGGACCCGGCCCGGGCCCGTTTTTACATTGGGCTGCCCGCCCGAGCCCGAACAAAACTTTTATAGCGAGACCCGGGCCCGGCCCGGGCCCGGAAATAATCTACGTTACCCGCCCGGCCGGCCACCCCTTTACCTTAGGCCAGAGGCCCGGCCCGAGCCCGGCTCGAAACCGGCCCGAACCCGGCCCGAGACCGAAAAATACATGTTTTTCAGAGTTGACACCCCCGAGAATAACTCGCTGCACGTTACATGCACACCACCAGAAAGCCCGAGCCCGGCCCGGGCCCGGGTCAAAAAGCACACGCCGTGCCCAAGCCCGTGAAAAAACTGCTCTACCCGGCCCGGCCCGGCCCACGGGCCGGGCCCGGGCTTTCGGGTAAGCCCGAGCCCGTGCAGTGCTCTAGTTTGTACACATGTACATATAACCTGCAGTCTCTATGAGAGGGGGCATCTATTCCTGTGCTAAAACCTAAAAACACTTCGATATCGTTTCCTCAGCACCACACTCGACAAGGTAGACAGCCGTCCTCTTACGGAAGCCACAATTCTTGGTCCCTGGTCCCAGCCGACGTCGGAACGAACTGCTTTAAAAGCGCTATTACGCTTTTGAAAAGAAACAGGACTTAGTGAAAACTATAGAATTGTGCGGACAGATGTGTTTTTTTTTTCTTTTCTTCTTTTTAATCTTGTTTTCTAATCTTTTCTGCCCTTACCCCATCCCCTGTGCAGAGTAGCCAATCGGACACTTAACCTGGTTAACCTCTCTGTCTTTCACCTCTTAATAATGCGATAGCAATTATATGGACACTCAAAAGCAGATTTTTGCCGTCGCCGTCGCCGTGAGGTTCCGTATGACGTCAATGGAGATTAAATCGTCGCCGCGCGCCGAACGCTGTATGTGCGAGTGAAAGGGCGCGAGGGGCGCGCGCTTTCACGGGGAGTGAACGCACGGCGGAGAACAAACGCGAGTTCTGCGCCGTGCTCCCTTAAGGGCTGCAGAAGTAGGCGTCTCTTTCCAATCACCATATATGTAGAGCAAACGCGCCTTCTTCCGACGCGCGAGAGGCCGTGGAGGAGGGGGGGGGGAGGGGGAGGGAAGGGAGGCGACGTTTAGCTGCGGCACCAAGTGCCTATTTATATCAGAGGCTCCGGCAACAGTCAACAACGCCGCACGCATTTTGAGCGAACGCGGGCAAAACGCCGACGGTGTCGACAACAGTTCTGCGTGTAGCCGGTGCTGCTGCATGTCCAAGTTTATACAGCTGATAAAGCTACTATCATTACTCCGTATAGCTCTCTACAAATTTGCAATCGCAATTGATGCTTCGCCTTTCAGGTGAAACTGCGACAACTTTTTTTCCTTCCTTCCTTCCTTCCTTCCTTCCTTCGATATCGTTGCCATCCTTGTTTACGTACCTTGCACAAACAGTAAGCTATTTGATTCCAGCAATATCCGTCGTTTCGTCAGCAAGTACGGAGAAGCAGCCTGCAGCGTTCACTTTTGCATCTAGGCTTTCTTTGATAATTTCATCACAAATTTCTATAATTTGGTTTTGTTCGTCTGGTTTAAATACGAGGCATTACTGGGGCAACTTTCCGAATGGTTCTTCAGGTGTGCATCTCCACAATCAGCTCACATGCGAAGAAGCGCTCTGGAAATAGCTGTATTTTCAGCGGGGGCTTTGCTTAAATCCATAGGACCAGTGTCCCTATCGCCACGGAGGGCAAGACCTTGCCGCCCGCAAAAAAGAACTGTCTCAAATTAAATAGGCCGTTGAGTTCCTTCTGTTTTCTCTTATTTTACTTTGCCTGCCCTGGTCCAGCTTATCGATCACATGTGGGCGCGCTTCCTGAAAATGTTTGGAGAAAATTATCAGATGCCAGCTGACAGTCACGGTGATATTTAATATTTTCGTGTGTGTGGAAGATTGCGAGCGCGTGCTTCCATTTCTGGAACGGCTTGGACACGCGCGTTCAAGTGCGTGTATGTTGGCCCAATTTTATAAAAACATTAAACCCAGCAAGTTCCAGAATTAAAAATCAGAAGCACGCCTTTGGAAATGTCAGTGCACTTTTCGCGTCAAAAGTGTATGAGAACTTTATACCCATCAAGTTTCCCAATTGAAATCCATGCGCTCCGTAGATTCCGGTGCCGCTGCGAGATGCCGCGACGCGCCCGCTCGCTATCGAAAATCCCTTGAAAATTTGTGTTCGGCTGGGGCTGGCTCCTTACGTTATGTGACTCCAGGTGCATGGGCGTTTCCACGAAATCCAGCCCGAGTTCGCAATTTTCGCGGCGAAATGTCTTTTCGAGTGTCAAAAAGACATTGTAGACAAAATCCACAATGATTCCCGGCGCCGGTGGTAGTTTTGGCCGGCGGTGCATGACAGCACGAAAAATTTCGGGGGGGGGGGGGGGGCTGAAGCCCCATCAGCCCCCCCCCCCCCCCCTGGCTACGCGCCTGCCGAGATGCTCTTTGTGCGGAAAGGGACACTTTACAGGGGACAAACAGTGCTGCGAGTGGTTCAAAACACCGTACCTACTGAAAAAAAAGGTACTGGGAGCATGTGCAGCATGAACAACAAGGGACCAAGCAACCGAGGGACGACTCCACACCCACCAAATCGGACCACCAAGGGAACTGCTCAAGCCATGAAACCCTCCGTACAAGACAACACAACGTGACGCCGCCGCGGGAAATTAGAAGGAGAAGTCGTTCCAGCTCCTTCCCAAGACTTCCCCCTCCGGAAGGGAAACACAGAGGACATCGCCAGTCACGGTCTCCATCAAGAACCCAGTCCCGGTCCCCATCGAGGACGAGGAGACAGGCGTCACCACAAAAGGCGACCAGCAGCACCAGAGGAACGCCAGCAGACGAAGGTGTAAAGGTGAGCTGGGCAGATACGGTCTCCTCTGCTCCGAGGGACGGGAATAGATCCGCTCTAGAAAAAGGTTGTCGCAGTTTCACCTGAAAGGCGAAGCATCAATTGCGATAGCAAATTTGTAGAGAGCTATACGGAGTAATAATATTAGCTTTATCAGCTGTATAAACTTGGACATGCAGCAGCACCGGCAACAAGCAGAACTGTTGTCAACGCCGTCGGCGTTTTGCCCGCGTTCGCTCAAAATGCGTGCGGCGTTGGTGACTGTTGCCGGAGCCTCTATATAAATAGTCACTTGGTGCCGCAGCTAAACGTCGCCTCCCTTCCCTCCCCCCCCCTCCCCCACGGCCTCTCGCGCGTCGGAAGAAGGCGCGTTTGCTCTACATACATGGTGATTGTAAAGGAGGAAAGAGAGGAGGAGGAGGAAAAAACTTTATTCTGACAGGGCATTTGGGACCTCCCAGGTCCCCTGGGTCCCCGCGCGACCCCACCGCACTCAAACGTTCATGTTTAACATGTCCATGACGCTAGCAGCCCGGATGGCGGCGATCTTCTGCCTTGCCGGGTCCGTGGAGCGCAGTGAGGTCTCCCAGTCCTCCCAGGTTTGGAGTGGTGTCGGGCCGCCAGGGGGAGGAGAAGCCAGACAGGCCAGGAGTATGTGGGTGAGGTTTGCTTTCGGCGCATTGCACAGAGGGCAGGAAGGTGGGATGGGTCTGTAGTGGGAGAGGAGGGATGGGGTAGGTAGGGTGCGTGTTTGCAGACGGCGCCACAGGTGTTGCTCCCTGGTAGTGAGGGAAGAGTGGGGCGGTGGGTATATTTGCCTCTCGGCGCGAGCATTCGCGATGAGCTCAGCGAATGTACACGCACGATCCCTCGAGAAACCGCCCATGAGGTCCGCCTGTGCCCGGTTTCTCGACCCTCGGGCTAAAGAATCGGCGGCCTCATTTTTATTATTTTATTTTTATTACAAAAACCCGCATTCGCTCCAAGAGCATTACAGCGGGGGGGGATATAAACATATTTATACATTTGTGGATGCAAACATTATACACAGTGTCACACAAGCGAAACAAGGCTTTACAAGCAGGTGAACAAAGGCAATAGATTCCTAGCATCTAGGTATGATACCCGTATAAAACAAAACAAGTACAGAAGTACAGTACAGAAAACAAAACAAGTACAAAATCAGGTAACAGCAGCGCTATAGAGCTTGAACACACTTATAAAACTGAGAATTAGATGCGATGCTTACAACGTTTTCAGGAAGCCTGTTCCACTCAGATGCCGTTCGTCGAAAAAATGAATACTTCAGCAAATTGCCTCTGGAAGTTATCTCCCGAACTTTAAAGGCATGGTCGCGGCGATTCGAAATGTAATGTGGTGCGAGCATGTAGTTCGTTTTGTCTATGCCAGAGCGCCCATGGAAAATATTATGAAAGAACTTCAGCCTAAGATACCGTCTACGATCGCTCAAAGTCTGCAGTTGCAATCTGGTCTTCATAGCGGTGACGCTACTTGTGCGGCGATAGTCACCGACTATGTACCTGGCTGCTCGATTTTGTACGCGCTCCAGCAAATATATCATGTTCTGTTGATAAGGATCCCAGAGTACACTCGCGTAGTCGAGAATAGGACGAACGTATGACGTGTACAGGACCTTTTTCACGCCTTCAGGGCACGCATGGAAAGCGCGAGCCAAAAATGCAAGGGTTCTGTTGGCTTTATTTGCGGTTTTTATTATGTGTTCATTCCATGACAGGGTATCCGTAAAGTATACACCAAGGTACTTGGCCTCCTTTACATGCGGTAAACTGACATTGTTGATAACATAGGAGCTTGGCGAGTCTAGCTTTTTTCTCGAGAAACGAATGTAATTGCATTTCGTTGTGTTCAGAGCCATGCGCCAGGTGCTACACCATTCAGAAATTTTATTCAGATCAGATTGAAGAATTTTGATATCAGCTGGAGTGTCAATTGAGCGATAAACAACGCAGTCATCTGCATACAACCGTATTTTCGAAGTGATTCCTTCTGATATGTCATTGATGAAGATTAAGAACATCAAGGGGCCTAACACCGATCCTTGCGGTACGCCAGACGTGACAGGAACTGATGATGATTTCGAACCGTTGACAATGGTAAGCTGACTACGAGAAGAAAGGTAGCTTTCCAGCCATTTAGACACATTTTCAGGAAGACCAAGGTGGGCTAGCTTGTAGGATAGGCAACGATGACTGACTTGGTCGAACGCTTTTCTGAAGTCTAAGAACACGCAATCTACCACGGATCCTTTATCAATCGCGGACACAAGGTCGAAATGGAATTCGACCAGTTGTGTCTCACAGGAGAAGCCCTGGCGAAATCCATGCTGGTTCTGGAAAAAATAGCTGTGCTCACTGAGATGTTTAGCTATGTTGCTATACAAAATATGCTCCAATATTTTTGATGCTTCGCATAACAGAGAAATTGGGCGGTAATGTTCAACATTATTTTTAGATCCTTCTTTATGAACCGGTACAACGTTTGCAACTTTCCATTCGTCTGGAACTGTTCTCATTTTCAGTGTAAGTGTGAACAGACGATGGAGAAGGCGACTCATGGGGCGTGCACATTCCTTCAAAACGCGGTTAGGTATCATGTCTGGCCCGTTTGCTTTGCTGGGCCTTATGGCGCTTAGGAGGTGGAAGATTCCTTCTTCAGAGAGCGAAATTGCGCCCATCGGTTGCATTACTTGGTGAACATCTGGCAAAACGGCATTATCTCCGGGCGAGTCTGCCCGAAACACTGATTTGAAGTAATTATTTAGGACGACAGCTTTGTGTTCATTGTCCGTAATAGTTCCGTCCACCGTAAGAAGATGCGGTATACCTATATCTTGTTTACGATTACTCTGAATAAATTTCCAAATTGATTTGCTGTTATTTTTTATGGACTCTTCCATACCCTCAAAAAAAGTTTTTTTGGCTTGACGAATTTTGCTCTTGAAAGAATACTGAAGTCCGGAAATTTTATTTAGGATGGCAACTGATTTGACCTTGCGAAAACGAACGAATAAGCGGCGCGTTTTATTAATAATGTGGCGAATTTCACGCGTCATCCATGGTTGGTCCCTTCGTCTCTTAGAGCTAAGTATTTTCGATGGGACGTGTTGCTCAATCAAAGTTAAGACTTTCGATCTCAGGAGCAACCATGCATCACTGACGTCATGACGACTGCATTTTGCGTCAAACGTGGGGTAAAAAAGGTCTAGCTCATCTCGGATTGCGCCGTAATTGCCTTGATTGTAGAAATACACTTTTCTTTGAGACTGCTTACTTTTATGCCGATGCAGATACTTGAGAGAAGATATAACTATTTTGTGGTCGCTTATGCCAGGTACACATGTAGTATCCTTTACAATGGTGGATTCATTTGTGAATAGAAGATCCAAAACGCTGGATGAGCCTGAGCACACCCTTGTCGGCTCTAACACATGCTGAGATAGGTTTAAGCCGTTTACGAAGCTTCCCAGGGCGTCGTGCAATGCTGAGTGGGCGAAAAATGTGGGTTCTTCACGATTCCAGAGTACATCCGGATCATTAAAGTCACCTCCTAGCGATATAATATCATTTTGTGTCGTCATAAGTTCTTCATACAGATTTACTATGGGCTCAGCGTTCACACCGGGTGGTCTGTAAAATGACCCTATTGTAAGCGTTCTTCCGGTTGACAGCGAAATCTTGCACAGTGCGACTTCACATGTTCGACATGAATTTTCTATTGGCCAACTTGGTAAGTCATTTCCAACTAGCACGAAAACACCCCCACCATGCGTGTTTCTGTCAGTTCGGTACACAGTGTATCCCAAAGGAAAGACGTAGGCATCTGGCACAGAATCATCGAGCCAAGATTCGGTACCAATGATGATGTTAGGGCGATACAATGATGTAACAAAAGCGAAATCATCAACTTTATTTTTGACACTGCGGCAATTTATCACCATCACTGTTAGGTCAGCATCAGTGCAATTTCGGAGCTTCTTGGGCCCTTCTAGCTACGAGTTGCAGCGTACGACTTCTTTGCTATCTGTTTCATATCTGTAGGTCTTATTGTCAATGGAAAGACGGTTGAAACGAAGCTTAAAAGGGCGCTTTTGTTGTTTGGCGTATGCAATAAGTTGTTTTCTTTCCGCACGCACACGTGGCGAGAAATCTTCACTGATAGAATAACCAGTATCTTTCAGCTTGCGACCCTGCGACAAGATATTTTGCTTGGTTTTGTAGGAAGAGAAGCAAGCAATAAGCGGACGTGGTTTGCTTGTATTGAAACATCCTACGCGGTGCGCACGCTCTATGTCGCGATCATTTAGTCGCACACCAAGAACATCGTCACATACCTTGCGTATTTGCGCCTCAGCCTGGTCCCACGTCTCGTGTTCAGTGTCAGCAATACCATACACGACAAGATTACAACGTCTACTGCGATTTTCTAGATCATCACAGCACCTAGTCAGGTTTGACAGTTCTGTTGTCATGGACTTAAAGCAAGGCTGAACCAGTTTCACGTCCGATTTAACGGTCTTTAGCGACAACAACTCCTCTTCTATTGCACATTGTTTATTGGTAATAGTATCTAGTTTCTGCTCAAGTTCGGCCTGCTTGCCGTGCATGGCGGCGACCTCGGTTAGCACCTGCTGCTGTTTTATCTCAAGGGAGGAAATAACATCGACAGCTTTCATAAGTTTCTCAATCTGCTCATCTGTCAGTGGTCCAGGGTTTAGCTCTACATCACCTGATAAAAGCAGGAGTAAACGTGTGACAAAAAGTTTGGCAAAAGAACAAGCAAACCGAACACTTTCAAGGCAACAAGAAAAGAGAATCAAGGGGGATGGTGCCGACAGCAGACGATGTCTCTTCGCATTAGGAACGGTATGGTATGATACACCAACCTGAAGAAGAACGAAGCGTAAGCGCATGCTGCTCGCGTCGGCACAGAGTCCCACTGGAGAAAGGCGGCTCAGCTGCTTTTGTAGTTGAAGGTCAGCCGGTGCTGCCCTCTGACCGTTGAGACTGTTCCGCGCTGTCAGGCACGGCGTGGCAGATAAGTCCAAAACTTGATGGGCTCTTTCCATTCGTGGCCCTTGCTCAGCAGACGGGGCTGCAGCCAGGCACCAGTGGTCATCTTGGGCGGGTAGCGGTGATCCAAGAGCGATCGTTACTGCGATCTGAAGAAGAACGAAGCGTAAGCGCATGCTGCTCGCGTCGGCACCGAGTCCCCAGTGCCGACGCGAGCAGCCGGGGTTTCCCGAGTGCGCGGGCACCCAGATGAGCTCAGCGCTGCGGGAGAAGGGGGGGGGGGGGGGGTTCGGGGTCAATATGTGGAAGGTGGCAGGGTGAACTTTGCCCCTAGCATAATTTAGCAGTGCAGTTTTAGAGTCACTCAGGATGTAGGTAGCACTGGAGCTGCCGAGCGCTAGCGCTATAGCGATCTCTTCCGCTTCCTCTGGGTCCGTTCCCTGGGGTAGTTCCCTTATTATTGGAGGTGTTTTCAGTGTGTAAGCCACCGCTGTGGCTCCGTGCTGATCGCATGCAGCATCTACCCATATTGCGTTCTGTTCATCGCCGTACCGTTTATGAAGGGCTGCTGCTCTGGCTTTCCGCCGCTCGCGGTTTTGGTCGGGGTGCATGTTACGAAGGAGCGGTCGAATGCGTAGCGTTTGACGAATTTCTGTAGGAAGGGCTTTTAGGGAGTCATGATTAGCAGGGATGCGAATTTCGAGTTTTGAAAGTATATGCCTCCCGGTAGAGGTACTGGCTAGTCGGAGATATTGTGCCTGTAGGTGTGCTACGGTTAGTTCTTGTATGGTGTTATGCATGCCTAACTCCGCCAGTCGTTCGTTACTGGTGCTTTTGGGCAGGCGCAGCGCAGCCTTGGTAGCTTGTCTGATTATAGAATTTATTGTTTGGGTTTCGGTTATATTGAGGTTGACGTGGGGGTAAAGTACAGTACTCTACTCATGGTATACGCTTGTACTACTCGCAGAGTATCTTCTTTCCGCAGGCCGTGAGCTTTATTTGTTACTCTGCGTATTAGCTGCGTGGTAGCTGCTAGCGTGCTCTTTAGGCGTTTGATGGTTTCGGTATTTCTCCCATCTTGTTGCAGGTAGAGGCCAAGGATTCGAATGGTGTGGACCTGTGGGACCACCCTATCCTGTAGGTAGATTCTAATAGGAGTATGATACGTTCTACCCTTTGGCGGGATCAACAAAAGTTCAGATTTTTCCGGTGAGCAGGCGAGGCCTACCTTGGTGACCTCTTCCTGTATTACCATTGCGGCTGTTTGCAGTGTTTCTTCGATTTGCGCGTCCGATCCATATGTAGTCCACAGGGTGATATCATCCGCGTAGAGGGTATGGTCAAGATGGGGAATTTGCTGTAGCTTCGGCGCGAGCGGAATAAGTACTGCGTTAAAAAGGAATGGGGACAGCACTGAGCCTTGCGGTGTGCCTACGTTCGCTAGTGTGTAGCGGTGTGTACGAAGGTTGTCTACGCACATGCTGGCCGTTCGGTTTTGCAGGAAAGCCTTTATGTAGTTGTATGTTCGTTGGTCAACTCCTAGGTCTATCATGGCCTTTAGGATGGCCTGGTGCGTGACGTTGTCGAAAGCCTTCTTGAGGTAAATCGCCAGTACCGCTTTAGTGTGCGCAGGTATGAGGTGATCCAGAATAGCTGTTGTGAGTTGCAGCATGGCATCTTGCGTGGATAAGCCCGATCGGAAACCAATCATTGAGTGTGGGTATTGACTAGTGTCTTCCATGTGACCGTGCAATCTAGCTAGGATGACTTGCTCAGAGAGTTTGCCTAGGCTGGAGGTAAGGGAGATGGGGCGCATATTTTCTGGGGTAACTGGTTTGCTAGGTTTCGGTATTAGTATGACCCTTCCATGTGTCCACTCCTCTGGCAGTGTGCCGCTCTGCCAATGCTTGTTGAAGATACCGGTAAGTTCTTGCAGGGAATTGTCGTCTAGGTTTCTAAGAGCGGCGTTTGTTATGCGATCTTCGCCTGGCGTGGTGTTGTTGAGTCTATGAAGTGCTGCTCGGACTTCTTGTATAGTTATGTCGCTGTCTAGTTCATTATTTGGTGGGCCGGCGAAATCCGGCAGTGGAGTGGAAGTGCCCGGCGAGGTGTGTAGGCTCTTCAGTTTCTGTAGTAGCGCCTGCGCGTCGTATTTATGGTTGTGTGTTAGTCGAGCGACAAGATTTCTAGTGTGTTGTTTACTTTTCATGGGATCAATTAGATGTTTTAAACGATTCCACGCTCGAGCGGTACTGAGATTGCCTCTGAAACCCTCACATATCTGCTGCCAATTCTGTCTACAAAGTTGTTGGCTGTAATCCTGAATTTGCTGTGCCAGCTCAGATATCCTGCTTTGGAGCTTCTTGTTGCGTTTTTGCTTAGCATATCTTTTCATGAGACTTTCATGCGCTTCTATCATATGCGCCAATTTTGAGTCCATAACTGGAACTTGCTGTTCTGGGCTGTATTCCTTGGTGCACGCCGCTTGGTCCTCGAGGACTTGTGCTGTCCAGGTTAGCGCATCCACCGGCCCTGTTTGTTGGTTTGTTTCCCGCCGTTTTCTAAATTTATCCCAGTTGATTAATTTATGCTCTATTCTTTTTCGAGGCGCTTGGGGACCTGAGACTTGAACTTCGATAATATAATGGTCACTGCCTAAAGTATGTGTTCTATCCCATTGAAGGTTGTGGATGCGTCTGCCCATCGTGAGATCCGGACTTGTGTCCATCATTCCTGTTGTACCTTGTCTGGTGGGGCAGTCGAAATCATTGTACACCGTGAGCTGGGACTGTTGAGCTTGTGTCATGAGAACCTCCCCTCTGCCAGAAGTTCTCTGGTATCCCCAATCGATGTGCGCGCAATTAAAGTCTCCGGCCACTATTATTGGTGTTTTATTTGCCGCTGCGGTAATTTGCGCTATTAGGTGAGCGCAGCGCGTTGCTTCCATACTCGGCGGATTATATATATTGGCGATGAGTAAGGAATCCTGTTGAATGTCGAGTGGGATAATTTCAAGGACTACGTTTTGTACTATGTGGGAGAATGAAAGTTGAGTATGCCTTATGAACCGCTTGATAAAGGTGGACACAACCGGAGTAGTATCGTTTGGTGAGTGATAAGCAGTATATCCTGGGAGCGATATGCTTGTTTTAGGGTCCTGTAGCAGAATTAGGTCTGGTGGGTGTTCCTCATTTAGTATGAGTTGAATTAGCGCTTCTCGCTTACGGCGTATGCTGCGACAGTTCCAGTGCCAGTTTTAAATGGGGAGGAGTCTTAGAATTAGATGAATCACCTGCCATTTTGCTGCCCAGAAGTTTGGGAAGTGGAGGGGGGATGAGTGGTATGGGGTAGGGGCACCGCCTGCATTTGGTTGGTTGCCTCCGCCACCATTAGGCCCATCTGTGTCCTGAGCTGGGTACTGAAGGTATCTAGCTTGTTCTCTAAAATTTTGAAGCGTTCGTCAATGAGGCTGTCGATCCGAGCTTCGAGAGTTGGGAATCGAGCCTCGAGTGTTTGCAGGCGCTTGTCTAGGAATTGCTGAAATTCATCGCGCATCTGCTGTTGGAAGTGTGCTAGTTTCGCTGTTAATTTTGCCTCAAGTTTGGCTTCAAACTGAGCCTCCATCTCAGCTGTTTTGTCTGATTGCTCCAGCTCTGTCGTTTTGGCTGATGGCGGATGAACGTCTTTTCTTTTTTGTAGGTGGGGTGGAGGTTGAGGTTTCTGCGGGAGATGAACTCTGGGTTTCTAGGGGTAAAGGGTGACCAGCGGGTGGGTGTGAGGGTTGGGTGATGGTTTGGGTGACGGGTGATGGGTGGGGTTGGGTGATGGCCTGTCGCAAGCTTCTTACCTCCTCTCGAAGACGGATCATCTCCTCGTCCCGGGGGTCTGGTTTGCGGACGATTCGTTCTGCCCGATTCGTTCTGCCCATCTTGGAAAATGTTCTGGGTGTAGTTGGCGTCTTCAGGTTGTTTGCCTGTTTACCGGTGGCTTCGTTGTTTGTTGTCGCTTCGTTGCTTTACACCATCCTGTTCCTGTAAGGTGCTCTCCGCCGCACAGAATGCATCGGGGCACGCACTGACGTGTTTTGTCTTCTCCGTGATCTTCACCGCATCTTGGACATCTCGGTATTTTCGGTTCTGGACACACATCATATCTGTGTCCTGGGGCGCGACAGTTCGTGCAGGCCTCTGGTTGCGCCCTATATTGCGTGCACAGGTGTACTCCCCCATAGTAGATGATTCTACGGGGGATGGGTCCCTGGGCAAAGGTTATAAGGATGGATTTAGACTTGCCCATGCGTCTTGCTAGTAGAATGCCTGCTTCCGGATTTCTCTCTTGTAGATCTTGCAGAAGCTGTTCTTCCGTTTCATCCCAAAAAGCATTCGATATCACGCCTCTTACTGTGTCCGCTGCAGGAACTATGTACGCTGCCACCCCATACGCTTTTGCGTTTAGGGTAATGCTTCTGATTTTAACCAGGTTAAGGGATGCTTCCTGGTTAGTGGTGGCTACTGTGCACGTGTTGTTCATTGGGTGCACGCGTAGTTGCACTTCTCCCTTCTCCCCTCGGTATCTTCGCCGTTTCGCAGAGGCAGCGGAGCAGCAGCTGCGGTTGTATGTTGGGTAAGAATAGGCCTCCCTGTGAGCGGAAAACTACCTTAATCGCATGTTGTGGCAGTGGAGCCATTTAGCGACTTTTGCGCTTCACTTGCTGCGTTGCACGCAAGTGCGCCGGGTTCGGGCGGTACGTCGGACGCCACGTCGACGCGGGGAGCGTTTCGGTGCGTTCCTCGGATGCCTTCTGTTTTCCGCGTACCCCGTTTGTATCTTCCATTCTGGCTTTTGACTGGGACTTACCTTGATAGGTTCCGATGATCTTAGTCCAGTCTGCTGGGTCGTAGTCCTCTTCTCGGAGGGTAGTTCCTTCGACTTGTACTTCCATCATCGTGGGCTGCCGGTGATTCGCCGAGCTAGGACTCGCGCCTGGCATGGCGTGGCCTGTACGGCGTGTCGGTCTTCTCTGTCCAATAAGTCACGTTTGCTGGACGATATGGTCGCCAAACTTGGTGAGTGGCCTCCACTCACCTTCGCGTAGCTACACGGCAAGTTTCTTGAAACGAGATGACAATTTACCAGAAGGGCAGCATCGGTCTCACGGAGCCGATGTTGCATGCGTCTGCACTCGCCCGTTACCTGGACGCGTCTTCGAGGAAAGAGACGCCTACTTCTGCAGCCCTTAAGGGAGCACGGCGCAGAACGCGCGTTTGTTCTCCGCCGTGCGTTCACTCCCCGTGAAAGCGCGCGCCCCTCGCGCCCTTTCACTCGCACATGCAGCGTTCGGCACGCGGCGACGATTTCATCTCCATTGACATCATACGGAACCTCATGGCGACGGCGACGGCAGAAATCTGCTTTTGAGTGTCCATATAATTGCTATCGCAATAAAAGAAATATCTGATATTAGGAAAGCACTCGAGGGGGTCATTCGTGAAAACGCGACACAGAGAGGAAATCCGGCGCCTCCGCATAGAAAATAAGGAACTTCGTCAAAACAAAGGGCAAGAGACCAATCCCCCGACAACTTTGGGAGGAGAACCAGCAAAATGCACTACAGGAGCACCTCCAGCAAAGAGCAAAAATACTGAGGAATCTAGCACAGATGATATAACTGAGAGAATTGAAAAGATCGAGAGCATGATAACCAAACTGGCCGAAACCGTACAAAAACAGTATGTAGGCATACAAGTACCACTAGAAAAAATGCAGCAGATTATTGAAGGAATCGATTCTCGGGTTACAATGCTTGAGAACATGCAAAAAAGTGGACGTTCGACGAGAATAGGACCGATAAAAATCTACCAACCCTACGATAGGCCTGCGGGTACCGACGTCACTAGAGCCCCCGGGGAACTAGTTCCCAGTAAACATGGCGTCACGTAATCATTACAAAATTAGGCAGTGGAACTGCAGGGGGTACCGTCGGAAACGGAGTAACCTTCAGCAGTTCATAAATAACAAGGAGGCGCCAGACATCATTACTCTGCAGGAAACGGGAGGAACAGCCAAACTGTCCGGATATAAAACGTATGGTACTTCGAGCGAGAAAACGCCCGTCTCAACTATAGTGAACAGAAATTTAGCGGTATTAACGCACGATACAGGGGTTTTAAACGTGGACCACGTCCTGATCGAGATAATCCCTAAACGACAACATCAGGGAAGTTTATTCGTACTAAATGTTTATAGCAGCCCTAGAAGCAACAAGATGAGGTTTGGAGAGTTAATTATTGAGAGTTAATTGGGAGAGTCACACAAACACTAACTATAGCCAATCGTCAGGCAGTGGTAATACTCGGGGACTTTAATGCTCCACACCAGTCCTGGGGGTACAAAAACGACACCGCGAAAGGCAGGAATCTATGGGTTGAGGCGCAAAGAACCCACCTTACATTAGTAACGGACCCACAAACACCCACCAGAATAGGCAATAGCGTCAGCATCGATACTACGCCAGATCTAACATTTATCAAAAACATGCCTGATGCCCATTGGACAAACATCCAGGAAAATCTTGGGAGTGACCATTACATTCTTGAGACAGTAATAAAAGCCGTCCCTCGCAAAGGAAAGGAAGATCCCTCACCATGGTAGAATGGGACCTCTTCCGACAAATACGGGCGGAGAAAACAAACGAAGATGGCGACACAATTGAGGATTTTGAGGTCTGGACACAGAATCTCCTCAATAGTGTAAAGAGAGCCACAAAGAATATACCAGACGAGGTTGGGCTAGAACAAGCAGATGCAAAATTGCTACACTTATGGGAAGCACGGAACAGTATAGCAACACGATGGAAACGGAAACGGCTCAGTAGAAATCTTAGGCGGAAAATGGCCGAACTAGACAGGGAAATCGAGAGACACACAGATAGATTGACGCGGCAAAACTGGAAAGCCACGTATAACAAAATGCAGAGAGAAGTAAACTCGGCAAAAACATGGAATATCCTACGGCACTTGATTGACCCTGAAAATGGCAAAATTGCACAAAGGCACAACATCAATAAGCTAACCCACCAATATGCAGGTGCAGAAACAGAATTACTGCAAGAAGTCCAATGACTATACATAGGCGACCTAGCGCAGACTCCCTTACCGCACTATATTGGAGAGGAAAACCTTGAATTGGACATGCCTATTACGGAAGCAGAAGTTAGACAGGCGCTGCAGGACCTGTGCCCGAAATCCGCCCCGGGTCCCGATGGTATCAGCAACAAAATGCTACGGAATCTCGATGATCCCTCTATAAAGGCGATTACCCAATACATGAACGACTGCTGGGAGAAGGGGGCTGTACCTCAACTGTGGAAAACAGCGCATATAGTCATGATCCCTAAACAAGGAAAAATGCTGAAGTTAGAAAATCTAAAACCAGTATCATTAACATCGTGTGCGGGAAAATTAATGGAACACGTGATACTGACGCATCTAGTAAGATACATGGACGACAATTACCTCTCACCGCACACGATGATAGGCTTTCGATGTAAACTTTGCACACAAGATATCATGCTTCAAATCCAACACCAAATTATAGACACAGCCTCAAAAATAAGAGACAACAAAGCCGTATTAGGCCTAGATCTTGCAAAAGCTTTTGACAACATTACACATGAAGCTATTTTAGGAAACCTCCAAGGATTAGGAGTTGGGAAACGGGCCTACGAATACATTAGAGACTTCCTATTAAACAGAAAGGCCCGAATTACGATCGGAGACATACATTCGGACGATATATGACTAGGGAGCCGAGGAACACCACAGGGATCGGTTCTCTCGCCACTACTCTTCAACGTGGCCGTGATCGGCCTCCCGGAGAAGTTGAACACAGTGGAAGGGCTACATCATAGTTTATACGCTGATGATATCACGCTGTGGGTCACAGAGGGCAGCGACGGATACATCGAGGCTACCCTACAAGAAGCAATACACAGAGTAGAGGAATATGTTGGCAGTAGGGGCCTTCAGTGCTCACCACAGAAGTCGCAACTCTTGATTTACCACCCACAACGAAGCAGCCGTAAAGACAACAGCATATCCCAAATACGACTAAGCGCGGCGGGCCAACAAATACTAGCAGTTGACAGTATTCGGGTACTAGGCATGCGGATACAAGCAAACAGGCGAAATAATGAAACGATAAAGGCTTAAGAAAGAGAGACGCAACAAACAATGCGCCTGATCGCAAGAATTGCAAACCGACACAGTGGGATGAAGGAAGCCAACCTAATTAAGTTAGTACAGGCTTTTGCTATTAGCCGAATATTATATGTGACTCCTTATCTGACCCTCCTCATGGCAGAAAAAGCAAAAATTGAAGCCTTGATAAGGAAAGTATATAAACAAGCGCTTGGAATACCAGTCAGTACACCTACGGAAAGACTACTTGCCTTAGGTGCACACAATACCCTAGATGAATTAATAGAAGCGCACAAAATGGCCCAATACGAGAGACTAGCTCAGACTGCTACGGGCAGGACGATACTTTATTGCCTTCATATAGGCTATGAAACGCAACAGGGAATCAAGATGGATATACCGCGAGAAATACGCGGAAGGATAAAGGTTCTACCGATTCCCAGAAACATGCTCCCGGAGAACGACGCGGGAAGGCGTGTGGAGAGGGCAATAGCCCTCAGAAATAAATACGAAAACATCAAGGAAGTGGTCTACATAGACGCCGCGAAATATCCAAATGAGCAAAAATGACTGTCGTAATCACTGATAAAGCAGGCAAGATGACAGCTGGCGGCTCACTACGAACGCACAGCGTAGAAACGGCAGATGAATCAGCCATCGCCTTGGCGATAGCTGCCTCGTCGGCTGGACACCTAATTAGTGACTCAAAAGCAGCAGTGCGAAATTTCTTAAGAGGGCGAGTATCGCCGGAGGCGATTAAGATTTTAACCAATTTAAAAGACTACAGACACATACAAATTATCTGGACACCTGCACATGCCTCCCTCCCTGGGAACGAGGCGGCTCACACATTGGCTCGAGAACTCACTAACCGAGCCAGAGAGCAGCCTCACCCAGAGATGAGACATGAGCGCATGGTTAGTTACAATGAAATCACCAAATATTATAGATTGGCGAGGGTTTGGTATCCCCCTGCCCACCCAACACTCAGTAAGCCGCATACGGTGGCCTGGCGCCTCCTTCAAACCAACACCTATCCGAATCCCGTGGCCTACAGCCGGTATTATCCAGATAAATATAAGGGCAAATGTCGGTTATGTGAAGGACGGGCGGATCTTAGACACATCCTGTGGGCTTGCCCTCAGGGGACTCGACAGGGCCGCAAAATAGTTAATGAGGAGCAGTGGGAGGCCGTACTACTCAGTTCTGACCCGGAAGTACAACTCTGGGACGTCCAGCTGGCTGAAGACGCCGCCAGGGCCCAAGGGCTTCTGGCCGCCGTTTAGGCGGGACCCCAAACCACTGGACCCAATAAAGTTATTTCTCTCTCTCTCTCTGCAAGGCGTCGCGTCAACAAGAATCCGTGAGGCACTTCTCTACGAGAGACCACCGTTGACGCTCAAGAAAGCGGAAGAAATTGGACGAAGCGTCGAACAAGTTCACAAGGAACTTGAAGTTTTCACCGGGTCTACTGTAAGCGTGTTTCTTCTCCGCGGCAAGATTGCGTCGCCAACCGTCGCCTTCCTCGCCCGGGTGCTTAAGATGGCGGTCCTCGCCAAGCTTCTTCCTCGACCAGACGAGTCCAAGATGGCGCCCGACGACATGACGGAAAGTCGCGATTTGGGGAAGCCTGCCAACAAGGCACTCGGCAAGAATTATCCAAGCCCAGTCAAGACGCCACTGTCCATTGCTACCGGTGTGAATCAACTCAGCACATAGCATTCGATCCAAGCTGTCCAGCTACGTTCGTGCAAAGAAATGGGACATTATGGATTAGTTTGCCGTTGACGGAACCGAACGCATCACGCGTCTCCAGCAAGAGCTCAGCTCGTTTCTTCTTCTGCTGAAACAGATTTATTAAGTATAGGTGCTTCAGTGCTGACAGTACAAGCACCACATGTCCGTCCGGCAATAATCTTCGTCGAAGTTCTCATTGGGAATTATTCAATCAAGCTTCTTGTGAATACATGAGCTACTGTGTCGCTGATGAGCAGCGCTACGTACGAGGAACATTTCAAGGTCTTCGCATTATGTCCTCGAGGTCTCCGACTCAAGAACTATTCCCTGCCAGAAATCTTGGATTCAGGACACTTTTCTGTGGTTGTAAAATATCGCAACAATTCTGCAGTTGTGAAATTTCACGTCACCGACGAAGTCACTTCTCTTCTGGGCCTTGACGCAATACAAGCCTTAGGCATCGACATTCATCGATCTTTCCTTTCGTGCCAACAAGTGACCGGAGCGCCGGCTGTTCCAGAAATCGTCTCCGTCTCTACCGCAAAACGCTCCAGCCGAATTCACTCATCTGTTCTAAGGCCAACTAGGACTTGTAAAGGGCTTGATCCATGACATTTGTCTACGACCCTCAGTTCATCCAGTTTCAACGAAACTACGTCCGCTACCTCAGGTTCTCCGGAGGTGAGCAAGTCTCCGCCAACTGCATCCTCTCGAATCAGCTGATATCATCGAACGTGTGTCAGCGTCCGAGCGGATCTCTCCACTCGTCGTAGTTCGGAAAAATGACAATACCATTCGACTCTGCGTCGATCTTCGAGAACCGCACAATGCGATCGTCGTCAACGTCTTTCCTCTTCCCAGGACTGAGTAACTTTTGCATCGACTGGCTGATGCTACTGTGTTCAGTACGTTGGATCTACAGTCCGCTTATCATCAGCTACTATTATCTGAGGAAAGCCGTGACCTTACCACATTTATTTACCACGAGGTCTTTCTCACTTTGCGCCATCCGCTTTTCAGCAGATCTTGTCATCTGGTTAAAAAGACTGTCCGGGTACATTACGTTACCTTGACGACGTACTTGTTTGGGGTCATACTTTCTAGTTTGAGCAATGCAGGCATGCAGTTGAATTACTAGTGTGCATTCAGTGTTACTGAAATAGCTTTCCTTGGCCATACGATTTCCGCACACGGCATTTTGCCGATGGAAAATAAAAGCAAGGCTATTGTATAGGCTACAGAGCTAATTGACAAGAAGGCTTTGCACTAATTTCTGCGCCTTACGGGATATCATGCAAAAATTTATTCCGCAGTATGCTGACATCGTAGAACCTCTAAGGAAAGTTCTAAGGCAAGGACAAGCTTTTGCCTGGGGCTAGGATACTGAATACAGCTTTTAGTATATTAGGTACTTCCTTCGCGTCCAGTACTGCGCATATTTGAACCGCATTTATCCATTGTTGTTACTGCCGATGCTTCTGACCTTGTTTTGGGAGCCGTCCTTCAACAGGGGAAATGCGGAAATCAGTTATTTACAATGGCTTTCGCATCTTGTACAATAACTTCCGCAAAACGACGGTACTCCGTACGCGGCAGTCAAGCATTAGCTTGCCTCTTCACTTCTGAGCATTGTCATGTTAACTTATGGGGTCGACAGTTCACCTTACATATTGATCACTAAGCTCTAGTTCCACTACTTTCCTCAAAGGGTTCGGGACAATGCCGCTAAGAATTTCACTGTGAAATGCAAGGTTACTTTACTACAATTTCAACATTGAGTATTGCAAGGGTGATGAAAATGTCACAAGCTGTTGCATTGTCGCGTCTTCCTATTCCTCCTGAAACTGAACCAGTGTTTGATGAGGAAGTGGTATATTTGCTTTCAGTATGCATTACAAAGGAAGAATTGCAGACAGCTTGCAAGACAAAATAGTCCATGTTTGGAAGAATGCTTCTGATCTTTCTCCAGATTTACAGGCATACGCATCCTTACAGTCTGAATTATCCTACATAAATAATCTTTTACGAGGAGATCGCAGTATTCCTCCAGCTTCGCTGCGTCATAAACTACTCTCAATCGCTCAAGAAGGTCATCTTGGCATTACTGAAACTAAAGTCAGACTTCGATGCACCTACTGGTGGCCTCACATGGATAAACAAGATTAGGAACTTGTGAAGAACTGCTTTGTTTGTCAACAAGCAGATAATTCGGCCAAACCTTCTTTCGCTCCTCTTCAACCTGTAAAATGGCCTCTGAGACCATGGGAAAAATTAGCCATAGACATCAGCATCATCATCAGCCTATTTCTGTCCACTGCAGGACGAAGGCCTCTCCCCATGATCTCCAATTACCCCTGTCTCACGCTAGCTGATTCCAACTTGCGCCTGCGAATTTCTGCAAGTCTTCTGCCGTCCTCGACTGCACTTCCCTTCTCTTGGTATCCATTCTGTAACTTTAACGATCCACAGGTTATCCATCCTACGCATTACATGACCTGCCCAGCTCCATTTCTTCAGCTTAATGTCAACTAGAATATCGGCTATCCCTGTTTGTTCTCTGATTCACACCACTGTCTTCCTGTCTCTAAAAGTTAGGCCTAACATTTTTCGTTCCATCACTCTTTGTGCGGTCCTTAACTTCTTCTCGAGCTTCTTTGTTAACCTCCAAGTTTCTGCCCCATATGTTAGCACCGGCAGAATGCAATGATTGTACACTTTACCTTTCAACGACAGTGTTAAGCTCCCAGTCAGGATTTGCCAGTGGCGTACCAACTATTTCTCGAGTGGGGGGGGGGGCAAACCGCAAACCACCTGCTCCTCTCCCTCTGTCTCTCTCTCTCTATCTATATATATATATATATATAGAATTGCTAATTACTATTATATTATCTGATAGAGCCCGGAAAAGGCGTCTGTTAGTTATTTTTATATGGCCTATTTATCAATCACAAATGGTGAACCATCAGGACCCGAGAAATTATTTTAATTTGCATTTATTTCTTGGAACTATACAAAATTTAAAGATGATGCAGGTACTAAGGCAATGAGTGCCTCACAGAGGTCCCTGATCCCGCAGTGTAGTAGTAGTAGGGCGCGCAATAATAAAAAACACATTTGCTAAAAACGATTTTAATAATGAGACAAAGAATTCTACTTGGTGTTGAAGTCTACAGCACGAATGTATCGCTAGTTAACGTAATAGTATTGTTGAGGTCATACGCAACAAAACACAATACACATAAATTACTTGGAATATTCACAAGAAAAAAAGACAGCAGATGTGTGCGACCTTGGAGAATTACTAACCCATTTCCAGCGAAGCTGTTTCTTTCGAGCAGTTGCAATAAATGTTTCAGTTTCTTGTAATTATATCGCATGCTTGAAAACGTTGCCCGTATATGACTGTTCAGTTTGAAACCATGCCCACATGTAATGTTTTGGAGCTCTTCGTGTTGGGATAAATTTTTAAAAAGCCAGTAATTCATCAACACTCATGTTACTTCGCCAGAACATTTACCATAGTGTGCCAGGGTAGCGGTCTCAATTCTTCTCCGCTCGTTAGACACACTCATAACGCTTTAGAGCACTTGAACAGGAAATTTATTGATTACCTATCTATTTTAAGCTTTACCTACACATCACCCATACCTGGTCCTTACAGTTACCAAAGATAAAGAAACTGCTTTTTTCGTTCAGTGAGAACACCAGGCGAGCCTAATATATCACGCAAGAAAAAGAAGAGAGTTCAAGAATTATTCGTAACGCTTCTAAATAAGCCACTAACGTTAGAACTTCGCGACACATTGCATTTAAAGTGCTGCTTATTCCTTCAAAGTAGAAAATTTCTGAAACGCAGAGTTCTCTTAGGACATTGGGAAACCTGGGTAAAGATTAGCCGTGGTTCAACGCCGTTAAACCAAGCTAAACCACACTGTTCAGCGCTATCAGCAAGTACCGCATCTGCAATTGCACCACAATACAACACACAGACGCTGCTCGGCGCGGCAGCAGCAGCGAGCGAATTGACCTTTATGCTGCGTCTCGCTTCAACGGGAACTAAGCGTCGAAAGCACAGCGCATATGAAGCTACCAGCACTCGGCGCACTTTGTCCACATCGCTTTCAAGATATGGGCGTGGCATACGCAGCCGCCGCCGGTAGTCCCAGTTTGACCTTTGCTGAGCTTGAAGGTCATATTTGCGGAACCAGGCGTTTTCTGGGTTTGTACCTGGAGTAGTAGAGCTCCAATAACTGTACTGTCATATTTTCAAATGCTTGCTTGCGATGTTTCAAAACTGTGTTTGATCAATACGCATTTACCATCGTACATAAACTTGGCGTGTTGCTCCCCTTATGTTCGCAAAATTAGACCTCAGTTGTAATTATGCCAGTGCAGCAGTATAAGTTTAACACCGCTCGTAAAACACACTAATAACGCTATGGACCACTTGCATACGTAATTTACGGGAAAATGCGCATTTAACCTACTCATTTGAAACATCCCCTACACATTACCATCCATGCTCCTAGCTTTCCCCAGATATAAACAAGATACCTTGTTTAGCTCACCGAGGACACCGGAGAAACAAATTACTAATCTCATACGATGTACATTAAGCACATTGAGAAATAAGGGTTTAGTAATTATCTGCAGTAATTCCAATTAAAGCAGGAACGTGAACGTTCAGCAACGCATCTCACTCAAAATTCTACATATTCTGACAAAGTTTCAAGTTCTTATAACGTGCAGTTGTTTTATGAGTCTGGAAAACATTTACATTTGTAGCAGTATGGCACCCTGGAATACTTGAATGAGTAACTTTCTACAAGCTCTGTAAAGAACCTACACAGACCATTTATCGCTTTTCACTCAGAACATTGCTTCGTACTTCGAAGAAATATAAGCAACGTTCCTCGCATAGTTTGCCGAGGATACCGGGAAAAAACACCTAAATGCCGTGTATAACGCATAGAAATTGCGAGATGGTTGAAGAAACGAGCACTCGCCAACGAAAAAAGAAAAAGAAAAACGAGAATGTTTTTCACGTTTTTGCACCCCATACGGGTGCCTTGTTCACAATGAACGAGGTACATACCATGATGGTCTTTATTATATATGCCGAATGACGTAATGCGTTTGCGTATAGCTCAGGGGGAGCCCCCGTGTCCGGTCAATCGTGTGGGCCGTAGATTATATCCAAATGATTCAAGGAACATGCGGAATGATAATTTCTTCTCCTTTTCGATGACGATAGTCGATTTCCAATCAATACCGTGTCCTGTTTTTTTCGTGATGCTCTGGCAGCGCGTTTGACACAGTGTGCCACTTGGTTACATCATTGCGGTGCTGTTGTAGTCTTCCTTTTAAGTTCCCAGTTTCGCCTATATATTTCGAATTCCGCTTTTATACTACAGTGCTGTCGCACCAAAACTTGAGCTGAAGACTTCCTCGACAATGGATATCCCGACCAGCCTATAACGACGGAAAAACGGCGTGCTGCTAACCCTCCTGCCAGAGCAAGGACAACAAGACAGCGTGCTTCGCTTCCTTAGGCACGAGGGGTGAGCGAGTCATTTCAAGGTTTTTCAAAGGTTACGAAGTGCGAATCTGCCACATTTCTACAAGCAAATAACACAGCAACTCGTCAGATTCAAAGACCACCTCAAAAAAGAAATTACCCTGGCAACATTCTACAAAAATTCGTGCCAAGAGTGCCAGGCGTGCTATAAGGCGGAACTGGGAACTTCAAAGCAAGCCTACAACAGCGCCGCAATGATGCAGCCAAAGGGTACACGGTGTCAAGCGCACTGGCGGAGCCTGACGAAAAAAAATACAGTATTGATCGGCAATCGGCTTCCGTCACCGAAAAAAAGAAATTTTGCTTCAGCTGTGTTTTGTTGGAAAGTGTCGGCTTTCAAAAGTGGGGGGGGGGGGCAAAAGGCATACTTTGCCCCCCCCCACACTTTTGACAATGGGGGGCAAGTGCCGCCCCTGCCCCCCTGGTAGATACGCCTATGGGATTTGGCAATGCCTGCTGCATGTACTCCAACGCAATTGATTCTTCTGTAAATTTCTTTCTCATGATCAGGGTCCCATGTGAGTAATTGACCTAGATAAACGTACCCCTTTACAGACTCTAGAGGATGACTGCCGATCCTGAATTCTTGTTCCCTTGCCAGGCAATTGAACATTATCTTTGTCTTCTGCATATTCATCTTCAACCCAATTCTTACACTTTCTCTATTAAGGTCCTCAATCATTTGCTGTAATTCGTCTCCATTGTTGCTGAATAGGACAATGTCATCTGCAAACTGAAGGTTGCTGATGTATTCGTCATTGATCCTCACTCCTAAGCCTTTCCAGTGTAAGAGCTTGAATACTTCTTCTAAACATGCAGTGAATAGCATTGGAGAGATTGTGTCTTCTTGCCTGACCCCTTTCTCGATAGGCATATTTTGACTTTTCTTGTGAAGAACCAAAGGTGGCTCCGTAGACATAATTGGCTCTTTAGATCGCGCTCGACAGTAAGCACGTTTCTTTACTCATAGTTTACTATCATTCCAAGTGGCCTGACGTTGCTTTCATGTTTTCGGTCACGCCCGAGGTTATCATGCAAGCACTTATTACAATTTTCAGTCGTGAAGGTTTTCCTGACGCAATAGTGTCCCACAATGGGTCACAGTTTGTTTCCACTGAGTTCTAGAACTTCGTAAAGGAGAGATGCATTTAGCATTTCCTGTCTTCTCTTTACTATCCTCAATCAAACGGCCAGGTAGAGAGATTGAACCCTGTCCTCAAAGAGTTCAAACCGGCTGTGTTATTGGAACACCGTGACCTTAGGCCTGCAGTCTTACAATAGTTGGTAATTTATAGGTTTACGCCACGCATCACTACAGGCGTCTCTCCGGCTATGCTGCTCCATAATCGTCAACCGAGGACTCGACTGGAGGTCGAGTCCTCGGTTTCCACAGAATTTCCTTCTCCATAGTTACGCCAGGAAGTTCAAAAACGTGTGCTACAGAAGCAGGAAAATGTCAGAACGTACGTGAACCGTCGTCGTGGAACAAGAATTCCTCAGTTTCAACCAGGAGATCTTGTACGAGTACGAAATTCGCGTAAGTCTGATCCTAAATATACACGTCCTTTCAAGATGCGTAGCAAAATAGGTCGATACACCTTCCAGCTTGAGAATGGAAAGCGTTCGAATGTTTCCAGACTGGTAAAATATCATGCTCATCCAAGTCCAGGAGTGGGCCGTCCAGCGGGCCAGGGCCATTGCCGAGGATCTCGGCAGATTTTTCTCCGGCTATGGAGACCTGGCTGCCTAGCCCCGGGCACCAACAGCCCTAACCGTTGAACAAATAAAGTTTATTCCTATCCTATACAAGGTCTTATAAAAACATACGTGAAAGGAGTAATTCCAGTGATTTATCATCTCTTGATGATGGTTTCCCACCTTTTCTTCTTGTTCCTTGACTTTCCTCCCGTTTCACAACCGTCACTTGGTTCATCTCCCGCAGAAGGAATCAGTCGAGCTTCCGTGTGACTTTTCGTCTCAGCCGGACGCCCCTAAAGAGTCTCAGGACAACAGTGCACAAACTTTTGGCTCATCATCAAAGAATGATTCTTTTACTCCTCCTTCTCTACCAGCGTTAGTCCTCCGTTAGTCTTCCGAAGGACGATGTCCCCAAATAGTACTACTGTCTTGCAAAATTTATGCATTACTGGTGAGATCGTTCAGGTTGCTATAAATATCACGTTTTCTCCACAGAACTTTGTCTCCAGGTGTGTTTCGTGGATCTCGTTCTCGAAGGCTATGAGTTCCCACTGTGATTTCAGAATGCTGTTGAACTTCTGATTCTCTTTCCGTTGCTGTTCCTAGCGTGGTAGGAACTTCGTTTGATGCGAGTTTCTCTTTGTTTATACGTCTACAGAGGTTTGTCCTACCGTGTGAATTCGGCCTCTTACGCCAAAAAATACAAATGTCTGGTAAATTACATGTTTGGTTAGGTTTTACACGGGGTTTTACACGGACTCACGTCGTCCAGAATCCGTTATGTCTGCTTAACCGTGCGCTAAGCAAAATTCCCAATCAAAATGGTCGTGCAACCGAGTACTCTGATTCAGGCTCAGAGTGAGTGTGGTATACATTTGTCTCTCCAAGCAGGTCACACGACAGTCCACATTTCTTCCTTATTTCGTGCAAGCTTCTTGTGCAAGACTACCCAATGACGGGTATTTCAGACATTTTTGCAGTGTATACATTTTGCTGTGTTTACATTTTTGCAGTGTCTTCATGTACTGTTGTGCATTCTTCTGTGCTAGAGTTACTTGCTTCATGTTCTTTAGAAAAAAAGGGGAACCAAAGGTTACTGTTTAAACTTATGTCTTAAAATTAAGGTACCTACAGTTAGAGATGATGTTTTCTAGTGTATATAGTGTGTGCTTAGTGCATTTCTGTCCATTTCTGAAGTGATATTTCCACAATGTTTAAAAGTTCCCTATCCAATCCACCATACGGTGCTTAAACGTAACATACAGTCACGAAAGTGTCTTTTACCTGCAAATATATCTGCATTTCCATTGCATTTCTGTCTGAATTGGCCTTTGCGATGCTTGCGCATTTAGATATTGTATAACTACGTAATTTTTCATTTTGTTTTGTAAACGTTGTGCCTCATGCCATTTATGCTTTTTTGGCGGGGGAAGATACTTTCAGGCTTTTTTTTTAAGGAAGAGCTGATGTTGTGTTCTGCCTTGTTTCGGTTTCGAATTGAGCACTGGCGACCCGCCGCGCCTAGTCTTGTAATCAGCATTCGCTCTGATTTCTTCTCGCTCTCCTAATAAACCGAGTCGCCGTCTGGTCCCCAAAGGTAGAAGTCGTCTCTTTTCACTGCGGCACTCAGTGCCCCGGCCATTGAGCCTCACCACGTAGGTCTCGCGTCCGGCCGCCTCGCCGTACGAGGCCCGATACCACTGACGGCAAAAGTGTCGGATCACGAAGCTGCAGTCAAAATGAAGGCACCATGGCGGCGGCATTACGATGATGGTCTGACAATGGAGGTATGATAGCAACTATCTGACGACGACGGCATGACAAGAGCAACATAATCGCAATTCAATAGCAACAGTATGATTAAAATACAACTAAAAAGAGAGATAGACGTCGATGGAAGGACGAATACGGTATGACGACAACCATATGGCGACAATAGGATGACGTAGCTGAAGGGATGCTTTAAAATGACAGCGAGATGACGACGGCATACCGACGGCCTTGTGACGAGCATATCGTGAAGACGGCAAGACGAGAATCGGATGACAAGGCTGAGATGACGATGCAATGACCACGACGGCGTCACCAACGCGGACACTTACCTAGTTACGCAAACATTTAGACAACTTGGACCACAGCGTCAAAATGGTGGGCGTGACGACTACAGCATGACGAGAGTCAGATAACGAAGCTGGAAGGTAACGATTGAACAACCACGACGGCGTCACTATGGTGGTGGGACAACGAATACATGACGACAGAATTACGAGGGCAGCGTAACGACAATGTCATGACGACTGTCGGATGACAAAGTTGGATTGACGCCGATGCAATGATCATGACGGTATCAAGGCCACGTACTCATACTGAGTGGCCCGGTCTATTAGACAACCTGGGTCACTGGAGCAGATTAGAAAGCGGGATGATGACGGCATGACTAAAAAATCATGAAGCTGGAATGAGGACGATGGAGCGGCCACGGCGGTATCACTACCAGGTTCACATGAGCAGTGGCCAAGCAGGTAGACAACTTGGGCCACTGGATCGGCGTAAGACGCAAGAGGACAGACAGACAGACAGACAGACAGACGGACAGACAGACAGACAGATAGATATATAGATAGATAGATGGATAGATAGATAGATAGATAGATAGATCGATCGATATATAGATAGATGCATAGATAGATAGATAGATAGAAAGACAGATTCAAAACGGCTGAAGTAGGCAAAGAATGCTATTCGCAGAAATAAAATTCGGCCAGCATCGCAATTGAGATGTGAAGACTCTGGATACAGCGGAACTGGTGGTCTTCACTAGCTTTACCTTGTTTTTTTCTATAGGTTTAAATTGAAGTTTTCTATCGCTTTACCTTCCACTCCATGCTTTCATATTGCGTCATATTGTCGATCGGCAGGGGCTTTCCTGGCCCGCAACTCGGGATCTTCAGCTCTCCTTTGCCTTTTAGCTTCGGCAGTCCTCGGGCGGAATTCCGGTGCTTCTCGACGCCGCTTGACGCACTCACGATTGGCTTCTTGCTTCCTTCGCCGATGTTCCTCTTCTTCCTCGGGAGAGAGCACTTTCTTAGGTCTGCCCATCTTATTGGTAGATCGGACACTAGACAGTCGACAGTTTTAGGAGAGCGCCGGTTACACTGCGCTCCACTTAGATTTCAGGTTCTGAGATACTGCAGGGAACTGCGTAGATTTCGCATTTGATAAGCGCGTCTTGCCGAGAGGCGAGCGACGCGCTATCAACCCAGCTGCAAAATGACGAAGAGGCCAAGTAGACACGCTGTCACGCTCCGCTCAGTTGGCTTTGCAGCGGAGCGATTGATGTGGTCTTCGTTCCGCTGACGGTATGAGCGTTGTGCGCAAGCGCAATAGCGTTCCCGCTAAGTGGTTGTGTGGCATTTGCTAGCATATTCCGGTCTGAGCGGAGCGGACAACAAGCGCTCAGCTAAAACGCTCTAGCTGGTACTGACCTGACGCAGTCGAGCGCACGCCGTCTCTCTCAAGTAGAACACCTGCACGTCAGAGCTTACGTCATCACTAGGCGCAGCCAATCCCCGACACGTGCCTCCCCACGCGAACATCTGCGCCTCCACGCGCACTCCCGATTGGCTATCCTCCTCACTCCTCTATACCTCGCCGCCACAGCTGCTCGTCGGCTCCTTGCCTTCTCGCAACTTCCGATAAGTGGTTCTTGAGGGAAAGGGAAAGGTTGGCGCTATCTTCTGCAGCCCTTGAGGGAGCACGGCTCAGCGCCATCTCGCAACTTCCCCTCACACTACTTTGCCTAGCATTTTCCTCCTCTCCCCTTAGCGGCGCCGAGTTTTGAGCGACGCCCGGCACGGCTGTAACTCAAGCTTAAACAGCTCCGCTTTTCAAGCAACTGCAGTAGCGAGTTGCAAAGTATCGAATAAGGAAAGAGTTACGGCTGGCCGGAAACCCTCACTAACTCTATCACGCATGCGAACAACCTCCGATAATTATTGGCTTTTCAGCCTGCATTTACGACGTATGTTATTCCCTGCCCTACGATGCAATTGTCGTGGGAACTGTAGAAAAAAACATAAAGAAGTATGGCAACCCCAGGTTTCAGAACTCATGGAGGATGGGCGATGGGCAAATTGATAAATGACCTTTATTTCTGCATTCGCACGTCTAGTTCAGGATGCCTGTACCTACAAAAAGAAGGCGCCCGCATAAATTCGAGTACAGCGTCCGTGCTGAGGGAGCTTTTCTGCCACAATACGACAGGAACCTGAAAGTCGAACTACGAAGAGCCGCAGTGTCCAAGGTAGTCAGGGATGTAGACGACTGTCGGTTTCTTTTAACAGCGGAGCTGTTTAAGCCGGGCATAATGTTTCTTCTGAATCGAAAAATGTGGGCCGATCCTGGCGGCTGTGCAGAAAGAGTCCAAGCGCAATGCCACATACCCCTGTGTACTAGCGAACTGAGCCTGTCTGAGTCTAGTGAAGCCTGCTTGGGACTACTGCACTGCACGGGCCGATTTTTTCAGCCCGGGCCCGGCCCGGGCCCGTTTTTACGTTGGGCTGCCCGCCCGTGCCCGATCAAAACTTTTATGGCGAGACCCGGGCCCGGCCCGGGCCCGGCAATAATATACGTTACTCGCCCGGCCCGGCCCGCCACCCCTTTACCTTAGGCCCGAGCCCAGCCCGAGCCCGACTCGAAACCGGCCCGAACCCGGCCCGAGACCGAAAAATAATGTTTTTCAGGGTTGAGACGCCCGAGAATAACTCGCTGCACATTACATGCACATCACCAGAAAGCCCGAGCCCGACCCAGGCCCGCGTCAAAACACCCGAGCCCGGCCCGGTACCGGGTCAAAAAGCACACGCCGTGCCCAAGCCCGGCCTGAGCCCGTGAAAAAACTGCTCTACCCGGCGCGGCCCGGCCTACGGGCCGGGCCGGGCACGGACTTTCGGCTAAGCCCGAGCCCGTGCAGTGCTCTAGTTGGGACAACTTAAGCTTCTACATCTACAACATCTACAAGGATTCCACAGCTACCTTGGTTCTCCACAAGAAAAGTAGAAAGTTGCCTATCAAGAAAGGGGTCAGGCAAGGAGACACAATCTCTCTAATGCTATTCACTGCATGCTTAGAAGTATTCAAGCTCTTAGTCTGGGAAGGCTTAGGTGTGAGGATCAACGGCGAATATCTCAGCAACCTTCGGTTTGCAGATGGCATTGTCCTATTCAGCAACAATGGAGACGAATTACAACAAATGATTGAGGACCTTAATCGAGAAAGTGTAAGAATTGGGTTGAAGATGAATATGCAGAAGACAAAGATAATGTTCAATATCCTGGCAAGGGAACAAGAATTCAGGTTCGCCAGTCAGCCTCTAGAGTCTGTAAAGGAGTACGTTTATCTAGGTCAATTACTCACAGGGGACCCTGATCACGAGAAAGAATTTACAGAAGAATAAAATTGGGTTGGAGTGCATACGGCAGGCTTTACCAAATCTTGAGTGCGAGCTTACCACTGTCGTTGAAAAGAAAAGTGTACAATCATTGCATTCTACCGGTGCTAACATATGGGGCAGAAACTTGGAGGTTAACAAAGAAGCTCGATAACAACTTAAGGAGCGCATGAAGAGCGATGGAACGAAACATCTTAGGACTAACGTTAAGAGACAGGAAGAGAGCGGTGTGGATCAGAAAACAAACGGGGATAGCCGATATTCTAGTTGACATTAAGCGGAAGAAACGGAGCTGGGCAGGCCATGTAATGCGTAGGATGGATAACCGGTGAACCATTAGGGCTACAGAATGGATACCAAGAGAAGGGAAGCGCAGTCAAGGTCGGCAGAAAACCAGATTGGATGATGAAGTTGGGAAATTTGCAGGCGCAAGTTGGAATACGCTAGCGCAAGACAGGGGTAATTGGAGATCGCAGGGAGAGGCCTTCGTCCTGCAGTGGACATAAAATATAGGCTGTGATGAGGATGATGATGAAGCTTGTCAGTCATCGACAGGCAATCGATAGCCAATCAATAGCTAAGCGATAGTCAATCAATAATCAATATATTCTGGAAGATGCTGGGGATGACGTGGAAGTGCTTAGCCTAGCCCAAATATGTGATGTAGCGTTCGTAACTAGTACGGCTATAGAAATGACATGAGCTCAGTGAGACGGGTGTCGTCCGCCATTTAATCTCACTTCCTCCCTGTCACTTCTTCCCGTAACCCCCCTCTTCGTCTTCTTTCATGCCTCCAGCGCAGACCGCTTCACTCTTCCGGACTTCTTTTGATTACATTTCCTGGTGCAATATTTGAAGGTGTTTCCAATAGAGGCGCACTCCGTTTGACCCGACACTCCAGTGTACCAGACGTTCTTCAATATTTTTGAATTTTGAATTTTATTGACTTTATTTCCCACAAGGATACAAAAATGATGAAAATACATGAGAAGCATCTGGATCCTTAGCATCAAGCTAATTTGGATCCATACATGAATAATAATAGAGATTTAAATTTGTGCAATATCAATTTCAACAGTTGCGTGTTTATGCAGGTAGCAGACATCTTGTATTGTAATTATAATTCAACGTTAATACAGGCCTTTGTAATGATGTTTCAGCTTAACAAAAAAGTATTTCTTTTACGTGCACATGAAGACTGTTCCACAAAGTTCAACCATTGCTAGGAACCCGCCTTTTGCCATATACATTTTTACAAGAGGCTGCAGAAAGTTCCCGGCTTCGTGCTTTCTTTTTGGGAACCGGGAAGACATGAATGATGAGCAGTGAAGTGGACAATTGTTAGGGATACAGTTATACACCATAATTGTAGTTTTATAGTAGTTTATTAGCAGTTTAAGGGGCATGATTTTTATATTTGTTAAAAAGCAGCTTTGTAGGGGCTGCATAACTTGAACTTGACAGAAAACGAATTGCTCGCTTCTGCAGCACTACAAGTGCCCTTAGGTCAGATTCATACGTATGGCCCCACGACTCTATACAGTATGATAGCTGACTATGAAAAAAAGCAAAATAGATGGTTCTCAAAGTCGGTACATCGCAAAAGTGGCGACATTTAAATATCACAAAGCAGATACTGCTGAGATTTTTACATACCAAATCAATATGAATTTTCCAGTTTAAATGATGGTCTATTACAACACCTAAATATGCTATGCTATTCACACGTTCAATGGGCTCTCCCTCTACCTGAAGCACGATGAGTCTAAAGTTACAGCTTTGTGTGAAGAATGAATTAACATATATTTTGTCTTCTTTACGTTTAGTAGCAGCTTATTAGCATGAAACCAATTACTGATAAGCTTAATTTCTTCGTTAACTATATGAAAAGCGTGAGGCGTAGACTCATGTGCGCCAATGAGTGCAGGGTCATCCGATGACACTGAGTGCATGCAGTGTCATCCGTACATGACAAGAGTCAAATTACGCAATATCAACGGCAGATCGTTCACGTATAATGAAAATAATATGGGTGCCAACACTGATCCTTGGGGGACTCCCGTTGAGACCTCAGAAAAATCTGATTCGACATCGATAAATCATACCTTTTGTTGTCTACTGGTGCGATATCTTCTGAAAAATTCAAGACAGACACCACGCAAGCCGTAACGTTCTAGTTTCTGAAGTAATATGTCATGATGTACAGTATCGAAAGCTTTTTTAATGCCGATGAACAAACCTAATACAGTCATATTATTGTTTAAGTGCGTTTGTTAAGTGCATAGTATTGTTTAAGTGCGTTTGTATTATTGTTTAAGAGCGTTTCGACGGGCCACGGCATCACTGATTCAATGCCGTGTCACTCACCCATCATGTTCTTCCAGATAGTGCTGCTGGCTGTGAAAGCTCTTTATCGGCCGTTGCGTCAACCCTGCCGCCGGTCTACCCTGCTGATGCTGCTACCGCTTTCCTAACCGAAGGCGACCTATCCCGGATTCCGCCACTGGACGAGCCGCCATTTCTGGTGAAGACGCGCTTCTTCGTCTGGCAACGTGCTACGCTGTCAGCTGACCCGGAACCTTTAAAGCGCGGGGATTCCAGCGGAGACACGGGCCACGGCATCGCTGATTCAATGCCGTGTCACTCACCCATCATGTTCTTCCAGGTCAGTTACTATGAGTGCAGTTGTTACCGCAGCAATGATGTCTTTCTGTTAGCGGTGTCGTGGCCCCCTCATGTTTTGAAGCGTTTCCGAGCGGTTTCAATGCACATGTGGCGTCTTTTGGTTCTTGGAGGCGATATTGAGATGAATCCTGGGCCGATGACTAAGGCCCAAGAAGAGAATCTTGAAAGTGTGTTCAACACAGTACATCGGCTTGAGGCCAGTAACAATAACCTACTTGAAAGCGTTAACAAAATTTTACAGATTCATCTTTCACTACAGAATGATTTACAGGCTCTAACTAAACGTGTCGAAGAACTAGAGTCAAAAAGCCAGGCGGCAGCATCACCCGGGGCTTCTACTTCCTCTCAACCTGACCTTTCAAAAATGCAAGAAAAAATAGACGACCTGGAAAACCGCTCACGCCGCTCTAGTGTTCTTTTTTACGGTATTAGCGATAGGAACAAATCTGAAGCATGGGGCGTCTCCGAGCGTCTCGCCCGTGAATTTTGCACTAACAAACTTGGCATATCCGTATCCACCATAGCAAGGGCGCACCGCATAGGCCGTTTTTCACCTGATAAACCAAGGCCTATGATTGCTAAGCTGTTCAACGAAAAGGAAGTTGACAGTCATGCCCAATGGCTTCAAGCTGAAAAACACGACATTTAGCGTTTCCCGTGACTACTCAGAAGCTGTTCGCGATATCCGACGTAAGCTGTGGCAGTTCTCTAAAACGGTAAAGAAAGATGGTGACCGCGTGCGGCTTAACTTTAACAAACTTACTATTAACAATGGCACGTATTTCTGGGACACTGAAGCTGAATGCGCTGTACGTGCTTCTCAGCCTGTTTCAAAACCGTGCAATAGCGACAGCCATTGACACTCTGCAGTCTTTCGCCAAACTACTAGGGCTAATCAGCATTTTTGCTCACGTGTACGTCTTAATACGAACATGACTACGAGTTTTTTGTTTACTAATATCCGAAGTGTAGTGCCCAAAAGCGTGCCTCTTTCCTCGCTGATCGATTCATGCTCTGCATCGGTCGTCGCACTAACGGAAACATGGCTAAATGGCAGCATTCCCGATCATTCCATCCTTCTCACTGACTCTGAATTTAAATAGTATCGCTGCGACCGTGAAAACCGCCGAGGTGGGGGTGTTCTTGCCCTTAGTAAAGACCTTATTGCTATTCCCATTTTCATTCATACATATCTCGAGTCTACTTGGGTATCTTTGAAGAATGGTGCTACCAACATAATTATTGGTACTGTTTATCGTCGCCTTATATGAATATGTTCACAGTCGAATTTCGCAGAGTATTAGTCAAGATATCATCGAAATTTTCTAATCCAACGCTAGTCATCCCAATCTTTGTTCTGATATTGTACATCATGATGGGCTTTCCGATCACGCCATTATCACAGGAAACCTGAACTTTTCAGCCATTTCAAAAAGCGTTACTAAAAAGCAAATTAGGTGTTACGGTAGAACTAACTACGATCGTATCAACGAGGAATTGTCTACTTTCGCAGGAGTGTTTCTCGACGATCATTTAACCCGATCAGTAGATGAAAACTGGAGTTTGTTTAAAACTAAATTTGCCGACCTCATAAACAAATTTGTACCCGTCATAACAATTCCGTGTACTAACACAGTTCGTTGGTTTAATAACCAGCTTCGGCGACTTAATAACAAAAAGAAACGCCTTTACAGACAAGCTAATAAAAATAACGAATCGGCTTCCTGCTCCCGGTACAAATTTTGTGACAGTCAGTACCAATCGCTGCTAAAATCAACCCGCCGTAACTTTTTCACTCACGATCTGCCATCAATGTTAACCAACAACCCAAGAAAGTTTTGGCGCACAATAAACCCTTGTAATCATCCCGACATCACCCTTTCAAATGCTACCGGTGACGCGATTCCCGAGGACGAGTGCGCGCAGGTCCTAAATAATTTATTTTTGTCAGTGTTTACTCGAGAGGACGTTACGACATCGCCAACTGTAATCCCTTTTTCCGTTAACTCAATGCCCGAAATAGTTATTGACGAAGCCGGTATCTGTCCCTTACTCAGCAAACTTAAAACGACTTCAGCATCTGATCACCTTGGATTCAATAACAAGATACTAAAAAATGTTGCTCAGGGCATTCATCGCATCTTATCTGCTCTCTTTACTCAGTGCTTGTCGTCTGGTTTAATCCCTGAATACTGGAGAATCGCTAAAATAACACCCATCTTTAAATCTGGAGATCGTTCATCCCCACTTAATTATAGGCCAATATCATTAACTAGCACCATTTGCAAACTTCTCGAACATATAATTCACTCGCAGGTAATTAACTATCTGGAAAAGCATAACATCATTTTCAAATACCAACACGGCTTTCGAAAGGGCTACTCGTGCGACACTCAACTTGCTGGGTTCGTTCATGATTTACATTCTTCCGTTCACACTGGCATACAAACTGACGCAAATTTTGTTGATTTTTCCAAAGCCTTTGACCGTGTGCCTCGTCACAGGTTAATATTCATCCGCTTATACTCGCATGGATTAAAGATTTCCTTTCAAGAAGAGTCCAATTCACATCCGTCAATAACATTTCCTCATCCCTTGTGAAAGTGTACTCAGGCGTTCCTCAGGGCAGCGTCCTGGGCCCCTTGCTTTTTTTTATTTTCATTAATGATTTGCCTAAGACAGTTTTATCCCAAATCAGGCTCTTCGCGGACGATTGCGTGATCTATCGCAAAATGTTATGTAGAGATGATGAACGGGCACTCCAGGCTGACTTGGACTGCGTAACCTCTTGGTGCTCTAAATGGTTAATGTGCCTTAATACTTCTAAAATTAAGTTTATGTGCTTCACTAAACGCCCTAATAGCATTGCCACCTCGTACTCTTTAAATAATACTGCAGTTGAACTTACTACTACTTACAAATACCTTGGTGTTTACCTTAGTTCAGACTTATCCTGGAATTATCACATCAACGTCATTCGCATCTGCTAACCGCTCATTAGGTCTCTTAAAACATAACTTGAAGCATGCTCCATCGCACCTACGTGAACTTGCTTACATCACCCTAATACGGCCTAAAATCGAGTATGCATGTGCCATTTGGGGGCCTTACCAAGCTTACTTAATCAACAACATCGAATCACTTCAAAACCGCGCTGTTCGCTACATCTTTTCAGACTACTCTCGTCATTCTACACTCTAAGAAAAAAAAGGGTCAAAAGTGAGTCACAGCAACGTGACTCTCTTTTTCTGGGCTAAGACCCCCTTTTTCGTGAGTAGAGTCACAAAATAAGAGTCAACCTTTCTGCATGAGTCAATTGACTCCCAATGGCTTGCGAAGAGTCGTCGTGAAAAATCGCGACTTCTTTGTGTGCAGCAATTGACGAAAGATTTTAATGCAGGAAAGAAATACCAGATAATTTCTTCTGGCTTTATGCTTGCTTCTGGTTTAGGCAGACCCTCAGGGTTTATCTCCTGGTTGTCATAATGTCTCACTCTTTCGTCCCATGAAGAAGGGTAAAAAAAAGGACACCGACCACTGAAAGAATGCAAGAAAAGACGTTTCGGCTCCCCTGACGGGAGCCTTGTTCACAATCTGTTGTTCAGATTGTGAACAAGGCTACAGATTGTGAACAAGGCTCCCGTCACGGAAGCCGCAACGTCTTTTCTTGCATTCTTTCAGTGGTCGGTGTCCTTTTTTTACCCTTCTTCATGATGCCTCCCGACCCGACGGGCTTCCGTCAAAACCTCGACTTTTTTTCGTCCCATGTTCTGCAATGTGGATTTTCCTTGACCATGTCTGTTGACAGCTCGCATGTTTAAGCGATAGCTGGTTTTCTGTGTTAAGAAATACCAGGATTTGTCACACTGGATTATGACCATTAGCAAATCTCAAAAAAAAGAAGATTGGCTACTAAACAGAGCATATCAACGAGTTAACAAGTTCAGTGGATGCACTCAACAGTGCCGATTGTAAATGTAGTTCTCTGACGTAAAGTTTTATTTTGAGGGTTTATGTACCGAAACCGAGATCTTATTGTGAGATCTACGCTAATGGGAAACTGTAGTTTAATTTTCAGCAGCTCGGGTTGTTTAACGTGCCCGGAATTCACGGTGCCCGAGTGGTTTTGCATTCTGCCCCCATTGGAATGCGGCCGCCGCGGTTGTAATCGTACCCGTGACCTCGAGTTCAGAAGCACAATGCCACAGCCACTGGGCTACCGCGGTTCGTTGCGTTCCGCGACCAGAAAGAAACATCAGCGTACACTACACAGCTTTTGAGCCCCCTTAGAAATATAATAACAAAAAGTCGCAGTTTCCCCGAAAGACGTAACCTTGATAGCTTTAGCAATGTATTAGACAACTGCACGAAGCAAGGTTCGTAGTTTCATCGGCTGTATAAATTGCAGTAAACATTCGTTTACTAATTACATTACCAAGCATGAGGTCATACGCGCACGTGCTAACATAAACAGATCTCACTCAATTGATGGCGAACGCTTGCTGTCACAGCGATGGCGTGATGAGCTCAAAGAGAGGGGACCGAACGCTTCTTCTGCCTCTTTCCTTCAACGCGTTTCCGAAACTTTAAATTACGCTACCTCGGCTCACCCAGCTTTTGGACCCATCGGAGATTACCTCTAACAGGGCGAGTGTGGCGCAATACCGGTTTCAGAGCAACGGCAAGAGGAGACGCGCGCTAAACCAACGCCTCCCTTCCCCCGGCTTTCGCGCGTGTTATCACGTTTCATTGCGCGCCCATCAAGCCACTATCCATCGCGGCTCACCCTCGAACACTTGCTCTCACGCACGCAGTCAACGGCGCGGCTCACCCTCGAACACTTGCACTCACGCGCGCAGTCAACGGCGCGGGGTAGCATCTTATCGCACTTGGACTTCATACGTAAGCTCACAGCAACGCCAACAGATAAATTTCACCGGTTGTGTCCATATAATCACTATCACAAATAAACGGGAATAGTTATACGTTGTTTAAGTTCATGGCTCTTTGATTCGTGAACATTATTTACGCGAAGCAAAATTATCAGTGAGCAAAACATTTTTTTTTTCAGCGCGAGGGAAGAAAACCGAAACTAGTTTATGATTTTTGCGGCCCCAAAGTGATCCAAAGTCGGAGCCATCCAAAGCCCGGCGCCATTTTGTAGTTGTGTTGCAACATGAAAGCGCGTGCTCGCTGTCGTTGTTGAACGGCCCTGAAAGCGCTGCGTTAGGGGCGAGTGCAACCGAACATTATGGCAAGTTACGATGGGAACTTTTTTCCGTGCTACGTCATTGCGACGACAAGAACGGCCAGCAGTAGCGTGTCGCCGATTTCGTCTTGGCCGACATCGAACAAGTATAGCTCGCCGGACCGTGGCTAGCACCCGAAGTGTTGCGGTCTGCACTGCGTCGTCTTTCATTGTGATGTGAGAGATCGTAACGCACAGAGACTGCCGGATGCATACGAATGCCTACCAGCAGGGAGTGACAGTGCCATTTTTCTCTTAACGTCTCAGGTGAGTGTATCAGCTTTTGTTCGAGTTTTCAAACGGCGCGTACTCGGCCCTTCCGGTTTGGCTACATTTTGCGCGACATTTCTCTTGGCACGACGTTTGTCTTGGCAGTTACAGACGTTTCCTAGGAATGCGCGCGGAGACTATTATTACTCGATTTTCTATTTTGTGTCTTGTGTTTTATGAAAGAAATGGTTCTTTCATTTGTATTTTTATGTGAGTATATTGGTATTTGTATATTTGGCAAGCAGAAATGAGTTCATTGCAAAGTTGTACCTCCCAGTGAGCTGCATATGAACCCAAACAAGTTAATCCTGTCTTGGCTATTGTACGTATAACAATACAGCTATAGTACATACATTGCACCGGTGCTAACATATGGGGCAGAAACTTGGAGGTTAAAGCCCGTTTCACATGATGCGATGATTCGTACGTGCGAATTCGCAGGAATTCGCACGTGCGAATTTGCAGCTGCGGAAAATAGGCCGCCGGACCCTTCGTGCGTGCGTTTTTTCGATGTTTGGCGTGAACTTCTCTGCGAAAAACGCAGATGCGTTGGTAGCCACTGTAGCGGTGGAAACAGACGACCAATAAGAGGCGGCTCGCTCATACGTTATCGCCAGTCAGAATGCTTAACGAGTATGCGGAAAACGGAGCTGCCGTAGATCCATGTGAAACGGGATTGCGAATTTCGCATCTGCGGAAATTGTAGGTGCGAAAAACGCACTGCAAGATCGCACCATGTGAAACGGGCTTAACAAAGAAGCTCGGAGATCAAGTTAAGGACCGCACAAAGAGCGATGGAACGAAAAATCTTAGGACTAACGTTAAGAGACAGGAAGAGAGCGGTGTGGATCAGAGAACAAACGGGGATAGCCAATATTCTAGTTGACATTAAGCGGAAGAAATGGAGCTGGGCAGGCCATGTAATGCGTAGGATGGATAACCGGTGGACCATTAGGGTTACAGAATGGATACCAAGAGAAGGGAAGCGCAGTCGAGGTCGGCAGAAAACCAGATGGGATGATGAAGTTAGGAAATTTGCAGGCGCAAGTTGGAATACGCTAGCGCAAGGCAGGGGTAATTGTAGATCGCAGGGAGAGGCCTTCGTCCTGCAGTGGACATAAAATAGGCTGATGATGATGATGACATACATAGCAAGTACATACAGCTGTAGTTGGCTTAATCGCTGTAGGATATTTTGTTGTAAAAGTAGAATTCTGTGTACTATTTTACTGCTGCCATGCAGAAATACTTTTTTCTTGTACCAAGGAACACTGACAGCGTTGAATGAAATTTAATGTGGTGTGGTGTATTCTACTAATTTAATTTTTAAAAATTTTGTCTGTCATGTATCAGAGATTAGTTTACCTTGTAGAAACAATGTTGTGTGATCTCTTACGCTACTGCTGTTGTCCTGCATGTTTTGTAATTTTGAAATGTATTTTATTTTAGGTATTGAAGAAGCGGCAACAGCCACAGAAAGTAGCCATCTTATCCAGCACGTTATGGGTGAGAAATCGTAGCAGGCACTTTGGCATATCTTCTTAGCAGTATGATGCGATTTGTTGTAATTTTTTGGCCTCGTTCCTGCCTTATTCATTTTAGTATTGTGCAAATGGTAATACGTTAACATAGAGACAGAGTAATCACTCAAGGGCGAGACATGGCTGGAGGAGACAGGACACATAAGCCTCCTTTGTCCATGTATGAATGTTGCGCGGTTACTCTGTCCTCATCTACCAACAAGCCAAAATTTCTCGTCAGGTACGATTACTAATTCTCTGTTATTACAATTTCATCAACGCAACAATGAAAGGACATATGTACACACAGTAACACAAGAGACTTCAAATGATGAAGAGTCATAGAACAAAGAGCATTGCTGGAGCCAATGTTTCGACAAGGAGAATAATACAAGTCCTCTTGTCAGCGTGTTGGCTCCAGTGACATTTCTCGTTCTATCACTATTTACCGTTAAAAGGAACCATTATTGCTCTTGCTGAAGTATTATGCATTATGTAATAAAAATTGGCAGGGTGAAAGGTCAAGAATGTGAAAGTTTTTCTGTAGTCTAATGCTAGATCCAAGACAGGCAGAGAAACAAGAATAAGATTTAGAGAAGCACTTTGTTAGCACTACCCAGTTGGCCAGCTTCATTTGCAGCTTGCACTTTATTGCATTAATAACCATAGAAATTAGTAAATAAATTAGCTTGATTTACTTTTGTCAAGAGATGCTCAACTTGGATTAAGGCAGGTTAAAAAATATACAATGACATTTTAAGATGGCAGGCTTGCAGTTGATTAGCACACCACTTGGTGGCATGAGCTCAGGTTCGGGTTGCACACTCTTTTTCGTCTTTGCTGGCATTTTCATAAACATAACTTTGGCTTCGTTATTGTTGGGGTTCTAGTGTTGTAGGAGCTAACTGTTTACCTTTTTTGTATTAGTAACCACGTTACATGGACAACTGCTGCATTTTTGTAAATTACGACATGGTAGGACTTGAAACATTTGTGCAAATTTGTTGCAGGTAGAACTTGGCGGCTCCTGCTCCTGCCTTCCACCACCACCCTGTCCCGACTGCTTCCACTAGAGAGTTGGCAACCTTAGTGATGATGCCAAGCAGTCCGATGGCAGACGGCAAGATGCAGGTAAATACATGCAATCCAGCAGTGTCTTGACTGAAGCAGCCTGTAGCCACTCAGCAATGAATTAACCTTGAAGTAGTTCCACTATTCCACGTCCCTCTATTGGTGCAGCAATGCTCAAGTCCACGCAATTTGTTTTAGCCGCCAAAAAGCTATGTGGATTAGACGAACCACGATGCACATTTTGATACTAGTGGAAACCACTTATACAATTTTTTTCTTGCTTAGCACTAATAAAGCTTTACCGATTTGAAAGCAATACAGTGTGCTCTCAGAAGTGATATTTGGCATATTTTTACTAGGACCGCCTCATTGTTAAACCTGCGGATAAACATACGCCAAAACAGAGTTTTCTGCGAGTTCATCCTCATCTTTGTGCGTTTCTGCATGAGATATATATTTCTGAAACCATTGTGCGTACACAGTACATGTCCTGAGCACTTGGATCACGTTAGTTTACAGCTTTTGCTAGAAGCCATTTCTCTGAAAATAAAAATAGGTCATTTTGCCCATTTTTAACGGCCCATAATAAACTGATGATCAAGGAAAACAATTTTAGGTGTAAGGCCTCTTCATTCTCCAGAGAAAAATTTGTTCTGCTCTCACATTGAAGAAACCGGTATCTTGGCTATGCCTTTCGGTGCCTTAGAACAAAATTCACATCGAACTTACACCAGTAAAAAAATGTTTCACCTGGAAATATTTCACAAAATCATAATTTGTCTGATATTGAAGGGCCTCCAATTTTTCAAAAGGAAATCCGAAATGGTCGAGGGCTAGGTTGGGGGGGGGGACAGTTTGTATGCAATAGCCTTCTTACAGAAATGGGGCATACGGAGGGCCAAGTAACATACACTTGACATTACGTTAAGGTGAAGTTATTGATTCACACAAGACAAAATGACAAGCATTCCATCCTATAAGTAGTTCCTTACATTTATTTATACTTTTTGCACATTTATTTACCTTCAGTCAGGTGACCTGTGTCTGTTTTCATTATCTGCTATGTGTAGATGGTAAGATTCAGATTTGTCCTATGGTGAAGAATATTTTGGTGTTTATAGATGTGGGCTTCTGTTTTTCAGGTTGCTGCGAAATTTTACCCGAGCTGGGCCACACACTTGAGCCAGGCCTCTTGGAAAGGATGCCATAATCAGACTCCACGCGTCGATGTCAGAGGATGCCAGGGATCAAGGCAACCTGTTGTGCCCCACTATTCAATGTTTGGTGACCCTTCTATGTGTTTCACCTATTTCGCAGCTGTACCTCGGCTGCCATCTATCCAAACAGCATCGCCAGCTGTGCCCACTTGTTGAACCATGGGCAAATATTGGCATGGAGTGTTCCCTGGGCTTCATGTTCTATTTGCTCTTCAGGATTCTTGGCAAATACTCCTGTTATAAGTTACATGTTTTTAGTACCGACTTTTTAATATTTCCTTTCTCTTGGAATTCTTAACATCTCCTGCTATTATATCTGTATGTATGCCCAGTTTCTCGTAGTTATTTTGTACTTGTGTATGTAATTGATAGGTTCTTAACTCTTGTAATGCGTAAGGCTAAAACACTGACTTACATCATGTTTTGTTCATTTATTGATCTGCAGCGCTGTAAAACGTTCAAGAATTTTAACTCAACTAGTGCCCCATAGCAGGATAAATTCAAGAGCAAAATTGAGCACCTATTTCAAGCACCTGTTATTTTTTAAAAAGGAAAGAACGTAGGAGCATGTAAAAAAACAGTATTATAGTAGGAAAACCTGGCTGCCCATCATAAGTGTCTTAATAATGTGACTTCCTTTCAGTGCAATGATACCAGTGGCACTGGTGGACAACGTTTGAGACATGAAACCCATGATACGCTTGGCATTCGTCAGTATGGCAAATAGGCTTGCCACACTTACGAATGCCAACGGTACTGTAGGTTTCATGCACACATTGGTTGTGTTACACCTTATGAGAATTGCATGTCTCGAACATGAAGGTTTACAGCAGTGCTTTGAATCACCACTATATTTCCTAATTTTCAATATTTATGAATGCAAGAGTAATGGTACAGATCATGTAAAAATTATTTTACAGGCTATATGCCTATAGATACACGCTTCTGATGACACAGCACCGACATGTGGTGGCGGGATGTATGTCTTTATTTCAGATTTAAATATTGCCTTCCAGGCCTGGGTTAGTCTACTACATTGAGAGCCCATGCACTAGAGGGAAGTGAATTAAACTAAGAATGATAAACTTCAAAATATCTTGTTCGTGGCACTAATTTGACAATCAGCAAGGTTCTTTCTGCATTCATTTCCAAATTTGTGATATATTTTATATGACTCGTTTCATTAATGTGAGAACAAATATTTGTTTATTGTCAACATAGTTGATGTTGCCCATTTGCACACCATTCCTTAACAGGCTAAAAATTCAATGTAATAATGGGGTGTTTAAGGTTTTGCGCACTCAGTGTTAAGGGACGCAAATGGTGGCATACAACAGAATGCACGAAAGAACAAAAAAATGCAAGTAGGACATGGGGCTTTGGGGCAGATGCTTTGGTGTGCTATTTCTAAAACTCCCTGCGCTCTGCCTGAATGCATTGTCTAACGCTTTGGTAGAATACATTGGCAGCCACTTATTCAGGTGAAATGCTTCTCGAAACAACTTTTTAAAATTATTTCAGTGAGAGATTTGAAATAATCCTGCTGCATATAGTTTTGTATGCAGATTTTAAGTATGTCAATGGTTTTTGTGTAGCTGCTATATTTTTTTAGTTATGTCCTACACAGTGGCAAAGTATCTGCGGGCACTTTAATGTATATAACAGTTTCACAAGAATGATCGTGCTGTATCTTATTCAGCTCGTAGACCGCAAAGTGCCGATATCTACCCAAACAGCATGTAAAATTACTGAAACTATGCAAAAAATAGGACACTTGAAATAATTTTGAAAGATATTGCAATTTCAAGTAGATATTAGCATTCTATATACCTTAAGAGTATGTAAGCCGAATCTCGTTAGTATCGGACAAATGTAAGTGCACAAAGTTATTTGCATGGGATTGTGAAAAAATTATTAAAGTGTACGGAGCTTTACTTGCATAGTCCCACTAAGTTTACATGTTTCGATAGATATCGGCACTTTGTCATCTACAAAGAGCTAAGTTAGCACAATGGTTTTTGTGAAAATTTAATACAGAAGAAACTGCCCGCAAAGATCATATACATTGTGCCATTGTTTAAGACATAACTGAAGAAATGTAGCAGCTAAACAAAAATAACATATATGAAATCAGCTTGAAGAACCCTCTAATTGGCTTAATTTTCAAACCTCTAGTACAAAAAATAAAAGAAAATCATTTTGAGTAGCATTTCCCTTGAACACAAGATTTAATAAACAAAACGTGTCCCTTGCTATAGTCGCCTTTAACATAGTGACACAACTTCTATATAATCACATGAAGCGCTTTAGATCACAAGAACTTTATATGAGTGACGTGCAAATGCATTTACTGAGAGTAAATTACAGTCGTTACGTAATCTGCTCTTAGGATGACTTGTGATGAGTAAAAGAAGCCTTCCTCATGTCTCTACTTTCTGCATGTGTCTTTCAGCTTTTTCTGTATGTGTCTTTTACAGCTGCATGTGTGCAGCTGAGTTCAGTTTAGTTACCACCTGGTCTGCTTCCTTCCTTGTCCTCATGATTCATGCGCTATCTTTGTCATGCAAAATACAGCTACCTGTGCTACATATTTTGCCAGCATGATTGATTTATGGCAAGTCTTGTATTAGTGCGTATTGCAATCAGTGAAATTGTTGGTGTCTTAAAAAACTTAGTCCTAAAAAACCATGTTTAGGTCAACTTCAATAAAATGTTTAGCTTAAATATTGCTGTATGTTTTTTGTAATATTGTCAGTTTTCAAGTTTGTATCCACTGTTGCAGATTGTATGAAAGAATAAAATTGATGCACAACTTTTTAATATGGTGTTTTTCAGATCAATTTTCAACTCAAGCTAAGAAACATGCATGAGTTGTGTGGGAAAAGTGCCAACAAGAGTACCATAAGGTAAGACAGCTGTTTTTACTGTTAAATTGGATTATCGATTGCCAACCAGTTGCTGTCTTGAATTTTGTACTGCATAGATTATGTAATCTAAGTTGGAATATTGTTTTTATTGCACTTCATTATCTGGTTCTCCTTTTTGCACCAGTGTAGCCCTTTGTTATATTTCATGTGTACATTATTTGCATAGGAGGTTACATCCTAAGTTCTAAATAAAAATACGTCTGAGGGAACAGTGAAATAGGTTTAGCTTAAGAACCTTTCGACAATATAAAATTATGACTTGTGTTGGGGTGAATCGAACTTTTGCATGAGTGACATACAATTTTATGGTGTCATTATGGTTCAGAGTGACATTGCAGTGTCATGCACATACAGCTGCAAGGTGCATATTGGGTGTTTCTTTAAAACTGTTTCCTTGGTTGGCCATTGATTCCAGTTTAATAGTAAAGAGAACTGTCTGGTGTTCATGGTGATTCTCTGCTGACTGATACATTTGACACTTCCAGAAGGCGGGATCAAATCCCGGCCACGGTGGCAGCATTTTGATGGAGGCGAAATGCAAAAACGCCCATGTGCTTGCGTCGTAGTGCACGTTAAAGAACCCCAGGTGGTCAAAATTAATCCGGAGCCCTCCACTACGGCGTGCCTCATAATCGGAACTGGTTTTGGCACATAAAACCCCAAAAAGAAGACACTTCCAGAAGACAATAACAAAATGACGGAATAATCACTTTTTGTTGCTAACCTCCCTTGTGCTTAGCTATGGATTCATTATTATTCTATGTTGTCTTTTCACGATAGTCACTTTGCACTGTCGGCAAAAGTTTGTGACTCATTTTGAAAAGCGGCTCGACACTGCCAGCAGAGAGTCGAATGACTTACATGGATTGGTTAGATTACTCTATTTGCAAGAGTCCTGCACCAAGCACTAGGGGTATCGCGACACATACAAATGGAGTCATCAGACTCGTCAAGAATAGTTACCTGATTCCTTCAACAGTGGTCATGTGACCCTTTATCTTGAGTCGTCTGACTCACCTAGAATAGTTAACAGACTCCCTTAGCAGTAGTCATGTGACCCTCTATCTTGAGTCGTCTGACTCATCTAGAAGAGTTAACAGACTCCCTCAGCAGTAGTCTTGTAACCCTCTTGAGAGGGTCCAGGAGACTACTAGAAAAGAATGTGCAAGACTACTGCGTGAGGAGTTAAGTAACCACCTTGTATACATCACAGATAGTCTTCGGACTCTCTGGCGGAAGGGAGTTCGGGTGTCTCCCCCAAAGTGTGTCATATATGTGGCGAGTCCAGACTCTTCGAAAAGAGTAAGGGATACTCTTTTTTTTCTTAGTGTGTAGTGTATCAGCATTGAAAATTCGTACAGAACTGCCACACTTGTTTCAACGACGCACAGTTTCACGGTTATCACTGTTTCACAAACTTTATTATCACCCATTGCTTCATGACGACTTCTTTTCTTCAGCAGTTGCCATCCTTCCCAGACGTGACCGTCCTTTCAAAGTGAAGCGTTTTGCGTGTCATACCTTTAACTGTTCACAATCATTCATTCCACGTACAATCGTTGAATGGAACGCACTGCCATCACACCGCACTGCATAGCCACCGTTATTGATTCTGTTAAATTTCATGAACTAATAATGACGGAACTTGTGAAGTGAAAATAAAACTATCGCTATTTTTATTGTATAACTTCCGACACATTGTTCTCTCTTTGTTTGTTGTTGCTTCTTCCATGTCTATCTTTGTGTTATTTGGAGCTAATATTATTTTGTGATATTTGTGTTCGCTCATGCGGTGTTCTTTCCACGTTTGACTAATCCCACTTTTTGTTCTATTGAACACCCCCTATGTAATACCCTCCTGCGCGAGGGCCTTTAGGGGTATTTTGAATAAAAAAGTGTGTCTTTACAATATCAGAGAAAAATAAAAAAGGTGGTTGACCTCTTGCTCCTGAAACCATGCTGACTCGGTGTTAGCAATGATTCTCTTTCGACAAAATTCATGACCCGTTTCGCGATAAGTTTTTCAAAAGCTGTAATAACGGCGCTCAGGACAGATATAGGACGGTAATTTTAAGGACGGCTTCGGTCTCCATTTTTGTGTATATGAACAACTTTAGCAAGCTTTAAGAGGTCTGGATACGTAGTGGTGTAAAATGCACGATTAAAAATAATTTCCAATGGAACGCAAAGTATCTCTCTACATTTTTTTAATATAAACGAAGATACCTCATCACATCCAGTGCTATGTTTACATGGCATCGTATTGACTACTGTGACGATCTCAGCTGCCGTGATTTCGACGTAACTAAAGGAATTGATCACCCTATCAGGAAGAGTACCAAGCGTATACCGTCACAGCGTGTATTCGTAATTTCCTTGCCGATGCTACAAAATCACTTATTGAATGATGCCACTATTATATTCTGCCGATATTCCTGTCACATGAGTGTAGGACATACTATATTGGTTAGGAGTTGGTTTTATTATTGATTAGTGTGCAATAAATGTGGACCTGTGGACACCAGCAGAAGCTGGTAAAGAAGCCTGACTGGGCAGGCCTGTCGCACAGTTTGGATTCAACCTGAAAGCTTGCGGCAACACCGGAGAAAGTGGCTGCTATGAAGAGTAAGTGAACAGTTACCTGAATTAAGACATTCACTACTATATATCAAAAAGTTATCTGAATGAGTAGCATTGACACAGCAAAAAGAAATGCCAAACAAAGATTGATGCTAGTGCCTACTGTTTATTCTCTTAAAGACAAGTGAGATTTTCAGCACCTTATGTTTCTTGAAAAGTGTAATGCAGACTTGACATGTTCGATTATAGTTTTCCATGCTGCAGCATTCATCTTAATGCTCTTGAAAAAATGTTTCTGAGGAAAATTAATTTGGTTCTGACACAGCTTGGGAAATTGTGTGGTCTGAAAAGAAGCTATTTAAACCACTGTCTTTCCAATTTGGTGACGGTGGTGATCTATTTGCTGCGTTATAATCTGCAACATTCAGAGCCATGCGATTGCTAAGCACACCTGTCTTGTTATTGAAATGTGTGACGTGTCCTATCAGTACTTTTGGCTTACTTGCAGCGATTTCATTTTATTTGAGAATAGAAATGAAGAAAGAAATATTACACAAAGAAAGCACCTCGCACATTAGTGGCATGTCAGTTATAAAATGGATATCTGTATTTGTCCTGATAAGCCTGCGATAAATTATGCCTGTTGTTGATGCCAAAAATAAAGCAAGGCACTGAGGCATCATACAAAGTTTCAGCACTCCCCTCCAGCTTGTATTAGAGCGGATGACTACACAGTGTGACTGTAACTAGCCTTTTCCTTTCTGTGCGATTTCAATTGTTTTATAAATCTTACTGCCAGTAACTCTTGTTTTGGCACCCACAAACAGTCTGCCACAAATGCCATTTGCTGCAAGAATATGTTTATTAGAAACAAACGAGCATAACAGATTGCTTTGTTTTATTTTTAGACACTTCCTTAGGCTTCTTTACATTGAAGATGTATTGCAGGTCAGCTTATCAAAAAACAATATGGTGTTTGAACAGTGAAACACAAAGACGTTGATTGGAAATGATGCTTTGTGGACAGCACAGAAAATCAACGACTAAGGAAACAACACAAAATTGTTGCTGTCTAAACTGAAGGTTTATTTAGAAAGCCTTGGTGAATATGACGGCCTTGATATAAATGAAGAAAATTTCTTAAAGGGGGGCCCCTAAACATAACATCTGACATAGTTGATATTTCAAAGAAATGTGCGCATGATGTAGAGAATGCCATGGAATGCCATGACCATAGTCTGGTGAATGCGGCAGTGCTATGTGCTGTGGGAATGCCACAAATTAAAAAAAAAACTCATGTACTGCTCTCCTGGCCTTTCTGGCATCTCCTCCGCACCACAGTGTCAACAGGGTGCTCCAGGTGACCTTGGCGTTAGGAGCAATAGCTGTCAACCAGTCAATCATCGAGGAACGACAGAACTGACATGACGAGAGTCAATTTTGTGTTCTGGGGTGAAAATGCCGGAGGGGGGTCGCCCATTGTGCAGCATTTGAAGCGTTTCTGAAGGTTCCATTCAACTATCTTCATGGGGAGAGTGATTAGGGGCAGACAATGGAGGAACCTTACTTCTGCCGTGCAATGCAATTCGTAGCTTTAGCTGCACTTTGTAGTGTAGTATGAGGGCACGAGTAACGAGTGTAGCGAAGGAGTGAGAAACAGTGATGGCTTATCAGCAGTTTATCAAATGCCTTTACTTGGGCTATTACTGGAGCGCTATGTAAAAACCTTCTGGCAGCTTACGTTCATGTGCACTACAGTTCTCACTTAACAATTGCAGATATAACGAATAATTGGTTTAAAATGACCGCATTTTATTGCATATATGATTTTCTGACCATGCCTGTTCAAACTGCGTCCACATATAATGAACATATTCAATAGCACCGTACTGTTAAAACAAACTTTGCAATTGAGATGAGACTTGGTGCATCCTCTGCACCACTTTAGTCATGACGATGATATAACTGCGAAGATGAGTGAGTGTTGCACATGGATTTCAGAAGTCGCAAGGAAATTCACGCTTTTTCAACCGTGCAAGGGTAATCATGCTTTCAAGGCATTTCTCCAATGTGCTTCAGAACGAGGCCGTGCAGTGTATAATGGTGGCGGCCTTTGGAGACTGGTGCACATGGCTCTCTCAGGTCACGTGTGCTCTGTTCTCAGTGTGACACTGCTTGTAATCTCGGAGGCCACGATGGCACTCGTTCTTGCACTGTTCTCTGCGTGGTACTGCGCCTATTTCAACCAATTCTTTGCTTTCTCCATCAATTTCCTTATTGCAAGGTTAAACGGCATAAAATATGACTGCTTGCTGCCCACAAGGTGGGGGAATTTTATTAGGTTAGTATCCTTTACAGAAAGGTTAATTTTGTGATAAGAGTGGGTTTAACCCGATTTTTATAACGCTTGTTCGAGGTGCAGAAATGGGAAGTTATGGGGTTTTATCAGAAATCAAAGGACCTAACCTATACAATATTGTTTTATGCAAGTGTGTTTTAGGGTTACGATTACTGGTCAAAGAAAAATATACTTTCTATCTGTTGCAGGTACAGATTGGTGTGGGATTTGTGATGCCACTCAACAAGTGGCATTACATACTAAAGTGTACCTCCGAAGCCAAGTGCACATTAGGTCTGGCACAGTACCTGTGGACACCAACACAAGCTGGGGAAAGAAGCCTGACTGGGCAGGCCTGCCGGACTATCTCTGATGCATCTGGGAAGCTTCAAGCAACACCAGAGAAAGTGGCTGCAGTGAAGAGTACGTGAACATTCACCTAATTTAAGAAACTTGACTGTATATCTGAAAGTTATCTGGATGAGATAACGTTGATTTACACACAATGGAAAGAAATGCCAAAGAAAGAATGATGCGAGTGCCTATACATGTCTTTTTCTTAAGCCGTATAGGTATATGCATTGTCAAAGCAGCATGGATAATTTCGAGATGTTGGTTTCTTGCGAAAGCTGTTTGCAGTTTCCCCTTTAATCAGTTTCAATGACAAGCAATCAAGAAAGTCAGGTGGCTACATGTGCCTTATTTGAGCATAAAGATGAGGAAAGAATTACTTACACAAAGAAAACACCTCGCACATTATTGGCCTGTACGCTATGACATGGATAGTTGAGCTTGACCTGTGTGAAGCTTCCTATAAATTTTCATGCCTGTCATCAGTGCCCTAAAAAAATCAAGGTGCTGGGCATCATGCAGAGTTCTAGAACTCGCGGCCAGCCTGGATTAGAACGGATGACAGCATAGTGTGGCTGTAACGCCTAGATTTTCTGCGCAGTTTCAATTGTTTTATGAATGAAATGCTGGTAACTCTTGTACTGCCATCAACAGTCTGCTGCTAATACCGTTTGTTGCTAAAATGGTTTTTAGGAACAAACGAGCATACAGAGATTGCTCTGTATTTTAAGATGCTTCCTTAGGCTTTTTTACATTGAAGACGTAGGCTAGCTTAGCAAGGAAGCTATATGGGGTTTCAAAAGAACACTGAAACATTGGTTTCCATCATTGCAGCTAAATAAAGCATGGAAACCAGCCATGACTATGACTTGTACATTCAAAAAAAATTTTATGCCTACGTGGCTAATGCTAAAGTTACGACCCGCTTCCTCACCCACTGCATGAGATACAGACTGCGAGCAACAGGCTAACGGTAGCAGATGACAGAACTAGCACCTTGCAGGTCTCCTGCTTGCATTGGAGACATCTTAGGTTAGCAGCGCGACGATCTACATGGAAGCGAGAGAAGGGATAGGAAAGAGCGCTGACTTACAACAATTTTATTGCGCACATAACCAAGGTTTAAATACCACGCTAAGGCACAAAAGAAAAAAAAACAGAAAGGTAGCACGTATTCAGGACTCGGCTTCCAACATAAGATATGCAAATCGTGTGGTTAAATATTGCACTTCTTTATCGCAGCGTGACAACGAAGGGGCACTGACACAGCGCTCCCCAGATTTGTGAATTTCGAGCGCTTCAATAATTTCTCAAGTACGTTTGTTTTTGTTGTGACTGATAATTTGTGCGCTATCAAATAAGGGTTTGCAACGGTGGTCTCTGCAATGAATGCCGAGATGGCCAGAAACGGAGTTGAAAACATGATTATTATATTCCTTAAATCGTTCATTGAGACAGCGTCCCGTCTGACCGATGTATTCGCGGCCACAGAAAAGAGGAATGTTGTAAACAACACCTACAGTGCACGTGACAAAGCGGTTATTATGGTTGGTTCTGCAGCAATTTTTTTTCTTTCTCTAGAATTACAGTTGACCTGCCTGCATAAGCGTGACAGCTTATGTGGTGCCGAAAGCACAACATCGACACCAGCACCCCGACCAACTTTCTTGATATTATGGGACGTGTGGATGTAAGGGGTGACGGTGACTCTCTTCCTGGAAGTGGCAGAATCTGGGTTGCTAGCTTTTTCTTGCTTTTGCAAGCTTCCGACTACTGACATCAACAGACTGCCCGGGTAGCCCGATTGCTCAAGTCTCCGGGCCTGTTCCCGAAACTGGTTTCCATTAAGTGGTGACAGGACTTTGAAAGGGAATTAGTGAAGCATAGGCTAACGATTCCTCGCTTGATGAGCTTTGAATGGGCTGAGTTGAAAGGTAAAAGAGCTTTGCAAGCTCTGGGTTCATAAATCCAGCACGGCTGGTTGTTCCTAAAAATGAGTCTGAGGTCTAAAAGCCTAATCGAGTCGGCAACTGGCAGCTCATGGGTTAAGACAAATAGATGAAGAGATTCTTTAAATAGCGATAAAGCATCACAGCAGCTAGTTTCGACAGTGTCGGCGTCAGTATCTAAAAGAACCAAAAAATCATCTACAAACCTAAAAACTTTTTCCACGAAAAACCGAAGGAGTTTGGAAAGTGCACAGCTGTGAGTGGCTAGCAAGATGTCACTCAGCGTGGGCGCTATGCATGAACCGATGCAAACCCCGCCCTTTTGTAGATACGTCTTCCCGCCGTGCGCTTTCGAAACGCATTCCGTCTTTTGTGGAAAAAGTTTTTAGGTTTGTAGATGATATTTTAGTTCATTTAGATACTGATGCCGAAACTGCCAAAACTAGCTGCCGTGATGCTTTATCGCTGTCTAAAGAATGCCTTCATCCATTTGTCTTGACCCATGAGCTGCCAGTTGCCGACTCGATTAGGTTTTTAGACCTCAGGCTCATTTTTAGGAACAACCATGCAGCTGTGCTGGATGTATAAACCCAGAGCTTGCAACGCTCTTTTACCTTTTAACTCAGCCCATTCAAAGCTCATCAAGCAAGGAATCGTTAGCCTATGCTTCACTAATTGCCTTTCAAAGTCCTGTCGCCACTTAATGGAAACCAGTTTCGGGAAACAGGCCTAGAGACTTGAGCAATCGGGCTACCCGGGCAGTCTGCTGACGTCAGTAGCCAGAAGCTTGCAAAAGCAAGAAAAAGCTAGCAACCCAGATTGTGCCACTTCCAGGAAGAGAGTCACCGTCATCCCTTACATCCACACATTGTCCCATAACATCAAGAAAGTTGGTCGGCGTGCTGGTGTCGATGTTGTGTTTTCAGCACCACATAAGCTGTCACACTTATGCAGGCAGGTCAGCTGTAATTCTAGAGAAAGAAGAAAAAAATTGCTGCAGAACCAACCACAATAACCGCTTTGTCACGTGCACTGTAGGTGCTGTTTACAACATTCCTTTCCTGCAGCCGCGAATACATTGGTCAGACGGGACGCTGTCTCAATGAACAAATAAAGGAGCATAATAATCATGTTTTAAACTGCGTTTCTGGTCATCTCGGTATTCATTGCAGAGACCACCGTTGCAAACCCTTATTTGATAGCGTACAAATTATCAGTCGCAACAAAAACAAACGTACTAGAGAAATTATTGAAGCGCTTGAAATTCACAAATCTAGGGAGCGCTGTGTCAGTGCCCCTTCATTGTCACTGTGCGATAAAGAAGTGCAATATTTAACCACATGATTTGCATATCGTATGTTGGAAGCAGAGTCCTGAATACGTGCTACCTTTCTGTTTTTTCTTTTGTGCCTTAGCGTGGTATTTAAACCTTGGTTATGTGCGCAATGAAATTGTTGTAAGTCAGCGCTCTTTCCTTTTCCCTTCTCTCGCTTCCATGTATATCGTCGTGCTGCTAACCTAAGATGAAACTTTACCAACACGCCCGTTCAGCCACCCTTGCGTTAGAGACAGTCTAGCGAAGTCGTGGCTCTCGAAATCTGACAGAAATTAGGGTGGTTGAAGAGCAGACAAATTATGCGAAATCAGAAGCTGTTAGGAATCAGAAGTCCGCCTGACGGTGCTTCGAAGGCAGCTGCCGTTTGACTAAACTTTGCAGTAAACCCAAACTCCTGATGAGAAGTGGCGTGGCTTTGGCAAACACCTACTAAAATCCCATGCGACTCAGCAAAACAGTGTGATACATGTGCATGCATTCTCACTGCAAATAAATCTGCTCTGCCATGCGCACTGGGTAGCATATTTGTGAGTAATATATGCTGAATTGTATTATTTGAAACTTGTTGAATCTTCTGCAGCAGATTTCCTACATTCACTTATTACTACAAATGGTTTCAAAAACAACTTATTTCTATATTTATTGCACTGTTCTTTCAGACTGCCTGGAGAAGTGCATCGGGGAACATCCGATGGGGCCACCAGCACCACCTCCAGAGCACCGCCTTGCTTCTGTAAGGAAGCACCTTTGGAGCTTCTTCACAGAAGCAGGCACGAGGGCAAGCGAGTATGGAAGACGTGAATCGCCTTAACCTATTGCATTTTTTCAATAAAGTCTGAAGATATGGAACATATTATGGTGCTACACATTGATTCCTTATGGCATGAAAATGTAGCGGCATACTTGGCCACATGTAGATACAGACTGCACACTTTGCAAGACTCAAGCACACATGAAGATAGCCCATCATGAGCTTCCTAAGCACAATGGCTGCTTCTTCGATTCATTACACAACTTAATTGCATTTGACCTGATGTGCCAACTGTTATACCCAGCATCCAACCCATCGTCTGGCCTTCCACCCATCACCCGGCATTCCACCCATCGCCCGGCATTCCACCCATCGCCCGGCATTCCACCCATCGCCCGGCATTCCACCCATCACCTGGCATTCCACCCATCACCCAGCATTCCACCCATCACCCAGCATTCCACCCATCACCCAGCATTCTACCCATCACCCAGCATGCCCACTGCCAAGCATGCCCATTACCATAATCCACCGTGATGATGGATGATGGATTCCATCATGCCCAGCATCGGGCAAATTTTCAATAGCGAGTATTCCTTTTTACGAGCACGCTTGACTTGTGTCACCTTATTTCGGGCTATCCTGAACTTTTCTTCGTAGTAAAGTTACCTCTATTTTGCTTAATTCCATACTGCGATGCGGAATTAATCACTTGAAATGGTCCATAAAATTTGGAATTCGAAGGGACAGCTCCTTTGCTTGCAAGGACATAGTCTCCAGGTTGTATGTCCGGTGTATCACTGTTGTGTCATTTATCAAAGTTTTCTTCATGCGGCGCTTGCAGACCTTCTGTTCTTTGACAGTTTTGTTGATTTCAGTGAGTTCGAGGTTTTCTAGGAGACCTAGCTCACGATCAGCAGGAAGTATTGGCGCTGTGCCCAAAGTGGTAAAATGAGGACTGCAGCCTAAACCGGTGGTGTGCGATCTGTTGTGGTGTTTTCCAGCGGCCTCGAGGCAGCACTTCCAGCCACCGGCAAAGTTGGGATACATCTTCAGATGCTGCTTGACGTCTCGTATGGCACGTTCCGCTAGGCCGCTTTATATAAAGTATAAAGAATGCTTTATTTTTTATTTTGTTTGTACATACTGCAGCCCAATCGGGCTATGGCAGGAGTGGGTGTGAAAAGCAGTGAAATGATAAATAATAAACAATAAAGGCAATACGAACAATACAAACCAAAACTATTCAATGGCTGCTAGGAATAAGTTTTGTAAGGTAGAAGAAGAAGGCAAGGGGGAAGAGGAAAAAGAAATTTCAATAAACAAGGATGGCTACATTGTCCTACTGATTATCTCAGTTTTATTACAAATTTGGCGCAGTCAAGGACAGGATAGGAACCTGTGTTGTGCACCTCATCCGCGTCGTTTTACCGAGGACCATGTGCTTGGACGTCACCGAAATCCGCGCGGACGACGACAGGCGTGCGAGCATGGCAAGCTTTTTCCACGGAAGATGGTTCGCTGTCACGGGTGAGCACTGATCCCTTCTTCAGAGCGCTCACAAACACGACGTTTTGCTATTGGTGGTAGTAGGTAACTGTGTACGACCAGCATGAGTGAACAAGACCGGAAATATGAGAGTGCGAAAGACATTTTTCATGATATAATGGAATTCAAGCAGAGAAACCGTGAACACCAGCAACAAATACTAGAGCTCCTGACGAAAACCGTCCTCCAGCATTCTACGGTAAAACCGGTAAAACCGGATGTTTATGGCGGTTCATCATCTGCAAACGCTCAAGCCTGGCTGAGTTTCTATGAGTACGCATGCGGCCAAAATGGTTGGCGACAAGACCTTGTCAAGGTTAGGAATATGCGCTTGTACCTACGAGGCATATCGAAAACCTGGCATGACTTGAGAATCACGGAAAGAGGGAACCGGCCGTGGGCTGAGTGGAGAAACAGTTTTTTGACGTCTTTCTCCGAGAGTAAGCTCCAGAGTTGGGATAGAGCTATAGCCTTCAAATATAGTTCCGGCCCTCTGGTAGAATATTTTTTTTTGAGAAGAGAAGGCTGCTACATGTTGCTGACTCCACGTTATTGGACTCGTCGCTCATACCTCTGATTATATTAGGACTTCCTAAGAACATGCCACACGATGTCCAACTACGAACTCCGCATACTGTGGATGACTTGCTTAAGACTATTTAAGATTTAGGCACTCTGCAGCATCAAGAGAGGGCTTATAACGGCTACAGTACTTCATCTACTGAAGATCACAGATTTCGGTGTAAAACTGTGACCAAGTTGACATCGGGAGGTCACCCGTCCTCATTTCAAGAGACCATCTTCCTTACCGATCGCGCCAAGCTTGTGTACATTTCTGTGCAAGCAAATGGGAAGGACGTCGAGGCTTTAGTAGCTAGTGGAGCTTCGATAACAGTTGTAAACAAGAGCGAAATTCCGGACCTAAGCATCGTGGAAGATTGTCCTGTGACGGTGTATGGTTACGACGGCAGGAAACAGTCGTATAATGAGTGGGTGGAAGTGTTAATCACATGCAAAGGAAAAAGCGCATTACCTAGGCTCTCGTACTCGACGGAGTAAAATATCAGTTGCTCTTGTCTCGCCCAGTCATGCAACAGCTGCGACTAAACCTCTACTGGGATGGGGAAGTCACCACTCGAGATGACCGCCAAATGTCTTCGGTTTCACTTGCTGAACTTCAACGGAAGCCTACCACAGCAGCGGACGTTATGAAGTTGTATCCAGAGTTAATATGCGTCGGGGGCTATCCAAAGGGCACATCAAAGTTTGAAGTACCGTTTGAACTTCGCGACAAGACGGTAGTGAAACGCAAGGCCTACAATATGTCACTAGAGAAGAAACATTGGTTGAAGGAAGAACTACAGAAGATGCTCGACGCCGGTGTCACCCGCCCATCAACCTCTGCCTTCGCTTCTCCGATCACCATTGCTCCTAAAGGAGATGGCACATTTCGTCTCTGCACTGATTACAGACAGGTCAACAAACAGACTGACTTATTTCCGTTTCCAATGCCACTTATCGACGAAATTATCAACGAAACCGGGGGCTGCAAGATTTTTTTCCCGCTTGGATCTGTGCAAAGGCTTCTGGCAAGTGCCACTGTCAGATGAGACAAAAAGATTTTCCGCCTTTGTGCCACCATTCGACATATACGAATATAATAGGCTACCTTTTGGCTGGAAAAACTCACCTGCATGGTTTCAAAAGATGATGAACTGTGTTCTTAAGCCATATCTCGGAATTTTTTGCAATGTTAACATTGATGACATCATCGTGTATTCGAGATCTAAGCAGGAGCACACCGAACATCTGGCGAAGGTCTTACAAGCACTCAGCAATGCCGATCTGAAGATAAATGAAAAGAGGAGTGATTTCTTTCAGCCGAAGGTCGTTTTTCTCGGTAGAGTGTTCGACGGTGCTACCAAAAGTACCAAGCAAGAGTCTGGGCATCGAATTTCCACACTCACGAAGCCGCATGACCTTCATTCGCTGCGAGTTTTTCTTGGACTAGCAGGACACTTCAGGGCTTTCATTAAGGATTTTGCAAAGATGACAAAGTGCCTGACCGATCTGACAAGAAAGGATGTTCCTTTTATTTGGTCTGATGAGTGCGAAGAGGTATATCAGGAACTAGTGCGCCGCATCTCTTCTGACCCAGTACTAACTTTACCGGACTTCAGCCTGCCGTTCGAGATGAACACTGATGCATCACACTATGGTACAGGGGCAGTGCTGTATCAGGGGACTGCAGTTCTCCCCTAAACCGACAGCTCCGAGTCGTTGGGTACTATTCCTACACGTTTAACGCTACTCAGCTGAACTACTCTACTACGTAGAAAGAGGCTCTTGCCGTCCTCATGGCCGTGCGATACTTTAGATCATACATAGACGGGAGAAAATTCAAACTGTATACAGACCATCAGGCTCTGACCTATCTCCTCAGTCAGTCGGAGCCAAGAGGAAAGCTGGTGCAGTGGATAAACGAACTGCAGCAGTACGATTTTGAGGTTATCCACCGTGCAGGCAGCGGGTTGACGGATGCAGATGCGTTATCAAGACTGGCGGTCGAAGTTCCACATGAAGTGTTAAACGTGACGAAACTATGGGAAGGATGCGAAGGTCTACAGTTTGCCAATGAAAGATTCGTCGTGCCGGAGACTCTAGTTCCAAAAGTGCTCCACATGTACCATGACACTCCCGACTCTGGTGGTCATGATGGTTTCTGGAGAACCTATAATAAGTTTCTGCAGAGGTTCACGCGGAACAATATGAAGAGAGATGTAGATAACTATGTTTGATCATGCCACTTGTGCCAGGTAAACAAGGCAAAGTACCGCCCACGACCAGACGCACTCGTGTTACCGCTTCACTCAGTCACACCTTTCAAAGTAGTGCATGTGAACTTTGCCGAGTTGGGTTAATGATCTTTTTCCCATCGGCAGGTTGCGCTTCCGCCACGACGAGAGGATACCTATTGCTCGAGTACGTGCTTCATCTTGTACTTCGTGCGGCAATTCAGAAACCGCTCGTTCAACAGCACAGATCACCTTCTTTGGGTCAGAGGCAGCACTCGTGTTGTAGTTCAAGCCATGGTGCAGGACTGATAATTCTGCAGGACTTGGCTGGTAGCAGGATAAGTTAACAACCGCCTCCTTGACGTCATTTTGAACCTTCGGGCGTAGCCCTTCGAGTTTCCTGTCCTGAGAAGTCTTGCACTTCCGTTCTCTTAGAGAAGCAGTGAGTTGAAAAAGAAGACCGAAGGTGTGCCGCCAAACACAGTCATTTGTAGTGGGAATCGACCATGCACAATAATGGTAGCTGCACGCCCTGGAAAAGAAGATACAAATAGAGTCATTGCCCTTCTTGACCGAGTGATGTTTTCGGAGTTGAAGGTCGTAGTCTCTCATTATGGACGTGCATTCATGAGCAACAAGTTTCAGCAGTGGGCAGACAGTCGCGGGGTTGTGCTGCGGCGCTGCTCTCCATATCACCCCCAAGCCAATGGATTGGCAGAGAGAGTTATCCGTGACATAAAACAGTTTATGTCAATGTACCCAAACTTCCGAGGAGGTTGGAAGTGCTCCCTAGAAGCAGCCGTTGCACTCCATAACAGGACACATACCACAAGCCTCGGATGTAGCCCACATTTCGCCGCGTATGGTGAAGTGCCGAAACTGTCCGCCGACCAGGAGCTTGGAATTTTGGACAAACTCCAGCTAACGCAACGACCAAAAACCATCGAGGAGCGCAGCAGGTATCGCGCAGCGATGAAACGCCAGTTCGACAAGAGGCATCATGGACATATACCGTATATCAAGCTAAACGACTTTGCGCTCGTCAGAAAGGGACTACCAGGAACTGATGTAAAATTCCTTGGTCCATTCCAGGTCGTGAAAACGTGTGTGCAGCTAGGCCTACTCAAGACTGTTGGGTATATGAACAGTGGACAAGTAGAGATTGCAGCTGTGAGCAACATCATTGCTTATCACCCCAGGACGGGTGAGACTTAAAAGAAGGGGAGTGTAAGGTAGAAGAAGAAGGCAAGGGGGGAAGAGGAAAAGAAGTTTCAATAAACAAGGATGGCTGCCTTGTCATACTGATTATCTCAGTTTTATTACAAGTTTAAAGGAAGAGAACGAGTGGGACCAGGCAAACAATTCCAGTATTCAATTACACGGGGAAATAAACTCTATTTAAAAGTGTCCGTGCGGGAAAAAGGAGGCGCGATGTTTAGGTGATGGTAACTTCTAGTGCGAGATGGTTTTGCAGGAGTTAGATAATTATCTGAAGATATACGGCAAGAGGAGTTAATAATGAAATGCAAACACTTCAGCGATTCCGTGTGTCGGCGATCTGAGAGTGGTTGTAAGCCTAGGGATAAAAGCGCTGTAGAGCGTGAAAAATCCCTGTCGTTCCTCGGCATATGAAGCGGATCGCGTTTTTTTGGATGGCCTCAATCTGATTAATGTGGCATTGTTTGTGTGGATTCCAGACAGGAGTAGCATACTCTAGTATAGGTCGGAAATTTAATTAAATTATGGGTTTTTACGTGCCAAAACTAAGATCTGATTATGAGGCATGCCGTAGTGGGAGACTCCGGAAATTTGGACCACCTGGGGTTCTTTAACGTGCGCCTAAATCTAAGTACACGGTTGTTTCGCATTTCGCCCCCATCGAAATGTGGCCGCCGTGGCCGGGATTCGATCCCGCGACCTTGTGCTCAGCAGCCCAAAGTATAGGCCGGATTAGCGATTTATACATCAGTAGTTTAGTATCCCTTGGGGCTGTGGTCAATGTGCAGCGCAGATAGCCTAACTTTTTCATTGCCTTTGAGCACATTAAATCTATGTGCTTCGACCAAGACATACTTGGTGTGAAAAGGTATTTAAATTTACTAACGCTCTGAATTGGAGTATCATTAACTTTGTAAGTGAAAACGGAAGGATGGATGGATAAATGTAAAACTTTAATGAACGTCCTGAGGTACGCGACTCAGTGCGCAGCGGGCCGCTCCCACGTTGGGACAGTCAGGCCATGCCCGACCGCCGCATCGTGTGCCCCCTGGACAGCCCATAGTTGCGCCCCGGCATCGGGGCTCTTGATAGCGGAGAGCCACTTGTCCTCATTTATTTGTTCCGTGCCTCGTAACGAGGGGCAACGCCAGAGAAAATGTTCTAAGCTAGCGAAGTCATTGCAGTGCCTGCAAGAACTACTGGCATAAGTGTCGGGATAAAGCTTGTGTAATAAAGCCGGGCTGGGATACGAGCCTGTTTGCAATAATCTGAGGGTCAATGCCTGCGCTCTATTTAACTTCTTGTGAGGAAGGGGAAAGTCTCTCCTGCCGAGATAAAAGTACTGCGTAATTTCATTGTATGTTGTCGGTTGATCTCTGTTCTCCACCACTCCTGGCCGGCCGGGGAGTTCTCCATGGTCGCGGAAAGCGAGACCTTGCGCCTTGGAGTGGGCCAGCTCCTTGAGGTTTGTGGGGCCTCCCATGATCAATCCCATGTGAGCGGGGAACCACGTGAGAGTGTGGGTGGCAATGCTTTTACCGTCGAGGATGCGACAGGCTTCTTTACACACGGTGCCAACGCTGAAGGCGCGGATGGCTGCCCTGGAGTCGCTGAAGATGTTGGCATGTTTCTCGTCCAGGAGGGCCAAGGCAATGGCCACTTGCTTGGCCGCACATGACGACGTGCTTCGTACCGAAGCTGCGTTAACGGTCGAACCCTTCTGGTTGATGGACACTATTGCGAAATTTTTGCTGTTGCCATATTGGGCCGCGTCAACAAAGCAGCTGCCGCCAGGGAGTTCTGTCGCCCGGCGTAGGAGCGCCACGGCCCTGGCCTTCCTCCTTTCCACGTTGCGCTGGGGATGCATATTGCGTGGGGCGGGGGATATGATGATGTGGTCTTTCTGCTCTTTCGGAAGGCCCTGGTAGGAGTCTTTGACTTTAGCCGCTGGGACGCCCATCTCTGTTAGGAGTCGTCTGCCCGCCGTGGTGCCGGAGAGTCTGAGAATCTGTGCCCTTTCTTGTGCTTCTGCAATTTCTTCTAGTGTATTATGAATACCCAACTGCAGAAGTCGGGTCGTTGCGTGTGTAGTTTGGTAGTCCGAGCGCGCTCTTGATCTCCCTCCTTATCATGGCATTTAGTTTCTCTCGCTCGGCCCTCTTCCAGATGGCATAACAAGAAAGCGAGGACTAGCCTTATCAGATTCTCTTCACTCAGGCCTCTCCTTCTGTTAGCTACCCGCTTGATTAGACCGATGACGCTATCCGTCTGCTTTGCTAGTTTGTGAATGGTGATGCTATTTGTACCCGCCCCTTCGAGTGTCATTCCCAAGATTCTAATGGACGCGACTTTGGGAATCGGATCTCCGCACTTGATGTAGAGAGTAATGTCGATTGCGGTGGGGGGTTTCCAGTTCTGTGGCTTGCGGCCCTTTCTAGTGGGGTTGTAGAGAAGGAGTTCCGATTTCTTTGGCGAGCACCGGAGTCCCGTGTCCGTTAGAAAGCGCTCTGTAGTGTCGACAGCTTCCTGGAGAGCGGCTTCGACTTGTCCGTCACTGCCTCCCGTGCACCAGACAGTGATGTCGTCCGCGTAGATCGTGTGACCGATGCCCTGGATCTTGTCTAGGTATCTCGAGAGGTCGACCATTGCGATGTTGAAGAGGAGTGGTGAGATGACTGACCCCTGGGGGGTGCCTCTTCCACTCAGCTCCATTGTCTCTGATTCCAAATCTCCAGCCTTGAGGATGGCGCATCGTTCGCTCAAGAAAGACTTGACGCAGGCATGGAAGGAGGAGCCCAGGTCGAGTTTGTAGATGGCGTCGAGAACGAACTCGTGACGAATGTTATCAAAGGCCTTCTCCAGGTCCAAACCAAGGATGGCTCTCGTGTCCCGAGTGCAGCGTTCCAGGATTTGGACCTTGATAAGCTTCATGGCGTCCTGGGTGGAGAGGCCTGGCCTTAAACCTATCATGTTGTGAGGGAAAAGGTCGTTGGTCTCAATATACTCGGCAATTCTGTTATGGATGGCGTGTTCGGCCGCCTTCCCTACACATGACGTCAGTGAGATGGGGCGGAGGTTGTCCAAGCTCGGCGGTGTACCGGGCTTTGGGATGAGTATGACCTTCGCCACTTTCCATTGTTCGGCTACATTCCCTCCTCCCAAATGCGATTTATCTCATTTGTGAGAAACTCGACTGATTCGTCCTCTAGGTTTCTGAGAGCCTTGTTGTTAATTTGATCAGGGCCGGGTGCCGACCTACCATTGAGGTCATGTAGGGCGCGGCGGATTTCACTGACTTGGAAAGGCTCGTCCAGCACGGAGTTCGGCTTCCCTTTGTATACTGGGTATGGCGCCTCATCGGCCACAGTTTTGAGTGGCAGGTACTTCTTAGCTAGCGTCTCCAGCACGTCTGCTTCCGAAGACGACTTGTTGGCTTTGTGTAGCGCTTTAGCGAGGACACTTCTCTGGTTTGATTTGGTGCCCGAGTGGTCCGAGCAAATGTTTCAGAAGATTACACTTCCCTCCCGTGCGCATCTGCCCGTCGATTGAATTGCAAATTTCGTCCCATTACTGCCTAGACAAGGCTTGGCAGTGCTCGTCTATCTGTTTGTTGATCTCGGCTATCTTTTGCCTGAGCTTGCGATTCAAGCGTTGGCTTTTCTACCTCTCGAGGATTGATTGCTTGGCCTCGAGTAGGTGTGCTAGCCTGCTATCCATTTTGTCTTTCTGCAGATCCGTTTCTATGATTTTGGTGGTGGAGCAGACATCTTGCAGAATTAGTTCGGACCACTGGACGAGGCTCTCGGGCTTTTCTCCACGGGCGGCGCGGGCCTTGCGAACCTCACGGAATTTGTCCCAGTCAGGGACCGAGAAGGCCTTTTTTCTTTTCTGCTCCACTTGTAGGCTGGTGGCGATGATGTAATGATCGCTACCGAGGTCTATGAGCAGATTCGACCACACGGCTGAGCCAGCGTTTTTAACAAAGACGAGATCCGGGACAGAGTCCCTGGTCGAGGAGGTGCCGCGTCTGGTGGGAAAGGCTGGGTCCGTCATTAGAAAAAGTCCCGCATCTCCCGCCTCCTGCCACAGGCTTCTGCCCTCGACCGTATCGTGCGGGTAGTTCCAAGCGTGAAAGGGGGCGTTGAAATCGCCGGCCACAACCAGTGGAGAGTTTCCGGCGAGTTTCGTTGCCCTAGTGATGATGGTTTTGAAACGTTGTCTGTGATCGCTCGGGCTGCTGTATACGTTAAGTATAAAAATGCTGGAGATATTGGATTGACTTGGAATGACTTCGACTAGGGATGTCTCCGTCTTGAAAACGGAAGGCGTCGTTTTATTAGTGAAAGTCATAACAACGGTTTTACGGATGTTAATTGTCATTTGCCACGTAGCGCACCAAGACCTAAAATTAGAAAATTATTTTTGAAGCTGTAAATGGTACTGAAAGCAGGATATTTTATGATATAATACACCGTCATCAGCATACAAACGTATATTTGAGGTTATATGATTATCCTATGCTCTTGTAGCCCACTTTGATAACTTAGCACTCCGGAAAGCCGGCCCGTTGTCACACACCAACGTCTTTGTGTGTTTAACATTCAGTTTTAAGGAGATCGATAACACTATTTGCGTCTTCTTTAGCAGCTTTAGCCGCAATCGTCCTTGTGCACTTATCTACTGAAAGCAGGAAAGCTTGCGTTCGCCTGACTCCTTCTCCCTTCTTCTTGAGCTCCGCGAAGTCCAAATGAATTACTTCGAACGCGAGGCTTGAATATTCGGGGTGTGTCATAACGTCTGTTGATTGCTTGAATTTAACTTTGTTCACCTGGCAGATGTGGCATGTGCGGATGTAATGGCTGACGTCGTTTTACATGCCTGGCCATGTGAATTTCATGAGCGATTTCTTAAAGCGCGCCTGAAGCAATCATGTCTACCCGATCCAGGAGTGTCGTGGTACAGATGAAGAATCCTTTTAACCATAGTTGGTGGTACACGATACTTTCCATTGATAAACTGGATATCTGTACCTTCCCACAGCTTAATATGGTTGATTGCTGCTAGATTGCCACTTGATTTGTGCACAAGTAATCTAGATAGTGCGTCAGCATCAGTGAGGAGTGGGCCAGGACGGTGCGAAATTACAAAATCGAACTGTTGCAGATAGTTGACCCATCTGGCAATGCGGCCTCTTGGTTGTGCCATGCTCAGAAGTTGAGTCAGTGCTTGATGGTCAGTGAAAAGCATAAATTTTTCACCTTCAAGGTGAGTACGAAAATACTGGACAGCTTTTAAGACGGCCAGAGCTTCCTTCTCTGTGGTAGAGTAATTGATTTCAGCGGATTTCAGCGTATAGCTACAGTACCCCACAACGTGGTGTTTCGTTTGATCAGCCTGTTTTGAGGGTTTCTGGTACAGAACTGCAGCAGTAGCATAGTGTTAAGCGTCCGTGTTCAGCACGAAAGTCAGAGCAAAAAAATCACATCATCTCACCCTACGGGCAACCATGGTTTGATGCGAAAGCATCGCGGGGGGTGCGCATCGAGTTTCCGTTTCGTTTCACTTGGCAACACAGCCCAATGAAAGTTAGAGTGAGAGAAGTGGAACGCTGACGTTCCACTTCGGTGTGCCGAGCCCGTGTTGCTTCCGTAGAAGTTTCCTGCCGACGTTTACGTTTACGTTCGGCTTCCCTGGCCCGAAGTTCGGGGTCCGCTTGACGACGCTGACGTTTACGTTCGCCTTCCCGAGCCTTCCTCTGCTCCGCGGCGGTGGCCCTGCCACTGCAACTAGCGCCGACGTTGACGTTGTTCATGGCGTTTCGCACATCGTTGCAAAGAGAGAGAATGACGGAAGCACAGCGAACGCGCGCTTTATACTGCACCGCGACACTTGCGCCGCCTACCGGCGTACCCTTAGAGAGACGGAGAGGGTGAGACAGAGAGTTATATGCAATGATTTGCTGCGCCGCACCTGTGGCGGAGAGGGGGAGAGAAGAGTGAACACCTGCGTAGGAGAGGAGAATGAGGGAGAGTTGCGCATGCGCAGTATGGGTGCGGACGCCGCAGAATGGACGCGGCCCCGAGCATAAGATGCTCTCGCATCTAAAATACGGTATTCGCAAGATGGGTTACGACGATATTAGTTTTACCAGCTCACAATGGGCACCTTCATACTCCTCGTCCCATTGAAAAGGTACGTCTTTCTGGGTTAAACGTGTCAGGCACCTTGTTCTCAATGCATAGTCTTTGATAAACGCCCTGAAGTGTCCTGCTACGCCAAGAAAAATGCGCAGGGAGTGCACTTCATAAAGCTTTACCAGCTTGGAGATTCGCTTTACCGATTCTTTCTTAGTGCTTTTAGTTTGTCCATCGAATACCCTGCCAAGAAATACAACTTTATTTTGAAAGAACGCACTTTTCTTGAAGTTTACTTTGAGCTGGGCAAGGCTGAGAGCGTGAACAACTTGTAAAAGATGGCTACGGTGCTCCTGCTTAGTCTTTGAGTAGCTGATGACGTCGATGTACACATTGCAAAATTTACCCAAGTAAGGTTTCAAAATGTCAGTCATAATCTTCTGAAACCACGCAGGGGAGTTTTTCCAACCAACTCAAACAAGTGAAATGGGGATATGAACGTGGTGTACCATTTAGTTTCTTCACTTAGTGGAATCTGCCCAAAGGCCTTGCAGAGATCTATTCGTGAAAAACAATGGCAGCCACCAGTTTCGTCACTGATGTCGTCGGTTCTCGGCATTGGATAAGATATCAATTCAGTTGGACGATTGAGAGCCTGGTAGTCTATACAGAGGAGGAACGTTCCGCCTTTTTTTGGTGCAATTGTTATTGGAGAAGCAAATGGGGATACAGAAGGCCCGATGATACCTGCGTCCAACATCTTTTGCAACTCCTTTTTCAGCGACACCTTTCAATCTGTGGACATATTATAGGGGGCTCTACGAACCACTGTTTTATCTGCTGAGCTCGAAAGGAACGACATGTGATTACATCGCTGGGGGATAGCTCCCCATATATAGGTACCCAGGATAGCTCTGGTACCTTGTCTTGATATCTTCCTGGTTGATAATCAGCCTTGATACGCTAGGTTGTTCACCAGGATCTACTGTTCTTATGTTGGCTTCGGCCATTACTTTGTTGTCCTACTATAGGTTTATCTTCAGTTTCTTCATGTCTGGGCAGGACGAAAGAAAATCATAGGCGACATTGGGAATTGCCAATATATCATTGGTAACAGAACGTCCTTGGAATTCAATAGCCAGAGTTATCCATTCGCTACGCATGGTCACTGACCCATCGTAGGCTTGGACACGCAGCGTTATACCAACATGCAGACGACCGGCATCCACTCTACTCTTGTTGATAATCGAGACAGAAGTGCCATTGTCAACGAGGGCCTTAAATTCAATGCCATCTACCCTAATGGGGGCATACAGTAAGTTTGACGACGTCAAATACACGGTCTCATTATAGCTCTTTTTCCCGGGCTTTTGATCTACGGTAGTCAGTTTATGTGGAAGTAGTGTGTCGTTAACTTCGGTAGCTGGTCCATCACCATCATCGTAGTCATGGTCGATGCTTCGCAGCTGTTTGATTATGAAGCTACCTTCACGCTCAGACGACGGCAACGACTCTAGATGCTCACTCAGGTTATGGGAATCAAGTTGTTCTTTTCTACCGCCTGGTGGTCTTCTCAATGTAACTGTTGGCACTGAGGTCTGTAGGCAGCTCAGAATGTCATCAAACGTTCTTGGACGTTTGAGCTGGATTTGACTGCGGATGTCGATACACAACCCTTGCGTCACCAAAGCTACAGCTGCAGGAGGCGCCAGCTTCCGTTCTGCAGAATACAATAGGCGACGCTTCTCAAGACAGTACTCAAGTACAGAACCTGATGTACATCTGAACCGTAGTGGATCATCCCATCTTTCTACTGCGTTGCCTTGGCAAGCCGCTAAAAAGTTGCTTGTTCACAGTTTCCAACATTTTGGTTCATGATCCATGAGTTGCACGTCATACCATTTTCTGGCGATAGTGCCCAAATAGCAGCGCATATTCAAAATATTTGTCTCGTCAGAGCGCCACATATTTTTGTCACAGGCGTACTCGAAAAACCGCAGCCAATAGTGCGCACTTTGCGGGTCGCCCTCAAAAACTTCCGGCTCTACAATATCTCCTGCTCATTTCTCTGGATCAAGCGGCTGGATCAAAGCTCTCATTATTTCACTTCGTTGCATCATTTTCCTTTGCAGTTGTTCTGTAACAGTGAAGAACAGGCTCACCTTCCCGCCAGGAGTTTCCTCTTTGAGGGTGCCATGGCGTGTGAGTTCAAGAACGAGTTCGCTGAGTGTCTGTAGCTGTAGATTCACTGTCACCGATCCTGTTTGCAGCAGGGCTTGGTGTCTGATTGCAGCTTCTTGCAGTACTACGTTGATCAGCCCGGTAGAACTAACTTCGCGAGGAAGGCCCATCGCTGGCTCACCTTGCACTTGGTATCAGGTGAAAACAACAGATTCCGATGATGCCTGGTCGACGAAAAAGGTCACCCACATGTCTGGTCTTCAAAAGCTGTCGGCTGCACCAAAATGTAGCGTTCCTAACTAGAACGGCCATAGCAATGACAATCTCAGTGAGGCGGTTGTCGTCCGCCATTTAATCTCACTTCCTTCCTTTCACTTCTTCCCTTAGCCCCCATCTTCGTCTTCTTTCATGCATCCAGCGCAGACCGCTTCACGTGGTCAGTTCCTTGCGGTAGCCAATCAATAGCCAATGAATAGCTAATCGATAATCGACAGAAAACAAATAAATTCCGGGAAATACTTGGGATGACTTGGTAGTGCTTAGCCTAGCCCAAATGCCTGGCCAACACCTTGCGATAGCCAATCGACAGCCAATCAATAGCTGATTGATAATCGATCAATTATCAATAAATTTCAAGAAATGCTGGGGATGACTTGGTAGTGCTTAGCCTAGCCCAAAAGCCAGTACAATCTAGGTGCCCATCAGCCCCGCTGTCTCTTTAGCATTGTGCCTCCAGTTCGAACTAGGCTATTTTTTTCAAAACTTCGACCTCCTTTGACGCGGAAATGGAAAAATATTTAGCTATTTTTGTCTGCAGCCTTCCCGGCCTGTTTCTAAAAAAAGTGCTACAAAGGAATCAAGCATCGGTTCCTGGGCATGGTGCTCTATTTTAACAAGGATCACTTATGTGGCCCTTACAGTGTGTGAGTAGTGGGTGTAGGTTTGGTAATACCAAACTCCACTTTCCTTTGACCGCGCGCATCATGCAAGTTGCCTACTAGAATGCATGCAATTAAACGTTGGTGTTCCTCAATTTTATGCAGTATCTGGCTAATAGCTCTCTCTATGGCTGAAGTTCAGTAGCATAGACTAGGCGTATTTTAGCGATGGAATTAGAGAGCGCAGAAGTATGTTTAATTGTAGGTTACCTAGGCAGCGTTTTGCAGGAAGAATAGTGAGGCGCTCCACTGAGTGTCTTAGACGCGCTACTCTCAATGGTGTTTACTTATAGTATCATAATCGTAAGTCTTCGGTATTGGTAATCTTTTGTGGCTTAGTATCTTTGTTTAATTCGTAGAAAGCAGATGCGCAGCAGAATCCTAAAATGAGGATAAGCATAAGACTTACTCTTTAGATGGGTCTGCTAAAACGCACTCAAAAACTCCAATGGTTCCTGTTGGAACCCAGTGGTTTGTCGACAAGTAAGACTTCGTCCCCTGAAAAATAAAAAAACACGCATAATGAATACAAATGATTAATGTTATTAATATAACGTCGTGACGAAACGTTAAGAAATTTCAGTACAGATCACGCACGCTCGCTTCGAATAAAATCACTACACGAGGGAATGGCTTGAATTCCTTTGAAATTTGCTTTAGATGTTGGTAGGCTTAGATAAATATTGGTAGAGCGCTCGACAATTCAAACATGCATTTATTGCGTTCGTCCAGACTGGGCTCGTAAAAGAATGCGTAATCTAACGCTTCTGGTGCCGATTTAACTGTGCTAATTTTGGGGGATTTTAGGTTCCAACGTTGTATTTGAACACTTAGAAGGCGCAAGGTACACCGCGATACAAAAAATGTAAGCCTAACCCCTAGTGTTTAGAATGATTGTCCGGCAGTAATATTCACTCAGAAATTTTGTTATTGCGATAGCAATTATATGTGCGCTCTAGGCGAATTTCTGCTATCGTCGTCGCCGTGAGCTTCCGTATAAATTCCAAGGGTGACAACACCGTCGCCGCGCGCCGTATGCTGTGTGTGCGAGTGAAACCGTCCGAGGGTGAGCCGACGATCACGGCTCAATCTCGCCCCCGCAACAGGAGAAAAGCGGGCAGGAAGAGCGCCGTCTTCGCCGCGCGCGAGACACCCTACGTTGCAAAGCACCGGAGGTAGGGGTCAGTGAGGTAAGTGGGCTGCAACTGCATGTGGCAGCTGCGCCCGGTCGCGCGGCTGTATCTTGAGAGCGCTCTGCGTTGGTTAACACTCTTGCTGCGTCGGTGGCTCGTAGCTTTGTGCGTGCTCTGTGTTCTCGGCGCTCAGTTTGCGTTGAAGCGATAGATAACAGCACGAAGTTCACTTCAATCGCTGGTGCCTCCACGTTTCCTCACGCCAGTGTTTTGACAAGGAGTGCGCGCGGTCATTGAGTGTAATGTGTTCAAGTTTGCTGTGCGCACTGAAACTATGCTGATTTATTTAGCAAGCAAGTGAATGTTTAAGAATCGATACGGCCGATAAAAGTACTATCCTTGATCCGTATGACTCTGATAATTTGCTATCACAATCGATGCTTCTCGTTTCGGGCGAAACGACATTTATAGTAACCTATATTTGTATAATATTGAGAGTGAAAAAAACAGGAATCTACCAAATATGCACCTGGCTCTTAGTTCCCAAGTTTTTGAAATTAGATGACCCAAACAAAAATTATTACCAATGTTTGGTTGTGTCACTACTAGAGACCGGCCGCGGTGGCTCAGTCAGCTAAGGCGTTGCGCTGCTGAGCACGAGATCGCGGGATCGAATCCCGGTCGCGGCGGCTGCATTTCGATGGAGGCGAAATGCAAAAATGCCCGCGTGCTTGCGTTGTAGTGCACGTTAAAGAACCCCAGGTGGTCAAAATTAACCTTGAGCCCTCCACTACGACGTCCCTCATAATCAGTACTGGTTTTGGCACGTAAAACCCCAGAAAGAAGAAATGTCACTACTAGCCATTGCGATGTACATGCTCTGGCGGGAAACTAGTAGCATCGCAAATGTAAAAACCGGTATGCTCCTATTCTACATAAGCGAAATTCTATCAGTTGTAACAATGCTGGAATCCGATGCCTAAACGTAGGCTTCGGCGACCGTTTCCGCAGTGGTCTGCGGAATGGGCACGGCCTCGGGCCAACGGGTCAAGCGATCAATCATTGTTAGAATGTTCTGGCAGCCGTGAGAGGGAGGAAATGGTTCAACCAAATCAAGATGGACATTGTCAAAGCAAGTCAGGGGGTAAAAAAGAAACTGCGTGGGAGTCTTCGTGTAGCGGGTCACTTTGGCGGGCGTGCAAGCGGTGCACGAGCGGGCCCACTGGCGCACATCGGTGTTAATGCTCGGCCAAACGTAACGCTGTTTAACGAGGCACTGCGTGGCTCGGACGCTGGGATGGCTTATGTGAAGTGATTGAAAAACATCGCGACTATAAGCAGCTGGAATGAAGCGGCTAGGTGCAGCCGCTGACATGTCGCACTTGAGTGAAGTAGGCAGAAATAGGTGAGGAATGAGTTGCAGGCGGAGGGAACGGGGTTGGTCACGCAGCGCTTGCAGTTCAGGGTCTTCCATCTGCGCCCGAGCTAGGCGCGCCCAGTCCACAGCAGTTGTAGAAGTGCCGAGGGGGCTGATGCGTGAATGTGCGTCAGCTGCCTCTTGTCGGTGCCTTTGATGTTCCGGATATCCGTTGGGAACTTGGATATATAGGCCAGTTGACGAAGTTCACGTGCGCCGTACTTGGAAGAGTTTCTGAGGAAGACGTACTCCAGAGGCTTATAATCGGTTAGAAGATAAAGTGACTAACTCTCCAAGAAATTCCGAAAGTGCTGGATGGTGGAGTAAATGGGGAGCAGCTCATGGCTGAAAACGCTGTAGCAAGTTTTTGTAGGTTGGAGCTTCTGAGAGAAGAAGCCCAGCGGGTGCCACTTGGAGTCAAAATTCGGTTCGAGAACAGCGCCGATGGCCACAATGGAAGCATCCACCGTGATATGAGTGGGCGCGTTAGTTTTCGGGTGGATGAGAAGTACCGAATCGGCGGCGGCTTACTTATCAGCCCTGAAAGCTGCTTGAGCTTTGGGAGACCAGGAAATCGCGGATAAGGAGCCCTTGGTTGTGTGGAGAAGGTCAGTCAGCAGGTGCAGAAGCTCGGCGCAGTGCAGAATAAAGCGGCGGGAGAAATTTACTATGCTCCGGAGCTCACGCAGGTGGCGTAAAGTACTTGGCGCTGGGATGTCTTTCATGGCCTGGACGTGAGAGGGCAACGGACGAATTCCCAGCGCAGAGATGTGGTGGCCCAGGAACTCGAGCTCGAAAGACCCAAGTACGCACTTCTGGGGGTTGACAGCCAGGCCATATTGTTGACGGCATTGAAAAAATTCGCAGAGGTGACGCTCGTGATCTTGTGGAATGGAACTCATCACGACATGTCGCCGATGTAGGCATATATAGCAGGGAGGCGGCGCGTTCACTCGGAAATGAATTTTTTGAACGCTTGAGCTGCGTTCCGTAGACCGAAGCGTGAAGTAATGGCTGTCTCCGGGATATCGGCAGGCTCAGCGGGGATTAGGTGAAACGCCTTGACAAGTCCACTTGGCTAAACATCTTGCAACCTTCCAAGTAGCCTGTGAAATCTTGGATGTGTGGAAGGGGATAGCTAGTGTGGACCATGTGACCACTGAGCGCCTGGTAGTCGCCGCACGGACGCCAGTCACCCGGTTTTTCCTTTGGCAGCAGATGCAGCGGGCAGGCTCAAATGCTGGATGAAGGACGAATAATGCCCAGCTGGAGCATGTGCTCGGACTCCCGTTTGGCAATAGCCAGACGCTCACCGAAGAGATTGCGTGGACGAGCTGCGATGGGTGGACCATTCGTGACAGTGTGATCGCAAACAGAATAAAGATGGGCGGCGCGTACCGCGCCTGCTCATGGAGCCTGCGCATTTATTCTCCTCCGACTCCTCGGCTTTCGCAGTCAGAACCAAGCCGCCCGCTGACAGCGCCAACCCCTTAGCGTTCCCTGGACTAACACGTCTCATGTATTAAGATGACATAGTTTTGTTTTGCGCAACGTTTGAACAGCACCTCCAGCGCTTACATGCTGTCATTGATGCCGTTGATACTGATGGCCATTTCCTAATGCCTGGAAAACGCCATTTCTGCTTTGACCAACCTGGTGTTTCAGGCCATGTCATCAGCTTCGATAGAATTCGACCACACCCGGACAAAACCAACGGCTGTTGCAGCCTTTCAGACACAGACGAAAAAACCTGACTACAGCCTTTACGCGTGTTATACGTGCTTCGTGCCTAACGTTTCAAGATATCCAAACGCTTACACCAGCTAACAAATCACGAAGCCCCTTTTGTTTGGTAGCAGCACAAACAAGAATACTTAGGTGATATCTAGAATCATTTCAAAGCACTCCCAGTACTAAGTTTAGATTTCAACCCAAGAGCACACCTGCTTGTAGGCTCCCGCATGCCTCTGACCACAAGCCAGCCCCTGATCATTTGAGCTTCATAAATCCGCCCTCACTCATACCCCAAAAACGTTACCGACCTAACCTTCTCTACGACGCCAAACACCATGTTAAGAAATGCCGCGACTGCCAGATACACCGGAAACCAACTGTGCATTCCGCTGGCTTGTTGTACACTGCTGATGCTGTAGAACTCTGTTTCACCAAGTTGGTCTGCATTTGCTTGGATGATTCCCGCTGTCCATAAGCGGTATCCGCTGGATCGCAGTTGCCACGTACTCACGCCCTGGAGGCAGCACGCACTGGCGATGCATGTGCTGTCTTTGGCATTACGCACCTCAAGGCAACCACGTTTCTCCTATAGGCTAACCCGAAAGAACGGATTAACCGGAACCTCAAGCCTCTGCTCGTGGCCTTTGCTCGGCATTACAGGCACTGGGACGTCTGTTTTAACGAGAGAGGCGCTTCTCCTAGCGGTACACGGTGAACCGTTCGACTGGGTACACGCCCATTTCCCTCAACTTCAAGAGCGAGCTGCCAAACATCGTAGACCCCGTTATGCGAGTGGGCAGCAGGGCACGCGCCACGAAAACCGTCCTTTCCGGCTGCGCCGAAGAACTGCACTCACTGATAGACGTAGCGCTTGACTTGCCCAGTTCCAACCCGGCAAAAGCCCGAGCTGGACAGAACGCTCAATACGACCAGCCACATCGGGACGTGCACTACGATGTCGGCAATGTAGTCTTTAAAAGCAATCATGTATTGATTGACGCTGTCAAAGCCATATTTGCCTCCCTGTCGGAAAAATGGTTCGGCCCCCACCTAGTGGAGACCAAAATGTCCTCCGTGGTTTACACGCTGGCTGACTACCAAGGGAGACCAGTAAAACCACAGGCAAACTTTGACACGGTTGGCCACAGGTGACACCAACGGTACAACCTGCGGAAGCTCAACTAGGCAGCCTTCCTCCCACTAGTTGGTAGCCGGAACTCATGCTTCATGCCGGAACCCACGTCGACATGCATCTTGAAGTGGTAACATGCCCTTTTGGCCTAATGTATGTTCTCCTGCAGACCAGCCCTACGACAAGCCTGGTACAGCTTTCTCCCACTAGCAACTAGGTGGACTTTATTAATGTGAAAGCATTATATGGATCATGAGGCGGAAGATCTGTGCGTTTGCGGGACCACGATGCTCCAAAAAGCCGAAGTGAGCCATTCGAGGCATTTGATGACGTCCACTAAGGCAAAGTTAAGTAAGGCAGAGCGAATTGAGGCGAAGTTAAATAACGCGAATTAGGGCAGGTTTATTTAGGATACAGTTCATTACGACACTCAATTCCTCGACCACTCGTGGCAGTCGAACCCACGACCGTTCGTCTTAATTAGGGCAAAGTTAATTAAGGCACTCAAACACACGCCCATTGGGTGTTAATTATGGCGAGGCTAATTAAGTCATAGTTATTTAAGATAGAGGTAATTCTCATAATCGAACCTACGACCTTTGGTGGCAGTCGGACCATCGATTTTTGGTGGGAGTCGAGCCGACAAACTTGGGTCTTAATTCACGCGAACTAAAATATTTTTTTTCGATATTCAATATTTATTTACGACAAAATCAAATACAAGGTGGATATTCGGAGGTTCAGAAGTAAAAACTGTAGGGGGGACCTCCTAACAAAAGGGCGTTAGTAGTATCGTGATAAACAGTGAGTCATATCATATATTATACAATTTCTACATTATAATCGGAAATAAAGGGTAAGAGAAAAAATTAATGAAAAATATCATAAGTATAATCACACAGTTAAACGGACCCTGAACCACCCCTCGGGCTTGGTGAAATAACGTAGTTCGCGGTTAACATACGCTGCTGTCAGCATCTCAACCAAGTTTTGCAGTCGTACGCGCTGCACGGAGCTCGCAAGCGGAACCCGAAGTCATCTTTCTCTCAAACACTGTCGTTTCAACAGAGGCCATGTTCCTCACTCTCTTATGTGTGCTTTATTACGTAATAAAGCACATTCCAATATGCGGCTGCTGTAGGTCGCTCCGGTCGGTTACACCACGGCCGCCGCGGGGTGCCGCCAGGAGTCCACTGGCTTAAAACCCCTATATATAAAAAGTAGCGCCATCCGCTTCCCTCCTCCTCCGTTTCACTGTCGCGCTCGGCGCGGCCAGCGAGATCGAGGCGCGATATCGACAGTGGCGCCGCGTACGTCGGGCCTGCCGTGGCAGACGACAGCTAACGCGCTACCAGAGGAAATCCGCGGAAAACTTGTATCGCGCCCTGCGGAGCAGTCATTGAGGTTCGACTTTGCTTCGTCAGTCAGTAACTGGCCTTAATAATGCCGTTTTGGAAGTAGCAACGCGACGATGCGAGACGGCGCAAAAACCAAGTGTGCAGCAAGCGTTTGCGCTCGCCGGATGGTAAACAAAAAAAAGCATTTAGCCCGTGCTTTGTCGATTGCGGCAACTTCAGGCGCAGCAGCACGCCATCACAACGAAGTTCTTGTCCATAACACGTTTGATCCCTTTGTCGTACAGCACTTTCGTCGCACAGGCCCGAGAATGGCGGTCGGAGCGCTCTGGAAAGAAAAAAATATACAGAAGCGCCACGGGTGCTTCCACGTGACACGAATTGGCCAATGGGGGAGCGGAGAAGGCTGGCGCGACAGGATGCGGCGAGGAGGAACCGCCGGGGTGAGCGCGGTGGCGGCATCATCTAAGAATGGCGCTACTTTTTATATATATGGGTTTTAACTGGCTAAGCGCCCTGTGATTCGCTGAGGACAACCGCGTTTGGCTTACGTTCAGCGCGTCGTACGTACGGTGGCTAGATGGGTAGGTGTGCCGACCGGTGCGTCAGGAGCGTAGTTCACTGCTTCTCCGCTTCATGACGCAATATTGGCGCTGCGGTCAATAGAACGATTCCGCAGCGCGCGTCGTCTGCTACAGGGTGATGGCGGCGAGCAAAAAAACAATAAAGCCCGTATTGGAATAGTTGTACGTCGTCGGTTCGTGTCAGTTGCAAAGGTGAAGAGCTCCGCGTCTCGTACTGTTTGCAAGTTCCTAAGCGATGTGGAATGTTCCAGGTCGGAAAAATGACCGACGAGATTAGCGGCGGCATTGCACCACCAAATAAGACCACCAAGGAGACTTACTGCTTCGCTCCGAACTGAAAGTCGGGCTCTAAATTTGTGATCAAGCCAGCGGAAATGTTCGCCCCGGGCTGCTAAAGCTAGCTCAGTATCGGCGACGTTTATGAGCAAGCCGTACACCGAAAAGCGTACGTCGATGAGCTCCTCGACATTGGAAATTTGCAAGCCGCACATGAGGTGCTCAGCGCCTGCGACATATCGAGCAGCGCTGGGCTGCTACAGGGAAAAGAAAGGTGACTTTATATTCTATATAGCACGCTATGTAGCAAGAAAGTTCCTGCAAAGAACCAAGTGCTGCGATTGCTCAGGGGCATTACTGAATTCAACAGAATGAGTAGGTCAGGGCTGTTGCTCCCTTCTGAAGCACTAAAAAAAAAAAAAGTGGTAGCATCGCTCGAAGACGCCTTCAAGCTGAGCTTTAGTTTAAATGAGTTACGAAGGAAAAGTATCGCCGACTTTGCGTCCTTTCTGCAGCTGAATTCATCCTCCGAATATGATCGGCTGTGAGCGGCACAAGAAAGAGCTAACAAAAAATGTTGTGAAGTTCTATTCAATTACGCTCCTTTACTTTCTTGTCAAGGACAAGAACATGGCGCGCGAAACCAACAGGGACAAGAGGAATCACCTGAAGCGGAGCCGTGCGCTGTGAATAATGTTATGATGTGGTGGACCAACGTTGCGACCTTGCTGGCGCTAGGCTGTTTATGTTGGTGCATCTGCTGACTCAAGTTATGAGAGCGTTTCTTGTATTTTAATCATATTCTTGAAGGTAGCCCAAGACGTATTGCTTTATTTTATTGGAACAAAACAGTGAACCATGTGCACTTACCAACACAATTCGTCTCGTAACAACTTAAATACCGTAACTGAGGCAGTAATAAGCACAATAGCTAGATTTCTCGAAATTGAAACATAAGAACTTACTAAATATCACGTAAACACGTTTCCATATACCGTATAAACCACTGCAGTATTGTTTTATTCATGGAAAAAATGCACCTACGTATTTAATGCAATGGGCTGGAGCGCCGCATTTGTACCAATAAATGTGACCAATCGCCAAGCCAGAAAATTTACTTCAGCATATCGTGTCTTCTGAGTAGACGACGGTAAAAAATTCCCCATTCTGGCTTTGCCTACACTGCTCAAAACGGCATTGTATAACGCGTACTTCAAAGCTAGAGCAGAGGCAGCGATACTATATCAAACACGCGGCTCGTCTACACAGCGCAGCCGACGTTGCGCGCAGCCCAGCCGTTATCTGTCCGCAGCGCCACTTCTGCGTCATGATGCGGAGAAGTGGGGAACTACGCTCGGTCGGCCACGGCCGGGCTCGACTGGCGCGCGCGCTCGACTGGCGAGCGCGCGCGCCAGTCGAGCCCGGCCGTGGGTCGGCACACCTACCCATCTAGCCAACGTATCGTACGCACCGAAATCGGAAGTCGTGGCGTGTACGTTGACATCCAAAATTATTCTTGAACTGCGCGCCCGGTGACGTTTAGAAGGCGGAGCTATGTGGCCCCTCCCCACTCATCCGTAACCTTCGCAGTGCAAGGCATCGAAGAAGGAATGGGGTGCACAGCGGATACCGTGTTTGATTGCCCATAACTCTGCTTCTGCTGAACGCATTGAAGTACTTTTTGCGGCAAAGTATTTATGAAATAGCCTATTTTCACCTGAGGTGTATTTCTCCACTTCGTATAAAAAGTCCTTCAGGGCTCCTTTAACAAGAAAGGATTAAGAAACAAAGTGAAGAAATCTTAAAAATAATTCACAGAAATTCAATCGAGGATAAATGGAACGTAAAACTAACAATCAGGACAGGTATCAGTTATAGGCAAAATTCTATTACTTGTTAATTTGAACAATGGTTGAGCAGAACAAAATCTAATTATTTCTATGTTTGTTAAATTGTACTATGTGTCAGATAAAGTGCCACAGCTGATTAAAGTAGGGTTAATTAGGCACTGTTCTAATTAAGATAAAATTCATTACGGCACTCGAACCCACGACCTTTGGTGTTAGCAATGCATTCGCATTCATTCACGTAGGGATACCTAAGTGCCTCTTGAACTTCACACCTAGCATGTAGGTGAACCGAGAAATGCAGCTATGGTGTGAGGGTGCACATCGAAGCGGTGACAGGCCCTTTCGGCCTAGAGGACACTCTTATGCGTCGCCCAAGCTTTAGCCTGTTCAACTTCCCTCCTTGGGCAATCAATAGGGCAGGCACCTTTTTCTGGCAAGCCGGCTATTCCGTGGGGCTTCCTTATCCTTACCGCTGCGTCGTCCAGTCTTCTCCCTGTGCATGTTTCTACCGTGCCCGCCAGTCAATTGCTGATCACGAGGCCTACCATCCCTATTTCTGCTGCCGTGGTTGAGTCCTCCCTTGAGAGCCACAAACTCGTAGCAACTTCCCTTCTGCTGCCTAGCCTGCCGCTCACAGGGGCAGGTCCACCCAATCAAGTTTCCGTCGCTAGCCGAGGGTGGTCGCTCTCGCTACCAATGCTAACTGGCTACCCATCATCCCGGCCAGTCGTTCCAGGAAGCAGGCAAACCTGAGAGCCCAGTGACTTCCGTGGTGGCAGCGGCGCTAAAATGGCAGCCACGCCTCCCGCGTTCCTAGCAGCTCCTGTCCGTCAGACCTCAAGCGTTGCTGGCTGGCGCATGGTGCGGCCCACCCCGTCCTTTCTAGGCTACCGACCCTTCGCCCAGGTGTGCGGGACTTTTGTGATCAACGCAACCCCTAGACTCCCACCAAAAGACGCGACATCTTGTTATTTTCAAGCCGATTTGGGCCCTTCTTCTTGTGCTGACCCTGACGAAGACGACGACACCCTCTTTGACTTTGTCCCTGTTGGCTTAGCCCTATCGCTGATTCAATTTTGCCCCTGGGGCTCGGTAGCCAGTTTGCAGGCTGGCCTTTGTCTTTAGGATGGGGGAAAGTGGGGATCGAGATGCCTTCCAGCGCCTCGTTCTCCAGCTCACGCGTTTTGCTCAGCTCGATCTCCGGGAACCGCCACCTGAATGGCAACATTCAGTTGGCAACACAGCTAGGACCCCGGAGCTAAATTCCGACGCAAACACTGCTTCTCCCGTACGACGTCGAGTCGCCGCGCGCAAGCATGCGTTACCGCGAGGCACTCTGATTTACCTCCCGAGTGGAGGCCCCCTTTTTTCATTTTGGATGTTAACGTAGACGCCACGAATTCCAATTTTGGTTCCTACGACGCGCTAAACGTAAGACAAACGCGGTTGTCCTCAGTGAGGCGCAGTGCGCTTAGGCAGTGGACTCGTGGCGGCACCCCGCGGCTACCACCGTGTAGCCGACCGCAGTGACCAATAGCAGCACGTATTGTAATGTGCTTTATTACGAAATAAAGCACGCAGAAAAGAGTGAGGATCATGGCTTCTGTTGAAATGAGAGCGTCTGAAACGAGAGCGTTGAAATGAGAAAGGTGGCTTCGCCATCCTCTTGCGACCTCCACGCACCGCGTACGACAGCGAAACTGGGCTGAGTTGTTCATTGCAGCGTATGCGACCCGCGCACTTTGTTATCCAGGCGAAAATTTCAAGTGGCTAAGTTCAAGTGGTCACCCTGGGCGGTGACCTTGACGAAACTGTGCCGTGACGAAACACGTAACTCGAAGTAAAATTTGGCCATTATGGATGCATTTCTTACTGTTTTACTTTTATTGCAATAGCAGCTATACGGACTCTTCAAGCGGACTTCTGCCATCGGCGTCGCCGTGAGGTTCTGTATGAGTTCTGCATGAGTTTTCCAATGTCGTATCTATACTTTTGAGCAAGTGAAAGAAAGCGTGCTTATCTCGTGCTCCAGTGGTGACACGATGACTGTTTAGTTTCTCGCGCTTCCAGGTGCCACTTGTTGTAACTATGGCTTCCTGACTCTTCTTGCCATAAAATACGCCAGTCTGCATTCCGTCTAGTCTTTCTTTGCCGAACAATTATTTTATCGTACGTGGTGTAATTCTTGTTCAGTGTGAACCAGCAGTTCTACAACAGAGTACGTCATGTGCTTGACTACATGCGAAGATGCTTTCATACAGCAATTTTTTGCCAGAAGTTTCAGCATGCCAGCCCAGAAATCTCTGAAGAGCTTTGCTTCTAAATATTAAAAATATTTATTTATCATACGATCATTGCTTCTAATAGCAGCCAAATTGTCAGTAAACCTATAACTGAGGACTGGCAATGCCGCGTTTACTAACGAGATGTGTACGTAACGATTTTTGCCTAAACTAGGTACTACAAATCATTCGCATTTTATCTCTAAACGGAACAAATATTATTTCTTTGCATTTTTATTTTATGCGATAACGTTCTTGCTACGTCGTAATTATTAAGTAGCTCTTTAATACCGACCAAAGCTTACCCAATATTTAGATATTTCTAGATCCGCCGGTGCATTCTCAAATGTTAAATGTACAGAGAGAAGTTTCTGGCCGCTGTGAACCTCGAGTGTCAGTTCCCAAATGTAACCTGTGAAAATGAAACATAGACGTGTTAATATACAGGTAATAAGTAAACAAATAGCTTGAGCACATGCTATGACTTTACATGTACGGTATTATTTTCTGAGTGTATCGTGTAATATTCTTTTAGATTCCCTTTCTTCGAAAACTTAGTTTCTTCCTAAGAGTCGTTCTGGTTCTTCCTTTCTGGTTTTTTGAAGGAATGGTAGAAGCTCAGCGAGTTTTCTAACAATTTGTGCACAAAGTACAAATAATTTTAGTTGCAAGAACCGTATACTGGGATGTCGAGAAAACACAGCCATTGGGGACACGATGGTTCTAAAAAAATACAAGTAGTAGTAGTTGTAGGCGTACTATTTCGCTTACACAACCCACAACTCTACGGCGCCCCATGGCAGTATTTAGATGCCTCGGTGTTCATCTCGAATGTAAGATTGAAGTAAGCACTCGATTCCAAAGTTAATAGGTGTACTAGTTCTTAGTAGGCTGTTTTGCAGTATCATGCCCATATCTAAAGAATATTGCATTTTGTCAGTACATGGTACCATTACGCACCTTAGCAAGACATTTGGTAATTTCCGTAAAGTGCCCTGCATGTGCAAGACAAAACATATACGGATGCATTGTATATTTATCTGTAAGGTTTGAGATTCCTTGCACGGACTCCTGTATTACGCTCGGTGTTTTAGCGTCAAACACTGTTCCAAAGAAAGCTGACATTTGTTTGAAGCATTAACTTAAAGCATTGCCAGAACGTCTTCGCTATGCCGCGAAAACTGGGGCAGCTCGGGAACAACGGCTCCACTCAACAGCGAGCAGCACAATGGCAACGACCGACTCGCACAAGAAATACCTGAAGAACGTGGGTGCACGGGCGATATAATGTAGAGTTAGAGTGTACTAGATTGGGGGAGTGGGTCCAACGCAGGCTCCCCGCTGAGGCTTCTTTTAATTGAAAAGTTGGTGGCACCATCGTCGATTTCTCCCGAATGAGCGGCCCCGCCCGCCGGCCGGCCGCTTGTGGCGTCGGAGACCCGACCGCAGCTGCATGGATCTTTGACAGGCGGATACTCGGTGGCGGCAACACTGATATGATTACCCTCCGATTTATTATAAATAAACTGGATAAAGAGCGACAGAAACAATGCAAACGACGCAACAACGATGATGCGTCGAGCACACGACAGCTACTCAGCCCGTGAGCTCGCCTCAGCCAATGAGCGCAGCCGAAACAGCCGGAGGCCACGTTTATTGGCCGGAGATTCATAATAAGGCGACGGCAGCGCCGCCGCAATTTCAACGTTTTTTTCGTTCACTCTCGGCGCTTGCCAAGGCATCCGCTGGACCCACTCGCCCATTCTACTACACTATAGTAGAGTTATTCCACACTGACTTCATTCCGATATCCTGACGTCAATTGACAGCACCACCTACGCAAGCATGGTCGATGACCCACAAGCTTACATCAACAGCCGAATGAAACGCCTTCCTTATTAGAGCGACCAGCGCTAAAGCTTCACCTGCAGACAGCAGCGCCGTTAACACACAGCCTATAGCGAGCGCTGGAAACAGTTTTCAATAGCATATGCTGCGATTTTGCGCCATCAATTTAACCGCTCATGTTGAGGTACATGCGAACGGATTCTGGCTTAATGCTACCCGACGTGCTAGAATGTGCGAGCGTGTGCGCTTCTCTAAGGCGCACTGCTATGGGCGGAGCATGGCTGGACGCACAGAGCTAAAACGAACGTTGATAGAGGCGCGTGTGTTCGTTATTGTCCAAAAATGTCGTACTATTATTGCGGTAGCAATTATATGGACACTCCAAACGCATTTCTACCGTCGCTGTGCTCGTGGTCGTCGCCGTTATGTCCTCGCCGCGCGCCGTACGCTGTATGTGCGAGTGAAAGCTTGCGAGGTTCAGCCGACGATCGCGGCTGAATTTCTCGCGCGCGAGGGAGGAAGGAGGGGTGGAAGCGTGCCGTCTTCGTCGCGTGTGAGGCAAGGGGGGAGGTGAGGGACGGGTGGGGACGTTCTACTTTGCCACTTGCTGCTGATACGAGTGCCGCGCAGGCACCATAACTTGAAAGCGATCTGCGATGCGGACAAATTGCAACTATAGTGCCGATAACTTCGTATGCGCCGTGCTTTCAATGTTTACATCGCGTTCAGGCGAGAGACGCCACAAACGTCACTTCGCTCGCTGCTGCTGCCACGTCTCCTCACTCCAGCGTTTCGGCAGCAAATGTCCGCGGTCATCGAGCGAGATATGTCTATGTTTACCTGTACACGCTTGACACCGTGCTTGTTAATTTACTTAGCAAGCGAATATTTACAAGTTGACACGGCCTATAACAGTACTATCCCTAGTCCTTATAGCTGTCTACTAATTTGTCATTGCAATTGATGCTTCGCCTTTCGGACGAAACTGCCACATTTTTTTCGTTGCCTCCCTATCGGATGGTGACAGCACACGTCAGCGGCACACTCATGCTACCGTAGTGCCTCTTGCCAAGTACTGGTTCCCCGTAGGATGTGTCTTTCGTGTCGTTTGAAAGTCATTAACGTTAGCTACCGCGACAGGTTTTCCTTATCTAATTCGCTGACGAGAATCGAGGAGCGTGCAAGGAGGGTTCGTTGGGGGCCAAGCTAGCGCAGTGAAAGTAGGTAGGCGGGTGAGTGGTAACGGTGTCCTTGTGTAGTCAGCTTCCCATTCCTGTACTCGGTGTGTCTGATCTAAAGGTGCGGCGAAGAGCAACGGGCGGTTAAAGAGGCCGCTAAAATGTGTCCTGAGCGAAGAAGAGTTAGCATAGTGATGTCGTATACGGGCCGGAAGGGCTCGGCAACGTTATACTCTGGTAACCTTTCATGGAATATACATATTGTGAGACAACGTTTAGGCCGTCAGACTCTTCTTTATTTTCTCAAGCGAGAGCCCCACCACCAGGCACAAAATGGTGGTGATGAGTATGTACAGAAGAGAATATGAAGCGTATGAATAATGCTGACACTAATTTTCACGTGCGCAGGCGGCCAGCCAGACCACGACTTAGCCAGGAGGGAAACGCTGAACGAATCGTTTGAGAGGCGAAACGTGAACGATGTCCGAACCACGATAACGATGGTCTGAAGAAACCTGGACGGGAGTAACCCGATAGTTCACTGGGAATTTTTGTTCTTTAATAATGCAGGGGCCCAGCTTGGGCCATTAAATCTTCTCACACAAACCGGGTGTATGAATGGGCGCCCAAAGGAGCACTTCATCTCCAGGACGAAAGGAGACGCCTCGTCGAGAGATGTCGTAACGTTGTTTGTGGTCTAGTTGACTGAGTTCTATGTTGAAGTGAGCACGGTCACGGCATTCGTAAGGTCTCGAGACGAACTGTTGGGGTATACTGGCCGAGGTGTTAGTTGGGGCAGTTAAGAAAGCGGCGTCAATGGTGAATGTCGGCGAACGGCCATAAACGAGGTAGAAGGGTGAGTTCCCTGTATTTCGTTGGACAGCAGTGTTGTGAGCAAACGTCAGAGAAGGTAAAAATTTGTCCCAGTTGTCGTGGCTTGGCCCCATATACATTGATATCATATCTGTTAGCGTGCAATTAAATCGATCTGTTAAGTCATTTGTTTGGGGGTGGTTTGCGGATGTCGTCTTATGAACTGTACTACAAGCTCTGAGTACTTCAATCATTGTTGACATGAAAGTCTTGCCGCGATCACTCAACAGTACACGATGTGCACCATGAAGCAGCACAATGACATCCAGAAAGAAGTCGGCAACGTCTGAGGCCGAACTATAGCGTAGAGGCGCGGTCTCTGCGTACCGTGTGAGGTGGTCGACAGCTGTCACGATCCATCGGTAACCTGCTGGCATTTTGGGCAGAGGTCCAAGCAAGTCTATTCCAACGATAGCAAAAGGTGTCTCTGAACATCGGATGGGCTCTAAAAGGCCAGCAGGTGGCGAAGTCGGCCGTTTCCGCCGTTGACACTGGACACAAGAACCGACGTAATCATCATCATCATCGGCCTATATTAATGTCCACTGCAGGACGAAGGCCTCTCCCTACGTTCTGCGATTTCTTTGGAGATCGCAGAAGCGACGTACTTGGCATAAAGGTAGACATGCCTGGCCAAAGGAACGGCTCCTAACGCGGTGGTATGTATTGCGGAAACCCAAGTGGCCAGCAGATGGGTCGTCGTGAAAGGCTTCAAGGATTTGTGTTAGCAGCGAACGTGGAAGAACAGGTACCCAGCTGTGTCCATCGGTGTTGTAAATGTAGCGGTGTAGCACAGCGTTGTCGAGCTTAAATAGCCGCAGTTGACGTAATCGCCCCCCCCCCTCATTCTGTGCAGCAATAGTACCGCACAGGCGTTGGATGATGCTGCTGCAGTACGGATCAGAACGTTGACACGAGGCGAACTGAGTGCCGCGATTGCAAGATGGCGTGTCAGTAACTGGTAGCGGCAATAAGGTAAGTGGAGACATCAAGTGGCGCGGAATGCAGGAACGTGTTAGAAGATAATAGTGGCAGGGGGCAGCGAGACAGAGCGTCGGCATCTGTTTTTTTTTTTCAGACTTGTACACAGCGTCAAAATCGCACTATTGTAATCGGACCACCCAGTGACCAAGGCGTCCAGACAAATTTTTCAGTGACGACAATGGTCGTGAAGGCGTGATGGTCGGTTAAGATGGTGAAGTGGCGTCCATTAAGATAGGGTCGAAATTGTTGGATGACCCAAACTACTGCGAGGCATTCCTGCTCTGTAATCGAGTAGTTCAGTTCGGCGGCCGTTAATTCGCGACTAGCATACGCAACAACTCAATCTCGTGCAGTGGTATCACGCTGTAGGACAGCAGCGATCCCATGGCTACTAGCGTCGGTGTGCAAACAAGTTGGTACGTTCTCATCGAAGTGACGCAGGACGGGGTCAGGTGTCAACGCTTGCTTAAGGGCTTGGAAAGAACGTTCGCAGTCGTCTGTCCAAGTAAGAGCAGTGCCCGACGTCCACAACTTGTGCAGCGGCGACGCCATGGTAGCAAAATGACTGATGAAGCGGCGGAAGTAGGAAGCCAGACCCAAGAAGCTTGTTAATTGTCTCTGAATTTCAGGGCGAGGGATGCGAATCACTGCAGCAACCTTGTCAGGATCGCGTCGAACGCCATCTTTACTGATAAGGTGGCCCAACACCTTGATGTGACAAATCACATTTCTTTGCGCCGAGTTGGAGTCCAGCGTTAGTAATGCATGTTAAAACGTCGTTCAAACGCTCAAGGTTCTGACGAAAAGTTGGGGAAACGATAACAATTTCATCTAAATAATACAGACAGGTCTTCCACTTGAGGCCGCGTAAAACTATGTCGATCATGCGTTCAAATGTTGCAGGAAATGAACTCCTAAAGTCTATCTGGTGTGGCAAAGGCTGTCTTGCTCTTGTCCGCTTCGTCCATGGGTATTTGCCAGTACCCAGATCGGAGGTCTAGACTTGAGAAATATTCAGCGCCCTGGAGGGAGTCAATGGCATCGTCGATTCTTGGCATCAGATATACGTCCTTGCGCGTGATCTTATTAAGTGCTTGATAATCGACGCAAAATCGTACAGAGCCGTCTTTCTTGCGGACCAACACAACAGGAGACGACCAAGAACTGGACGGTGGCCGAATGATGTCTGTTTTAAGCATCTCCTCAATGTTGTCCGCAATGATTTTTTCGTTCTGCGGAAGACACGCGATACGGGTGGCGGCGTTCAATCGAACTGCCTTCGGTTTGGATGCGATGCACAGCGACGGAAGTGTGCCCCAGAAGCTTGGAGTAAACCTCAAAAAAAGGGCTGTGTTTTTGCAGTAGGGCAATAAGGTCTTCTTTCTACGCAGCAGTCAGATCGCGATTTATCGTGGCCGTTAAAGCGGCAGTCGTAGCACATTCGTCAGTTGTGGTAGACAAAGATGGCGATTCGGTGTGAAGGGGTACTAGCGAAAGAGGTTTGGTGTCAGTAAAGCAAGTCACAGCGGTGCCCTGGGAGAACAAAACTGGCGGAGAAGTAGGCTTACGATCAGCGATCAACGCTCTACCGCACTGAAACCGCACCAGGCTAGGAGCAATGCTAAGCCCACCAGATATTCAGCGAGCGATCGGTGCAAGGCAAAATCACCATTTACAATCGTGTCGGAAGCCAGTGTTGAAATATGCTCACCGCCTGGGGGAATGCAACAGTCGGTACACGAGACGGTGAGCATCGACAGCGGACGAAGATTCAATGTCCCTCATATGAATAGTTCGCTGACGGCTAGGTATTAAACCTGACGCTGAGAAAAGGAAGTCCTAACACAAAATAATTGCGTAGGTACACTAAGATACCACGGCAAACTGAATCTTGGGAAGGATGCCATCAATGAAAACATGCGCAGTGCAAACACCGAAGGGCTGAATAAGAACTACATTAGGACAACGTAGGGGAGGGCAATTATATGGAGTCTTCACTTTTCGCAAGCGAGAATACAAGTCAGTACTAATAACGGAAAGCGATGCACCTGTGTCAACCAAGGCTTCAGTCCGTAAACCTGCAACAAACACCGAATGTACATTTCACTGGCACTCCGGAGAGTTTCAAGTTGTCCAATGTATGCAGCTTTCCCCCCTGAATCTGCACTATTTAGTTTTCTGGGCGGTGATCGGAGGACGAAATAGCCGGTTGAAGAGGGGAAGAGAATCGCCGCATCGGTGATGGAGAGTGACCTTGCGGGAAGCGCAATGAACCGGCAGCGTTGCATTCCTGCGGAGATGGGGTACGTCAAGGAAACTCACGCCTTTGAAAACCGTCATAGCCACGTTGCCATCTTGCTGACGGCATCGGAAAAACATTGAAATGTGGCCACGGATGCTGCAATAGTTGCAAACAGGTCGAGGTGGGCACCATGCGTTGTAAGACTCAAGAGGTTGTGGTCGCGCAGTGATAGGATTCAGGGACCCTTGCATTGCAGGTGCCTGCTGTGGTGGCTGCTGCAAGGTTGGCACCAGAGAGGCAACCTGAGCATACGTTGGAGTAGGGGTGGGGTGCGGGCTCGGTATTTGGGGGCCCGTCACGGCAGCTATCTCTTCCCTCACGACATAGCAGAGGCCGCCACCAGGAGGCGTCATATGGACCTCAGGAGGGGTTAACGAAGCTTGGGCGTTCCTCACGGATGATGGAGCGAATCAGGGTGCGCAGATCGCTGTCGTTGGACGCCCTGAAATCAGATAGGTCAGGGTGTAAGCGGATCTTATTAAGCTCATCGAGGCGCTGACACGTACTGATGATGTCTGCGACGATAGTGGGGTTCATCACTACAAGAGCACTCAATGCTACAGTCTCAATACCCTTGAGTAGATGATGACCCTTGAGCAGGTAGCGTACACGGTCACTCTCCGCCATCGAGGTGTTCACGCGGTGGCAGAGGGCGAGGACATTCTCTATGTACGAATTGTACGACTCTCGCGTGTGCTGAACACGCTCAGCAAGCTTCTTCTTGGCGATATTTGAGCGGACCGAAGAGTTCGCGAAAATCTGGCGTAGGTGGTGCTTAAACGTGCTCCAGTTTACAAAATCGAGCTCATGGTTGTAAAACCATGTTTTTTCGACGCCGGTGAGATAGAAGGCGACGTGCCGCAGTTTTGTAGATTCGTCCCAGTGGTTATAGTCACGCACGTGCTAATATTGCTCCAACCAGTCTTCAACGTCGTTACCGCGAAGTCCAGCAAACACCGGTGGATCCTTTTGAGGGGAGGTGACTGTCCACCTTCCCTGCTCCGGTTGCCTGCTCCGGCGGTATTGGCCTGCTGGTCTTGGGACATGGTCGAGTGCAGTAGGAAGAGGTGGCGACCCGAGCGGAGCTCCAGGGATGTAGCGTAGGTGAAGCTGAAGAGAGACCGGAAGCGAGAGTACCGAGGAACAAAACAGCACACTCCACCACTTATGAGGTGATGCTGCTGCTGCTGCTGATGATGATGATTATGATGATGACCTTATCATCTTTGACGCATACCCACTCACAGGGATCAGCCAAGAGTCGAGCAGATTTTATATATATGCTAAGTGCATAAATTTAGGAACTGACTAATTTTGGTAAATATATGAAAGCAAGTAAATTCTAACTTGTGAGACAACGTTCAGGCCGCCAGAGGCTTTATTCTCTCAAGCGAGAGCTCCACCGCCAAGCCTAAAATGGTGATGATGAGTATGTACAGATGAGAATATGAAGCGCATGAATAATGCTCACAATTATAACGATATCCGTTCTTCGGCTTTCCTCAAACTGTGCTGCTTGAGCCAAACTTTGCCTGCCACTATAAATTATTCAATTATGTGAATTTTATTAGACACAGAATAGAGTATATAGAGTATGCCTGTGCTACATGGGACCCGTAGACTAAGTTTAACAACAGAAGAATTCAGAAAACGTAGAGAAAGACAATTCCCTTTTTTTTGGTCCTAGTTCGACGCATCGACTCCCCCACACGGCTAATGGTGGCAAATAATACTCCCCTCTTGAATTTTCTACACTCACTCATTAATCGTAAAATATCCCTAGACCCCGTGTTATAAGTAACCGCGTGATATGTATGTGTAACCTTTGTCCACAAGGCGCAAACGTAACGATGCCTCAAATGCATTGACCCTCTGTTTTGCCACGACGAATACTTACAAATATTCCCTCCTTACTCGAATAGTATTGGAGTGGCATTCCCGACCCGCGAAGTTATACTTATTTGACAAGCGAAGTGATTTTGCCATGTTACTGCGTGTATATTGATGTACTTTTGTAGTATTTGCCTCGTGCTTTATGTTTCTTTTTTTGCCTGTTCCAGCTTTACACTGTATCAGTGCGCGTCCTGCAAGAATTAAATTGGTGGCTGCACTGTCATAAATATAAATTAAAAATTATACTGCCACCCATTTTTTTTCTCATGCACAAAGAAATGAATTATCGCTGGCAGTTCCCAGTAGCCAGCGCGGGAGCGATCAGCGGACAGCAATCTTTTTGTCCTTTCAAAACTGGATAGCCTGCAGCTAGTCCGAAACTAAGTTCAATGTTTTTCACCATATTACCGTACAGGGTATTTCAGAGAACAGTTTCAAAAAGTTTACAGGTGACCTGTGGCAGATAGCACAATTCTTGCTCATGAGTTGGTGTACTCCAAGCGGCAGACATTACTTGCGCAGAATTTGCAGTGCATAAGCGATTAAATAACGAAAATGCACTAATTAAGTTTAGCTAATTAGCTTATGGCACATATTATAATTTACAAATTCTAGCCGCTGAGTTCACAAGGCGGATTCACTTAGAGCGAATTCTCAGGATGACACCAGTTTCGAGATATTGCTACACGCGTGTGGTATTTGATTGTTTCACCGAGGCGCGCGGGCGCCATCACTCGAGAAAAGAAGAGGAAGAACGAGCTGGGCTCGCGCTGTGAACCTAACCGGTCAGCGCTGCAACCGCTGTTGTAAATACATCCTGCAAATAGTTGCCCGTCTTGCCGACTCGTTCTTCGCGTAACATCGTGGTGGAGGTGCTTTGCGGAGAAATGCATTAGCGCTCTACTTATTTTTGTGCTTCTGCATCGAACAACATTTTGTTAAAAAAGTAACTGGGACACCAATGCACTGGAAGGCACCAGGAATGAGAATCGCGACACCAATGATGCAAAAAAGATTCAAAGTGCCCTCAGCTATGTCAGAAATTGCTCTCTGGGACGTCGAAGGTATATTTGTGTACGCTGAGTGCCAAATTGATGCCGCAGAGGGCAACAGCAAACTAGCAGTGAATAATCGCGTCAGCATTGAAGCGTGATCGAAGTACAGATAGACGAGAGACTGCGATAGGGAACGCACGTTTGAGGAGGGAGAAAAGTGACGGGAGGAATGAGTTGGAACTCGGGGTGCAATAGATACCCCGATTTACGGTACGACCAAGCTGCTTCCGCGCCCTCAAGAGGGCGTGGAGCCGGTATCTGACAACTGTGCTTCGTTGAGTGGGTAATCAGCTTGAAATACCAGCTTAGTTTCAAGCCTATATAATTTTGCGATGTTTCTTCAGCGCCGATATTTGGTCGAGCGCGTCTATAAATCGGTCAGACACAACTGAAACGTCTATTGCACGAGTGTCTTCGCAACGCAGCTGCGCGTATCATGCTGAGTATCACATCCGCTTTTAATCACGGCTGCTTCTAGGCCGATTTGGTGCGTATTTACAATGAGCGGAAAAGCGCAAAGTAGCAGAAAAATATAACCGTTGGCGAGATGTATTCCGTTGTGCCTTTCTGTTTGCCACCTAGTTTTTTTTACAAATTCTAGCCCATTTCCTCTTTCTATTCTCCATTTCCCTTACCCCCAGTAAAGGGTAGCAAACCGGACGTTCGTCTGGTGGACCTCCCTGCCTTTCCTCTCCTTGCTTTCTCTGCTCGCCAATTGCTTCCTCCATTTTGTTTAAATCTGCGTAAAGTAAGCTTTTTCTAGGCTAACCTTGACAACGTTCCCGTCTTTTTGCTCACTTGCTTCGCCAATGTACTTGCAGAAACTACTTTCCATCTGCTACTCACTTTAGATTTTTTTGATTAGCTAAGCATCGAACCCGTTCTTACAAAAAAAATGTTTCAAATAAATGCCCTACAATCCGTATTTCTGCGTCTGCCTTGCATATCTGGCTCCCAGGTGAGTGCGAAGCGAGAGGTGCACGTAATGCTGAATCGTGCAAGACGGCTTATTTACGAATTAGCAAGCAATTGCATGTATAGTAGAATGAAATCAGATGAAATGTGTTAATGCAAGGAAAACTTCAATGTTTATGATTTTAAGAAATGCGCAACGCGTACCGGGCGCAGGTTGTACGTTGCCGACGACGTATTCTGAACACGATGATGTTGATTATGCTGATGATGATTGTATGGCCTCCGCTTTGAATCGGGACGGTTACAAATAGTCACCTAGCCTGCGTGATTTAATCAGGTATGCTATACATGTTTTACAGCGAAATTGTTGAGGGCTCACTCTTTGATGGTCGCGTCCAGCAATAGAAAAAAAAAACTCTCATTGGCCGTATGCTGTATGTGCGAGTGAAAGCGCGCGAGGGCGAGGAACACGCGCTTTCACGGGAAGCGAAAGCACGGCGGAGAGCAAACGCGAATTCCCAGTGGAAGGGGAGCTGTAGGCGAGGAGGGCATCGTGGCACCCTATAAAAATAAGCGTGTGCGTGCCCGCTTTCCCACTGCGGCGCATGCGCGCAGCCGTGCCGACCTCTGCCGCGTATGCCGCCGACTCTCTCTGGGCGCCGGGCGATCAGCAAAACGGCTCCTAACTTTGTATGCGTTGTGCCAACGCCTCCTCGTTGGTTGTGCTTTCGCCGCTCAGTTTCCGTTGAAGTGATGGACCGCATGAACCTTCGCCGCTGCTGGTGGGGCGCTTGCTCGAGCCAGCGTTTTGACAGCGGTTATGTGCGGTCACACAAACAACGCGCAGAAATATTGTCGACGGCGGCGGCGTTTCGCCCGCGTTCGCACGGAACGCGCGCGGCGTTGGTGACGTGTATATTGTAAGCACTATTAACGTACTTCGTCGTTTTCATTTGTACATAGCCATCATCACCTTCCCTGTTGTTCTACTTCTTCGCGCATGAGCTGGGGCGTTTCTTTTTTGGAATAAAAAGCGCCTGACAGCTTGGTCGGTCTCGGTCTTTTTAAAAGCGCTTTTAATATGAAGAAAATGCCAACTAGGGAGCCTATGAGCCATCCTTTGCCGTACACCCTATGACGGTGTACCGTAGCGATCATAAGACCATGGTCCCTGTGGTCACTAAATAAATGAAAACAACCGGACTATATATATATATTTCTCATTCTTTAAAACAACCAATCACACCATCACATCTTAATAGTCATAATTGGAAATACGTAATTCCCACCACAGTACAGCTTCGCAGATCTTCCATCTCCACCCCAGTGGAAGAGCTGACAATTTTTTTATCTAGCCTTTTTTTTATACATTTCGTGAATATTTTCCCACCAATACTATAAACGTCTCTTGCTTATCTCGACTGCTGACCGGTTCATGCTTCCTTCCACTTTAAACCCAAGCGCTCCTGGAAGGTTTACGTTACCTGCTGTTCTCACTGGCTGAATCCCTTCACATTCTATTTGGATGCGTTGAGCGGTCTCCGGATCTTTGCTGCAGCATACACATGCCTCATCTAGTTTCGAATATATTGTCACGCGCTAAGGCAAGCGCAAGCAACAGTACGAGCAGCCAGACACGAAGAATGCCAGACACGAAGGAACGGTTCTCCAGCTGGCGCGGGTTCTTCGACTTCGTCGTCTTCTCCGTTCTTGCTGGGCACCCAATGATGACTGTTTGTGGGCTCAAAACACCCAGGTGGCATTATTCCCCCTCCCAATGAAGCATCGAATCGATGCTCAAACACAAGACGTACACGGAAAGTACACAAATTAGGTAAGACACACACACAAAAAAATGTAAACGCACTAGCCCACATACGGACAAGCACACGAGGCAAAAAATGCGTTTTGTGGTCGGGGAAAAGAAAATCGCTGCGCAGTTCTTTGGAGGACGACGCGACTACAGCAAAAAGAAAAGTTTGTTCACCAGTACACGTGGGAGGCCTGGCCCAGCCAACTGAACTGCTGGTTTAAATAAAAGTTTGTTCCTCCTCCTCCTCCTTCACCAGTACACTCTATGAACATCACCGTGTAAAATACGGCTTGGGGCGGACGACATGTACAATCTCTGCACTTGGTAATCGGCGCTTGGACGATGGCAGATCTCCGTCAGGAATCACTTCATAGTTCACGTCGCTAACACGCCTTAGCACTGTGTACGGTCCGAAGTACTTGCTCAGGAGTTTCTCGCTGAGGCCTCGCCGTCTAGACAATGGGGGTCCAAACCCAAACTTGGTCACCGGGCTCATAGGTAACTTGTCGATGGTGGAGATTGTACCTTATTGCATCTGTACACTGCTGCTGTCTTATGTGCACATGGGCCAGTTGACGTGCTTCCTCGGCGCGCTCAATGTACTCCTCGACGTCAGGAGCTAACTGGTCGAGCTGATCGATGTCGTCATACGGAATCATGGCGTCGAGCATAGTTTGAACATCTCGACCATAAACGAGGCGAAACGGCGTGAATCGTGTAGTTTCCTGCGTGGCAGTGTTGTACACAAAGGTTACGTACGGCAGGATTTCGTCCCATGTTTTGTGCTGCACATCCACGTACAGTCAACCACAAAAGTTTGCGGACCACGCGAGCGCGTGGCCAAGAGCCTCTTCGCGACACTTCCGCTACGTCACCAGCGATCGACAGCAGCGCTACGTTGAAGACGCATCCCTCCTTAAATCTATGGCCTGTCTATTTTCGCACTGTGCGCAAATATTTTCTACCTATCTCTTTCAACGTGACGCGCTCTTTGTTAGCCAGGGCTGATGATGATATGTGATGTTTAGTGGCGCAAGGGCCAGGTCTGGCCAAAGAGCGCCATGCAAATAATTATGAATATTTAATTCAACAGTGAAGTGGAAAGGATTGAACACGGCTGTATATGGGCCTAAAACAGAGTCGCTGTACAGTGCGTAAAACATAAATGTATTAAAATTATGGCAATGGCTTTAAAGTGTCCTGTGAGACGTAAAACATGCTTTAAGAGGATGATTTTCTAAAATTTGTAAGTGCCAGTGGCACTGCTGCCTCATCAAGAACCTTGTGTGCAAGGCTTTGGAGGCACGTGCCATACAAATGGTAGTATCGCAGCAGTAGCCTCTGTTGAGAGGTCATGCTACGAATTTATCGGGCGTAGAACTTGTAGTGAATCAACATCATGTAAATAGTTTAAAAGCGATTTGCTGTTGAAAAATGAGTCCACATGAAGGAACATTGCTGGATGAAGAGGAACGTTCGCTTTGTAAGCTAGAGGAAAGTGCTTTTTTCTTTCAGCTTCTGATTCGCCGCACTCTATCAGGACATGTAGGACGGTCAGCGTCTCTCCACATTTAGCGCAGATGGGAGGTTCAGCACCAGACAGCAAGTAAGAGTGGGTCCCGTAGGTATGGCCTATCCTAAGTCGACAAAGAATTACTTCAGTTCGCCGTATTTTTGTTGTTGGTCGCCAATTACCCAACTGAGGTTTAATTAAATGCAGCTTATTCGACGTTTCAGTGTCCCACATTTGCTGCCAGTATGTCCTAATTTTTCTGCGGAGAAAAGGCTTCAAGTCTGTCACAGGTACAGATATGAAAGTGTTGCTAGCTTTCGCTGTAAGAGATGTGGCCATCTGGTCTGCCAGCATGTTCCCTTCGATGCCTCTGTGGCCTGGCACCCAGCAGATCACAATAAGCTGGTTAGATAAGTACGCAGTGCACAGAAGTGAGTAAAGCTCGTTGAGTACAGGGTTATTGTGTTTGCGGAGTGACATTAAGGACTTTACTACACTCAAGGAATCAGTGAATATGATGGCATTGGGTAGATTGGTTTTCCTGATGCATTTAACAGCCGACAGTATTGCGTAAGCCTCCGCGGAAAAGATGCTTGTTTCCGGGTGCAAGACGTCAGATTCTGAGAAAGACGGACCAACGGCTGCATAAGACACGCCAGCATGGGACTTCGATGCGTCAGTATAAAATTCTGGGCATGAGTACTTTAGCTGCAGTTCGAGGAAGTGCATTCGGATGTGTGCCTCTGGAGCATGCTTTGTAACATGAACAAACGATGTATCACATTTAATGAGCTGCCACTGCCACGGTGGTAAGAGCTTTGCTGGGGCTTTTAGACGAGGTTCTAAAAGTGGGACACCCATTTCATCACTGAGCTTCCTCACACGCAGTGAGAAGGGCTCCTTTGCTGTGGGTCGGTTACGGAACAGTGTGGTGCAAGTCATATCATTTATGGTAGCGTAACACGGATGTTCAGGGTTTGCGTGTACCTTCAGAAAATATGCAAAGCTAGAGTATGACCTCTGCAAGGTAAGTGACCACTCGTTTGATTCTGCGTATAGGCTTTGTATAGGACTTGTCCTGAAAGCACCTGTGGCCAGGCGGATACCTAAATGATGAATCGGATCTAGCATCTTCAACGCGCACGGTGCGGCAGAGTGGTACACAACGGCACCATAGTCTAAACGTGTACGTACAAGACTTTTGTACAGGTCCAATAGGCACTTCCTGTCGCTACCCCATGTGGTGTGGGACAGAAGCTTAAGGAGGTTCATTGTTTTCATGCATTTCGTCCTGAGGTATTTGATGTGGGGTATAAACGTTAGTTTCGAATCCAAGATGATTCCTAAGAATTTATGTTCACTGCTGACAGTGAGTTCATCTCCATTAATAAAAATACTAGGGGTTGGCGTAGCGCCTCTCTTCTTGGAGAAAAGCATGCAAGTACTTTTCTGCGGGTTCACTTTAAACCCATTTTCATCCGCCCATCTACATAACTTGTTTAAGCCAAGCTGGACCTGGCGTTCGCAGATAGCAAGATTGCAGGATTTAAAACCTATCTGCACATCGTCGACGTATACAGAGTAAAACATGGTGCGTGGAATGACTGTGTGAAGTGAATTCATTTTTACGACAAAGAGCGTGCAACTAAGCACGCCTCCCTGTGGCACACCGGTCTCTTGGGTGAATGTTCTCGACAAACTGTTGCCCACTCTTACACGAAACGTGCGGTCAGAGAGATAGCTTTCGATTGTGTTCAACATGTTGCCACGGACACCCACTGAAGAAAGGTCCCGAAGGATACCAAAACGCCATGTCGTATCGTATGCCTTCTCTAGGTCAAGAAATACTGAAAGAAGGAATTGTTTATGTATAAAGGCATCCCTGATGTTGGCCTCGATGCGAACGAGGTGGTCTGTTGTCGATCTACCTTCTCGGAAACCACACTGGAAGGGGTCTAGAATTTTGTGATTTTCCAGGAAACAGATTAGGCGTCTGTTTATCATTTTTTCAAAGAGCTTGCACAGACAGCTTGTTAGAGCTATTGGTCTGTAACTACTGGCTAGAGAGGGATCCTTGCCTTGTTTAAGTATGGGGATAACAATAGCTTCTTTCCAAGCAGATGGCATGTATCCAGCTGCCCATATAGCATTGAAAAGGGATAGAAGTGTATTTAGTGTTTCTGAGTGTAAGTGTTTGATCATTTCATAGATAATGCGATCACTGCCTGGCGCCGAGTTGTTGCAACAATTCAAAGATGCGTGAAGTTCAGCTAAACTGAATGGGCGATTGTATGCTTCATTTCTTCCGCATTTGCGTTCAAGGTGTTGTCGCTCTGCGTGCTCTTTGAATCGCAGGAAAGTGCGTGTGTAGTTTGAGGCACTCGAGATTTGTTCAAAGTGCTCACCTAGAAAGTCTGCCTGATTTTCCAGGCTGTCACCTTGGGTATTTACTAGGGGTAGAGGGTGAGATTGTCGGCCTTTTAGTTTATTTACTCGGTTCCAGACCTTTCTCTCATCAGTGTACGAATTAATGCTGGATATATACTTCTCCCAACTATCTCTCTTAGCTCGTCGACGTGTTCTTCTTCCCTGCGACTTTGCTTGTTTAAAATTAATGAGATTTTCGGCTGTTGGGCAGTCACGTAGCAGCCCCCAAGCTTTGTTTTGTTTTTTCCTTGCCTTTTGACATTCGGCATTCCACCACGGAATGCGGCGTTTACTAGACAGTCCATTTGTTTGTTGGATGCATTTTGTGGCAGCGTTTATTATAAAACTTGTTAAGTAAGCCACATCATTGTCGATATTGATACCAGAAATGTCCCTGTCTAAACGTGTAAGTTGTTTGAATAGTTCCCAGTTGGCAGAGTCAACCTTCCATCGAGAAAGATATTGGGCGCATTCATCCTGTGTTGTATAATTTAGAACTATCGGAAAGTGGTCACTTCCATAAGGATTCTTAATAACGCGCCATTCGAGGTACGGCAGGAGAGTACTGGATACTATACTTAAGTCAATTGAGGAGTAGGTGTTGTGTGCAACGCTATAGTACGTCGGCTCCTTCTTATTGAGCAAGCATGCACCAGATGAATAGAGGAAGTTTTCTATTAAGCGCCCTCGTCCATCGCAACGGGAGTCTCCCCATAGAGTGTTATGCGCATTTAGGTCTCCGGCAACAATGTATGGCTCAGGAAGTTCATCTATGTAATTTTGAAATTCGGTTTTGTGAAGTTGACAGTTAGGAGGAATGTATACAGAGCTGATTGTAATTAGCTTGTTAAACAACACCGCTTGCACAGCAACTGCCTCTAGAGGCGTACGAAGTTTTAGCTCTCGACAGGCAACACCTCTATCGACTATAATAGCCGTACCGCCGGATGACACGACTGCATCATCACGATCTTTACGAAAAATAGAATATTGTGGAAGAAAATTTGTTTGCGTATGTTTGAGGTGTGTTTCCTGAACACACAGCACCCTGGGACTGTATTTGCGAATGAGTTCTTTAACGTCATCAAGATTGTGAAGTAGACCCCTGACGTTCCATTGAATTATTTGCGTCCCCATATTGAAAAGAGATTTGTGCTGTGTGCTTAGGTGTGCAATACCTTAGATTACAGAGCCCTTCTCAGGCCCCGTAATGCGCAGTTTCTCTTTTTTGGAGGGGTCGAGAGACCCCCGCCGCTCCATAGGCGCTGGATGCGCCGCTTGGCTGGACGTTGTGTCCATCGCCTCTCCTGAGGCGCTGGGCATCCGCTCTTGCGAGCGGTGTGTTCGCCTTGAGGGTCTCGCCTCAAGAGATGGGACCCTGGAGGCCACCAGCCCAGAGGTCGATGGCCCCTTCTTGTGAGTTGGCGGAGCAGCGCTAGCTGCAGCCGCCGAGGGGGCGGATGGCGTCGCTGGCGGCTCACTGCGTGTGGGCCGGACAGCCGCCGGAAGCCGTTGTGGCGCTGCCCCCTGACGCACCACTTCGGCAAAAGTGTTCTTGGGCAGGGACAATACCCGCCTTCGTGCCTCCTTGAATGAGATGTTTTCTTTTACTTTGATTGCGACAATTTCTTTTTCTTTTTTCCATGATGGGCACGACCGCGAGTACGCGGCGTGGTCCCCGTCACAGTTCACACAGTGGAGGGCGTTTTCACATGATTCAGCGAGGTGTTCATTGGCACTACATTTCGCACACGTTTGTCGACCTCGGCAGTTCTGCTAACTGTGGCCGAATCGCTGGCACTTAAAACATCGCAGAGGGTTCGGAACATATGGTCTTACCCGGAGTTTCACGTACCCTGCCTCAATAGTTTCAGGAAGCACACTTGAACCAAATGTAAGTATTAGATGCTTTGTTTTCATCTCTTTTCCATCGCGCCGTAGCATGATTCTCTTCACATTGATTACGTTTTGCTCGCTCCAGCCTTCTAATAGTTCAGTTTCTTCCAGATGCATCAGGTCGTCATCGGAGACCACTCCACGGGTGGTGTTCATCGTGCGGTGCGGGGTAATTGTCAGTGGGATGTCCCCAAATGAGGCTAGGTTATGGAGCTTGTCATGTTGGTTCTTATCGCGGAGTTCCAATAGGAGATCGCCACTAGCCATCTTTGATGCTTTGTAGCCTGCGCCAAATGTTTCCGTTAGACATTTTGAAACTAGGAAAGGTGAGATCATTCTCACCGTCTTTTCGGGTTTTTCACAGTGGACAACGTGGAACCGAGGGAAGTTTTCAGTTTGGCGGCCAAAAAATTTGAATAAGTCTTCGGTGCGCCCACGCTTAAGGGGGCGATCGGGTAACGCGGGGAAAGAAAAAGCCATGAAAAATAATGATCTTTCGGCAGGAACGCCAGCCACCCACCATGGAGCCCAACGAGGGGACGCTGTAGGAGCTGTAGACACAAGCCCCACAAACGCCAGCTGTACGTTCCCGCTATAACCAAATACGTATAACCAAGGGTGGTTATGACACACAAGGTTAACCCTTGCTGCCAGGAATGTTGGAAGAAAATGGAAGAGAGAAGAAGACAGGAGAGATTGAAAGTGAGAGGAAAAGACGAAGATTGGAGAGAGAGACAGGAAAAGGCAACTACCGATTTCCCCCGGGTGGGTCAGTCCGGGGGTGCCGTCTACGTGAAGCAGAGGCCAAAGAGGTGTGTTGCCTCTGCCGAGGGGCCATAAAGGTCCAAGCACTCGGCATCGGCTCAACCCCCAGGATCCCCTTTTCCCCGGACACGGCTCAGCCGCGCACGGTTAGACGCGGGAGGGTCCAACCCTCGTGTGCTGGGGTACGTGGTGGCGCAACTCACCAAACGCCTGCTGACGCAGACGCCCCTGCGGGGGTTAGCCAGGGCTACTTGCTTATATTTTGAGAGCAGAATATCAGTACAAGTAATCAGACAGCGTATTCTTCGGCTGTTATCAGTTCTATTTTCGCGTAGCCACGCTGTTTTTTTTTTTCGTGAGTGCGTGAGTGAGCGGTGAGGCAGCCATGGGACACAGATGCTTAGTCAGTAGGCAGAATTTTTCCGTTCCTCCCCCATCCCCCATCACTAAGTGACAGTAGCGGCCGGGATTTGATCGCCTGCGCCCAGGTTTTGCTGCGCAAAGCCCGAACCACCGCGCTGCTATAGTGGTTACATTTAGAAAAATAAGAAATAATCGGGTGCGATGACTTTTTATAACCCTGTGCGACACGGCGTCCTCGTTTGGGGACTCGAACTTCGGAGGCGCGTCCCACGCCACGTGTTTCTTCAAATGACCTAAAACTCAGTGTGCACATTCGTGTCCGCTTCCTGATAGGACAACTAGCGGTCAGTTAACTTCATTGTCCTGCGTATTGCTGCAGATGATCACTTTGCTGGAGACACTACCATGTTAGACAATCGTTCGACGTGCCGCGTTCCAAGACCAACGTCAAGAGTATTCTTTTTCTCCGGTCGACACGAATACAACCGAAAAAGCAAGTGTGCATGCGTTTCGGGCCTAATAGTTGATTCTTTTTATGCAAGCATTGAAGCTGACGGATTTCAGAATAATTAGATAATGAGTTATACGCTAATTAATTTTTTTACTGAAACTCGCACAAAACAGCACATTGCTTCGTCTTCTTTCTTGGAATGTAATAATGAGCGTCTTGAAATGATGCCATGCGCATTTGACGCATTTGCAGACAGTGCATCATAATTCGTGTCTGAAGGGTATGAATTTATTCACAAGACATTTACAGAAGTGTCATGAAACATAGGTCTCTCAATGATCTAGTAGGAAGTGAAATGTCCGCCGTTTTCTAGCACCTTATTGATGCGTGTGGGCATCGACTCGTACAAAGATTCAGTAATCTCCGGTCGACCGCGCAGGCTTTCCCATTCTTGTGCGATCGCTTGCCACAGCGTATCGGCCGTGCGGCCGCGGTTGGCTCGTGTGGACAGCCGTTTCTTCAACATGCCCCAGACATTTTCTTTGTGATTCAAGTCGGCGCCACATGGAGGCCACTCAAGCTGGCAAACAGCATGTTCTTCTAGCAATGACTGGACGATACGTGCTTTATGGATCGGGCTGCGGTCGTGTTGAAAAAAATAGCAGCCGTCGCTGAAGGGACCGTCCAGCGCATACGGAACGAGGTGTCTAGTGATGACGTCGCAGTACCGTGACGCAGTGAAGGGCCCTTCCAGACGCACAAGGGGACCAAGGCCATCTTTGCTGATTGCTCCCCACACGCTCACGGAACACCGTCCACTGGATAGAACACTCTGTGTGTAATTAGGCAGATATCTGCAAGAAATAGCATACAATTGGGTTCCAGCGGCGCGTCTAAAAATGTTGTGATTCCTCTTGCGTATGAACTTTATAATGCTGTTATAGAGTTGCAATAGAAAACGTGCAAACATCATTAGATAGTACTGAAAGACCCACTGGCAGCTTTTAATTAGCTTCAGAGTAAGTAGTACTATGAAACAATCGTTAATGTTTTCAACATAATACCACTACAGAAAAATCTCGTAATGTCCAAAAGCTCATTTTACGTGAAACATGTTGTGATGCAGAATTAGCTTCGTGAATTAACTGCCAATACACTGTAAACACACCTGCAGTTTAGTGGATGCCAAACCCGCTTCCGTTGGTCCCAGCGCGTGGAAAAAGTTGACTCGTCGCTAAAGAGGACATCGCCCCATTTCTCTGTTGTCCAATCTTTCATTGCTGTAGCGAACATGAGTCGTTCTTGTAGCTGGCTGTCTGAGAGGCAGGGCTTCTGTGCTGCTACGAAAGACTGCAGGCCAAGCTCACTCAGCCTTCTTCTTACAGTCTCAGACGATACCGTGAGCGAGAGCGCTTCTCGGATATCCTCTGCACTTTGAAAAGGATCAGCCACGATGGCGGCCGTAATCAGGCGGTCCTCTTCCTCAGTCGTGGCCCTTGGACGCCCACTGCGCTCCATATCTGTGAATCTGTCATCGTCGCGGAAAGCTTGAATAATCCTATTCACGGCAGTCCGGCTCCTGTTGGTTCGGCGGCAGATTTCGCGCTGAGGTATTCCCTCTATAAATAAACGCACAATGTGCCTTCTTTCGTCAAGTGGAACACGCAGCGGCATCTTTCCAAATAGGCAATCACCACGTGGCCTGAAGCAAGTCTACTACGTTTTCAGCGACTGATGCGAAGATGCGCCTATGTGTGAAAGAAAATTTTCTATGCATCCGCTTTTTCTTTATTTTTGATGACAGTGAAACACCTCCCTACCCTTTCTCTCAAGACGCAGAAGCAGCAACACTCATTGGACCAAGATGCTGCCAACCAAAGTGCGCCAGTAAACGTCGCGTAAAAAAAATCGTCGCAGCGCTTCGTGAAACTTATCTACCCACTGGCACACCAGTCGACAAAGGTTGCAGTGATTGCTCCGATACTGCTATCAAGCCAGATATGTGGCGGTATTATCGCAGACAGCGCTCTGCGTCAACACAACGAACTAACAATGTCATGCACGGGAATAAAAAATTAACAGGCAGGCGATTACCAAGAGGGCTCATATCCGGGAGAGCGCCCCTGTCGCCGCTAGGTGGCGTACCGCTAGGTGGCGCGGATAGGCAGTCTGGCACGCGCTCGCGTGGTCCGCAAACTTTTGTGGTTGACTGTACATAGATATCATGTCTGCCAGTGTTTTGTTTAGTCTTTCCTTCAAGTCTGAGGGTGGTATGCAGTGACCTTTCGATGACTCGTGTAACTCAACTTGAAGATTTCGTCAGGAGCTTCGCCGTAAATGCCGTCCCTCGGTCAGTGATGAAGAATGACGGTGCGCCACGCCGAAGCACAATGTGATGCATAAAAAACTGGGCAACCTCAGATGCTGTCCCGCGTGGTAGTGCCTTCGTCTCAGCGTAACGCGTCCAGTAATCGGTTGTGACAATGATCCACTTATTGCCGGAGAAAGACAAGCGAAATGGTCTAAGAAGGTCCATTCCAACTTGATCAAACGGCGTACGTGGAGGGTCGATATGTTGTAAAAGACCTGCAGGCTTGAAGGGGGGTGACTTGTGGCGCTGGCATTCACGACATCCTTTGACGTAGCGTTTGACGCAAGCAGTCAGCCTAGGCCAGTAGTACAGTTGTCGTACCCTGTCCAGAGTCCTTGAGTAGCCCAAGTGACCAGATGTCGGCTCGCGAAGGGCTTGAGGCGGTACTAGAAGATGTGGTTTGTAGCCAGCACCTGTCTTTCTTTTGTATAAGATGGCCTCTCGTAGGCAAAATGACGACAACCGTCGCGAAATAGAGCGAGGAATGGACGCGATGCCGCCTTCTAAGTGATCGATGATGGGCCTTAACTCAGTGTCCGATCGCTGTTTAGCGAGCAGATCCGGCCCGCTGAGGGCTCCCAGGAAGGCGCTGTCACCTTCCTCGTGAGGATTTTGGGATCCAACAGGTGCTCGTGATAGCGTGTCAGCATCTTCATGTTTTCTGCCTGACTTGTATACGATGGTGATGCTAAATTCCTGGAGTCGCAGACTCCAACGTGCTAATCGTCCAGAAGGGTCTCGGAGGTTGCCCAACCAGCACAAAGCGTGATGATCGGTCACAACTTTAAATGGCCGCCCGTAGAGGTACAGCCTAAACTTGTAGTAGCCCAAATGACCGTGAGGCACTCCTTCTCTGTGGTGGAATAATTGTACTCGGCACGTGACAGAGTGCGGCTCGCGTAGGCTATAACTCGTTCAGTCCCGTCTTGCCTTTGCACCAGGATAGCTCCGAGACAGATATTGCTGGCGTCAGTGCGTACTTCTGTGTCAGCGTCCTCATGGAAATGACCGAGCGCGGGAGGAGAAGACAATCGACGTTGTAGCTCGGCAAAGGTGGTCTGTTGTTCATCAGTCCAGAGGAATGGCGCGTCGTCACGCGTAAGGCGAAATAGCGGCTCTGCAATCTTCGAAAAATTTTCAGTGAAGCGTCGATAATATGCACACAAGCCCAAAAATCGTCTGACACTTTTCTTGTCTGTTGGAGCTGGAAAAGCAGCTACGGCAGCAGTCTTCTCGGGATCGGGCCGAACACCTGCCGCGCTCACGACGTGACCGAGAAACTTCAATTCCTCGTAACCGAAATGGCATTTCTCTGGCTTGAGGGTAAGGTCAGCCGATCGAATGGCTTCGAGTACATTCCGAAGGCGTCGAAGGTGCTCGTCAAAAGTTTCCGAAAAGACAACGACATCATCGAGATAGACGAGGCAGCTTTTCCATTTGAGGTCAGCGAGAACTGTATCCATCATTCGCTGGAATGTGGCTGGAGCGGAACAGAGGCCGAAAGGGAGTACTCTAAATTCGTAAAGGTCGTCCGTAGTCACAAAGGCAGTTTTCTCGCGGTCCCGCTCATCTACTTCAATTTGCCAGTAGCCACTTTTCAGATCGATAGAGGAGAAATACTTCGCGCGCCTCAACCTGTCCAGAGAATCGTCGACACGAGGCAACGGGTACACGTCTTTCTTTGGGACGTTGTTTAGCTTTCGGTAGTCAACACAAAACCGAAGCGTGCCACCTTTCTTTTTAACGAGCACGACTGGCGATGACCAGGGGCTGCATGAAGGCTCTGTTACGCCGTCTTGAAGCATTTCCTTCACCTGCGTTTGAATGGCATGTCGTTCGGTCGGGGAAACACGATAAGGCTGTTGCCGTATGGGGTGCGCGTCGTCATAGGTGATGATACGGTGTTTCGTAATCGCCGTTTGACGTATCTTCGACGACCGTGCAAAGCAAGAGTGAAACTCGAGCAACAGCTCGCGCAGGGGCTGTTTGTTGTGTTCAGGAAGCGTTGGGCTAATGTCGACGTTGCGCAGAGGTGCTTCAGCAGTGCCGATTGCCTCGGAAGCAAAACATTCAGTGACATCGGCGATTGGGTCGGCGTAGGCGATTTCAGTACAGGGGAAAAGGTGGCGGTGTTCGTAGCTGAAGTTCGTGACAAGAACGTCACAGTGGCGATCATGGAGATCAATAAGACTTCTTGCTACGCAAACACCTTGAGAAAGCAGGAGAGAGTGATTGCTTTCTGCGACCGCTTCACCGTGTAAGAGTCTGTCACATGCCACTTGAACCACGACACTTGCATGCGGTGGTAACGTGACAGCGTCGTCGATGACACGAAGAGAGGCTCGAGGGTGGAAGGTGTTGGTCGTCGCTGCGGCGCTCTTTGTCGAAAAAGTGACGAGGCGTTTTCGAATGTCGATGATAGCTCCATGCTCCCTAAGAAAGTCCATGCCGATGATTTGGTCTCGAGAACACTGAGGGAGAATGCTCAAGCTGGCAACAAATGTGGACCCGCGAATCTCTATTCGTGCCGTGTACATGCCGAGTGGTGTGACGATGTGCCCGCCAGCTGTACGAACTGGCGTTCGATTCCAAGGCGTCGTCACTTTCTTTAGAATGGTGGCCAGTCTTTCGCTGATTATTGAATAATCCGCTCCAGTGTCCACTAAAGCAATAAATTCACGACCGTCGAGCAATACAGGAATGTTCAAGGAAATGTTTCTTCCGTAATCAGCAGGTACTGTCGTGGTCGATGTATCGTCGGTCCGCGTACGCGTCAGGAGGGGTCCTTGAGTACGTCCAGACTGAGCGGCCTCGCCCCCGAAGGCCGCTGTGGTTAGTTTTCCCGGCGCGGGCTGGGCGACCGACCCTGCACCACGCTCGAATACGTACGGCGAGTAGGAGAATATCGCCGCGGCGAAGGGGATCGTGACTGGTGTCGAGCTGATGAGGATCCGCGCTGCTGGGCAACGTATTCTTCAATTGCAGGAGGACGCTGGCCGAACCTAGGTCGCGGCGAGTTTGCTGGGAATCCGCGTAGTCCGAGCTCTCGATATGAGCACTGTCGGTAGACATGCCCAGCTTCGCCACAGTGAAAGCAAAGGGGACGACGATCAGGTGCCCGCCACACGTCTGATTTCCTTGGGGCCTGTCGGTTGTCGTGGTAATACGATGCCGCTTGGTCGGGCTGTAGTATGGCCGGGAATGCGGTGCGAAACGGGGAGGAAGGTGGGGCGGGTTGCCGCAAAGCTTGCGAATACGACATACGGGGGCTGTCAGGTCTTAGCGGTTGAGCTTCTGTGTTGAAGGGTTGTTCTCTTAGCGCATGCTGGACTTCGTCACGGACAGCGCTGGACAAAGAGCTGAGCGTCGGCTGTGAAGGTATCGACAGTTTCTGAAGTTCTTCGCGGATTACGGAACGGATGAGCTCTCGAAAGAAATCGAAGTGGCCCCCGAGAGCTCCGAAGAAGTCCATAGGTGAGGCAGCGTTATCTTGGCGTTCGTATGATGGTGTCCGCTGCCGAAAAGTCTGTTCCATGGTGACGGCCTCGGAAAGAAATTCTGACACAGTCTTGGGAGGACTGCGCACGAGACTGCCGAACAGCTGTTCTTTCACTCCGCGCATCAGGTACCGCACCTTCTTTTCTTCCGACATGCTGGGGTTGGCTCGTCAAAAGAGACGCGTCATGTCCTCGACATACATTGCGACACCTTCGTTCGGCATTTGTATACGGGACTGGAGATCACGCTCAGCTCGTTCTCGGCGATCAGGGCTCGCGTACGTCTCAAAAAGACGGCGTTTGAATTCTTCCCATTGTAATGACGAAGTTAGCACAAGCGTCGCTGTGGTCGCATGGCTCCTCAAGTGAGGAAGACAAAGACGAAAGGATCGGTGTCGCTGGTTTTGCCTCGCGCTGGAGTTTGGCTGGAACTGCATGCTCGGGTGCTCTTTGAGCTGGACCTAACGGGATTAAACGCCAATAAACCCCATATCATTTGATGGAGGTGCTGGGTATCCTAACTATCCTAACTCGCCCTGGAACTCCGCAGCCGCACTCTGCCCTCCGCTACCCCCACGACCATGCCAGACGACGCCGGTGAGCGACCCACTTCGTCAACTGTGCAAGTCACCTGTGGTGCCGTTCGTGAACGAGACCCGGCTGTGTTCAGTGGCACGGCTGATACCGACGTCGACGACTGGCTTTCGTCGTACGAACGGGTGAGCAACCGCAACAAATGGGACGATCGGACAAAGCTCACCAAGGTTATTTTTTATCTTGCGGGTGTCGCCCACCTCTGGTTCCGCAACCATGAAGCAACCATTCTGACATGGAATGACTTTAAGACTGCATTCGCGGAGGTATTTGGGCGTCCTGCGGTGCGAAAGCTTCGCGCTTAACAGCGCCTTCGCCACCGAGCGCAACAGCCGGGCGAGACTTTCACTAGCTACATCGAGGACGTCATAGATCTCTGCAACCGCGTGAGCCGAACGATGACTGAGGAAGATAAGATTAAAGAAATCCTCAAGGGCATTGAAGACGATGCTTTTCAGATGCTCATGGCCAAGAATCCTACCACCGTTGCAGCCGTAGTCACATATTGCCAAAGCTTCGATGAATTACGCCGGCAACGAGCGCTCGCCCGCCAAACTGTTCCTCAAGTGGCCTCCCTTTCCAGTTTGGTGACTGCTCACGGACAGGCTGATGACTGGTCTCTGCTGCCTATGATCAAAGCCTTCATTCGTGAAGAGGTGGCCCGCCAGCTCTCGCTGCTCCCTCTCACCCAGGAGCCTGTCCAACCTTTGTCCTCGGTGGTGCAGCAGGCCATCCGCGAGCAGGTTGCAGAGGCCCTTCCACCAGTCCAACAGACTGCTGCACCAGCTCAGATTGCTGCACCTTTGACGTACACTGAAGTCGTGTCGCGTCCTAGACCAACGACACTCCCCTACTCGGCGCCGCCACCGCGCCCAGCGCTTCTCCCTGTCCCTCAAATGCCGCCTCAGTACTTCCGGCCACAAGATCCCTGGCGCACGCGGGACAATCGGCCGATATGCTTCTTGTGCGGTATCGCGGGACATGTGGCGCGCTTTTGTCGCCGTCCCCTGCCGCGTCAGGACGTCGTCGTTGAGCCACAGGTACCTGCATCCCACCAGCATGCTGATTCGAACCCATCGCCGAACTTCTCGACCGGTCGTCAGAACTTCAGCCCCCGTCGTTCACCATCACCGCATCGCCGTTCGATATCGCCGATGCGTCGTCGCCCGCCTTCCAACGAGGAAAACTGAATGCTGCAGCTTCGGAGGCAAGAGCTGCACGCTTGTCGAAATGCCCAAGACCTCCGCTATCGTCGCAAAACATTATAGAAATACAGGTTGAAGGAGCCGCTACATTCGCACTCACCGACACGGGCGCTGCGGTTTCCGTCATACGTGAGACTCTTTGCCGTAAGATTAGGAAGGTCAGCACATCACTTTCTGGCCTTGTACTTCGTACTGCCACCACGGAGCCCATCGAACCTTCAGCCGCATGCACCGCTAGGATCGTTATTCAGGACGTAGTTTACAGAATTGATTTCCTTGTTCTGCCTTCCTGCTCCCATGATTTCATCCTGGGATGGGACTTTCTGTCGCGCCACCGTGCCGTCATTGACTGTGCCCGTGCCGAAATTGCTCTGTCTGACGTTAACACCACTCTGCCTGCCGCCTCTCCCGCCCCCTTAAAGATTATTGTCGCCGCCGATACTGATCTGCCACCAAGCACTTCAACACCAGTCGCTTTGTTGTGTCCATCGGCGCCCGACGCCTCGGTACTGTTCACGCCTTCATCTGTTTTTCTTCACCGCAAATCTCTACCACTTCCATTCGCCGTTCTCGACGTAGCCGCTGGTACAACAATTATGCTAGTGGACAACCCGTTCCAATACCCGCTGACTCTGCTTCGCGACGAGTGCCTCGGCTATGTCGAACCTATTGACATGTCTGCGTGTTTGGACGTGCCTGGCTCCTCTTCTGGCCTTTCGCTCGACGCCATGACACCATTTCCGAAAAGCTCCCGATCGGCTACCGAAGTCTTTGATTCATGCGTTGATGCCAACTTTTCCCTCGAGCACCGCGAGCAACTCCTGTCTCTCCTAGATACTTTCCGTTCTTCGTTCGACTGTACGGAACACGCCTTGGGTCGTACGAACAGTGTTTCCCACCACATCGACACCGGGTCCCACTCTCCCCTCAGACAACGCCCCTATCGCGTTTCAGCGGCGGAGCGTCGTATAATCAACGACCAAGTGAATGACATGCTCGAGCGTGGCGTCGTTCAACCATCCCAGAGTCCGCGGTCTTCTCCAGTTGTGCTAGTGCGAAAAAAAGATGGTTCTATTCGTTTCTGTGTTGATTACCGCCGCCTAAACAAAGTCACACAGAAGGACGTCTACCCTTTACCACGCATTGACGATGCACTCGATTGTTTACAAGGCGCTGAGTACTTCTCGTCATTGGACATACGATCTGGGTACTGGCAGGTTCCCATGGCCGAATGCAATCGACAGAAGACAGCGTTTGTCACCCCTGACAGGCTATATGAATTTATCGTCATGCCATTCGGGCTCTGTAATGCGCCCGCAAATTTCGAGCGCATGATGGATAACATACTTCGCGGTCTCAAATGGAACATTTGCCTATGCTACCTGGATGACATCGTCGTGTTTTCTTCAGACTTCTCGACGCACCTCTCACGTCTCCTCCAAGTTTTGACATGTTTTAAGAACGCTGGTCTTCAGCTGAATATCAAAAAGTGTCGCTTTGCAGCTCGCACCTTGACTATCTTGGACCACGTTGTGTCCAAAGTCGGCGTCCTCCCTGATCCTGCGAAACTTCGAGCTGTCGCCGACTTCCCTAAGCCGACGTCACTGAAGACCCTCCGGAGCTTCATCGGCCTTTGTTCTTATTTTCGTCGCTTTGTGCGCAATTTCGCGACCGTTATCGCACATTTGACGCGACTTCTCACCGTTGGCACCGACATGTCTCACTGGTCTCGTGAATGTGATGACGCATTCCAGACGCTACGCCAGCTGCTCACAGCTCCTCCGATTCTCCGGCACTACGATCCCCGGGCGCCTACGGAGATGCACACTGATGCAAGCGACGTGGGCCTTGGTGCGGTGCTCGCGCAACGGAAGCCTGGCTATCACGAGTATGTTGTCGCCTACGCGAGCCGAACCCTCACAAAGGCCGAGACCAACTATTCAACCACTGAGAAAGAGTGCCTGGCTATAGTCTGGGCTCTTGCCAAGTTCCGACCCTACCTTTATGGCAGCCCGTTTTATGTCGTCACGGACCACCACGCTCTTTGCTGGTTGTCGACTTTGAAAGATCCCTCGGGCCGCCTCGGTCGGTGGGCCCTGCGGCTTCAAGAGTATGATATCCAAGTGGTGTACAGGTCTGGCCGCAAGCATTCTGACGCGGACGCTCTTTCTCGCTCTCCTCTACCCCCCGATACAGCGTCTCTCTCGGCACAGTACACCGCTATCTCAGCGCTCAACGTCGCGTCCATGCATTCGGAGCAACGGAAGGATCCGTGGATTGTTGCCCTTCTCGACCTTCTGTCGGACTCCACCGCCAATCCGCGCTCCCGCGCGCTCCGCCGTGAAGCCTCTCATTTTACCGTGCGAGACAACCTGCTCTACCGCCGCAACTATATACCGGGTGGTCGCAAGTGGCTTCTCGTAATACCTCGCCACATGCGCTCCGACATCTGCGCTGCTTTTCATGCCGACCCACAGAGTGCTCACGCAGGCGTGCTGCAAACTTACGCAAGGTTGCGCCAACACTTCTACTGGCGCGGTATGTACAGCTTTGTCCTCAAGTATATCCGTGCTTGCGAAGCATGCCAACAACGCAAGGTTCCTCCGCAACGCTCGACCGGCGCTCTTGAGCCTTTACCTTGCCCTGCGCGGCCTTTCGATCGGGTCGGCATCGACCTTTACGGCCCACTCCCATGCACTACGTCTGGAAGCCGGTGGATAATCGTTGGTGTTGACCATCTCACCCGATATGCAGAGACTGCCGCCCTTCCTGCCGCTACAGCACGTGAGGTTGCTTTCTTCATCCTGCGCAATTTCCTGCTTCGACATGGCGCTCCTCGAGAACTCCTCAGTGACAGAGGACGCGTCTTTCTTTCCCAAGTGGTCGAAGCTCTGCTTGCCGAGTGCCACGTCGTCCACCGTACATCAACCGCGTACCATCCGCAAACCAATGGATTAACTGAGCGCTTCAATCGCACTCTTGGCGACATGCTCACTGCAAACGTCGCGTCGGACCACTCCAATTGCGACATGGTTCTCCCTTTTGTCACCTACGCTTACAATACCGCGACTCAAGCAACCACAGGCTTTTCACCATTCTTTTTATTGTATGGCCGAGAACCCTCGTGCACGCTCGATACAGTATTGCCATACCAACCTGACGCCTCTGAATATCGACCCATATCAGAAGTAGCCAGGTACGCTGAAGAATGCCGCCAACTTGCCCGTACCTTCACGACGGAAGGTCAAGCCCACCAGCGGAATCGACATGACACCAACCTGAGCCATACCTCTTTCCGTGTCAGCTCCCTCGTCTGGTTGTGGATTCCGCCTTACGTTCCCGGTCTTTCGTCTAAGCTGCTGGCTCAATGCCACGGACCCTACCGGATCGTCGCCTGTACATCTCCTGTAAACTATGTGGTCGAACCTCTCACGCTGTCTGACGATCTGCGGCGTCGTGGTCGCGAGACTGTGCACGTCAGCCGGCTTAAACCGTATTACGATCCCTCTATCGTGTCGTCACCGTGAGTCGCCAGGATGGCTAGCCTTCTCTCGTGGGGCCATTGTAATGACGAAGTTAGCACAAGCGTCGCTGTGGTCGCATGGCTCCTGAAGTGAGGAAGAGAAAGACGAAAGGATCGGTGTCGCTGGTTTTGCCTCGCGCTGGCGTTTGGCTGGAACTGCTCGGGTGCTCTTTGAGCTGGACCTAACGGGATTAAACGCCAATAAACCCCATATCACCATGAAGTTTGGTATGAGAACCGTGCTGATACCCTAACACGTGCGCCATCGTTGAGGCTGAAGTATATGTTTTTCAGTTTGTCTGCGTCATGCCACTTATTGAACGAGGCAACACGTTCATAGTGCACCAGCCAATCTTCAACATCCTCATGCATGGCACCGTGGAAGGGATTCGGCGTTCGCGGATGGATTAGCGTACAATGAATCGGCGTACTGCCTTCCATACCAGTTGGGATGGTCGGAGCTTCCATTGTCTCTGGGAGGAGTCCAAACTCAGTGGCTTGTCCACGGATCCTTCTCCTGGCGCGGTGTACAGGCGTAACCACCGGTACGGGACTGCAGCTCCTGCTGCTCGGAGGGGTTTGGTGCATAGATTAGATTACCCAGCACCTCCACCAGTTTGTCACGCGCTAAGGCAAGCGCAAGCAACAGTACGAGCAGCCAGACACGAAGAATGCCAGACACGAAGGAACGGTTCTCCAGCTGGCGCGGGATCTTCGACTTCGTCGTCTTCTCCGTTCTTGCTGGGCACCCAATGATAATTGTTTGCGGGCTCAAAACAGCAGGTGGCAATATGCTCTGGTACCTTTTGGTCCTTAGGCAACTGCCTCGAACCTCAAATTCCAAGGCACCGCCGTTTGTGTTATCGTAGAGATTTTGCCATCTCATTTCTTTCTTCTCATTCTCGTAAACATCCATTGTCCTTTTTGTTTCAATGCTTTGCATCCAATTCACTGTCTCTATTTCTCCCACTTCCTATCTGATGACTCCTGGTTGCATATGTACAGTTTTCGAGTTATCCTGTACTTGGTTGCCAACTTTCTTGACCTCTTCCTCCATTCTGTGTCCACGCTTTTCATATACAGATACTTGATAGCTTTAGCCACCCTAGCTACACGTACTTCCATGGTGTCGAATTCACATAGGCGAAACTGCTCGCTGAGTGACTATACATTTGTTGGAACACCAACAGTGACTAGAAAAGAATATTTATTTGCTTATAAAAGTTGATACTTCTAAGTGCGGTTGCTAAAGGGTATTCCTGGAAGCCACAATAATTTCAAGCCGCCGAGACTCACTAACAAGCTACCTTATCGAGACTAACGCAAAGCCACACCTGTCAGCATACCTTCGCTCATGCTCCACGAGCCAGAATTGTGAGGTTTGTAATGCGAGCATGAAAGAATATATTAGCTTGACATACATTCACGAGAATCTTCGCATTGTACTGAAGATTAACCGCACCCTGCTTGTGAAAGCACAAGAGGACGATGCTAGATTTTCGAAGTGCTAACTCGCACGACCACAGCTCTGTCCGCTCTGCAAGAAAATTTGCTGTGAAGCTGCACTAGAAGCGGGAGCAAACACCACCGTTATCGCATATTGTTATTTTTTCGTAGTAGCTACTTCGAATACACTATTCTGCAGCACCGCAGTGCCCTTGTGGTCATACATTTTGACGCAAGGAAAGAGAAGAAATAGACGATATGCAGTTGTAAGTACAGCCGCATATTTATTGCTGCCCAGAATGCACCGCCAACGCAAGGTTGTGATGGCGTCGCCGTCTTCACATCCATGGAATGGTAGGCCTGCTTTTGATCAGTAGTAAATGTTGAGTAGCATTACAAACCCTCGGGGGAGTTAACTTAAAAAATATGTAATTTTACGTGCCAAAACTACACTCTGACTATGAGGCACGCCGTAGTGGGGGACTCCGAAAATTTGGACCACCTTGGGTTCTTTAACGTGCACGTAAATCTAATTACACGGGTGTTTTCTCATTTCGCCCCCATCGAAATGCGGCCACCGTGGCCGGGATTCGATCCCGCGACCTCGTGCTCAGCAGCCCAACACCATAGCCACTGAGCAACCACGGCGGGTCCTCCGGAGAGTGGAAGGTCGGTAATGCTACCCAACATTTACTATCCTTGCAAGTGCAGAACCTAGTGGTCGAGCCATGCTGAACGGTTCTTGAGGGAGGTCAAGCAGTAGAATTTAAAATTACAGAAAGGGCCGGCCGTATAAATAGACTCGGAATTTCGCAACCTTCCAAACGAAAGCCAACAGTCTGTGATGGAGCAATGGCAATCGGTGATTGATATTTTACGGCTGGCGTAATTGTTGGCAATGCCATGACAATGCTGGCGCTTGGCTTATACTGCGCAGGCTTCGAGCCCATTTTCTTCAGTACAAACTTTGCAAGAGACAGAGTGGTCAAAGTAGGAAAATAGGAGGAGTCGTAAGCAGGCTCACGAGGGAGGTTATTGCATGCGCCTTGAGAAACGGACGTATTACCCGAACAGCCCAGTGGGTTAATTCGCAATGTCAGAAAAATTATTCACCAAGCAGTGGAAGTACTACTGTATTCCGAGGAAGCTGCGAGTATCTTTAGCAGCGCGGGGAACATGGATGTTGGTTGTGAGAGTGCCGGGCAGGCCTTTGTCCTTGTCACGACGTACGCCCCGCCGCACCGGCCTCTAGGCTCGACTCTTGACGAGCTAAGACAGTGCTTCTCCGTTTTACTCGTCGAGTAACTTGATCGTGGCCGGCAAATTTAACGCGAAGCATGCGCTTTGGGGACCTTCTCCCAGTTATCACCGCGGAGTTCAGCTCGCTCAGTTTGCGTGTGCTAACGATATTTGCATTCTGAACAACCCTGACTCCCCTCCGATGTTTCACACCCCGTACGCACACTCGTGGATAGATGTCTCGCTGGCATCCGTCCCTTTGACGAGGGATGGCTACACGTGGTCGGTGTCGGACGCCGACACGTTATCCGATCATCGGCGCCTACTATTCTCGTTTTCGGGCACGACATGAGCGCGCATCAAGCGCCTTACCAACTTTGCGCGGTGTCAAATCCTTGAGTGCCTCCAGCAGTCCGCGTGTTTTGATCGTGTCTTTCATTGTGACTTTTCACCGGGGGTCTCCCTTGATTTTTTTATTTGCGATACTGCCAGTCTCAGTGAGACCAAAGCAGGTGGGCATTGTATTAGACAGTTTTCCAAGAGAAACCAACAGGTAATTTGGCCTTAAACAAGTTGAATGCCATAAAGAACGCGCTACACAAAAACTTGCGCACGGTAATGCAGCGTGGCCCCCGAGAAAACGGCTGGTGGACGCCGGACCTGGCTGTCGAGCTGTTCGAGGGTGCGTGCTATGCGGCGGCGGCTGGAGAACACGCGTGATCCTAACCTTCGCGAGGTGTTCAGACATCAGTTTGCCTGCGCCTCCGCGCGTTATAACTTATAAGTGCAACATCAGACGCGCAAAGTAGACGTTTGACAAAACACTGTGCCATGAGCTTACGAAGAAAAGCATATTCGCCAAGCTCTTTCAGCTGGCTTTCGGCAAACTGAGGCCGGTGACGCATCTTCCACCTCTGGAGGATGAGGACCGTCGCACAACCTCCTCTGTGCTCAGATCGGCGGCTCTACTTTTGCGGGAACACTGACGTAGCCACTGACGATCCGACTGGGGATAGTGCATTTCACCGCCGCATACGAGGCGTGGTTCAGTGTCCTTACCCTAATGTTCCCGACGATTTGTCATTCACGCAGTCTGAGGTGGAACATGTGGTATTTTTGGGGAACCCGCACGCCTAATAAGATGTGATGGTGTAATTGGTTATTTGAACTATTCAAGAATGGGAAATATATACGATCCAGTGGTTTTCATTTATTTAGTGACCACAAGGACCAAGCCCTTATGGTCGCTAGGGTAAACCACCATATGGTGTAAGGCAAAGGTTGGCAGGTTCGTCATAAACACGTCACCAACGCCGCGCGCGTTCGATGCGAACGCGGGCAAAACGACACCGCCGTCGACAACAGTTGTGCGCGTTGTTTGTGTGACCGCACACAACCGCTGTCAAAACGCTGGCTACGTGACGAACGGCTAAACGCCGTTGTCGACACTGTTAGGGGAGAGGTGGGCGAGAGCCTTTAGGAGTGTAAACTCCGCCAGTTGCGGCGGCGAGAGAGAGAGAATGAACTTTAATGAAAAGAATGGCTCAATGGCCTAAGCAGGGGTAAGGGTCAATGGCGGGGTTCACAAGGAAAAAAAAACACCGCATATCCACGGGGTGAATGATGATGAGTGGGAATGATGAGTTTACCGATGAGGGAATCATCGGTAAACCGTGAATCTTCCGTGTAATTCGCCCAGTCTCGCCACACTAAATCGAACGATTGACTTCCACCAATGACACGCGCCATATGTGACGTGATTCCTATTTTATGACAGCTCCCTTCATTATAATTGCACCATCTCCCGCTTAAGGGGACGCTAGCACAAACGCGTTAGAATCGTGCAGTACTCTCTAGTAAGGGGGAGAGGCCACAGCGTCTTACGCAGCCGTTTACACATGCCGGAACGTGCACCGCGTTTGCCGACGCCATCACATGACTGCTGAGAGAGTATAACCCCCGTATTCATAAACGCTCCTCGACTTGACTTGTTTTTGGCGCTGAGCCGTGCTCCCTCAAGGGCTGCAGAAGATAGCGCCAACCTTTTCCCTTTCCCAACGAACCACTTACTATTACTTGACTTGCCACCGCCTTCAAAGCGTTTCGAACGCGCTGCCCAAGGCGGTGGCAAGTCAAGTTCAAGTCGAGGAGCGTTTATGAATACGGGGGTAAGGCGGAGAGGCCACAGCGTCTTACACCAGCTTCTTACACGGGCCGTAACGCGCTAGCACAAACGCGTTAGAAACGCGCAGTCTTTCGTTAATGTTGGGTATTTATTGTCATCGTGGTGCGTGTGTCCGTGTGCGCTTCGTGGCGTAGTGGTTAGCGCCGCGCGTTCGGAAGCGGGGGTCCCTGGTTCGATTCCGCGCTACGGACACAACTTTCGGAAAATGTTTTTTTTCATAAAAGTAGACGTGGCTACCTACTACTACTACGACGACGACTACTACTACTACTACTACTACTACATACTACAGAGGAGGGACAGACCCACACCCTAAGGAGCTTCGCCCCTAAAACGCTACACATTCATAACCTGCCGGTCACGCCGGCCTCGCGCACGAACTCCCATAAGGAGTTGATAGTTCGTCGGGCATCGGCCTGAGGGGGCGGTGTGGTCCATGCCTCCAGTGAGGTAATGCCGCGTCCCCTGTGTTTGTCTTTTACTGCCGCGAGACCGGGACAGTCCCACAATAGATGCCTGATTGTCGGTCGAGCACCGATGTCACACGTACTGCACGTCACTGATGTTGACATCACGTTCACCTCCGTCTCTTCCTCCTCCTCAATGTCCAAACGTTGCCTCTGATGGCCTCGCGTCTTCCTTGAAGCGGCGTACGCGCGCCACTTAGCCAGGACGTCTTCGGTGTGTGCTGCGCCCGTCCTGGCCTTATGCACCAGGACTTGCGCGCCCCGAGGAAGCCCCTTGGGCAAAGGGTGGGCATTGTGCCGTACCTTCGCCTTCAGCTCCCGTTTGGCTTGAACTTTAAGTCGCTCGCGCTCCTCCTCCGGATCCAGACGCACAGGAATGAGAGGGACTGGGTCCAGGGGAGATGAGCGGGAAAATAACAGCTCGCTCCCTGCACTGTGGGCCGCACCGTTGCCGATGCTGCCCGAGTGCCCCGGGACCCAGTCCACTCGCACACCCATGCCGTAATCCCGATGAAGGGATGCGCATGAGACCTTAATATCATGCGCCCACGTGCCTACTCTGGGCGTCGCCGTGAGCGCCTCTAGGGCATCTAAAGAGTCGCAGAATATCGTAAACTCTTTGCCCCTGTGGTCTTCCGTAATATTTCCCACCTTTTCCTTCCGCTTCTCTATGGCAAATAGGATGGCCTGCAGTTCAAGTGCCTTAATGGTCGGTTCTTGCTGGTGTTGGTGAATCCGGACGTATTGCTGCTCACCACTAACGACTGCCAGTGCCGCTCTGGATGTAGTAGGATCCCAGGCCGCATCTGTGAAAATGGCATATTCTTTCAAGTGAGCCCGTTCTGCAAGTTTGGATCGATAAGCGCCGTGGTACTCTTTCGTCTGTCGGCGTGTGACAGGCTTCATGATTCGAACCTGCACGTCATCCCAAGGAGCAACAGCCGGAAGCACTTCCACCTTGTTTGACAAGCGTTCTCCGTCTAACTCTAAGAGCTGCTGTCCAGATCGTGTGTAACGTCGACGGCGGTCATGTCCCTCCTTGCGTTCTATAATAATGTCCCGGAGTGGAGGAAGTCCCGCGTACCGGTGCAGGGCTTCCACTCGCGCGTGGCGAGGAAGACCCGTGATCACTCGAAGACACTCCCGGTGCATCCTTTCGAGCTTGTATTGTGCTTTGGTGAGGCCAAAGCATACCGCACCGTGACAAGCCCTCGACGTAAGCACTGCCGACGTCAAAGTCCGAGCGGTATCGGTGCCAGCTCCACCGCGCTTCTGCGATATGCGTTTCACCAAGTGCAGAAGTTTCTTCCACGTAGGTTCTAGTTCTTTGAGCCAGGTAGCCGCTCCGCCGTCCTTGTGAATAGGAATGCGGACGACGTGACACTGGACGGAACCTGGCGGCCCTCTAAAAACAACAGAAATAGCAACCAAGGCAATGCAGCATGCGCTCGACACATTGACGGATTACTTGAAAGGAACAGGCATGCAGCTGTCTCAGGAAAAAAAAACTAAGTACATCCTCCCCGGTGGCACGGTGCAAGATACGGAAAAAGTCGAGCTGTACCTAGCTGGCCAGAAGCTTGAGAGAGCTCCGCAACACTACGTCAAGATACTCGGCGACCAGAAAATGTCACAAGCCCGCGGAGCCACTATCATGGTGGCGGCACCTGGCGGCCGAGAAAGACATTATCGCCGTTTAGGTTGCCAAGGCAACCGGTCGCGCGCGTTGCTCCCGTTCAGCCGCGCGCCTGACAAGTTCTACTGGGGCATAGCCTCCTATATACTTTCTGTGCCCGCGCAATCACTCCGGGAGCGCCGTTCAACCTCCTCTCCTGACCTCCTCGCAGGTCGCCCGCTAGGGGCGCTGCTACCCCAGAATAGTTCGCTAGCCGCCGTGCATGGTTAAAGGCGGGAAAAAATGCGTGTGCGCGTCTCCATAAGTGTCAAATCGAGACAATATTAATTTGCCTCGCCTGCCGACGGTTCGCTGGTTTGCTGAGAGATCACCTTTCTGCAGCAGTCCACGGCTGGGAAAAAAACTTGCCTTCTGCCTTCGATTGACGCGGTGAGCTGCGGCAGGGTATTGAAGGACTGTGACAGTGGTGACACTGTCGGTTCCGTATTGAGGACGTCTAGCAGCAGCGCAAATGAGAGCCTTCTGGCCGAAAAGAAGACATTGTGGTCACGAGTGAGTTGTGCTACTTTAAGTGGTTTGATAGGGCGCTTTGCGAGTTGATACCCCGTAGTATGGCGTATTGTTGTGGACCTGGATGCACCTCGTACAGTCATGAAATGAGATGCCCGGGACCTTTCTCTTAAATTCCGAGCGATGAAGAACTTCCAGAAAAGTGGCTCCAAGCTTGAATGTGTCAAACGTGGAATGCGTCAGATACTTGCTGAGAGAGATGCACTTTCGATTTGTTCTGACTAGAAAGCTCTGGTCTGACGCCAATGAATCTTTTTTTGGGTGGTTGAGGAGGTCAGCTGGAAGCAACGGGCAGTTTTGTGCGGAACAGAAAAGTCTCTGAAGACAGGCATTGCGTCAACATCGACAAACAGCAACGTGATGGACACGGAAGATAGCACATGCTCGTCGCTACGCCGGCAACTGAGCGTAAGCACTACGCGAGAACCATCCAAATAATTTCCCAAAGAGGCGACAGCAGCGCTGTTCAACCACATTACCCGACGCAAAGAAACGCTTCGTTCGCCAGAATGTGCCGCACTAGCGATGGTTGGCGGATACCTATCGAGAGCTGTTAAGCTGTTAATGAGCGTGTCTTGCAAAGAATGCCTCAGTTTGTTGACAAAGCCCAAGCTCTCGGCGCCATCAGATTCTCTGATTAGGCTTCAAGACAGAAGCCGTCTGCTGTATCGGTCAGACGAACTCGTAGTTGTGCTGAATTCTTTGCACAAGTAGGTTGAAGTAGTGCTCGCTAAGCTAAGAAACTTTAAGCAGCCGCTGAGGGAGACTGCCGTGAATGCTGCTCAAGTGCTGCGAGAGCGTGAACTATTGAATTGTTCAGTGCCTGAGCATCACGAGAAGCTGTTTGAGATCATGGTGACAAAGTTCTTCCTCCCTCTATTCACTAATTTTGCGCTGAAGATAACGGACAAGAACGACATCGCAAAAGTTTCTTCACAGAAGCCCCTGTCACGAAAGCTCAAAAATCTGTAAATCCAAATGATGGCAATAAAAGGTTTTTATTGTGCAGTTATTAGAGCCGACATTATTTTTTTCCACACTGACATACAAAACATATGTAATAATAAGCAGAAGGAAAATGAAGCTTCATAGTCGTACAGATGAGAGCTGTGGTTTTCCTTTTATCGTTCTTTTGGATGAAGCAATGCGCGGCGGCCTGTACGCTTTTGTGTCGGCGTTAAACGCCCGCAGATGTTGCAAAACAATAGAATCGGCCCCGGTAAAAAAAAATAGCGTGATATATAGTTATGCTACAGCGCACGCCGCCGTAGAGCGTCCTTTATTTCTATTCTGGGGTAGCACCGCCAACTGGTGGTGAGTGACGGCACTAGGCGCGACGACCGGTTCCCTGCGTTCTCGGCGCCGATGGGCAGGCATGAAGTATATAGGAGGCTATGACTGGGGGCGCACACGCGTCCCACCAGCGTTCCATCTTAGGCTAGCAAATTCCGAAGAAGGGCACACTGCACATAGCAGCGCTGTTAGTATTACGGTCCTGGAACAGACATCGACAGGAACAGTTGCTATTTGACTTACAGGCACACAAATGCAACGTTACCGTACACGCTATTTACGGCGTGCCCGCTGTTTACGACGTGCCCGTGTCGTCTGCTTGTCGTCTGCTTTGAGCGGACGACACGTACGCCGCCGAAGAGAACGCGCTTGAGCAGCCCGCCCTGGCTTCTGTTTTTTTTTTTTTTTCGCTGCTGCTTGCATGACGCGCCGCAAGGCGTCGCCACTGCATGCGCCCCCGCCGACGCATACTAATGTTACAGTGCCTAGAATATACTTACTAGTGTGCCGACCGCGGGCTTCCCGGTGGCACGGCGAATGATGCCTTCCGTCGGCGGCCACCAGACGGCGATAGCTGTAGGGACCGTGCTATACCGAGCTACCCTTCTAGTACACTGTAACCGAGCGGCGTCTCTAGAAACTCGCGCGCGTGCGAGAGACGCCGATGGGCTGTCCCAGCCCCGTTTCGCTCTGCGGAACGTTGGTTGAGGTGCAAAGCGTAATCAAAAGAATATGATTTCGTTGCACTTACAAACGATCGTACGCACAGTTATCATTATAACGCTACACGATACCGAGTGTTTCTGCAAAAAATACCAATAAATAAATACGTGGTTTCCGAAGAAGCGTAACTTTTCTTCCACAGTAAACTATTATACGCGAGACATGTCCACAAATGCTAAATTAACACCAATTTGTATCTAATTACCATTTATTTATTTATTTTATTTACTTAGGAAAATACTGCCAGTCTTAATGCCAGACTTTAGGCAGGAGTGAGCATTGAAAATATCACGACACAGAAAATACAGAAGGAACAAAGTGAAATGCAGAGCCGATCCTACTGCAGTAAAATAAAAAGGTATAAAGCCTATAGAATGAAAGCCCACGCAAATCAAAACAGTTATGTAATATTACAACATAACTAACACCATATTAGCACCACAGCAGAAGCAATTACCACTTATATAACGCAGTGAAAATGGCTGGAGCAGATACATACGCCGCTCAAAAACCTAACGTCTAACAAGTAAATAACTTCGGCAGTTATGCTCGCAAACAAAACAACGACAGATGTCACACATAATACAAATAATGCCATAAGCAATGGTATAAGTACAGACGAACATGTTTAAATAAAACACGTCAACCAAGTTAAATAGCAATAAAGTAGTCACTCTGACTGCATGGGGGGTCAGAACAAAGTACACTGTCAAATAAATCAAATAAAATTGTCAGTAAGACAGTGCAGACAACGCGCGAACGAACGATTTCAGATCGGCGCTATCGAGAACCTCGGGTGGCAAATTATTCCAGTCGTTAATCGAACGAGGAAAAAAAGAGTACCTGTATATAATGTTGTATGGCATAGGTGTTCAGTAACTTTTTTCAGTAACCATAAATTTACTAATGATCTGTTTAATCACCTAACGGCACTTATTACGACTGACGGTAATTAAACAGGGCACATTTTCATGGGCGATACACCGTCGACTAATTTTGAACGAGCGCTCAATGTAGCAATTATTAAAGTGTTTCTCACAAGCGACAGCCGCCAGAGTTAGCCTTCGAGCTGCCCTCTTATATTCTTCTCCCACTCGGCTAAACGTTCTCGGTCCGCAGGCGCGCTGAATAATGAGACTTGCTCGTTGTTTTAGCGGTATTCAGTCGTACAATATTGGACAAAACAGGTGCTGTCTTTATGCCTCGTTTTCTGCGGCAACATCGTGGTTCCGTCCGTGAACAGACACAAGTGCGAATTACGCGCACAGAAAAGAAACCCATCAATGACATACGGAGGCACCACACGCTACTTGCTCGAAAGCAACAACGCGCCTCAACCGACTGCGCTTACGAACGCGCATCCGAAGTGAATCCGAAGCGCAAGCGACGCGTGATGCGCCGCTCGGTTAGCACCATTTCCTCCATGGTTAGGGAGCCTACATTCAACGCTGTTTTAGGGTGGTGGCAGCCTTTGTAAGGGCACTTGCCGCCGCCAGCTAAATTGGCGGGTTAAATCTGGAGCACAAAATGTCGAAAGACCAGCCGACAGACCACATTTCCCGCAACCCTTGGTGACGTGAAATTAATTAACTTCTTTTAATAAACTTTGGCCTCAGCAACCAGAGACAAATGGCGCGTCTGAGCGCCGTACAAGGCACGTCTACCTTTTAGTTAAATAGACTAGTAAGGGCTGTATTTATTACAGCACACTTAGAAAAACACCCTTTATATATTATGTACAACTGGAAGTCAACGCCAATGCTTAATGCAGTTCACATTCTTGGCGTTAGATAGTGCTACCACGAGCACGCCATCGTGCCTTATAACTTGTTGCTTTATATGTGTCGCACGACGTGCAATAGATGAGTAAGTTTGATGTGTTAAAATAAAAGGAAAAGGCAACGAGTATAGTAAAGATGTATGCAGGTTTCTTGTGCGCAGTGGTGCAAAACTAAATAAAGAAATTTAATAGATCGCATGCCAACATGAGTACATTAGAGCATGATAAGAAAAGGCAGAAAGACTGGGAACCAAAATGGCTTCCCACCAAAGTTGGCGGTAAATAGCGGTCAAAATGTTGGCGTTGTCACCACCCTAAAACGGCGTTGCATGTAGGCTCCTTATCCATGGTTAGCACGGTCCGCCGTCTGGAGGCCTCCGGCGGAAGGCATCACCGGCGGTGCCAGCGTCTCCCATTGGAAACGCCCGGCGGTCGGCACACTAGTAAGTATATTCTAGGCACTGTACTAATGTGACGTTATCTAGTCGCCCGCCCGCGCCCGTGCTGACGGGAGTTTCAAGTCCTAAATAATCTTCCTGCCGAGTGAGAGTCAGCGGCAGAGGCCGGTAGGGCTGCGTGCATGCGGCGCAGTGGGAGAGCGGGCACACACACGCACAGTCTAGGGTGCCTGGATGCCCTCTTCCCACCACTCCCTTTCCACTGGGAAATCGCGTTTGTTCTCCGTTGTGCGCACACCCCGACAGCCGCGTCGCACAAGAGTGCCCGCCACGCCTTCTTCCGGAATCCGGTTTGACGAGAAGAGAGCGCGCCTTCCTCCTCGCCCTCCGGACCGGTTCCGTCTGGCCTGCCGAGCGAAAACATCGCCTCCGCGGAGCCCCCTCGCCTCTCTGCCAAGACTGCGGCGCTACAGAAACGCTGCAGCATCTCCTCTGCGAGTGCCCTGCATTCTCCACGGCGCGCGCCACCCTCGCCCGCATTTACCGTGCGCACGGACTCCCATGTTCTTCACCACACGAAATTCTGCACCCCTCGGGCTGCTCTTCAAGTCACCTGAAGCTCTACCGTGCCCTCCTGAGCTTCGTTGACGACACCGGCCTCACTGACCGTCTCTAAACCTTGACCTCCCTTTTCCCGCGCCTCCGGCGCCTCGGATGCTGCTGCTGCTCCCTCTCCCATCTTTCTCTCCTCTAATCTGTTAATCCCACTTCCCCTCTGTCCAACTAAGGTCCCTGTATTTTTCATAGAGGGATCTTATGTGCAACGCGGTTGAGGTGTCCTCTATTGAGAGACAGTTATCGCGTTGCATTTAACCCAACTTTTCACCCCTTTCCACAACAATCTCCAATGTGCGCTCGCTCCCCGAGAAAGCGCGCGTCTCTCGCCCTCGCGCGCTTTCACTCGCACCAGCATACGGCCAATGAGAGGTTTCTTTTTCTATTGCCGGACGCGACGTTCGAAAGGTGAGCCCCTAACAGCTTCGCTGTAAAAGGCGTCCGTCCATTCGCTTGAATGGTGCCTTTCTCCAGCACAAAGACCAAATTAAACTGCTCGGCGTGGTCTTTGACGATAAATTTAATTTCTTTGCCTATGTGGACTACATTAAAACTAAAGCCGAGATATTAGTAGCCTGATTACAATTTTTTTTCGTTTACATCATACGTTAAATCCCGCCATTATTATACGGCTATACAGACAGGTTCTGCTGCCTGCGAATGCATACGCGTCGCCCGTATGGTAGCGTCTTTTTCCAAGCATTCATCTCACGAACTGCGAGCTGTCGGCTCAGCAGTCCCTTCTCATTGCAATCTCGCGCGCCTATCATACCACCCGCACATCAGTGCTCCATCTTCTAGCAAACTGCCCTCCTCTCACGGTGGAGCTAGACCGCCTGGCCGCAGAATTTACCATCTTTACCATGAGCCAGGTAACCAATTACGGACCCACCACTTTCTTCCCGCATCAGGTGGAATACCCCTGCGACCTTTGGGCTGATCATCCGCGGGAACGGTATCGTTTCACCTTCACGCCCTTGACTCCCGCTCAGGTGGCGCTACTGTCCCTTGCACATCAGGGAGCCTACATTCAAACAGCGCTTGCATGTAGGCTCCCTAGTGCACATGCTCACCACATTTACACGAAAGGGTCGTTTAAAAACGGGGCGGCCGGCACTGCCTATGCCGCGTTTGACCCGTCCGGTCGTCTCTGTGTCGTTCGTAGGTTCCGCCTTACGAACGCCACCAGTGCTGAGACATGTGCCTTTTCGGAGGCGGTGATTTACGCTGCTACATTGCGTGACACCGCCCCTGTAGATTTGTACAGCGATTGTTTATCGCTCCTATCGTGGCTGTCGAGCCTACGAGGCACTGACGCAGGCGTGCGTTTTATTAAGCGCGCACTTCATGCACTCGAAATTAGCGGACGCCGCATCGTTCTTCTCCACGTCCCGGGACACCGGGGCGTGGTAGGAAACGAACTTGTTGATGGGTCCACTCGTCGGCGCGCTCCAATGGAGCACTGAGGTCGAGTGCCGCATCAATAAAGACTATTGGCAGCAGTCTTTATGCCATCTCGAAGAACCTGTGGTATTGCTACTGGCGAGGGGAAGGGGAGGGCACATGCCGTAATCAATGGGTGAATAGTGTGCACGTGATTCCGCCGTGGTTCCCCCCGAACCGCCATCTCGTGCGCCTGTTCACCGAGCGTGGCCACTGCCCTCATTACAAATATATATATATATATATATATATATATATATATATATATATATATTGAGAAGAGGTTTATTGGCGCGGTCCTTCAAGGACACTTCGAGTTCCAAGAACGGCGAAGCAGCGTGGAGCACCGTCTCCAAAAGACACCAGCGACCAACAGAGCGAGCACAGCGGGCCGAGCGTTTGCGATGCCGCTGGACAGAGGCGCGTCTTCTTCTTTACAGTCGCCCCCGCAGAAAAAAATCACAGCATATCCACGGGGTGAATGATGATGAGTGGGCGAAGCTCCGGATGGAATCATCGGATCTCCCGCTTAAGGGGACGCTAGCACAAACGCGTTAGAAACGTGCAGTACTCTCTAGTAAGGGGGAGCGGCCACAGCGTCTTACGCAGCCATTTACACATGCCGGAACGTGCACCGCGTTTGCCGACGCCATCACATGACTGCTGAGAGAGTATACCCCCCGTATTCATAAACGCTCCTCGACTTGATTGGCGCTGAGCCGTGCTCCCTCAAGGGCTGCAGAAGATAGCGCCAACCTTTCCCTTTCCCTCAAGAACCACTTATCATCATCCTCGACTTGAACTTGACTTGCCACCGCCTTGGGCAGCGCATTCGAAACGCGTTGAAGGTAAGGCGGAGAGGCCACAGCGTCTTACACCAGCTTCTTACACGGGCCGTAACGCGCTAGCACAAACGCGTTAGAAACGCGCTAGAAACGCGGCCTTTCGTTAATGTTGGGTATTTATTGCCATCGTGGTGCGTGTGTCTATGTGCGCTTCGTGGCGTAGTGGGTTAACGCCGCGCGCTCGGAAGCGAGGGGTCCCTGGTTCGATTCCGCGCAACGGACACAACTTCGGAATTTTTTTTCTCAGACTGGTTACACACTACTGCTACGACGACGGGGACGGAACGGGTGCCGCTATAAGGAGCTTCGCTCCTAAAAGAGCCATCCTGGCGACCTAAGATGTTGTGAGCAGAGGGTCATGATAGGGCCTGAGACGCGCCACGTGGACGAGGTCACGTCCACGCCAGCGCATGTCGTCAGATGGAGAAAGATGGCTCGATGAGAAAATTCACCGGGGATGTTCGCTCCAAGACGCGGCAAGGCCCTTGGTATTTTGGAACGAGATTTGAGGAAAGGCCTGGAGTTTGGTAAGGAACAGCCAGCCACACAAGATACCCTGGAGCATACGTCGGACTGAGCAGCGAGTCGGCGCGGCTTTCCTTCTGGCGCTGTTGCTCTTGTGACGTAAAGGTGCGCGCGAGCTGGCGGCACGCTTGGGCTTGTCGGGCAGCTTCGTACACAGGTGGGCACTCGGAAGCGTCAAGACGGTATGAAAGGAGAGAGTCGATGGTATGCAATGGTTCCTGCAATTCTCACCTTTCTTACTCCTAAGAAAGGTGAGAATCCCGTAGCAGCTTGTGTGGCAGTGTTGTATGCGAACGTGACAAAAGGAAGAACACTGTGCCAGTTCCCATGATCAGATGCCACGTTCATCGCGAGCATATCACCGAGAGTGCGGTTAAACCGTTCCGTGAGCCCGTTAGTTTGCGGATGGTAAGCCGTGCTCGTGAGATGAATAATGTGGCATTCCGAATGCAGAGATTCGACGACCTCGGAGAGGAAGGCGCGACCTCTATCACTGAGGACATCTCGAAATGCGCCATGTCGAAGGATGAAGCGATGCAGGACGAAAGAGACTATATCCCGCGCTGTAGCATTCGGTAGAGCCGCAGTTTGGGCGTAGCCTGTCAAATGGTTCACCGTAACTATAATCCACCGATTGCCATCCGGTGTCATGTGAAGCGGGCCGTAGAGGTCAATGCCTACGCGATCGAAGGGTTTGGCAGAGCACGGAAGCGGCTGCAAGACACCAGACGCAAGTAAAGGTGGTAATTTGCGACGTTGACAGTCAGGGCAGCACTGAACAAACTTTCGTACAAAAGTGTACATTCCGCGCCAGTAGTAGCGGTGGCTGATACATACATAAGTCTTAAATACTCGGGCGTGGCCACATTGCGTATCGTCATGAAAAGAGGCACAGATTTGGGACCTCAAGCTGCGGGGAAGGACTAGTAGCCATCTACGGCCTTCGGGAGCGTAGTTGCGTGGGTGGAGCAGCTCATCACGAATGGCGAAATGAACAGCTTGGCATCGGAGGGATCGGGATACAGGGCTGGTCGATGATCCAGAAAGATAGGCGAAAAGAGAAGCGATCCACGGGTCACAGCGTTTTTCGTTGCCAATCGAGTCAAGGTCAAGAGATGACAGGGGGTGAGCGCAAGTGGTTCCGCAGGCCGAGTCTGGAGGTAGAGGTGAACGGGACAGGGCGTCTGCGTCAGTGTGCTTGCGTCCGCAGGGGTAGACGACGCGAATATCGTACTCCTGGATTCGGAGTGCCCAGCGTGCTAAGCGGCCAGATGGATCTTTAAGCGTGGTGAGCCAATAAAGCGCATGGTGATCCGTTACTAGATCAAATGGGCGGCCGTATAAGTATGGGCGGAACTTGCCAAGCGCCCATACTAGAGCCAAGCACTCTTTTTCAGTCACGCTGTAATTGGCCTCCGCTTTTGAGAGCGTATGACTCGCATAGGGGACCACGTATTCGGAATAGCCGGGCTTGCGTTGCGCGAGGACGGCACCAAGACCAACCGCGCTGGCGTCTTTATGTACTTCAGTAGCAGCTGTCGGGTCGAAATAGCGAAGAATAGGTGGAGAGGTAAGAAGGCGATGCAGTGTAGAAAACGCGGTATCGCATGCAGGGAACAAAGAGGGGAGGTCCGCGCCACCGCGTAGGAGCTGGGTAAAGGGCGACATGATCGATGCGAAATTGCGGACAAAGCACCGGAAATATGAGCACAGGCCCACAAAACTGCGTAGTTCTTTGACGTTAGTAGGCTTCGGGAACTGAGCGACTGCACGAAGTTTTGCAGGGTCCGGTAGAATACCGTGCTTGGACACGGTGTGGCCTAAGATGGTCAGCTCCCGCGCGGCGAAGTGGCACTTCTTGAAGTTCAGTTGCAGGCCATCGTTGGTGAGGCACGTCAAAACATGTCTAAGACGAAGTAGGTGGGTCAGAATGTCAGGCGAGAAAACCACGACATCGTCTAGGTAACAAAGACACATAGACCACTTGAGGCCACGCAGCGTATTGTCCATGAGTCGTTCAAACTTTGCAGGTGCATTGCAAAGTCCAAAGGGCATCACGTTGAACTCGTATAGGCCGTCAGCTGTAATAAATGCCGTTTTCTGGCGATCGGCTTCAGCCATTGGAACCTGCCAGTAGCCAGAACGCAAGTCTAGGGACGAAAAGAATTCCGCGCCCTGAAGGCTGTCAAGGGCGTCGTCGATGCGCGGCAAAGGATAGACATCCTTGCACGTGACCTTATTTAATCGACGGTAGTCAACGCAAAAGCGAATAGACCCGTCCTTCGTACGCACGAGAACGACAGGAGATGCCCAGGGACTGTGGGATGGTTGGATAACGCCACGGCGTAACTTATCGTCGACTTGGTCGTTGATGACGCGACGCTCGTCGGCGGAGACGCGGTACGGTCGTTGACGCAACGGCGGTGTAGGCCGGTGTCAATGTAGTGCTGTACTTCCGCCGTTCGGCCTAATTGAGGCTCTGAGACACATCGAAGGAATTTCTGAAGTGGTGTAGAAGCTGAAGAAGCTCGGAGTATTCGGCAGGGGTTGGTGTCGTGGCGATGGAACTGGAAAACATGTCACTCGACGACTCTTCAAGCGTTGAAAGTGCGAGGAGTTCGTTCGAGTCAAGATGGAAAGATTCGTCTGACACGGTAACAAAGAACGAAGAGTCACGCTGTTCCACGCGGCCAAGACATTCGCCGACAAGCAACGTAACCGACGCAGAAAGTGGATTGTACACAAAACTATTGCTGATGCCAGCGGTGATGTCAAGCGTTGCAAAATGCAGTGGAACGGCCTTGCGACTCATAAAGATGTCAGATGATGTAAAGAAGAGCGTAGCATCGGTGACGGCATCGCAGACGACTGGGACAAGGGAAAAAAAGCCAGACGGAATGTCGGTGTCCTCACGCACGACCAGTTTAGGCGGCTGATCAAGAGCGTCGTGGGAAGGTGCGTCACACAGCGACGAAAATTCAACTTCAGCTCGTGCGCAGTCAATGACGGCATTATGACGGGATAAGAAGTCCCACCCAAGGATGACGTCATGTGAGCAGGCAGGAAGAGCAGTAAACTCGACAATGTATAAGACGCCTTGTAAAAGCACACGGGCTGTACAGGCTGCGAGAGGTGTCACGTGCTGCGCGATTGCCGTGTGAAGCGACAGCCCAGACAGTGGCGTGGTCACCTTGCGCAGCGAACGGCAGAGTTTGGTGGCTATAACAGAAACGGCGGCACCGGTGTCCACAAGCGCAAAAGTATAAATGCCTTGGACAGATATTGCGACCATGTTAGCAGGAGAAGAGCGAGGAATTGGGCAATTCGCAGATGGCGCAGTTCTTGCCTCACGAACTGCGGCGCTTAATTTTCCTGGTCGGAGGGTGCGGGTCGGCGACGCATTGGGGAGAGCGATCGTCGACGAGGAGAAGGGGAGCGGCGCGACGGAAATTCAGGGAGATCAGAGGAAACGTACCGCTGGGAGGGACCCGGGGCTGATTGGCGCATGGGCTGACTGCCATACTCGAATGGCCGGGCAGCGTCGTCGGGAAATGGAAGGCGACGGCGGCAATAGCGAGCGACGTGTCCTGGCGTGCAGCAGGCCTAACAGATGAGACGATTGTCAGGCGTCCGCCATGGATTGCTGACTCTCGGCACGGCCCAAGAAGCAGTAGGGGCGGTGGGTGGTGCAGACTGTTGCTCGACCGAGAAAGGCGGCTGGGGAGGCCTACGCACTACCTGCGCAGAGGTAGGAAGCACAGCAACAGGCTGCACTGCCTGCGCATACGTAAGAGGCGCGGCGACAGGCTGTGCTGCCCGCGCATACGTATGAGGCGCGGAGACAGGCTGCACTGGCTGCGTATAGGGAACAGGCGCGGTCACAGGTGGCTGGTGGTGAGTGACGGGAACAGCTTGAGCAATCTCTTCGGCAATGACAGTGCGGAGCGATGAAGGCAGACGACGGGACGGCTCCTGAGTGAAGGGGACCAAGGAAAGTTGACGGGCAACCTCCTGGCGCACGAAGTCATGAATCTGTTGAAGCAGTGGAGGGTGGTCGGAAACGGCAACCAGACTCGCTAGCGAGTCGGCGGTTGACAGAGGCTGCCGAGTCAGGGTGTGTTGCTTCTTCAACTCTTCATAGCTCTGGCATAACGTGACTACTTCCGAAACGGTGCGCGGATTCCTGGCCAAAAGCATCTGGAATGCGCCGTCTTTGATGCCTTTGAGGATGTGCTGAACTTTATCAGTTTCGGGCATGGCGGCGTTGACACGTTTACAAAGGTCGACGACTTCTTCAATGTAGCTAGTGAAATTTTCCCCAGTCTGCTGCGCATGGGCTCGCAAGCGCTGTTCAGCGCGTAGTTTGCGGACAGCAGGTCGACTAAAGACTTGAGTGGAAGACGTACTGAAAGTTCACCATGTCGGGATGTCGACTTCGTGGTTATGGAACCAGAGTTGGGCAACGCCAGTAAGATAAAATATGACGTTGGTCAACTTCGCGACATCGTCCCACTTGTTGTGCGCGCTCACCCGTTCATACGACATAAACCAGTCCTCCACGTCCGTTTCATCTTTACCGCTGAAGACCTTCGGATCACGTTGCCGAGGAACCGCGGTGTAGATGACGGGCTGGGGCTCAGGCGCCGGCGGGTCTGTGCTGTCGGTCATGATGGGCGGAAGCGTTCGGGTTCGAAGCTCCAGGTTGCAAGCGGCGGGGGAATTCCAGCAACCTCCACCAATTGGGTATATATATATATATATATATATATATATATATATATATACCGTTTCAACCTGAGCTCATCCTGCTTGTGAGCATGTGGCGCGGTGTGCGAGGGTGGTGATTAACTACCTTACTTCGTGCCCGCGCACTGCGCACATTGCGGCCCAGCTGCGAAGGGTATGTGTGGAGTTGCAGTCGTGACTCCGGCCACGCTCTTAGTCGTGAATCTCCGTTGTGACTCCCCAGGCTCTTAGACTCGATGCGCGTGAGCCTTACTCTTGCAGCTGGAGCACGCAATAGTTGCGTCTGTGCCACCCACGCCATGACTTTCCCCTCTCCCGGATGCTCATTAAACTGCGACTTTTGTAGCGAGAGCTACATTGGCCGCATTCTCACAGTCCGCTGTGGTCGGTGGCCGCACCGCGAGCTGAGCTGCTGCCTAGCAACCGCCGCAGCTGGCAGCGCCGCTTGCCGCGCCATCTGGCGTGGCATCAGAGGAGGAACTGGTGAAACCGCGAGCTGAGCCGTTGCCTAGCAAGCGCCGGCGTTACATCGGCGTTGCACCGCCGAAGGAGCCGGCGTTGCATCGTATATATAGAAGGGGCGGCTCGGTGGAATTCATAGGCAGATATGGAAAGTGAGTCGGAGAGACTGAAGCAAGCGCCGGCGTTGCATCGGCGTTGCCGGCGTTGGATCGTATATATAGAAGGGGCAGGTCTTTGTCGCAATTGAGAAACAACAAGATGACTTTCAAAATAAATGCGTTACGCTTTAAAAATGTCTAGTCTTTAGTGTAACCATAACTTTGCGAGAGGTAACAACCAAACCTAAAGACTGAGACGTACGAAGCTCAACGATAAAGATGTAAAAATAGAGAGAACCAAGCTAAACAATAATGTTTACCGTACGTCTCGCTACGCACACCCAGGCATAACCGAGTTAAGCCATAGCCATTTTTTTACTGCCATTCATCTACTTCATTTAGTTGGTTTTTGTATTGTCACAGTTTCACGTTATTCTTGCATGTTCTGTTCCTTGCCATCTGCACTGCTTATGCTTACAAAGGCGGGGCCTACCCCGTGCTGTATGGCAGTAACTGCAAGCCTCATCCTTCTCATCGTTCCCTTTTCTCACCCCTTCCTTCTGCCTCATATCTACGTTTTGTTTTCTCTGACCTAACCATGCTTTATCTGCAAGATGCCCTTTAGATGCAAGAGCCCTTTATCTGCAAGATGGCAATGCACAGGGCGCGTAACGCGTTTGTCTCGGGGCTCTGCGCCTCGGTGCCACCTTGCCGTCCTGCGACGCACCGGCAACCAGGGAGTGCCGAAGCTCCAAGCTCACACAGCTCGGAGCCCTGCGCAGTTCATCTCTTTCCCATTTCTGTTCAAATAAACATCATTGCGCTAACTCCAGATCTCTACCGAAAGCAAATAACCTAAAAGCTCACTTCAAGCAGGCTTTCAGGTTTCCCCATCATGCCTTCTTTTCTTATTGAGCACTCTCACTCCTAATTTACAGTGACAGCTTGGCCTCCGGTTTACTTTATTTTCTCTAATTGGCTATTACATAAAATTCTCTTCCGTTACCGGCGACGATAATCGCATTTCTTTTATCTTTTCATTCGTTTCACGACCGTTATACCTTCGGGTGGTTATACCTTCGCATTTTATACCTTTAAATGCGAAGAATTTCTTGTTCGCTACTTTGACAGTATCTATCTATCTCTCTACTAGCCGCCTACGTCTTTGTGCTCTCATGGTCGTTTCGTTAACTTGGTATGTACCAAAACTGGCATACTGTGAGAAGAGTATATGACGAACATAAATGATATATCATGACCTTCACGTCGTGACATATCATTTATGTTCGTCATATACTCTTGTCATAGTATGTCATGACATGAATGTCAAGACATGCCAGTCATAGAGGTCATGGAACAGCCGCCTGCGGGTCATGACAGGTCATGACATGCGTGTCATGTAGGTCATAGCAATGACTCAGCGAAAAAAAGATTAACACTCAAAAACCACTGGAATGGATTCGGACGGGGGCACTAAGTGAAGGAAACACTAAAGGTTAATGATAGAAGTCATAATCATGAGCATAACTCAGCGAAAAAAGATTAACACTCAAAGACCAATGGAATGGGTTCGGATGTGGTGCTAAGTGAAGGAAAAGGCTAAAGGTTGATGGTCGAAGTCATAGTCACATGACTAAGGCTTTCGCCTTAAGGTCTCTTCGGTGTTGCTAAAGGGACTCCTCAGGACTCACGGCATGAATGTCATGACATGCGCGTTATCTAGGCCATGAAAGAGCCGCCTACGTCTTGGTGCTCTCATGGTCGTTTTGCTAACTTAGTAGGGTCCCCGCACACTGCTTCGCATAACATCAATTCCCCACAGGGCATGGGATCTGCCCGCCTTTTTTTTCTTTTCTTCCGTTTGAGTGGGACAGACTAAGGAAATGCGTCGTGCACGTTGCATGTAAATTACTGCCATGAAAGCGTAGGGTATACGAGATTCAGGCATCCCCGTTCTCACAATCGGCCCAATATTTTGCTGCAATTTGTTAACCATACGTGTTTTTTTTAATAAAAAGCAGTACTTACCTGAGATTCCGCTGACACTTCCTGAATGGATCAATTCCTTGTTCAGGTAACCCTGGGGAGAACAACAGTCATATGTACAAGGTGATCACAATTAAAAAAGCAGTAAATAATGATCACGTTTTTATATGACCAAACACACCAGTTGCACAAACATAACGAAGTTGGTTGATACACAAAGCTGTTTCTACAGTCCTTGAAAAAAAGCTATTCAATAAGGAATTTTTACCACATGCAAATGTGTATTGTCAATGAAACAATAAGGCTAGTTTTTAAACACACTGGTATATATGCACTCGTAAGCATAGATATATAGAACATTTCTTTCTGCACGAAGGCATGTCTCCATTATTCTTCTGTTTACTTTTAACCTCTGCTGGGCCAAATGCAGTTTGTAAGTTGGTTGATTCATTTTGGGGGAAAATTTAAGTTTGGAAAGGACAATGCGATGAAAATGTATGCCATAGTACCCTGCTATACATAAACGCCTTTCAAGCTTGAACTGTGGTGACGATGCGGTCACATTTATAGAGTTGTACATATAAGTATAAAATGAATGTGACCAGGATTGCTAGAAGGGCGTCATTTCAGTGATCCATTTTTTTCCTCCACATTATACAGTTCTTCAAAACACCAGAATCCCTGCAGACATTATTGAACCAGAAATAGTTAGTGGCGGTACATGACTCAGTTGAAAGATGAATGGAATGGTAATCATTTTAGTGAGATTTATTTAAATATTTATCAGTCCAGTCTAGCAACACATAGCAACAGAACGAACAGCCCAAACTCTTTGGTAAACACAGAATGGGTCGTCGTCCTCTTCGAGCTCCTACCGAAAGAACGAGGCGCGGCTGCTTCATTACATTGGCCCCGGGCGTGAAACGGAGCCACCTGGCGACTCAGGGGGCAGACAAGATGAGGGGGTCGTAATATGGCTTCCGCCGGTTAACATGCACTGTCTCGCGACCCCGACGAGGAAGGTCTGGCGATGGTCTGACAGGCTCAACGATATAGTTCAGAGGTGACGAGGCGTCGATTATCCGGTACGGACCGTGGTTTCGCGCAAATAGTTTACAAGAAAGACCAGGAGTGTGAGGCGGTATCCACAGCCAAACAAGGGAACCGGCAGGGAGGGTAGGCGTGGCCTGATGACTGTCACGTCTTGTCTTCGGACGCCCTTGATCCTCACTGGTCAGCCAACGAGCCAGCTGGCGGCAACCTTCGGCGTATTGGGCCAGTTCTGAAATTGTAGTGCCCTAGGAGGCGTCAGGTCGGCAGGGCAGGATAGTGTCCAGTGGACACGAAGGCTCACGTCCGTACAAGAGAAGGAAAGGTGAAAAACCGGTAATGAACGGGAGTGCGGTGTCCCAATTGGTTTGGTCGGACGAGAAGTATATCCTTGACATGTCGCCGAGTGTTCGGTTGAAGCGCTCCGTGAGAGCTATCGTTTGGGGGTGATACGCGGACGATTTCCTGTGAATAATCTGGCACTCGCAAAGGAGAGATTGTATCGCTTCTGACAAGAAGACACGACTCCTATCGCTGAGTAGCTCTCTAAGAGCACCATTGCGAAGGACGGAGTTGCGACGAATGAACATCGCAACGTCACGTGCGGTCACGGCGGGGAGAGCCGCGGTCTCGGCGTAGCGCGTCAGGTGATCAACACCCACAATACTCCAGCGGTTCTCACATCTGCTGTATGGGAGTGGGCCATAGAGGTCGATGCCTACGCGGTCGAATGGTCTTGCAGGACACGATAGCGGCTGTAGTGGGCCAGTAGGGCGCGGTGGAGTTTTCCTTTGTTGCAGGTGGTGCATGATCGAATGTACTGCTGAACAAACCGATCCATTTCACGCCATTAATATTGTTGACGCAGCCTTGTGATGATTTTTAGGACGCCGGCCGGTGCTTAGAGGGTCGGCATGGAAATACACGCACATATCGGATCGCATGTGACGAGGGACAGCCAAAAGCCATTTACGACCGTCAGGCATATAGTTGTGGCGGTAGAGGGTGTTGTCTCACACGGCAAAATGGGCTGCTTGACGGCGTCGCGTCCGCGTTGAAGGAACGACCGATGGAGCGGCAAGGTAGTCGAGCAGCAGGTCAAGCGATGGGTCCTTTCGTTGCTCGGAGGCCATATCAGTAGCGGTCAGTAGTTACGGGTCTGAGGTCGTAGAGGGAACGGAAACCGAAGCCGCATCAGGTGTTATCTGCAAGCGGCAATGCGTCAGCGTCGGAATGCTTTCGACCAGAGCGGTATACGATACGAGTGTCATATTCCTGCAGGCAAAGCAGCCAACGGCCCAGGCTATCCGATGGGTCTTTCAAGGAAGATAGCCAACTCAGGGCGGGATGGTCAGTGATGATGCTGAAAGGACAACCGTAGAGGTGTTTATTTATTTATTTTATTTATTTACAACATATCCTGCAGCGCCGAAGCATTACAGCAGGAGAGTGGGTACAGATAATAAAAAAAAACAAATAAGCAAAACAGGCAAACAGTTCAAGATATGATGATTATAAAACGAGGCATTCGTAATTTCGGAAACTGTTATGCAAACCATAAAACAGCACAGTGCAAGAATAACTATATTAATTACAAGTTATTCATCAGATGAGCGAAGTGGACACCGTCAGCTGTGACCACCTCCTCTGGTAAAGTGTTCTATTGAGATATTGTCTTTGCAAAGAAAGAGTGTTTCATGTAATTTGTACGACATTTAATTTCTCTAATTTTACGGCTGTGATCCCTCCTGCTTGAGATGTAGTGGGGAGGTTTTATATATTTAAATTTGTCCATACGAGTTGAGTTATTATAAATTGCATGCATTAGTTTCAGCCGGTTTTCCTTCCGCCTTTTGTCAAGAGGTTTGATTCCAATGCTGGCCTTCATTTTTGTGACACTAATATAAACCTCACCGCACGATTCTATATAGCTTCAATTTTATTAATGAGGCATTTTTGATGGGGGTCCCACAAGCTGGACGCGTATTCTAAGTGTGGTCTTACTAGTGATCGGTACGCCGCCATTTTCATTATTTGAGGAGCGCCACGCAGATTCCGAATAACAAGGCTAAGCATGCTGGCTGCTTTTTTAACGGTCTTATTGATATGCTGGTGAAATGAAAGATCTTCCGAAAGAAGCACCCCTAGATATTTCACTTCGGGTACGTTTCTAAGTACCTTATTACCAACTGTGTACCTTGTGTTTAGTATGCGCTTCCCTTTGCTGAGAGCTATCGTCAGGTAAGGTGAAACTTGCCTAACACCCACATGATGGCTAAGCATTCCTTCTCGGTAACGGTGTAATTCAACTCAGCTTTCTTAAGGGTATGGCTCAACGACACTTCTTGAGGTTAGGCTGTAGGCCAGCTGAAGTGAGACAGATCAGAATGTCATCCAGACGTGTGAGATGTGTTGGAGAATCTTTTGAGAAAACAACGATACCGTCGAGATAACATAAACAAGTCTTATACTTGTGTCCACGAAAGATGGTTCAATCACGCGCTCGAAGGTAGCGGGAGCACTGCAGAGCCCGAAAGGCATAATGTTAAACTCGTACAGGCCATCGGGAGTGATTAAAGCTGTCTTTGGGTGGTCAGGTTCCTCCATGCGAACCTGCCATAGCCAGAGCAGATATATAAACGCGAGGAGTATTCGGCACCTTGTAGACAGTCAAGAGCGTCGTCGACCCGAGGCAGAGGGTACACATCTTTTCTCGTAATCCTGTTTAGGCGGCGATCGTCGATGCAAAACTGGATGGAGCCATCTTTTTTGCGCACTAAAATGACAGGTGCCGAGCAAGGGCTTTGAGAAGGTTGAATGACGCCACTCTGCAGCATGTCGTCCACTTGTTCCGTGATAACTCGGCGCTCTTCGGCGGAAACGCGATACGCGCGCTGTAGCAAGGGGGCATGGGAACCGGTGTCGATAGTATGGGAGACACTTGTCGTGCGACCCAAGGGTGAATAGTTGCAGTCAGACGAAGAAACGAAGTCGTTCAGTAAAGTAAGAAGTTGAGTGCATTGAGACGACGAAAGGTCTGCGACGATGGCGTTGTCGAAAACGGCTGAAGGCGGTGTTGATGAGACGGAAGTTGTGGCGTCAAGATGTAAACGGCAAGCGCCATCGTGAACGTCAAGGTATTCAATACATTTTACAGCTTGCACAAATCCTAAGGTTTCACCGCCCAGTATGGTCGTTGGATACCGGTGCGGATTACAGATGGGTGTCAAAGCGGATTCAGACCTAAAAGTGAGGACGGCGAACGGGAGAAACAAGTCCTTGCGATGAGCAAGCATTTCAGATGGCGAAAACGCCCCAGTTGAGTCTGGCACGGCAGCACACGGCAAAGTCACAAACACCGACGTCTGCTTGTCGTGCTTGTCGATCACAAGCAGAAGCACGTACGGTCACACTCACGAGCAAACACCTAACTGCAATAGATCACACTTATGCGGACACGGGAATCACTCACGTGTTCACGAAAATAGTACCGCAGCGCAGGGGAAATACGAGTGTTTTTATGTTTAATATACACAGTTCGCCGAAGGAAACGCTGGGACCCCTAGGCAGCTCTCTGGACAAAACGGCTTCCTCATATGAGGCGACTTAACGTGGCGCACGAAGCGTGGGGTTTACGTCAGACATACCAAAAAGGGAATAACCTTGTGCAACGTCATACAACACCACCGACTTACGATAGTGACGGATCCGACATATCCAACGAGAGTAGGCAACAGCATGGCCCGCGACACCTGTCCCTCTCCTGCGCTTGCGTCGAGACTTCATCACAACGGGAAAACACTAACGAGACGCTAGGAAGCGACCACGTCATACTCGACATCTCGGTACACGTGGGAAACTTCCCTAGAAGAAAGATACGCTCCACCAAAATCACGGACTGGGCAAAGTTCCGGAGCGAAAGAGAAAAACAAGAAGCCCAAGCGATAAGCGATCTGCAGGGCTGGTTTAGAGAACTGTAGGAATCGGTAGCCAAACACTCTAAGGAGGTTGCACTAACCACGGACACTCCGGCAGTGGATACCCGCCTATCACACATGTGGGATGCGCGCCACAGTCTGCCCAAAAGCAATTATCGCACTACAGCTAAAGGGGGCCTTTGACAACGTGGGGCACGAAGCCATAATCTGGGGTGCGCCGTCTGCTCGCTGTTTCCGGTTCTAGGAAGCGCAGACGCCGCCACCGCTTCGCCGTTGAAGCCTATTGATGCGCTTGTAGTCCGGCTTTGTCACACTCGAAGATTACCTGGTTGAAGATGCCTAGCAAAACCATGGTCGGCTCTTCAGCCATTGGCTACTCAAATTCAAGCGTTAAAGGTAAACTCATGTAACCACTGCCTTGCAGCGTCCCTTGCGGTGTCAGCTGTGCACAAGCTTCAGAGGCATGGCTGTGACTTCCATAACTGAACAACCAGTGAACAAAAAGAAAATGAACGTACAGTGGCACTTATCAAGCGGCGATGCGCTGTGTTAAGGGCCGACACGGAATGATTCCCCCAGATATTTCTTTCTCTGACATTGACTCAAGCAACAATAAGTATTTCAGTACTCGCGTGCACATATATAAGTATTATGAAACATGGTTTTATGGCGCAAATTTAAACGGGACACAGCGAGATGCATACATAATACTCGTAACCAACTAGCCCACCTTTGTTACATGAACACAGATAGAGGTAATGCGCAGCCGTAATATGTCGGCGATACCGCCACTTCCCCATCTTGTTGACAAAAAAAAAACGATAACTTCTAACTACGTAGCACTTGAAGTGAACCTCGAGTTTCGACCAAGAAATGCCGTTGACAGCGGGCAGTTTTCAAACGCCGGCTCTTCCGGAATCAAGTCTTCGTCTCTACCGTAAAACGCTCCAGCGGGATTCGCTCATCTGTTCTCATGTCAGCTAGGGCTTGTAAAGGGCTTCATCCGTGACATTCGTCTACGACCTTCTGTTCAACCAGTTTCAGCGAAACTACGTCCTCTACCTCTGGTTCTCCGTGAGCAAGTCTCCGAAAACTGCATCGTCTCGAATCAGGTGATATCATCGAACGAGTGTCCGCGTCCGAGTGGATCTCTCCACTCGTCGTAGTTCGGAAAAACGACAATAGCATTCGACTCTGCATCGATCTTCGAGAACTCAACAAGGCGATTGTCGTCAACGCCTTTCCTCTTACTAGGACTGATGAACGTTTCCATCGACTGGCTGATGCTACTGTGTTCAGTAAGTTGGACTTATAGTCCGCTTATCATTAGGTACTATTATCCGACAAAAGCCGCGAGCTTACCACATTTATTTCTCATGCGGGTCCTTTTTTTTTTGCTTTAAGCGAGTGTGTTTCGGTTTGGCGTCTGCGCCATCTGCTTTCCTCAGATCATGTCATCTGTTTTAAATAACTGTCCGGGTACATTATGCTACCTTGATGATGTGCTTGCTTGCGGTCGTACACAACATGACCACGATAGAAACTTGCGAAATGTCCTTTCTAGAATAAGCAATGCAGGCATGCAGTTGAATCACAAGTGTGTATGTAGTGTTCCTGCATTAACTTTCCTTGGCCATAAAATTTCCGCACAAGGCATTTTGCCGATGGAAGATGAGATCAAGGCTATTGTAGAAGCTCCAGAGCCAATTGACAAGAAGGCGTTGCCCTCAGTTCTGGGCTTTACGGGATATTATCCAAAATTTATACCGCAGTATGCTGACATTGTAGAGCCTCTAAAGAAACTTCTAACGCAAGGACAAGATTTCGTCCAGGACCAAGATACTGAATATAGCTTTCAGTCTATCAAGGAAGAACTTGCTTCGCGTCCAGTACTGTGCATGTTTCAGCCACATTTACCCATTGTTGTCACTGCTGATGCTTCTGACGTTGGTTTGGGAGTCGTCCATCAGCAGAAATGCGGAAATCAGCTATTTACAGTGGCTTTCACATCTCGTACATTAACATCCGCAGAACGACGGTATTCCATAGGCGAACGTGAAGCATTAGTTTGCCTCTTTGCTTGTGAACACTGGCTTGTTTACTTATGGGGCAGACAGTTCACCATATGTACTGATCACCAGGCTCTAGTACCACTACTGTCCTCAAAGGGTTCGGGACAAAGCCCACTAAGAATTTCACGGTGGAGTGCAAGGTTACATTACTACAATTTCATCATTAAATATTGCAGCGGTAATCAAAATGTCATTGCTGATGCATTGTCGCATCTTCCTGTTCCTCCTGAAAATGAACCAGTGCTAAGTGAGGAAATAGTATGTTTGGTATCAGTATGCATTGCAATGGAGGAATTGCAGACAGCTACGCAGAACGATTATGTTTGGCAAGCTTCGAAAGATAAAATAGTCCATGTTTGGAGGAATGCTTCCGATCTTTCACCAGATTTACAGGCATACGCATCCTTACAGTCTGAATAATCCCACTTGGATAATCTTCTACTCCGAGGAGATCGCATTATTCCTCCAGCTTCGTTGCGTCATAAACTACTGCCCATCGCTCATGAAGGTAATTTTGGCATTACTAAAACAAAACTCTGATTTCGAGGCATCTACTGGCGTCCTCACATGGATAAACAAGTTGAGGAACTTGTGAGGAACTGTGACGAACTTGTGAGGAACTGCCTGTGAGGAAACCTCTCAACAAGCCGATAAATCTGCCAAACCTTCTTTCGCTCCACTTCAGCCTGTGGAATGGCCTCTGAGACCGTGGGAAAAATTAGCCATAGACATGATTGGTCCTTTAGATCGTGCTCCAGAGTACGCGCGTTTTGCTCTAGTCATAGTGATTATCATTCCAGGTGGCCTGAAGGGGCTTTCATGTCTTCAGTCACGTCCGAGGCAATCATGCAAGCACTTATTGCAATTTTCAGTCGTGAATGTTTTCCTGGCGCAATAGTGTCCGACAATTGACCACACTTTGTTTCCACTGAGTTAGAGAGCTTTCTAAAGAAGAGAGGAATTAGGTATTTCCTGTGTTCTCTTTACTACCCTCAGGCAAACGGCCAGATAGAGAGATTCAACCCTGTCCTCAAAGAGTTCAAACCGGTTGTGTTATTGGAACAACGTGACCTTAGACTTGCAGTCTTACAATAGTTGGTTTTTATAGGTTTACGCAACGCATCACTACAGGCGTCTCTCCGGCTATGCTCCTCCATAATTGTCAACCGAGGACTCGACTGGATGTCGCTAACATGCCTCCTATTGATCAAAAATTTGCTTCTCCAATGTTACGAGAGGAAGTTCAAAAACGTGTGCTACAAACGCAGGAAAATGTCGAACGTATGTAAATCCTCGTCGTAGAACAAGAATTCCTCAGTTTTAACCAGAAGGTCTCGTACGAGTACGAAACTCACGTAAATACGGTCCTAAATATTCATGTCCTTTCAAGATACATAGCCAAATAGGTCGATACACTTACAAGCTTGAGAATAGCAAGCGTTGGAATGCTTCCAGACTGGTGAAATATCATGCTCACCACGTTCTTTTGAAAACATGAGTGAATGGAGTAATTCCAGTGATTACGCATCTCTTGATGATGGTTTGCCCCCTTTTCTTTCAGTTCCTAATGGTACAGGTTTTCCTCCCGTTTCACAACCGTCACTTGGTTCATCTCCCGCAGAATAATTCGTCGAGCTTCCGTCTGACTTCTCGTCTCAGCCTATCGCTCCTGACGAGTCTCAGGACAACAGAGCACAAACTTCCAGGTCATCAGCCAAAAGTAATTATTCTACTCCTCCTTCTCAACCAAAGTTAGTCCTCCGTAGCTCTACTCGACCTAAACAACCTCCAGCATGGCTTAAGGACTAGGTTCCCAAATGGTACCACTGCCTTAAAAATTCATGCATTACTGGTGAGATTAGAGATGCGAAGTGCGGAAAAAAAAACGGGAAAATTCCGGACAACAACTTTGTTTTCCATTTTTTTTCGGCGCAGTTGGAAACATTGGCCAGAATTTCCGCTGGAAGAAACGTACGGAAATAAAACTTAGGCAACACCCAGCTTTGAACGTGAAAGCGAAACACAGAACGCGAAACCGAAACTTCGCACGTGATACCGAAACACCGAACGACGGCTGACCACTCGCCATCGATATCACATAATGTCAGCGTCAGCGTAGCTTCGTCATTTCTCATGTTTTGGTGCCCTTTTTGTGCCCGTTATTGTTCAATTTTGACTTTCCCTCGTGCACTTGTGCAACCTGTGGCGGAAGTCCGCATACGAAGCCGTGTGAAAGCAGATTATGCAATGGTACGGCCAATTTCCGACGTGTGGATGCACTTCACGGTCGGGCAGACCTTCAAGGTTTGGGAGACATCTTTATCCATGTTTCGACAGTCGAAGCCACGACGAAATAGCCACAGAAGAGACATTTCAGTGTTCTTTGTTCTAACTGCCGTAACAATTCTAAGCCGCACCCGTTCAAAGAGAACTGGACGCGTTCGCGGTGGTGCTTCTGGCTTGTCTTCGATTTGTTAAACCCTGCATTCGTTTGTGAAAAGGCAGAAAGCATTCCACTTCTGTTATTTACATAATGAGACTTATGACTTTTGACAATAAACTATTGACCGTATGCTCAATAAAATTGGTTCTTTTCCATTTTTTCCAAAATTTCGGAAAAAAATGTCAAAAAATTTGTTTTTTTTCCGATTGCTCAAAATTTCCGGAAATTTTGCCTCTCTAGGTGAGATCGTTCAGGTTGCTATGATCACCATGTCTTCTCCGCAGAACATTGGCGCCAGGTTGTTTCGTGGATCTCGTTCTCAAAAGCTATGAGCTCCCACTGCGATTTCAGAGCGCTGTTGAACTTATTGTCTTTCCGTTGCTGTCTCCAGCGTGTAAGGAACTTCGTTTTATGCGAGTTTCTCTTCATAAGTCTGCAGAGGTTCGTCGTCATATATGAATTCGGCCTCTTACGCCAAAAATACAAATGTCTGGTACTTTTCATATTAGGTTAGGTACTTCACTTTCAATTAAGGGTTTTACACAGACTCGTGTAGTCGAGTATGTGTGATGTCTCCTTATTATTTGATGATGATGTCGGCTCCTTATTCCAGGGGGGTAATTGTACTGAAGGCGAATGAGAGGTGCTTCGATGTCTGGGAAAAGAAGACGACGATGATCGGTGGTTGTTGTTGACGCTTTAGCTCGCACTCGCCAGTAGCCAGCCCTGCTTTTCGGGTAGCCTTCTGCAACGCAACACCCAGGTTTGCTTGAATACCAACGCCCCTATTTTAAAATATACAAAATACAAATGACACCTACATATACAAAGTTAGCAATGAACATTCGTGCATACAGGTTGAAACAATGGAAAAAAAGAAACAGCGTTCCGAGTTACACAGTATTAGCTATAACGCTTTTGAATAATTGGTCATCTGTGATGGTGACCGTTCAGGATGGAAGGTGATTCCACTCTTTGGAAGTGCGTGGTACAAATGACTGCAGGAAAGCGTTGGATCTGCATAATGGTATGTCAACCTCACGAATATGATCTAGTCTCAGTGATACATAAGGAGGCGGCGAGATAAGTTTGTCGTGTAACAGCGGGTGATGAAATAACTCATGAAGAAGACACAGACGGAACATTTTGCGACGTGATGACAGGGATAGTAAGTTAACTCTAAATTTGACCTGGATCCCAAATTGACGTGGCATACTAAAGTTTGGGCGGTATTAGAGTTTTATAAAGGAGTAATTTTAAGGAAGAAGGTGCTTAGGAAAAGTTGCATCGTAAGTATCCTAGCATGCGGTTATCGTTACTTATGATATGCGCGGTGTGGGTATTCCAAGTGAGATCGGAGGTGATGGGAAGTCCAAGGTACCTGTAAGTTGTTACCAGATCCAAGCAAGCGGTATTAAGGTAGTACACAGGTAGTTTGTTGGTAGTTATAGATACACGCATGAATTTACACTTGTTGGTATTGAATTCCATTTATCACATATTCCACGATAAAAAACGCCGTTAAGGTCAGCTTGAAGCCTGATTACATCGTCATCGCAAGTTATTTCGGTGAAATAGACGGCCTTATTTTTCTCTGCAGATTCAGATGGGTGTATTTAGGCTCAGGATCCGCAATAAAACCTTAGTTGAAAGTTAGCACTCGTCCTACCCTCGTTCTCACTGTGCTCAGTTAGGTGTAATGCGATGAATAAACAACATGCCGAAACCTACTCCCTTCCGCTCGTCAGCCTAGCGCCAAAAGGCGGGGCAGTCATGGATGTATGCGCACATGACTCGGTTGACGTCGGAAGGCGGGACTCAAGTTCTTATTGTGCAGTTCGCTGACGGCCAACAGGCTCGGCGAAGCACTCGTGGAGGTTTTGCTTACCTTTCGCTTTTGCTGCCACCTCGTCAGTTCCTCCTCATGGTTTATATACCACACGAGCGCTGCGTCTTTCAAGTACAATATATGTTTGCCAGCATGACGGTCTGGTCCCAACATTTATGGGCGCTTACACACTTGTACAATTGGAGCCAGTCATCGTCGTCAAGATTGTCGGTCCCGGAAAAGGTTCCTTGGTCGCCGGGCTGGGGCAAGGTGACTTCCATTCTCAACACACTGCATGGTATTACAGCAAGTGCAGTCCAGGGGCAAAATAATCAGAGGACGCTACCACCAATGTACTGGCACTCCTAAGTGCGCCACAAACGCGCATACAACTCCTGATCCAACGTGAGCAACTAAACCACCAACTTCCAAATGGGTGGCGCCTAACGACTTCTTTGGCAGCAATAGTTTGCCCATGTATGTATATATATATATATATATATATATATATATAAAATCATTAAGGTTCACCATGGTACTAATGTTGAGCAACAAAGGAGCTCTGACAAGCGAATAGCCGGCGTAACGCACTGGGACACTTACAGAAAATTCCCCACCGAGTTGCGCCCAGTAGTTGGAATTGATGACTTTACTGAGCGGCTACATGCAGCCAAACAGAAGGCCACCAAGAAGTTGCGCCTGGCACCACACCACGCGGAGCCAGACAGGCACTTGGTCAGGTTCTGGAATGGGTGCCTTCGCACGTTAGCACAACATAGGGGAAAAGGGGCGACCAAAAAAGCTCGAAATGTGGTTCAGCAAGACTCAAGCAGAAATAGAAAATTAAACCCGCAAGCAGGCCTCCGAACTGTGGAAGGAAACCAATGAAGCAATAAAGAAAAAGCACGCGCTTTCAAGAAATTGGGGGCATAATGCACACGCCCTTGCCAACGCACGGCGGGTGATGGACCGACGCGACTGGTCCTACGAGAAGGTATCAGCACGATCGAGTTAGGCGAATGTGCAGCTGATGTGTTCTTCCCGCAAATATCATCCCCATCGGCGACAACTTACCCAAAGGACAACCCTGACAAAGGTTACTAGGCCTATAAACAGACTATTCACGACGCCTGAATTTAATCAGGTGCTGCTGCACGCTAACACGAGGAGCGCACCGGGGCAGACGTAGTTCCGCCACGAACCTTCGCAACCCCGCGATACTTACAAACAGGTATTCCTAGACGAAATCAATCAGATTTGGGACAAAGGAGAGCTGGCTCCGGCATGAACATTTTCTGTGATGAAGCCTATACCCAAGCCCGGAGAGCCACCGCACTCCCTAAGCAACCTGAGACCAATATCATTAAAATCATGCGTGCGCAAAGCTATCGAAAGCATAGTGAACGCATGTCTAGGTTGGTTTTTGGAAGACCAGAAATTTCTTGCACCAATGCAGTACGTTCACCGATCTGAGTAATCGACGCTGTATATTTTACGCTAAAGGATGACGTACTCGATCCTACGTCACCGAAGCCGAAAGTTGTATTAGGTGAGGATACATTGAAGACTTTTGACGCAGTTCCCCCTTAAATTAACACGGGAAAAACGAGTCCTGGGTCTCGAAAGATAAACGTATGCCTTTAACGGCTTTCTTTAAGTACAGAAGCATCAAGCCTCGATAGGGCAAGAAACAAGTACGACACCTTCGAACCGAGCGTGTGTCCCTCAAGAGTCAGTAAATTTGCCGACACTATACAATATCGCAATGCACCTACTGCCTGATAAACTGGTGAACATCCCGAACGTCCAGCCAGCCGTGTACGCAGATGACGTCACCACATGAACAGAGTCCGGATTGGTAGGTGGCCAGCATGAAGCCTTACGGACGGCACTAAACACCATCCCTCAGCATTCTAAAGAGGTGGGAATTGTAGTATCCCTGAGAAGACCGAGTACATAGTCGTACAGGGCAGAAGACCCACAAAGACCAAAAACTAAGAGAAAGAACGCTTTTACTGTCTAACGGTGACCAAATTATAACACGTAAGACGTCTATCCGCATTTCCTGCATGCATATCGATAAACATTCCACGGCAAACACCAGACGACAGTGCACAGTAAAAACAATCAAACGGATCAGTCAAGTGCTTCGACGGATATCAAACCACACACGAGGTGTGCGAGAGCGATAACTGCGTCAATTCACTCAGCGTTTTGTTCTTTCCAAAGTGATGTACGTACGGGCGGCCTTATCATTCACTCAACCATACGCAAATGCAAACATTAGAGAAACTGAACCATGAAACACGCCTCATAGTAAACGGCCTTCCTTGCTACACTCACGTGGACATGCTCAAAAGCGGCAGTGGCCTCAATGACTACACTGACTTTCTTGCTGCACGCATGCGTAATCAATAACTAAGTTTACGATCCGCGCAAGCAATAAGTTGCTAAGTTGGGCTTTGGTGGGGACACGCTACAGCCAGTAGCGGGATTCCGTCCTCCTTGGGCCACATTCCGTTAACAGACCCCGCACCACTACCGCTCAATATGGACTCAGAGCCGATAGAGCAGCGCAAATGCCACGTCATGATGCACCTTATGTAGACTAAGGCCGTCACAAATGATGGAGCCTATCGATGATCTATACAAATAAATCATGCCCCTCAGAATGTCAAGGATTTGCGTCACCGTGGTACAGTGCCAGTGACAAGCAACAAGGAAGAATTTTCCACGCAAGGAATGATCCTATCAGCCAGCGCGCAAGCAGACCTCGTAGACATTGTGGATTACATGAAGCACATACAAGAGACATTGTCACGGAGCGGCATATTTTCGAGAGTTCGAGGGGTTTTTGACGCCAATCAACGGCCGCCAAGAACGTGGTGCACTCACTATGCGGCGTATAAATTCGATTAGCGACTGCCACGGAGCGACATATTTTTGAGAGCGGTTTTGACGCTGATTAGCGACACGCCGAATTACGGGCGTCAAAGGCGTCGTGGCCTCATGGGCGCCATCTCGATTCGAGGCGCGACACGCCGATTACGGACCCAGAAGTGTCTGCGTGGTATGCCGGGTTCGACGTTGGCCCTTGACATTGGGAGAGAGGAGAATCTGCGGTTCTTCGTCCATGGCGAAAGGGACGCGGCCAAGACTATTGGGAGCTAGGAGCCGTGAATTCGGAGAACTCTACATAGCGGCAGTTTCCCTACATAGGGAACTAGGGAAAGGAGAGGCTATTTAAGCGCAAGTTTTGGGCCTTGTTATTTAGTCTAGAAGCTGAACCTATGTGCTGCTGAGAAGCGGTTGGAGGGGGGCTAGTGCCGTCCAGTATCGCCTGGGCCACCTGGCCACGTCGGAACTCCGAGGAACTTGTTGACGTACGAGACGTCAAACCAGCGTCCGCAACGAAGCTCACGGTAATTCGCCTCAAGTTAGCTCAACCTGCTTGAGAGAAGACGTCAGATCTAGACTCCCGGGAAACACAGCCCAGCAATTCGCATCCACCTCGACAAGATCGGACCGCCAGCATTCTTCGGGAAAGCTTTGTGCACCGACTTCACGGTTTATGGACTTGCTGCAGCTGCCCGGCCATGCGTATGATACCATTCGTTTTCTTTTGAAATTTGATTGCTTTTGAACTTTGTTTTAGTGAAAACTGTTAAGTGTATTCTTGTATAATTGATCCGCGCCCTGCTTCATATGTATATGTACTGTTAATTGCTCGTATTTATTGGTCTTCATCATTGTGTGATAATAAGTTCAGGTGTGTTAGTCTGTCTTGTGTTTTTATTATTATTTTATTTTATTAACTTGTGTATATTTATCAGTCGATAAATATCTTGTTTTTTTTTTGTTTACTCCCGACTCCCACTCTGTTCACTGTGCTCGCTGGAGTACGGAACGACCAACCAGCTTGTCTACCCCGTCGATCGACTTCGCGCCGACGACAAATCGGGGACAGCTGTGACAGACATCTACCGCCATGAGCATGCACCATCACGTCTTCACAGATTCGCAAGAAGCCCCCACTAGCGTAAAAAATCCAAGATGCGCGGCCGCCACAGTCAGTCAACTACGAATATAAAATCGCCCTAAATGTCTCTTAAATAATAATCCCCTGATCGAAGTCAGTAATTTTAAATACTTGGGGGTCAAGATTACATATCGACTATGATGGTGTAGCCATATTGACGTTTGTTCCTCCGCCTCAAGAAAACTAGGATTTCTTAGACATAAACTACCGAAGTCCACCGAGGTTCACGCACCTGCGAAAGCGTGACGATCAAGCTTCCGGCATGTCGTGTTCCCCGAAGATCACGTCCGGTCCTCGTTCATTTCACATGGCCTACGTGAACTGCTACAGAGATCTGCGTTCACACTCTCTCTACAAACGTGCTCTGTACCACTTGTCCGCACCGACACTCGCAGCCTCGCCCACCAGTGCGAGTTGCTAACCCTGTTCACTTTCAACGGACTCGTACTACTTGGACTGCCCACGGACCCTTTTGACACTTGGTTTAACCAACTTGCTTCATCGCCGTTGCGTCTGGGCGGTGGGCGCTGTAGTGGCTAACGGGGGCATTTGGTCGGCGCTCACAGCCAGCGCCTGGGTGCTGGTTGCGAGAAAAAATTTGCAGTGGCTTAGCTCGGCTATGCCAGGATATAAGTAGCGTTCGGCCACATCATTCAGAACCGGTAGACCTGGTTACATGGGCGGGTATCCATACCCATTGCTAACGGTAAAGAGTGGAATCTTCTGCTTAACGAGAAAGTTCTTGCACGTTATAAAAACCCGCGCCACAGTTTCAGCCCCATCAGCCGGCGCCGCTAAACTCAACGTTTCACGCGTTGCACTACTTACCACCGTCAAGTCTTTAATGTGCCACAGTCTTTCACACACGTCGCTCACATATCCAAACGGATTGTTTACGAAGTCCGTCTCGAAGGTCCGAGTCACACTGGCGCTTTCGCTAAGTTTCACCGTGTAGTCAGTAAATTGGTGAGCCTTGACGTGATAGACAGCGTCTTGTTGTTGCTGCTGCTGAGATGGTCGGGCGCGTCGCTCAGCCTCCTGGCGACGCGCTTTGCTAGACGTTCCTCCCTTCGCTCCGGTGTCTCCGCAGCACGTTTAGCCTTTTTCTGTACGTTCTTCCTACGCTCAACCGCTAATTGCCAGACTTCATAATCCAAAGTGTTAAGCTTCTCCGCTCTTCTGCGCCTCTGAGCAGTAATTTCGCTCTCCTTCTCCATGGCTATACATGGCTTGCACCGACGTCACATTCGGTCGCCGTGAGATTCCTGTCGGCCATACTGACGCGTCACTGCCGGGCCACTGCTTGCTTACCGCCGCCTCTTTCAGCTCGCATCTTGTTGGTTCGCGGCCACTCGCAGCTTCAATATGGTTTTCTGCTCAGTCGTTGGCTGCTCCAACCGTAGCGGCAGCTCCAGGCGAAAGAAGAAGCCTACTAACACGAACTTCTTCCGAATTCCGAGGATCGTCGTAGACAGGTGCGAGCGCTCTAAGACGCTCAGCACAAATCGGCGCACGTTGTGGCTGGCTTGCATTAATCAAGCCGATCTGGACCCCCTGAACCCCAATTTACGTGTGTTCGGAGCGCACTTCGTGACAGGTAAGAGGCTTGTGCCGTGAACTAAATGTTCGCGAAAACGTGGGAAGCAAGAACTACGCTCTGGAGAAATGAAATGTTTTGATTCGCAGGGACGCCATCCGATTTTTTCGATAGCACGAACCCAGACTGGGCCCCGTCGCGGCATCTCGGCTACAGCATTAGGCAAGCAGATGCGGACCGCTACGAGCGCAGCGAGCTACGACGGCAGCGAATGCGACGGCAGGGAAAAACGGGCGTATGCACACCAGATAACCTGGCCGCGAACAGGCATTGTTTATCTTCATTACTGTATTTTTACAGTGCAAATCAGACAAATCGGGGCGTAGTTTGAACCTCGTAGCGTTTGCTGACATGCTCGGTAAATTTTAGTATGCGGGCGTCTTTGAAGTTTGCCCGTCATCTAAAAACGGTGCCACCACATTCAGATGCACGATTTATTTTTCACTCCGCGTAAATCACAACAATGGCAGGTTATTTTTCGAGAAACGTGCCAGAAAGGGTTCTTGAGCTCACCTCTTCGAGGAGAAGCACCTTTTCGTCTCGTAAACGCATTGCACACAGGCTTCTCGCCCACCCGCTGGTGAAATAGTTGTGTGCTTCCATGGATTTGAAAGCTTTCATTTCTTCCAACGTCACAAAGCTGAAGCAGCAAACTAGATAGTTTACGATATCCCCGTGGGTCACTTCAGGATACACATTCCCATCGATCGTCGTGTCGACGCCCGATCGCAGCGTGTACGGGTTCATACCGTCGCACATTTGCACCTTTTCGTACGCGCACCGAAGCCACAAGTTTAAATTAATAGCCTGCACTCAATGGCTCACTCCTCTGGGGAGGAGACATCGTTCCCGAATAGATAAGAAAACAATTCACAGCGTATCGGGAGTGGTCAGGCGTCACAGGCAAGGCACTTGTCGGTAAGGACCGCACGAACGGACAGCTGCGAAACGAAGAATGGGTCGCCAGCATGGACGCCGGCTCTTGATTGGGGCGGAAATGACGTCACGTGCAAGCCATGTATACCACACTGGCAAAGGCCCAGCGCAAATGATCAAACGCCCAGTACAAACGCCCTGCGCAAACGCCCTGCGCAAACGCCCTGCGCAAACGCCGGGCGAACGCCCGGCGCGCCAGCTGTGCGCCATGTGATGTCACTGGTCCTCGCGCATGCGCAGCACGGCTCTCCTGGAGCCACGCGAAACTGCTCAACCTCAGCCAATGTAGCTCACCCGACAAAAAAAAAAAAAAAATGCGCAGCGCCTGATCGAGGCGCAAGCTCGGACTGCGCAGTGTTGTTCTGGAAGCTTGCCACGCTGGTCGTCGCAGCCTCCGCTCGGCTCGCCGCCCTTCTGCCGAAAGAGATGTAGGGACAACGGCACGGCTCGTGGGCCGCCGTTACGACTTCTTACACCTTCACTCTAATGGCAGCGGCTCTTTACCTGATGCAGTAAATGTGTTCTAGCTCGTTCTCAACGTCCCTTGTTTTGTTAACAGCGGAGCGTAAATGCATTTTTTTCATGCATAAAACAATACTGCTATGGTTTTATACGGTATGTGGAACCGTGTTTACATGATATTTAGCGAGTTCTAATGTTTCAATTTCGAGAATTCCAGCTATTGTTTTATTGCTGCGTCAGTTACGGTACCTAAATTGGTGCGAGAAGAATTGTGTTGGTAAGTGCATATGGGTCACTGTTTTATTGTAATAAAAAATAAAGCAAGATGTCTTGGACTAGAGTCGTGAATATATTTAAAATACAAGAAAAGCTCTCGTAACTTGAGTCAGCAGACACACCAACATAAATTAGCTAGCACCAGCAAGGCCGCAACGTTGGTCCACCACATCATAGCATTGTTCACAGCACACACCTCCGCTTCAGGTTATTCCTCTTCTCCCTGTTGCTTTCGCGCGCCATGTTCTTGCCCTTTACGAGAAAGTAAAGGCGTGTAATTGAATAGAACCTCACAACATCGTTTGTGAGCTCTTTCTTGTGCCGCTCACAGCCGATCAAATTCGGGGGATTCAGCTGCAGAAAGGATGCAAAGTCGGCGATACACTGTTCCTTCGTAACTCATTTAAACTGAAGCACACCTTGAAGGCGTCTTCGAGCGATGCTACCAGTTTTTTTAGTGCTTCAGAAGGGAGTAACAGCCCTGACCTACGCATTCTGTTGAATTCAGTAATGTCCCTGAGCAATCGGAGCACTTGGCTCTTTGCAGAACTTCCTTGCTACATAGCCTGCTATATAGAATATTAGCCTAGAATCACTTTTCTTTTCCCTGTAGCAGCGCAGCGGTGTCGCAGGCGCTGAGCACCTCATGTGCGGCTTGCAAATTTCCAATGTCGAGGAGCTCATGGACGTACGCTTTTCGGTGTACCGCTTGCTCATTAACGTCGCCGATACAATCAAGCCACCGTACCGATACTGAGCAAGCTACTGAGCAGCTGGGGGCGAACATTTCCGCTGTCAGACAGCGGAACAATTCCGCTGTCTTTCTCACAAATTTAGAGAGCTGTTTAAGCCGGCCGTAATGTGTGTGGCCTGCCACTGGGTTGCCTAGCAACCACCAGGCGGAGCGTGGCATGCTATGCGCTGGAGAGAGAAAGAGGAAATGAGAGCGAGAGAGAAAAAGAAAATGAGAGAAAGAAACAAATTGTAGCAGCACCAACCAGGCAACGCGCAGAGGTGCTGCGACGCCATCCGCGCTTCTCCGTTTCCCCGCATTAGCGTCGAACGCTCGCGGTGTCCGCGACTGCAGCAAGCGCCTCTGGCGGCGGCATGGCCGAGCTCTCACGAGCTGCGCGCTACTGCGCACGCGCCGTGACGTCATCCCGGCGTATCATCTGCTGCGCGGTGCCCGTGCACTGTGCATAGCTTTCGCCCCACTTCCCCTACGTGTGCTCCGACTGCAAGTGCTTCGCGAGGCGTTCCCCGATGCCACGGACCACAAGAAATACTTATATACTTCGTATAAGTTGGCATCACTTGGCATTACTTCGTGTAGCTTAGCATCACTTCGTATAGCCAGGACCATCTAGAAACCGATCAGCTCCGCTGTCTTTAACCTTGCGCCACTAGTACAAGCTACCCCTATTTTTTTATTTGTGAATGTTCCAGGCATAGAAGTTGCCATTAGTATTAGACACACGAGCTGCGTTACGATATACGATACGAGATGCCATAAAGGGATATCCTGTGTCATTGTCCCCGCTACAGTCCCAGAGACAGTCGCTCGTGACGACGCTGGCGCGCCTCGACGACCGGCTGCTTTCTGAGCAGGCGATATTAGAGTGCCGGCTGACGCGGTCTTCACACCAGAAGGCGATGAGCACACTGCTGAATTTTCTCCGGACAAGCGACCGGCTTGAACGACTGTGACACTCCTGAGTTCCTTGGTGTGTGTGTTTTTTGTGATCTCCCTCTCTACGTGCGTGCATGTTTCATTATTTTTTCTGTCTCCCCTTACCCCTTCCCCAGTGCAGGGTAGCCAACTGGATATCTACCTTCCGGTTAACCTCCCTGCCTTTCCCAGCTCATTTATCTCTCTCTCATAAAGGGATTTGATTCAGTAGAGATACCAGCAGTCATGGAGGCACTGCGTAATCACGGAGTACAGCAAGCATACGTGGTTATCTCAGGAAATATATGCAAAGATTCCATAGTTACATTGGTTCTCCACAAGAAAAGTAGAATGTTGCCTATCGTGAAAGGGGTCAGGAAAGGAGACAGAATCTCTCCCATGCTGTTCACCGCATGCTTAGAAGAAGTATTCAAGCTCGTAGTCTGGGTGACCATTAGACCTTTTTGGGAGGAGGAGGATAAATCCTGTGGTTGAGACGTTGGATCTCGAGGCTGTCGCCGTAAGCGGATGGCAATGACATGAAGGCGAAGGGTTGGTATTGATGGGAATATTGGTTTTGCCCCGCGCGGTTGAATATCGCACGAGCTAAGGCGTTCGCCCTATCGTTCTCCTCCAGTCCCGCGTGGCCCGGCCTCGACGTGATGCGATGGGATTCTTACTCCATAGGGCCTAGGGTCTGAGCCGTCTACAGATCTCACCTAGTGTGAAGGATGATTATGAATTCCGTGTCATGGCACATACCGACAACGGGTGAGCGGCTATCATGCACGTCTTAGTGCTGATTATGATGAGGGTGATGATTTCTACACAATGGGGCATTGGCCAAGAAGCAGGTGGTACATATCGTGCCATCGCCAACAAGGTTCTTCAGATGATCACCGTCCTGTGGAGGATGGCAAAAAGTTTCATACTATGCCACACACTCATAACAAGCAATTAGTCGAGAAGGGACCGGTTCATATAAAATAAATATGAAGAAATAAGGAGCTACAAGCTAATATAATATTCTAACATTGCGCATTGCGGGCATTGCGCTTCGGGCTAGTAATATAGCGCGACCCAATGGACCAAAATAAAGTTTTTCCATCCATCCATCCATTGCGCATTGCGGCTGTGCGAGTGCACGTGTGCGCACAAGTTTCCAATAACACAAAGGTGCAGTAGCAAAATGGGCAAATTTATTGCATTTTATTAACTGCTTCGCGAATGCTGCGCTACACATATATGCTAACATGTTCGTCGGTTGTGCATAGCGTTTTTGTTATCTGCACCGCGATACCATTGTGTGGTACTTTGATAGTATGGTTGCAAACATACATGCGAGAATGCTATATTTTTTACTCTGTTTTGAGCAAGCGACTCGCATTCACCGTTTTTAAAGCCTTTTCACTTCAAAACTGGAGCGGCCGTATTCATAAGAGGGAATGTAGCAGTCAAGTGGACGTGTATTTCGATTACGTTTTATGTATTCATTGGAGGCGATTATTTATTTTCAGGTTTGCACTTCCTGCCTCCAGAATTTCACGCTTGTCCTAAGAAAACGCGAGTTCGCCCTCGGGTAATGGGCGCCTCTTACCTGCAAAATCAAGCTACCGCAACGATTCTTGAATTCCGTACGTTACTACAACGTGACTAAAAACTAGCTATTTGGGGAACACAAAATGTCCTTTGCAAATAGAAACACCGGGTAGCACCGAAAAAAAAGATTCTCATCCTCCGACTACCCTGTGACACATCATCTAAGTCAGACAAGCAGCTTTCATGCCATGTTTCGCGAACGCCTAAACAAAGATAATGCAGGGCTCTTGAACTGGTCAGGCATTTCTTAGTTTCAGCTGGTGGCGAAAACTTACATCCATATATACATCGTCCCTGCAATGAACGGCCATTGAGTAGAAGGAGTCATTTTCTATTTCAATGCCAGTGTCCTTGGAATAACGTTTGGCCGTGTTTGCGGATTGAGTTATAGCTGTCACTTGATTACTTTCGTACTTCATTTCCATGTACCACCTCTCAGCTGCCTTTTTATAATAAATACTAATATCCGCTAAGCCACTGAAAAAAGAAAGAAGACACACAGTCAGCTTGGAACCAGTTACTAAAATTCGACACTTTTTTTGGTTTATTGGGCATGTATGGGAGTTCTCAAGGCGAAACAGCGCAGAAATTTAAAACAAACAAGGAACACGGCACAAAAGTCTGGCTATAAACTGTACGTATAGTTATTACAAGCATTTTAAGAAAGAGCTTGAACGATGTGCACATTAATGTGTAAAGTTTTATTGGGCAATGGCGCCTTAACATGGCCAAGGAGAAGAAGTAAAAAGTAATTCCTTATTAAAAAAATAAAAAATAAGTACTAAAGAAAGATACGAATATTTGGGGGTCGTTTAAACGCAGTGCAACTTGAAGGTATGCTATTCATTTTAAGTTAATGCGTTATTATCTCAGCTGCAAGTCAACCACATTTTGTAGGTACATTTTTGTTGCTCACGCAGACTTCATTCGCGTCGTAGTGATGCCATACTTATGCAAACTGATACAATCAAGAAAACACAAAGTACTAAACAAGGACATCATGTTCAACACAACTGTATTCAGGAAGATTTTGCTTCTCCGCCACATTCTACTATATTTCTATATTCTACTATACTAACGCGTACACAGTGATCTTAAAGGACAGCTGAAGCTCTTTTAAAAAAAGTGAACTTTCAATGAAATATTAGTTTCTCACTCCCTGAATAGGCAAATCATACTTTAACAGGCCAGATGTCACTGCTAGTTGCTTTAATTTAGCAAAAAGAAGCCACGGCGTCTGCGGGAGAAGCTGCCGGTCGTTTAACGGGATCTGATGGCAAAGACGATGGTGACGTCATCTTAGGTATGGGCGAAGAGCTTGATTCGAATTGAGCACTCACGTGACCCCTGTATTGACGTCATCCTCGGGCCCGGTCTGTCGCCGCTGCGCTCGGCCCCGAAGGGTGCTGAGCTTGACCGAAAATTTAAACCGCGATTTGGGCGCCGCTATGTGCATAATCGAGAAATTAACTCCAGGGGTTGAATTATACTTTGTGAACCTTCCAAACACCCGTAAAACTTCAATAAAACAGCAATAAGCAATAAATATTTGACAAAACGTACTGTGGCGATTGTGATTATATATATGTACTGGTGTGTTAATTTCTCGTTTAACAACGGAACCATTCAATTGAATTATAATTTCTTGCGTGCCAAGGCCATGATCTGATTTGAGGCACGCCGTAGTAGGAAACACCGTATTAATTTTGATCAACTGGGCTTCTTTAAGGTGCAACCAATGCAAGGTAAACGGATGTTTTTGCCGCATACTTATTATTGAGGTCGATAAGTGAGCGAGTAATACGTAGCATTCCCAGATGTATGATAAATGTTGATTGACCATGTGGAAATGTTAAAGAGCAGATATAGCAGATATCAAAAGTGACAGCAAAAAGGTAGGTCTACTTTATAAATCGCGTATCACAAGTTTGTAAAAAAGCTCAGCTAGCTTTACAATGAACAGAACCAGGATAACCCCTCCGGCTACATGCTATCCGTTCGATGGCCTCAGGAACTCCGGTATTTATCTCGGTATCTTTTTCTGCGTCTTGCTATCAGTGGCCAAACATTTAAGTGGCGCCCTCTCACGGGTCGCTCGTTGTGTAGAGCACGGTACCAGCACTTCCTGAAGGATGTTTCGGCTAATCCCTGCTGTGATGCCAAGGGCGCGGTGGGGTTTTTGAAATCGGGAGACTCGTGAAAATTTGAGATTTGAATAACGCACGCTATGTCGAGTTCAATTGGCTCCTGCTCTAGCAGTGCGAAAGTAGGCTGTGCCTGTTTATGAATTTTCTATAAAAGAATACATTTAAATTCATTACGTAAAAGTTACTAGGGGTCCCTTACGCTAGAACTACGACGACTTGAAGGCGACATCCCGAGCGCCGCTAACTCAATGACACGATCTCTTTGCAAAGTCATTTTTGCAAGTCATCCTTATTTCAACAAACCCTGACCGTGACTCAGCACTTTTTTTGCTGAACGCTCGTGCCACTGCTCCCGCATTCGTCGTCGTCATCTTCTTCCACAGCTGGCTCCGTTGCCGCTAGTCATTGCAGCGTAGAATTTCACTTCTCTTCTGTAGTCGTAAAGGGGAGGCCGCGTTTACGGGGGTATGAGCCATTGCTTATAGGGGTATGAACCATTTATTGTCTTACGTGACGGACATATTTAATTTCGAAGCAATTTATTTCGAATAATCGCAAGCGTCAATGGCGAGCGAATACTGCTAACCACGCCGCCGAGCAAACTCGAGACATCGAATGCAAGCGACAACGGCCGACTGTGGGCATACCGTCAGTTACGCCGTTATCTCCGTCGCAGCCGAACGTGTGTGTAGCCCACGGAGTAAGATAAACACGAGCGCCGACTCCGCCGCCCCGCAACGCATTCGCTCGGGACAAACCGTGTAACGCTAAATTATACATCGCGTAGCGCCTTCTGTCGAGGCGCGTGGAAAACACTCAACAGCTTTCTTCCATGTGCGCATGCGCTGAGTGGTGAAGACCGGCGGCGACGGCGGCGCAGAACCGGCATTGCGGCACCCGTTGAGCGTGTCGTGTGCTACAAACGTGGGCCATCAGCGGTCTCAATTTCACAGCAACCAAACACAAAAAAAATATATGCGCACAAATAATAAATGTGCAAATAAACACGCGGTAGCGCTTTTATGCACGCATACGAAGCATTTTTAGATGTCTTTAGATGAAACAGATGATAAGTAATGCTGTACAAAGAGACACAACAGAAGTGCTTGTTTTTCACTCCTCTACGTCTGCGCGTAAGCGAAGGTGCGAAATTTTCGTCTTCTTCACTTGGTTTACCATGTCTGCAGTGTGTTTATTCATACCTGACAGAACAAGGTACACCCGCCGCGGTTGCTCAGTGGCTATGGTGTTGGGCTGCTGAGCACGAGGTCGCGGGAACGAATCCCGGCCACGGCGGCCGCATTTCAAAGGGGGCGAAATGCGAAAACACCCGTGTGCTTAGATTTAGGTGCACGTTAAAGAACCCCAGGTGGTCCAAATTTCCGGAGTCCCCCACTACGGCGTGCCTCATAATCAGAAGTGGTTTTGGCACGTAAAACCCCACAATTAAATTTTTTTTCAGAACAAGGTATCTTGATACTTGTGCGTGAAGAGACGGAGCAACAGGACAGTGTTTTGTTCCCGGCTGTAAATCTGGTTATGGCAAAGGACGCGAGAAGTTTTCGCTCTTCGCTTCGCCGTCTGATCTTCAACTACTGCACCAGTGGCGTCAAAAAATTCCTGAAATAAGCCAGCGCTTCAAGCAATGGACAAAATATGTGCGCGACACTTCGAGAAGCAGCTTAATTTTGATAGTTACTTCAGCAAAGAGAAAGGCGATCTCCTACTAGATGTAAAGAAACTGCCTCGACTTCGAAGCGGAGCCGTTCCTTCAATTTCTTTAGGGAAGCCTGGCGTAGCTGAATTATGTTGAATGCCAGGAGGAACCAGAAGACGCCAATGCGGAAGGACGAGAGGTGCTTAATTTAAATTTCTCTACAACTACACACAGTGAAGGTGCCTTTCCTTGCCCAGAGACATGCCGTAATGTAGAGAAAGAGAAAAAAAGGGAAAGAAAGACAAGGAGGTTATCCAGTGTAAATACCGGCTCGCTACCCTGTAAATTCTCAGCCTCGCCTTCGAGATGATTCCCCCAGTTATGCAGACACATAATCAGAGCTTCTCTTGTGAAATAGTGAGCAGGAAACACTGGCAGGAATTCCCAATTATCATGCGATTCTGCTCGCAGGAGAACCGGGCGACACGAGAAGCACCGCGAGAAAGAAAGAAGCAAGCGAAGCATCTTAGCAATTGATGCGTGCTCAGATAAAAAAAGAGTGATAAACGTCAGCTTTTGCATAAAAACTTCTTTTCGCTGTCGTCTGTCAATGCTTGAGACCACCCGCACTGCCGTTATATCGCCTTACCTTTTGCTATAGTTTTTCTTTCCGTCTTAGTTTCCGTAATTTGTTTATTTTCTGTTCCTGTGCCGTGTAAAGTTCCATGTCGGCCACCTGACAAATGCTCTGCATTTGGTCTGTATAAAATAAATTAAATAAAATGATACATGACTTGTTTCCCCTGCGTACGTCACTCCGTGAACCGCAAGAGCTATGCGCGCTACAGGCGTCAGGGCGTGCGCGGAGCAGGCGACAAAACGGATAGGCAAGCAGGCGTCGCGAGTAGTAGTAGTAGTAGAGGTTCGAGGTGGAAAAAGATGCATATTTCTGCAGCCCTTATAGGGAGCACGGCTCAGCATCTGAGGGGAGGGGAATGGGGAGGGGGGGAGAAAGAAGGAAATAGTGGGAGAAGGGTGGAAGGGAGACGGCAGTCGTCCTCGTCTCGGGCAGGGTGTCCCTACAGCCGGTCAGCCAGCATAGTGTCCGCAAGGTAGCCGACGACCACCTTGAACACTTGGCTGGGATTGCGGGCTGGATGCAGCAGGTCCGTGCTGGTACCAGAAGGTAGGCCCATGCGGCGGAGTTGAGCCCCCATGGTGTTGCGGTGTTGGTCGAGTGCGGGGCAGGAACATAGGAGGTGCTCCAGTGTTTCGTCTGCCCCGCACATAGAGCAGGCTGGGGAGTCTGCTCTTCCCAGGCGGAAGCTTCGGGCGGCTGTCCAGCAGCAGCCAATCCGAAGGCGTAGTAGGAGGGATCTCTCCCTTCTGGTCAGTCCCCTGTCAGGCAGCCGTGTCGGTGGGCTCCGCCTTGCCACGCGTGCGTCGGGGTGGCAGCTCAGCAGCAGTCGTAGCAAGGTGCTCCTGGAGTAGTCCGATGACACGACCGCCTGGCTGGGTGCCGTGTCCGTGCCGTGTGCCTCCTTGGCCAAGGCATCTGCCTCTTCATTGCCCGGGATCCCCACGTGAGCAGGTACCCACTGAAAAGAGACATCAGTACCACTGGCACGGAGGGCGTGAAGCTTCGTCACCAGGAGGGCTGCACTGAAGCCAGCCCTCTCCGGGAGGCACACAGCCTGGAGAGCAGCTCGCGAGTCGCTGGCCACTGCGACCGGTACTCCAGGAGGCTCGGCTGCCAGCAGGTCTGCGGCCAGGTGGAGGCCCGCCATCTCAGCAGCGGTGGAGCTGGCCGAGTCCCCGCGCCTTGGCTCCTTCGGTTTCTTGGGCCCGCCTCTCCGCTGCAGCGTTTTTCTTCATTCGTAGCGCCATCTGGCGAACGCGCTGTGAAGCAGTTACCGGCGTTTTAGAATGTGTCCCTTCCTGACGAGCGGAGTCGGCGCTCCTGCCTTATCTTACTCCGTGGTGTAGCCTCACAGTTGAGAAATACTTTAATGAAGCCTAGGCCCATTGAACCCATTGATAAACACCGGGGCCGCGCGTTTCAGCTTCACTGGTTAACCATCTTCATGCAGTGGAAGGGCCGACGATTTTTTTTGGTCATAACATAAGCATTCTCTTATTAGTTGGTGAGTTGGGTAACAGAAAGCATTTTCCATAATCCAAATTTGATAGTTCGTGTCAGCATATAAATGCGTATGGAAGATAGAACGCATCACTTTGCGAACCAGCAAAGTGACGCGTTCCGGTAAAGATTAGGTTTGCAGCTGCTTTGAAAGGGGTTGGCGTCATTCAAAACCTTCGTGTGTAGTGCCAACCGTATAATGTATGCTAATCACGTCTGCGAATAATGCGAAGAACGTTCCTTGTCCCGCGTGTGTTTCCCGGTAATGATTACGGTTGCGTAAACTACTCCGAGTAGAAAAGTACCCAACAGCATAGAGATCACGTAGTGGCGTCACCACGGTCTAGCAACTCATACAGTTCATTCCAGGCTACCACGGGTACACCACGTAAAGTAAAGACACCAGAAGAACAGCGTGAATATAATGTCATTGTGAAGTAATAAAGGGTGTGGTTAAGTACATTTTAATTGTCTCTGGTTTCACTCTTTGTAGAGCCACGTGTGTGAATTCAAGTGCCGTCACAATGGGTAGTCGTTGTGGGTGTCGTTTACAGCTTCGCTGTCCAACCACCTTCACAGTATGGATGGGAGCCACAGTTTTTTTTCAGAACCTAGGCCATAGAGAGCTTCGCTGGAAAAAGTACCACAAAGAGAGTACATAACGACTATTTACCACTTCACTCAAGAACTTCCGACACAGCGCAAGTATGCTTCTGTTGTGGTACAACGCTCTCCGCGTTGAAGAGAGCTGCGCGGTCAGTGTTTGTCTTACTATTTCTTTTCTTGAGGACCACGAGTCGTCCTTGTTGCGTTGTGAGTATGCGATTGGTGACAAGTCAAGGTGCGACCATAGAGTAACTTATAGCAAACATGAGCGGACACTCTAGCCGTTTCGCGACCGATCTATGGAGATTCGCCGATGACCCAGCATAGTTTATATAGGTATTATAGCCCAGTGGGAAAGGGCCTGACGTGCGAAGCCCCGTCAGGCGCCATCGTCCCGTCCCCGGGATCGCGGCGTCGTTATTCTGCAAAATGTGCCCGAGGATCGTTGTCGGGTTCTGCTGCCAGCGTCTGACACCAGTGCTTCATGGCCGTTTCATAATAAGGCCACGCCACAGGAAGTTTTTTTGCAAGCTGTGAAAGACTTATTCTCTTCGTATTTCGTTGTGTCATTGTTAGCCACATGAACGAGTGATGGAGGAGGGCATGGCGGCCTTGAAGCCATAAACAACTGCTGCCCATTTGTAACGTTGAATTTAATTTTGCATTCTTTTTGTTATCATGCGCAGTAATGAGTGACGATGCCTGCGATAACAGCAACGCGGCAGCGTCCGAGCTGCGAAGCACATTCTAAACAATGACGAAGTTGGAAAATATAATAAAATGAGATGATTTGTTAAGAAATGCGACCTATGAACACATGCCGTTTGGTGCAAACGGCTTTATGTTGATTTATTCAAGAAGGTTGCCTGCCCCGGCTTCTGAAAAAGTATGGTGCGCAAGCTTTGCAAAAGAAATATGGCTATTTCCAAAGCCGTATAGGTTCAGCATTTGCAATATGGCAATAATGCACCCTCTCTCAACCTCTGTACTAGGCTATGTGTGCTCGAGCGTTGTTAGCTGTTTTGCTTTGGGCTGTACATACGTGTTCTCATCTTTTATTTGTGTATGGAGCCCTTACTATGGAAAGTTTGTTTCTTAGCATGTATAACAGTGTTTCCTTGAGAGCCATTTTTATGACATACATTAATACCAAAGATAGTCGCACTGTTAGATCATAAAAATATGCATTACACAATGGAACGGAGCATCTACATTCAGAAGCTTTGAAGGCTCCAGTAGTGCTTACCACCTGCATCTGGCATTCCATGTATCGCAGGAAAATTCACTATTCCTTCCTCAAAATACACTTTACAGCCACAGGACATCATGCATATTCACGGGCAAATTTCCAAGTATCAGAAGACGATTGCTAGGCTTCGAAGACACCACGTGAAGACACCCAACACGGTCGAAGTGCTTAATTGGCTAAGATGCCAATATCTTGCAGCTGTTTAATGAGGGACTCACTGAGTTGCACATTCCAAATGATGTTGGTGGGTATTGTTTATGTTGCCATTTTATTTTGGCACGCAACCATTCACATACTTTTGCACCCTAAATTCACACTCCTTCCTAGAAGTACAAGAAACAGTGTCATATTTATTCCTTCTAAAACAATCGCATTTTCAGTAAATTAATTGATGGCTTGTCTGTGTAGTTTCTTTTATTGCGATAGCAATTATATGGACACTCAAAAGCAGATTTCTGCCGTCGGCGTCGCCGTCGCCGTGAGGTTCCGTATGACGTCTATGGAGATGAAATCGTCGCAGCGCGCCGCCGAACGCTGTATGTGCGAGTGAAAGAGCGCGAGGGACGCGCGCTTTCACGGGGAGTGAACGCACGGCGGAGAACAAACGCGCGTTCTGCGCCGTGCTCCCTTAAGGGCTGCAGAAGTAGGCGTCTCTTTCCTCCTCTACAATCACCATATATGTAGAGTAAACGTACCTTCTTCTGACCCGCGAAAGGCTGTGGGGGAGGGGGGGGGGAGGGGCAGGGAAGGGAGGCGACATTTAGCTGCGGCACCAAGTGCCTATTTATATCAGAGGCTCCGGCAACAGTCACCAACGCCGCACGCATTTTGAGCGAACGCGGGCAAAACGCCGGCGGCGTCGACAACAGTTCTGCGTGTTGCCGGTGCTGCTGCATGTCCAAGTTTATACAGCTGATAAAGCTGCTATCATTACTCCGTATAGCTCTCTTCAAATTTGCTATCGCAATTGATGCTTCGCCTTTCAGGTGAAACTGCGACAACTTTTTTTTATTATCTGGATAAGTGCAACACGTCTTGTGTGCCTTGTTATGCTTTTTTAAAGTTTATTGTCATCACACCATTAATTTCCGGTTATTCTCAATTGCTTGCATTTCGGAGTTTCTACTCGTTTCATGCAACTGCAACTTTTCTCACAACCTTGCTGCAATAAATTGTTGTCTCCTATTTTCGTGTTTTTGGCTGCCCAAAAGGTGATTGATATTGAAGGAGCATGACACATTTATTATTGCGATAGCAATTATATGGACACTCAAAAGCAGATTTCTGCCGTCGCCGTCGCCGTCGCCGTCGCCGTGAGGTTCCGTATGACGTCATTTGGAGATGAAATCGTCGCCGCGCGCCGAACGCTGTATGTGCGAGTGAAAGGGCGCGAGGGGCGCGTCTTTCACGGGGAGTGAACGCACGGCGGAGAACAAACGCGCGTTCTGCGCCGTGCTCGCTTAAGGGCTGCAGAATTAGGCGTCTCGTTTCTCCTTTACAATCACCATATATGTAGAGCAAACGCGCCTTCTTCAGACGCGCGAGAGGCCGTGGGGGAGGGGGAAGGAAGGGACGCGACGTTTAGCTGCGGCACCAAGTGCCTATTTATATGAGAGGCTCCAGCAACAGTCACCAACGCCGCACGCATTTTGAGCTAACGCGGGCAAAACGCCGATGGCGTCGACAACAGTTCTACGTGTTGTTGCTACCAAAGCCGCTCACCTTACTTCGTATGACATTGCTGTGTTGCTATCGCATTCATTGCTTCGCCCTTAGGGCGAAACTGTGACATTTTTAACATACTCCCTTTGGTGTGAGATATTAAAGCACAATATCACAAAGGATAACGTTCTGCTTTAACAATAACAGTTGGCATAATTGTTGCGCAAAGTTACAGCTTGAAACATAGTGATGTGAATTTAAACAAAACCAACAAAAAGTGAAACAACACCTTTGTGCGCTCGTCGTCGCAACGCATAAACATCGGCACAAGCGCCTGCATGCAATCACTCGATGTAAGCAACGTTACTGGTCACAAAAATCAAATTGCTGGCAGAGTAGAAGCCGCGCCCCCTACCTCCGCCGCTGCCTTCCCGCTTTCCTCCTTTCGCGTGGGAGATTGAGTCGACAGTTCCCCTTGCGCCCGGTCACAAGATACGCATTTGGTGCCGCTGCTAACGTCGCCTCCCCTCCCTCCCTCCCTCCCGTCCCCCACGGCCTTTCGCATGATGGCGCGCGTCGACGATCTTATCGCCGGTGCACTTTATACAGAACCTCACGGCGACGACAACGGTGACAGCGACGGCAGAAATGCGTTTGAAGTGTTCATATAATTGCTATCGCAATAAAGGAAAAAGAAGGTTGATGCCTCTTTCATAGGAATTGGTTGAACACGAAAGTGAAACGTCTCTTCACAGAGGCTGTTGCACGTTTACTTCGTGAACTCACGGTCTGCGGCAGCGAAAGGCGCACGACAACACGACGACGGGACGGCGACCGTGTTGCCCGTTTGCTTCGTGTGCGGCGTCCAGTTGGCGAGCGGCGTTGAAACGCGCCAGGCGTCTCAACGCACTGACTTGCCCGCGAGAAATTCATAAGGGTGTTCTAAGCCGCGTGTCGCCGCATGCGTTCGTGGCGTAGAAAGCGTCGCCAGGGCGACGGGGTTGCGGTGTCGCAGGAGCAGCGTCTGAGCCAGACAGCGTCGGCAGGGTGTGTATTATTTGTGCGTAGTTGCTCAGGGATTGTTGTACAGTCGGTTACAAGCTGTCCATCGGGCCGCTTTGTAGTTTGTGACTTTGTTTTTGCCGCCATTGAATGGCGCATGGTTTGTTTGTATGCTACAACTGACGTTGCACAGCGTCTAGATTTTTTTTATGCCGCATTAGGAAGTATTGTAACACTGATCGTATACTCATCCGTCTCGGTGATTTTAATTGTGTATGCTAATTACAAGACAAAACGAGCACTACGCCGCATCGTGAGACTAGCACGATAAAGTTAATGGATATCTTCAACGACTTCGCTCTGGAAGATGTGGGAGAATGTATTACCAGTGGGCATAATGTCCAATTGAAGCATTTTCAAGGTTCTAGTCACGCACGCTTAGATCGTGCATATGTGTCGCTGGATATTGTGCCTCTGTGTAAGGATTACTGCGTAACCCCTCTCTCCTTCACTTACCATTGCCTCGTGATGTTTAGCATTTGCAGCAAAAAGAAAGAAAGGAAAAATTTAGGTGGGATTCATGGAACATTAATAATAAACTACTTGATGACGATGTTTTCAAAACTTTTGAGCATGAGGGCATACAAGAACTGTACGTTGACAATGATTCAGAAGTTGGGCCGAAATGTCAAACATTAAGCAAAAAAATTTAAATGAAAGCTGTAGAAAGAAGCAGCATACTTAAACATGAAGAGCGAATTCATGAGAGACTGCTACGTTCGAACTTGGAAACTCTTGTCAAAGAAGACTGTCTAACGCCTGGAACCTTTAAGGAAGATTTCCGTGTGGTGAAAGAAAAATTGGAGTTGTTAGACATGGAAAGATTTCGGGGTGCAATTATAAGAGCGAGAGCATGGAAAACGGTAATGACCGATGGCCTACAAAGCGCGCACTAGGGACGGAAAAAAGTTACGCGCAACGTAATATAAATTGCAGAAATACCATAGAATGGTGCCTTGACAAGTGCGAAAGACGAGATTGAGAAAGCTTTTTGCGAGTATTATAGTGCTCTGTTTTCTTTAGGTACGGTAGATAGCGACCACTTCAAAAGTGAATTTTTGTCCTTCATGCCACAATTAGATGACGAAACACAGGATAGATTGGAACTTTCCATCTCGGTAGGAGAGGTAGAGAAAACAATTGAAGACCTAAATCCCGGGAAGTCCCCTGGCTCTGACGGGCTAAGTGTGGCTTTGTATAAGACCTTCAAACGAGATATATCTCCGTTAATGGGGCGCTTATTAACGCGATAGCGTTTAAGGTGGCAGTCCCACTCCGGCGGAACGCGCCCCCCGTTTTCGGTACTTTTGGAGCAACCATGGCGGCTCTTCTAGTTAAGATATAAAGTGGTGGTACATACTATAAAAAAGCTTAATCTTTGGAGATTCCAACTATATATGTATTATAAAGAAATTTATTATGTTTATTCAGAAATAAATGTTCAAGGAAAAGCATAAGATACATGGGTTTAGCGAACTGTGTCTCAGTTACCATACTTAGAAGAAACTACCGCATTTACTGCAATGCGGCTTGCTCTGTAGCTTTAGGACGTATTTATCTATTTCCTAGATACAGAAAAATGATTTTGAGTTTTTACTTTTTGCATAATTTGCTTTTGAAGTTTGCCAAATATCGCAAACTTCTGTTGTAAACAGCTCGCCAACTACATGCTCAAGGAAGCTACATATTAAATGAGTTAGAGTTCAAGAAATTTCTATCTAGGACGCAAAATTTCATTCACGTACCTTTATTAGTTTTCCTAATAATGCTGCCGAAATTAGGCAATATTTAGAATTCTGGTTTTAATTTTGCACATTTTAGCGGGAAGGTACTAAAGCTACGAAGCTGCGGTTTAAAACTAATAAAGGTACATGAATGAAATTTTGCGTCCTATATGGAAATTCCTTGAACTCTAACTTATCCAAAATTTAGCCTCCTTGAGCGTGTAGTTGCGCGGCTGTTTACAACAGGAGTTTGCGATATTTGGCAATCTTCAAAAGCAAATTATCCAAAAAGTAAAAACTCAAAATTATTTTGCTGCGTCTAGAAAATAGATAAATATGTCCTAAAGCTACAGAGCAAGCCACAATGCAGTAAATGCGGCAGTTTCTTCTAAATATGATCATAACTGAGACACAGTTCGCAAAAATCATGTAAGTAATTAATGCTTGTTCTTGAACATTTTTTTCTAAATGACATTAATTAATTTTTTTATATTATATATAGTTGGAATTCACAAGGATTAAGCTTTCTATGGTATTTAGGACAACTTTATATCCTAAGTAGAACAGCCGCCACTGTTGCTCCAAAAGCACTGAAAACGGGGGGGTAAGTGCCGCCGGAGTGGGACCGCTACCTTAAGGGCCCCGTGTCGCAGAAAATCCGGCGTCGGCATCGGCGTCGGCATTGACGCCCGCTGCCGAGGAAATCATCGCCAATCACGTTTAGGTATGCCACACCATTCCATCATTAATGTTGCTCATACCTTGTCTTGCAATCTTGCCAAAGCTATTCCTCGGAATTTTGAGAATGACAATCCACAAAGAAATCTCATGAGAAAAAAGCACCCACAGCGCATGCCTTTTACGTTGAATCTTCTCAGACTGAAATATTAAAAGTGCGAAACAAATATGAAAACCTGAAAGTGTTGCAATTTCTTTGGCGCGGTTGTGCACTATCTCCGGGATCGGCCCACGGAAGAAGCCGCGTTTTCACCAGAAAGCTCGCCTACGTGCATAGCGTTAGTCGCCAGTAACCATTAGGGTTGCATAAGCTGCAGTCGTCGGGAACCATGAGTAGCAGTCAGGGATCTTTGAATGATATCGCGTTCCACTCTTAAAAGCGAAGCTTAAGCGTCCGCCCAATTTTTCAATTAAGCCTTTGGATTTAAATCTCGGCCTCCATCATTTCTCACTTCCCATACTATTTTTATTCCTAAATCGAACGATTCTATGAAACTTCGGCACGTATCAGCATATCACCCTATCAGTGTAACAAATGTAGATGAAAAATTTTTTATGAAACTAGTGGCTTGAAAGTTGCAAAGCGTAATAAAAGAAATAGTGGACCCGCATCAAACTTGTGGAATAAAGGGCAGAAGCATCTTTACCAACATTCAGAAAGCGAGGTGTGTATTAGAGTGTTGCGACGTCATGAAGGGAGCAGTCGCGACGCTCCAGATCGATTTTGAGAAGGCCTTTGACCGCGTGCCACATGACTTGCTTATAACTGTCTTAGAACATGCCAATGTTGGTACAGTAATAAATGAAGCTGTTCGTATGGCTTACAGTGGTTGTAGTACTAAGTACTAGGCTCGTTGTTAACAAAGAAATTGGAAATCTCATCCAAGTGCGGCGCTCATTTCGCCAAGGATGTCCTATTTCCCCTCTGCTTTTTTGCATGCTTATTGAAAGCTTTTGCCTAAGTATTATAAACGGCAGTACAACTAGTGGATTCAGGCTAAGTGCATCTGAAGTACGCATTCTGGCCTATGCAGACGATATAAACACTTTTCACGGACGTCACAACCGGGGCGTATGGGGTAGGTAGCCGCCATTACGGAGAGCTACTGCCTTGGCGCCGGCCTTTGCTGCGTGCGCCGGGTGCGATACTTTCGCGCTGTGCCTGTTCTAATACGGTACAGCGTCGTAATGCCGATGTGTGACATGATCGGCTTCAGTGCGAGAAGCAGTCTGCCGCACAGAAAACGAACATGGAGCCCAGAACCGGGCTGTACAGCTTGCCGAAAGTGAGGACTCAGTAATGCGAGTGGCCGAAAGTGTTGTCGGAGGAGCGTCGGCGTCTCTCGCTCGCTCGCATAAACAGGAAAGATGTAAAGAACCTACTTTTTACGCCTACATTTAAGCAGAGTTACAGAAGGCCTTATTTAGGTAAGCGAATAGCGAAATAAGGTATGTTGCGTCGTACACAATGCCTGGCAGCGTCGAGCATTTGGAGCATGTGAGCAGCGCACGGTGCTGTAATGAACAGCTAACGAACGAGTTCATGCAAATGGGTACCGTGTTAACCACGTTATTCCAGCGGTACTGATTTACAAATATATTTTTGAAATGTTCATAACCTTACCTCGCTCAACACGACGACGCGCTTGGAGAGTAGCCGCATTGCTGTCATGCCGCTTACCCGGCCACTTGTGATGCAGTTATGAGCCTCAAGAGACTTGTGTGATTTCATTTCAGTAAGAGATACGTGGTTCGTCGACAGCACCAAATAATTGACAATGTCAGCATGCGTCGTAACCGGCAGCAGGTCGACGTCCGTAGTCGTGTCGGATCAACACCGTCGCACATGTTGATTTTGCTTCGTAGCGAGCACGCGTCACGCCCCCCATCTCGGCAAAATATCATGGACAGAATTCATTGAACACGCGATCGTTCGCAAATCCTAAAATCAACGCCGAAAGACTGCACAGGCGGCGCTCCACCATTCGCGCGCATCGGTTGCAGTGCTCCAACATAGCCGACGACCGCTAGCAGACAGCGCTGTGACGTCACGTGAAAACTATGCATAATTTTTTTGTTCAAATCTCGAAAGTATAGCGGAGGTTATTAGCATTCTAAAACGCTTTTGAGAGGTAAGCGGTAGTGCAGTCAATTCGAGAAAATATCTTAGTTTTTCGTATGGGTATCCGGACCTAACGCCACAGTTTTTCCTAAATGTGCAGTGGCTTACAACCCCGGTCAAGTATTTAGGCGTACCCTTAGAACATTACACCGACAGTGATCCCTATTGGCTGAGACAAACAGAATAAATCAAACAAAAGCCGAGAAATGGAAGGACAACTATTTATCAATCTTTGCTCGTACTACGGTTTGCAATTTGTTTTTCATTAGTACATTGTGTTATGTGTTGCAAGTGCTCTACTGTTCTCGAGCGAATGTGCAAAGGCTTCGTAGAGTTTTCGCCGTGCATAAATGGGGATCGACATGGGAACAAACAAGTCGGACGAACCTTTTTCGGTGCGTTCGTGATGGGGGCATAAGTTTATGCTGCTTAAAAGCAATTCGTACGCATTGAACGACTTGAGTTTAATGAGGAGTTTTTTATCCCATGTGTTTGCTCCAGAACTGGTGACCCTGCACAACAAACAGGGCTATACTAAAGCATAATTGTATGGAATTGTCCTCCCATGTATTGTTCTCCTTCCCTTGAGAGGCCAAAAAGTGTCTGCTCGTAGCATCTTCGAAAGCAAAGAGTGTTCGACAACTTCAAATAGTACATTATCGCACCGAATACTCATTATATACTAGGTATTTTAATAGTATTCGCTTCGCACACCCCTAGTTTTATCCTGTTACCTTGCGTGTGCGTTTATTATCCGCGAGTTACTTGCGAACTCATGGGTTAAAAGGAAAGGAAGGTGTTGGTGACACCTTGTTTAAGTATATATATATATATATATATATATATATATTAGTGCAAAAAATAGAAGCACGTAGGCAAAACATAACAGGACTTTACTGACGTTTCGGCCGGGGTCCGGCCTTCATCAATAGTGCGTCTACAAGCATACAGAGCTCAATTTATACCTTTTTTCCGTAAGGGTGAAAAGAGACAAGAAAAAATACAAAGTGAAAAGGACGAAAATACAAAGTAAAAAAGAATACAACGAACACGTAAATAGAAACTTGCGCGTGCACAAAGTACAATTATTAAAATAAGTGAATACAACAAGGCTGTGAAAACAAGCTCGTAAATCGTGAGTAGCCCATGACCACAGGCGTGCGCAGACTTCGTGTCGTCATGGATGTCAACACGTACAATGACTCATGTCAAAGTACATCAAAAACGAGGGGCATGTACAGTGGTGCTATACAGGGGTACAACGTTGCGCGTGCATGGAGTGGGATTATTGAAAACATTAACAAAAAGCATGCGGGCGTCACTGAAAAGATTTATTGGCGTCGTGAGTGTCAACACGTCTAATGGCTTATGTTAAGGTACATCAAAAAACGACGGGCATATACAGTGGTGCTATAAAGGGGTACAAAGCTGCGCGCACATGCAGTGGCATTGTGAAAACATAATAAGAAAAGGGATGTGAGCGGTTGCTGCTGCCAGGAGAGTATTTGACTTCAAAGACGGTCAATACACCCACACCTGGTCTGAAGGACTCCTGCACTGTGACCTCCACTAATCTCCGAGTTGAACTAACTGCGATCCATTGCATTCTTTGTACACGTGGTATTCTTTGTGTTTGTAGGCAGGCGTATTTCATACAAATTCTATGTGTGTGTGAAAAAGTGAAATATTAAATAAAATAAATGAAAGATTTAATGACAATATTAAGTAATAAACATCAATATAATTTCGAATTAATGCTGCGGAAGTATGCATATCCCTACATAAGCATGCCATATAATATGTGTTATAGAACCGTCACGAAATGCATGTTCATATGTATAACTATATATATATATATATATATATATATATATATATATATGTCGTTAAAAGAACAGGAGAACAGAGTAAAGAAGAAAAGAAAAAAATACAATAACACGACTTTACTGACGTTTCAGCCGCACAGTCAAATGTCACAAAGGGAAGCAGTGAAGAATGACAGCTGGAAATGCAGGTGCACACCTTTTTGACCTCAATGAAACCAAAAGTGATAGGGATAAGAGTATGTGTGCAATGATAAGGGGCCACGAAACTTCCAACGTGAAAAACGCGGATAAAACACTAAACGGGTAAAAAAGAAAGTTTGCCAGCCCTTTCATTGATTCCGCAAGTTAGCGCTTTAAATTTATGAATTATATAGGATTCTCGAAGCTCTCTTTCGTGGTGGGAATGAAAACTAGATTGAAGGATTGTTGCGGTGATTTTATCAAGTGAGTGGCCTGGAATGAGCACGTGTTTTAATAGTGGAAGGTGGGGGAGAGTAGCTGCGTGGCACTTATGGTTGTTAAAGCGATGCCGGAACGGCGTTTCAGTTTCTCCAACGTACTGTAATTTGCAAACAGAACATTCGAGCAAATAGATACAGTTGTTAGTGTCACACGTAAAATTACCGTTAATTTTCATGTGGAAATCGGAGGCAGTGCTTTTGGCAATACATGATGTCGTCATGTGTGCACAAACTGCACCGTGTTTTCTTGCAAGGCTGGCAACCCGCAGTCTCAGGAATCCTGGTTTTAGATGACGTTAAGATGTCATGCAGATTACTAGACCATCTGAAGACTACCCGTGGGGGTTCTGGAAAGATAACTTTAAGGTGATCACTCTGTGATATTATGTTGAAATGTTTTTTAAGGATTGACGAGACATTTTGAACCGATGCTGGGTGGGTTAGAACGAGGGTACTCTGTGTCTGAATGGGCGATTGCTTTTTTGCACGGAACAAATCCTTCCTATTTAGCGCATCGGCCCTTTTAACGGCATCATCCACAATTTGACGTGGGTATTCCTGCTGAATTAAAGCTTCGCGAAGTTGTTCACAGTTTTCATAGAATCCGACTGTTCCGAGCAAAGTTATTTAAAGCAAAGCGCCTGACTATATGGTACACTGGTTCTCCAGTGTTTTACGTGAGAACTTTTAAAGTGAAGATAACGATGCCTGTCCGTTGGTTTTCTGTAAAGTTTAGTGGTTACTTTGTTGTTAGATAGGGAAACTGTAACGTCCAGAAAGTTAATCGTAGAACGAGAGTATTCATGCGAAAAAGAAATGGATGGGTGGGTGGTACTGAAATCGGCTATAAACAATAACAGTTCATTTTCACCATCAGGCCAGATCAGAAAAATGTCACCTATAAACCGCTTATAATGAAGAGGTTTTAGTTCGCGCTTGCCAAGAAAGTCATTCTCCAGAACAGACATAAAAATGCTAGCATAATTAGGTCCAATGCGAGTTCCCATTGATGTACCGCTTATTTGAAGGTAGTGCGAACCATGAAATTCAAAATTATTGAGCTGTAAAATTAATTTCAATAATGTAGACAGTGTGTCACTACCAATGGTTTTCTGATCATCAGACGATCTGTCATAGGCATGAACAATTGCCTGAATGCCATCATTATGGGGGATGTTTGTATAGAGTGAAACCACATCTAATGTAACGAGCACGGAATTCTCTGGTATAAGGAGGTCGTCGATGTCCAACAAAAAATGGTTCGTATCTCTAAGATAAGATGAGAAGCTACATGAAAGGCTGCTGATTATTACATCAACGTAGCGCGAGAGGTGCTCCGTGACAGTGCCAATGCCTGAAACAATAGGGCGTTCGGGACAGTTTTCTTTGTGTATTTTAGGTTGTAAGTAAAACCTGTCCGGGATGGGACTGAGTGGGACGAGTGAACCTACTGCGTTATCGCTTAATTGCTTCGCTTTTACGAGACCTTTAATGGTGTCTTGGACTATTGTTTTAAAATTTGTGGTAGGATTCCCGTCTAGACGCTTATAGAAAGTCTGATCATTTAGCTGTCTCTGGGCTTCGTTTATAAAGTCCGTTGTGCTCATGATCACCACGGCACCTCCTTTGTCCGCTGGTTTTATCACAATGTCACTGCGTTTGGCCAATGATGTGATAGCTTTCCTTTCTTCTAATGAAATATTAGGCTTAAATGAATTTTGGTTTTCATAAGCTTTAAGGGCATCACGTTGGACGGCGGCAATGTACATGTCTAGGCATTTATCACGCTGGGCCGGAGGCGTCCAACGTTTGCTAGAAGGCATTGCTGGTGGCGTGTCAGAAGTGGATGGGTGGTACTGGAAATATTCCCGTAGGCGCATGTTGCTTGAAAAGTTTTCCAAATCTTTAGCCAATTGAAAGTCATCACATCCGCCGGTTGCAGGACAAAAGGTTAGGCCCCGTGACAGCATGCGAAGTTCATTCCCAGTTAGGCTCTCATGGGAGAGGTTAACCACGTTAGAAAGAGGCGGAGGGCTGTGCTCTAGCCTAGGAAAGGATTTTATCGGAACCGCCGTTATTACCTGCCTTGGAAACAACGAGCGGTCCACGCCATCACGGAGCAACGTTTTACACTTTTTTTAGTGAATCTCACTTAGCTTTTTTGATTTATAAGCTTCTAATTCGGCAATTTCGTGCGTGCTGAAATCACTACTGGCGCACAATTGTCGTTCCGTATTTAGCGAGTCCTTAAAAGCGTGCTGATAATGATTGTGAACAATACGGGTAAGATCTGAAGAAGTTGTTCTAAGGGTTTCACGCCATCTAGCTGTATTCTTATCGGACATTTGACTGGTGGCTGCTGTTACGGAAAGGCTGAGTCCCCTAGGTGGAACGTGAGCCGCTAAGTATGAACTGAGAGTGGATACATGTAGTCCCTTCCGGATCCGCTTTTCCACCACTTTCCCAAGCTTCAAAAAGGCGGCAGAGGCACTATCGGTGTTCGCCCTATGGGCACAAGGCTCACCTAGTCAGTTTCTAGGGTTCTTTCCCTTCCGCTTAGCTTTCCGGGAATTGGTCCGAACGGTGTTCTGCGTTGTCGATTGGGGTCTGGGTCTCAGTCTTGTTGCTGGGGCTCCGTTGTGTATTTTTCGCTGCGGAGACTGGCTGGGTCCGCAGTCTTGTTCATTTTGTGGTGGGCTGGTTGAAGACTTTGTGTTGCGCGAGAGGGCCGCGGAATACGATTGCTGCTCTGTCGGGGCCCGGTCTGTGGGACGTGGGGAGTTCGGGTAGTTGGCCGGTTGGTTCATTGAAAGATAAGTTCGCGGCGAAAATGACGCTGGTGGTTGTTCCTGTATGATCGGTGCACCGATTGCGGGGAATTCACTTGGAGATGGGAAGCCTGGCACATTGGACAGACTGTTTGCAGGCAGCCTAGCGTGCGCTCGCTCGGTCGGTGGGCACTGAGCAGTGTCTCTCCAAAAGGAAGAAAAAGGGTTATTTCTTCTAAAGCACAGTTTTTGGAGATGGGCAGCCATTAAAGCGACGCCCTCAAAACTTGGATGGAGTCTATCAGCAGCGAGAACGCGAGTAGAAGGAAAGCATTGAAAGCCGTGGCCGGTGAATTTCACCCACCAGGAATGTCGGCAAATGTTCTGCAGCAGGCTGTTGAAAGTAGAGGCCTCACGATTGCAGTGACGAACGAGGACATCATTTCGCTACCCACGATGTCTATTCGTAGTTCTCGGCAGGATCAGGTTAGCGTAGACACGGTGGATATCTGGTCGTTCTTTGGAGATGGTCTGCAGCAAGTCACGGTAGTTTTCGAAGGTCACGCGTCCAGCGGTTTAAGTCAAGTCATTTGTGCCCACGTTAAGGACCAGGGTTCTCGTAGAAATTGGTACCAATCCAGCAGGGCGCGTGCATCAATTATGCGCGCTCCGGACTGCCAAACGAAGGCTGGAGTAGCAGTGCGGTTAGGGTCGAAGTGATGAAATAGGTACTTGATTTGGGAGTCGCCCAAAACTGTAGTAGAAACTGCGGTCGATGGATACCTCCAGTTGATGCATTTCCTCGTGCTTTTACCGGAATCCATGGTAGATAAATCAGTGAAGTAAAGAGTAACAGGAGCCGGCACAGAAGTATATTGTTATACATATTGCTACCGCCTTTTGAACTCCCTAGAGAGTCAACGGCGTTTGTACGACCAGCGACACCGAGACGTGCACTTCCCGCCTGGTTCTTTGGTGCTTCTATGGTCTCCGTCGCGTCAGGTCGGCCTGTCAGAAAAACTGCTGTCGCGTTACACAGGCCCCTACCGAGTGCTTCGTGCCGTGACTCCCGTCACATACGAGATCGCCCCTGACGCCCCATCTGCTTCCCAGTTCAGCGATGTCGTGCACGTTACACGACTGAAGCAGTATCACCCTCCCAGTGATGACATTTAGACGCTCCGGGACGTCGCTTCTGCCGCCGGGGGATTATGCTACACGCGTGTGGTATTTGATTGTTTGACCGAGGCGCGCGGGAGCCATCACTCGAGAAAAGAAGAGGAAGAACGAGCTGGGCTCGCGCTGTGAACCTAACCGGTCAGCGCTGCAACCGCTGTTGTAAATACATCCTGTAAATAGTTGCCCGTCTTACCGACTCGTTCTTCGCGTAACAATATGAACAAGTATATAGTTATACATATGAACATGCATTTCGTGACGGTTCTATAACACATATTATATGGCATGCTTATGTAGGGATATGCATACTTCCGCAGCATTAATTCGAAATTATATTGATGTTTATTACTTAATATTGTCATTAAATCTTTCATTTATTTTATTTAATATTTCACTTTTTCACACACACATAGAATTTGTATGAAATACGCCTGCCTACAAACACAAAGAATACCACGTGTAGAAAGAATGCAATGGATCGCAGTTAGTTCAACTCGGAGATTAGTGGAGGTCACAGTGCAGGAGTCCTTCAGACCAGGTGTGGGTGTATTGACCGTCTTTGAAGTCAAATACTCTCCTGGCAGCAGCAACCGCTCACATCCATTTTCTTATTATGTTTTCACAATGCCACTGCATGTGCGCGCAGCTTTGTACCCCTTTATAGCACCACTGTATATGCCCGTCGTTTTTTGATGTACCTTGACATAAGCCATTAGACGTGTTGACACTCACGACGCCAATAAATCTTTTCAGTGACGCCCGCATGCTTTTTGTTAATGTTTTCAATAATCCCACTCCATGCACGCGCAACGTTGTACCCCTGTATAGCACCACTGTACATGCCCCTCGTTTTTGATGTACTTTGACATGAGTCATTGTACGTGTTGACATCCATGACGACACGAAGCCTGTGCACGCCTGTGGTCATTGGCTACTCACGATTTACGAGCTTGTTTTCACAGCCTTGTTGTATTCACTTTTTTTCATAATTGCACTCTGTGCACGCGCAAGTTTCTATTTACGTGTTCGTTGTATTCTTTTTGCTTTGTATTTTCGTCCTTTTCACTTTGTATTTTTTCTTGTCTCTTTTCACCCTTACGGAAAAAAGGTATAAATTGAGCTCTGTATGCTTGTACACGCACTCTTGATGAAGGCCGGACCCCGGCCGAAACGTCAGTAAAGTCCTGTTATGTTTTGCCTACGTGCTTCTATTTTTTGAACTACTTCTGTGCCGGCTCCTGTTACTCTTTACTTAATCACCGATATATTATATATATATATATATATATATATATATATACATATATAACACTCTCTTTATTCTTCGTCTTCCTTGCCTTCCTACTGTTCCTATGCACGCCGTTACATATATACAGGGTGTCCCAGCTATTACGCAGCACGATTTAAAAAAAGAGGGACGGCGGTACGTGAAGCAAGCCTACTGCGTATTGTTTCTAGTGCAGTGTAGTAGCCGCTAGTACCTTTTTCGTTACTGAGATTTAATTAGGTGATTGTACCTATTTATCTAACTCGATAATTACTGTCCGAATTATCAAAGTGTCAATGAGAAGATTGTAGCACAACATGAAAAACTCCCCATAGTTTTCTGTTGCTCAATACGTGCTACATAAATGTGTTTTTCCGAGCCTCAGGGAAGCCTGCGAATACACGCAAAATGGCTCGAGCGGCCAGTCGCGCGGCAATTCTGCCTCTATTCGCGGGCGTTTTCGCGCTCGGAAAAATACATTTATGTAGGAGGTATTGAGCAACAGAACGCTGTATCGGAAGTTTTTCATGTTGCTCTACAATCTTCTCATTGACACTTTGATAATTAGGACAGTAATTATCGAGTTAGATAATTATTTACAATTACCTAATTAAATCTCAGTGACGAGAAAAAATACTGGCGGCTACTCCACTGTACTGGAAACAATAGGCACTAGGTTTGCTTCGCGTAACGCCTTTCCTCTTTTTGAAATAGTACTGCGTGATAGCTGGGACACCCTGTTTATATATATATAGATATATCGAGCTCCCCTTTCGTATCCAGCTAATTCAGCCGAGATTATTAGTAACGTTGGCGTCAAACTAGTCTTCTTTCTGGGGTTTTACGCGCCAGAACCAGTTCTGATTATGAGGCACGCCGTAGTGGAGGGCTGCGGATTAATTTTGACCACCTGGGGTTCTTTAACGTGCACTACAACGCAAACACACGGGCGTTCTTGCATTTGGCGTTCATAGAAATGCGGCCGCCGCGGCCGGGTTTCGATCCCGCGATCTCGTGCTCAGCAGCGCAACGCCTTAGCTGACTGAGCCACCCCGGCGGGTAGGCGTTAAGCTAGTCAATCGACCACTTGTACTGCTGGCTTCAAGCATTGTGCGCCTTGGTGGCATTGGTCCCGACTAGTGAGACTATTAATAGAATGATTTTGCGACATTTCCGACATATTGCCAGCCATGAGAAAACAAGGCTAAAGGCAGAACGGCGGCACCATATTAGTGTGAGCAATCACTGTAGTTTTCTTTCTAACATGAAGAACAAGTCAAACAAGAAAGCACGTGCCAACGTATGCCTAATTTTGTTTATGTGACTTCCACCAAGCCTTATACAAAAAAAAATAGCGACCAAGCTTTATTCGAATAATTCAAACGTTTAGCGATTTATAGCCCAGGCCTAGCGTGAACGTTTACACAGTTTTGGCAAACATCTCTTGTGAACAGCAATAAATTATTTAAAAGTGATAATTTGGTGAAAGATCTCAACGGCAGGCAGTGTAAAAGGTTAAAAAATGTACCCTTTGTAATTGGGCAGACTGCCGTCATGGAGTGCTTCCGGTAGCAAAGGAATTTTTTAGTTATTATCATATTGTCGCGACGATATTCGCAACTGCATTGCAGAGGCGGCTTTTGTTTTTGCATTTTTATGCATCAATAAACTCTGTATTTCCGACATTTTCCTTATGTGACCATTATTCTCGATGGGTATTATAATGTGTCTAAAAATTTGCACAGTGGTTTTTCTACTTGATAAGAGACATCTCAGAGCCAAACAACCCATTTTATCCCAGCATTATATGGTTGCTTTATCATCAGAATATTGGGAACTAAGTAGAAGCATTTTAAGAGGAATTTTAAGAAGAACTTACTTGCTATCTTTGTTGTAGAAAAATGCTCGTGCCATGAGCCCAGCGCCTATGGTTGCCGGTAAACTCATTCGTTTTTCTTCGGGATACTCCATCTCTCTCTAGAAAATGAATTTAAAAAATGTGCTAGCGTTTAGACATGTGCAAACGTTTGTGCTAGCGCTTAGACATGTGAAGTTAAACTTCGAAGAACATCCTATAGAACCTTTTGCGGACGTATTACCGAGAGCCGAAACGGTATTTAAAATATTAGGTTATCGTTAGTTCGCGAAAACGACAGGGCGCATTTGGCCTTCGTCAAATTTAGTGATGCCACCGCACCACTGTAACAATCCAGCTGCAATGCTTTGAACAGAGCCCCATACTTCAGAGTACGAGGTAGCGTTTGCCACAGTGGTCTGATGGAATATTGCGCCGTTTTAGTTTAACGTTAGCATAATAACAAGGTTCAGGGAAATAACGGTTCCGCACACGAACTATCCAGACACCGAGGCTTAGTATGACGTGAGCACGCATTTTGATTGCGGGACGCTATTCAATTGCGTTTATATTTTGGATGCTTAGTACGCATAAGTGGATTTATCTGTACATCAAGCTTTGCGTGTGCGTCCGAAAAGTGCGAGAGGCAGCGCATGACCGCCGTAAGTACGCTGCGTTGGTACTTTCTACATCTGCCGATTAGTAAAGCCTGCCGTCCATGGCCTACGACATCGCCTGATCTGAGAAGTTATGTACCGTCGTGCTTTGCTCTCGACTTCGCCAACAGGTGGCACTGTCATCCCAGAAGTTCGTGTATGCTGACGAAACAGCGCTACTAGCGGACATTGCAAGGAATTCGCTGATACTTGCGAACATACACGGCACTGCAGCGGCGAATCTAGGCTTTAAGTTTAGCACTGCAAATGGAATTATGATGAATAATGACAAGACGAGTGGTGACATGGTATCAATTAATCAAGAAATTATACTCCCAGAATGGAATGGAAGTGGAATGCAGCAGTGATGAAACGCGGAAACCTTTGTGGTTACAATAAATATGAGGTGGTGCAAGGAAGTTGGAAAGGGACTAATGGTGCCATTTTTAATGGTTGCAGATGCTATTCGGTGCTATAAATGACTAATCTATGTGTTGGAGATTAACCAGAAGGAGGTGGTCCGAGAGATTTTGGGAACCTACGCTGAAACCACAAACGAGACAGCGCGAGGTGAGATGGGTTGGGCTTCTTTTAAAGTCAGAGAAACGCAGAGCAAGACTAAATTTGAAAAAAAAACTTGGCTACATGGAATGAAATAACTGACCTGCTAAAGTGCACTAATATCTGTACCTCAAAAAATTAAGTATGGAATGGAGGAATGGGCGAACAGTGCTGCCAGTAAAATACAGGTCAATTGAAGATGTAAATATAAACGCAGGACTCATGAAACAGAAGTGAAAAAAATCACAGAGACCTAATTGAGGCGCAATGGATACAAACAAGAAAGACCAGGGAAATTTACAAGACGATGCTTTGAAAAAGAATGCACGATGACGCCAGTATTACAGCTACGCATAGACGTAGGTTGCAAGACTACGGCATGCGAAGAGCGGAATCAAGACAAGTGTGTGACTGCGATATTGTGACTACTCTAACGAGGATGGCGTGACGACGAAGGCACGAGGATAGCCGGATAACGGTGCTGGAGTGAAGACAACGGAAAGACCATGATGACATCACGATGAAGATATGGCAAAGAATGCACGATGGCTGTATGGCGACTGTATGGCACGACAACAAGTCCCTGATGAGAGTCGGATGACATAGCGTAAGTGACGGCGATGCCCTGACCACGACGGCATCATGGCCACGAGCACATGCCTAGAGGCCCAAGCTATTGAGCAACTTAGGACACTGAGTCGGCGTAAAAGGCGCGACGTTGACGTCATTAGGAGAGTGAGAATACGAAGCAGGAATGACGACAACGAAAGGACCACGGCGGCATCCCGATCATCCCGGCATCCCGACCCAGTCACCTAAGTTGCTAGACAACTTGGCACCTGGTTGAGCGCAAAAAGATAGATAGATAGATAGATAGATAGAGATGCTCAAAATGGCTGAAGTAGGCAAAGTACTAATCGCACCAGCAAAGAGGAAGCATCCATCATCATCATCAGCCTATATTTACGTCCACTGCAGAACGAAGGCCTCTCCCTGCGATGTAGAATTACCCCTGTCTTGCGCGTTCAAATTTCCCACCTTCATCACCCGACCTAGTTTCCTGCCGTTTTCGAATGCGCATCCCTTCTCTAGGTATCCATTCTGTAACTATGATGGTCCACCAGTTATCCATCCTATGAATTACACGGCCTGCCCAGCTCCATTTTTTCCCTCTAAATGTCAACTAGAATATCGGCTATGCCCGTTTCCTCTCTGATCAACACCGCTATCTTCCTGTCTCTTAACGTTAGGCCTAACATTTTTCGTTCCATCCCTCTTTGTGCGTTTTCTTTAATTTGTTCTCGAACTTCTTTGTTAACCTCCAAGTTTCTGCCCCATAAGTTAGCACCCGTAGAATGCAATGATTGTACACTTTTCTTTTCAACGACAGTAGTAAGCTCCTAGTCAGGTTCTGGCAATGCCTGCCATATGCACTCTAAACCAATTTTATTCTTCCGTAAATGTCTTTCTCATGATCGGGGTCCCCTTTGAGTAATTGGCCTAGATAAACGTACTAGCGATGTACCACTAGCAATATGCCACTCTACAACGACGAAATACGTCCCTTAATTTTTTTTAGATACTGAGTCGTGTATACCCACGTCACAAGGTTAAAAAACATGTAAGTCCCCTATTTTCTTCCCTTCATTACTGTTGGCTTCTTATTGTTGTGACTAATAGTAATTGGGTCCCTCAGTTCCCTTTGCTCTGGCTCATTGCGTTCAAAGAGTGTCGACTTCATTGTGTATTCTGTACTAAACGAGCCTATATTGGTACAGATGCCTGGTTCCAAAGTTCAGCTGCAGCGTGACGCCCGAGATCATAAGGATGTTCTACATCCGCCGCCCTGACCTCGAGTGGCGCTGGCTAATGCTCCGGGGGCGGGATCTTGTGCTCATGTGTGCATAGCCAATAATTTGAACGAGGAAGCAACCGTTGGCGTAGCTTAATTGGCAGAGCAACGAACACGTAATTAGAAAGGTGTGGGTTCAATTCACGGCCGGCAAGCTGTTTTTTCGACCGCTGTCTTTTTCCATAACCTCATAATTTCTACACAACATTTACGAACAACAAAACTTTTTTGCCTATTATTTTTATCCTCAATTAACTGTTGGCTTCATATGGTTTTTGCCTAATAACAATTGTGCTACTCGATTCACCTTCTTCTCATTCATTATAAGTTCGGGTAACCTTATTTGGGTTTCTTTCTTGCTCCCGAAATGCACCCTCGTTAATTTAGTACATTACGTTCCATATGAAGGTGTTCCTGAAGTTCGCCATATCGGATAGGGAGTAAGGCTTCCCTATCGCCTTGTTTAAAATTCACTAAATGATTTATAGAGACCAGTGACCCGACATCTACTGTGCTACTGTTATGTCGGGTAGATGGCATAACCGCCGCGATGATGCTTGTGAGTCTGTTTAATAGATTGCGTAACTGCTGTGGTGATGGCTTTGAAGCATATACAGTTAGACAATTCAGCCACATGTAATTTACTTCTACAATGCTCCAACCAATAATTACAATTGAGTCCTAAATCGCGTTCTCCAGTGCTGTTAAATTGGAAATAGTAATATGCGTTGACATTAACTAAATCTCCTTGCTGAAATGAGAGTAAGCGATGCCATTTCAACTTGCGCTTAAGTTCCTAGCATTTCCATCCCAATACACGGTGCAGGACTGGTACCTGCCGAATACTTACATGGTAAATGTAGTGATGACCAGGCCTTTGCGTAACTTCCCCAAGAAGCGCCCGATATGCCGTTGGCATTTTGGGTGTACCGAGAGCCATTTCTAGGTTTCGTAAGCGTTTGAAAAAAAAAACGAGTACCGTTTCCTTTTTCTTCCAAAGTTGGGAACAAACCTAGTTATCGCACGTGTGCTAGCAAGGCGAGTGGCTTCACCGAATGAATACCGAAGCCCTTGGCAATAGCATGATCGTTACCAAAGAATAGGGTAATTTCTCAACTTTGACGTATGCTGACAGTTCCCTAAGCCGCGGCGCCCACATACGCGGAGCTAGTAGGCGCCGCTTCCTGACAGCGATATAGATTTCCGTAGACATATTTGCAGCAATAATGCAATTTATCGAGGCCTTGAATAGAGCGGCAATCTGCCGTACTATCACGGCTACAATATTCCTATAATATCCTACCTCTGCAACATGCTTCGTGCTTGAGACAGCACAGCTCTTAAAAAAAGACTTGGTAACTCAAAATATTCACTCACATTTATAGCTTGTATTTAACCATATTGCCAACCAAGTCATTCCTACGGTACTCCCACATTTTAGTACAACTGGCAGTGGCATGATGCCAAAGAAGGCCGCAGTGCTGTTCGCAATGGTGTATGAATATCCATAAAGAACAAAACTGTAGCTGGAACCCACGCTGTGAAGGTGGTTGGACAGCGAAGCTGTAAACGACACCAACAACGATTACCCATTTTGACGTCACTTGAATTAACACACGTGGCTCTACAAAGAGTGAAACCAGAGACAAGTGAAATGTACTGAACGACAGCCTTTATTACTTCACAACATTATATTGCCGCTGTTCTTCGGGCGTCTTTACTTGCCGTCGTCTACCTATGATAGCCTGGAATGAACTAAATGAGTGGCTAGACCATGGTGACATCACTACGTGATTTCTCTGCTGTTTCTTTTCTCTCCTTATCATTTCTTCCCATTTCCCCTCTCCAAGTGTAGGGTAGTCAACCGGGCACGTCCTTGGTTAGTTTCCTTACCTTTCCCTCTTTGTTTATCTCTCTCTCTCTCTCTCTCTATGCTCTTGGGTACTTTTCCTCTCGGAGTATCTTACGCAACCGTAATCTTTACCGGGAAACACATGCGGGAGAAGGAATGTGCTTCGCATTATTCGCAGACGCCATTAGTGTACATTATACGGCTTGCGCTTCACTCGAGGATTTTGATTGATGCCAACCCCTTCCGAAGCAGCTGCAAAGTTTACCGGAACGCGTCGGAGTGTGTTCCCATTGTTCACACGCGCCTTATCATCCATCACGTGGTTTTGATGCTTGTTTTGTGGTTTTTCTTTTGAAAACGAGTGCTGAGCTGCACGCTGTGAAACCATCATTTTTTTTCTTTAATTCCCGCAGCAATTTGGTCTTTATGGACGCCTTTCTTACTGGTTTAATTTTTATTAGTCATTACAGTTAGCACGAGTTAAGTCGTAGGCTCGGTTTGAGCGGTGAATTAAATTTTATGCGTAAGTGTCAAATGACCCATTGAGCGAAATGCAGCTCCACTAACGTGAAACCTGGGGAGGTGCGAAGCATGCAGTGATTCACCGCAAATGGGATCATACTGCCTTAAGCAATGGCTCATAACCCCGTCAACGCGGCCTCCCCATTACGACAACAGAAGAGAAGTGAAATTCTACGCTAGAAAGATAAGCGGCGACGCAGACACATGTGGAATACGACGACGAGGTCGACGAACACGGGAGCGCTTGGCATGCGGGATGCTCGGAACGCGCTCGCGCCGAACGCGTGCCACTTGCTTACTGTCACAACGACCGGAGGCGGGAGCGCGTGCTGCTTGCTTAGCGTGACTGCGTTGACAGGAGACGCCGACAGCCCGAGCGCATAAGCTGCTTCGCACCTAACACAAGCAAAACACAACGGAAACACCAGCGAATAACTGCTTTGCACTTCCCCAGCTTTCACGTCTGTAGAACTGCATAAACCGCCGAGTTTACCAAGGCCACTGTCCCGGACAGAAACCCATTTTTTTGTCCACCTTCGCCTGTGCGCAACGCTAGCGTTTTAAGCTGCACAGGAGGCAAGCGTCATGTGGATGGGGTTTTCGCAAGTAAACTAGCAGAGCGCGCCGCTGATGTTATGGTAGAAAAGCTAGAAAGCGGTTTGTGGTTGGGTTTCCTCGTAACAGAATTATGTTTTCTCGTACATTCAGACTACATTCCGACGCTATCATGTCCATAGGGTGTAGTTAAATCGTACTTTACGATTTTTCTGACGGCTTTTACTTTGAGATATTCCACTTTTCTTCACTAACGCCTTGCGCCACGCGGAGGGCCTATGTGATCGGGGTGGTTTGGGATGAATATCTCCGCCATGGACGCCGATGCTTCCACCATAGAGAAACGAATTTAACAAGAGCGGACACTCCCACAGAGCTCAGCGGCCGCATTGACTGCATCGCGCCAAGCGGTCGTTATCAATACCTAAACCACACTTCCGGCTTCGGTTTCAGACCACGTCTCAAGGAGGTTTTAGCTCCCGCGCACTTACTTCGTTGGGATAGTATAAAATAAGTACGAATGTTTCGTCACATTGCTGATCGAACTCATTCCTTGGTTATATATAACCTCGTTGTGAGGGCATTAGGGGTTTCTTGAAATAAATAAATAGTATCTTGTTTTTCTTTCTTTCTGGGGTTTTACGTGCCAAAACCAGTTCTGATTATGAGGCACGCCGTAGTGGAGGGCTCCGGATTAATTTTGACCACCTGGGGAAATAAATATTATCGAAAAACCGGCGAGACATAGCATTCAACATAAAGAGTTCCGTGCAGTTTGGTCAACGCATTTTCAATTCGTGAAGTGAATTATAGTGAAACAGAAGCAAAATTGAAGCGGCAGGCGTTCGTGGACGATGAAATAATTGTGCCTTTTTTTTTTTGTCCACGACGGGCAGTGTTAGCATGGCAACGCTCATGCCAATGTGCGCATGCATGCACCCATTCAAGAACAAGCCCGGCCCGATCCGAGCCCACTACCTCAAACTCAGGCACGACCCGAAGCCCGGAGCTTCAGGCCCGGGCCCGCTGGGAGGGCTATTTTACCCTGCGAAGATCGCGGTTCGGTTCGGTTCGGTTAGGTTAGGTTAGCCGTTTACGCCGTTTTCTTCATTCACCTTTTCCTCGTACCCTTTCCTTCTGTTCATAGCTAGCATAGCGATTGGGTGGCGTGAATGCTTGCTGTCTTCTCCGTTGTTGTCAGTGCACTGCTATCGTGAAAAACGCTCCCTTGCGGTCATCATTCCTACTGCGAAGCCTACATCTTAACATGCGCAGCTAAGTTGCCACTTAGTTTTATGAGTGTTCGCAGTATTAATGGGCACAGGCAAGGGATTAAAAAGAGTCGGCGCAGGCGGCAACCGTCTTCGATTTCGGATGAACTCAGAAACACAGCAACATGGATCTTGCGAAGGTGAGTGCATTTGTTTTGCGCATGCTGTAAATTTTTTAAGGCACTAGATGGAGTCAATTAGGAAACGGCGCATTGAGTTCTGAGTTTTACAAGCAAGATTGTTTCAATTAACTAAATTTCAGGATACTACATGTTGCCTTAAAAGTTATGTACAGCTACTCAAGCGCTTTTTCGTGTCGCTTTGATTCCACGATTTTTGCTCCTAATACTGTTGAAGTTCTAACATTTATTATAGTTTTGTTGCGTGCTTAACGCAGCATTTTGTTCCATTCACGTTGCTCTGCACTACCTCGATTCTCTGATTTGCGTCGGTGTGTCGTGGCGACTGCAATGTTTTGCTGCGTTGGGGCAGTGATGTGCGGAATATAAATTTAGGTTGACTAGAAATTTCAAACAACTATTTATGTGCAGTGATTACATTTCACATGTGATGATATATATTTTCCAATGCCAATAATTTAAATGAATACATGTTCACATAACCGCTAGATCGTTCCACTACTACGAGTTCCGCGTAGTGGTGGAACGCAATTATTTCAGGAAAAAGCAGGCAATTCAAAGTAAAATGGTGGTCTTCACTGGTGGGAAATGCTGCTATCGCAGTAAGTCTGGGCAGAGCCGAAATAATCATTTAAGTCTGATATCATAATTTATTTATTTTTTGCCTGCGTGAATTCAGGTGATACATTTCTGGTGTACACCTCTCAACCAGTAGCGCACCCACAATCTCTGCCAGGGGGGGTTGACAGTTTGTCAATACCATCTAAACAGCACTAATTTCAATCTCTTCACGGCAAATATTCAAAAAATGAGCTTGTTGCGCAAGTTTGCGAGTGTGCAGACAATTGCGCGTCTTACATCTTAGTTGCAGTACTCAAAGTCGCAAGGAAAGAAAAAGGTTTCGACAGAAGGGGACGGGTTAACTCGGCCTCAGGGGGGGGGGGGGGCGGGTTATAACCCCCGAACCCCCCCCCCCCCCGCCCCTCCGTCGGTGCGCCACTGCCATCAACGTTTACTGAACAGAAACTCTGTGAGCTGGATTGACAAATATGAATGTACACTGCTGCCACCCTAAGCATTATCACGCGGTATATTGTCACCCAGCTAGTACAGCTAAAACAGTTGACCAGCGACAGATTGGCGAAAAAACGTCTGCCTTTAGCAATGGCTGGTCCTCGGAGAGCGCGAGCGCAACCACGAACTTCGTCGGTCTCGCCTCAAGCGGTCAGTGTCATCATGTGCCAATTTATTTCGCGTCATTGCTCCCATCTTAAAAGCGAGCGACGCGGTCGCTTCAAAGGCAGCGGGTGAGCACTATAAGCAAGAGTGCCAACATAAAAATAAAAAATAAAAGAACATACAGGAATGTGCACAACGCTGAAGTAGTTTGTGGGGGTTGCTTATCCTTCGGGTGCGTTGTACGGCTTTATCCGTACTACGTGGACGACTTCGGCACGGGAACCTCGTCAGTTCGAACCAGCATCTGAGCTTTGAGGCACCACCTCGTAGTTCACATCACTGAGGAGGTGTACAACTTCATAGGGACCAAAATAGCGGCGGAACAATTTCTGCGAAAGCGAACGGTGTCGGATGGGTGTCCACACCCACACGCGGTCGCCTGGTGAGTACTGGACGTTCCGTCGCGTCCAGTTGTAACGGCAGGCGTTGGTATTCTGCTGGCTGCGGATGCGATTACGAGCAACCTGGTGAGCTTCCTTGGTTTTCTCGACGAACTCTTCAGTGGTGTCATTCCTTGTGGTTTCGTGGTCTACCGGGAGGATTGTGTCTAACGGGGTTGTAACGCAACGTCCGTAAACGAGCTCGAATGGTATAAACGCGGTGGACACCTGCACAACGGTATTGTAAGCAAACGTCACGTATTCATCCCATGTTTTGAATTCTACATCAATGCACATGGAGAGCATGACGGCCAATGTTTTGTTTAGGCGCTCTGTTAAGCCGTTAGTTTGGGGATGATAGACTGTGGTCTTTCGGTGGTCGGTGTGCGTCAACATGACGACTTGTTGCAATAACTCCGCTGTAAACGCTGCACCATGGGCAGTAATGAGTACAGCGGGTGGACCGTGACGAAGCACGATGTTGTGGACGAAGAAGCTGGCGACTTCAGCAGCAGTTCCCCGCGGCACAGCTTTCCTCTCCCCATAGCGAATTAAATAGTCAATTGACGCGATCGTTCACTTGTTTTGCAAATATGACGTGGGGAACCGACCAAGAAGGTCCATTCCCACTTGCTGGAACGGCGCCGGAGGCGGATCCAAAGGCTGAAGGAGGCCGGCAGGCTTGACGGATGGAACTTTACGCCTCTGACAGTCACGGCACGTTCGCACATAGCGCTGAACCGACTAAAATAGGTGTGGCCAATAGTATTTCTGCCGTAAGCTTGCTGATGTCCTTGCGAAGCCTAAGTGACCGGCACAGGGATCGTCGTGACACACCTGTAAAACTTTCTCGCGCAGCGCCATCGGAACGACGAGAAGGAACGTTTCCTGGCTGTTCTCGAAATTTTTCTTGTACAGGACATCGTTCCGCTGGCAGTACGACGTCAATCCTCGTGAAAGTGGGCATGGGACAACAACGTCAGCTCCCTCGAGATATCGGATGAGTGGAAGCAGCTCAAAGTCTGCACGTTGATAGTCAGCCATGAGCACCACGTCGACGACACCAAGAAACGGCAAATCTAGCTCGAAGTCGGAGGATGTCAAGGGAATAGGAGAACGTGACAAGCAGTCAGCGTCGCTATGCTTACGGACCGATCTGTAGACAACAGTTATGTCGTATTCCTGGAGGCGGAGGCTTCAACGAGCGAGGCGACCTGACGGGCCTCGTAGATTGGCAAGCCAGCAGAGCGAGTGGTGATCACTGATCGCTCGAAATCGCCGGCCGTTTAATTACGGTCGAAACCTGCTGGTGGCCTACACGACTGCTAAACATTCTTGTTTCGGTGGTTGAATAATTGGGTTCTGTTTTTGTGAGACTACGGCTCGCGCACGCAATTACACGTTTCGCGCCGTCTTGCCACTGAACCAGAATGGCCCCGAGTCCTACATTGCTTGCGTCTGTGAGGATTTCAGTTGCCGCAGTGTCATCAAAATGCGCCAGCACTGGAGCGGATTGAAGGCGTTTGCGCAATTCGGTGAATGCCTGTTCTTCGTATTCCATCCACACAAAGGGCGCATCTTGTCGCGTCAGTCTCGTGAGAGGTTCAGCAATCCTTGAGAAGCGTTCAACGAAATGGCGGTAGTAAGCGAAGAGGCTCAGGAACCGCTGAACAGCCTTCTTGTTTTTAGGATGAAGAAACTCGGCAACGGCAGCGAGCTTTTCTGGGTCTGGTCATACTCCTTGGGACCTGACCACGTGGCCTAGAAACTTGAGTTCCTGGAAGCAAAAGTAACATTTTTCAGGCTTGATGGTGAGTTTTTCCTTGCGTATTGCGGTAAGGATACTTCGTAGCTGGGGAAATGTTAATAGAACGTGCCGGAAAACACAACAACGTCATCTAGTTACACTATACACGTCTGCCACTTTAGTACAACGAGTACAGTGTCCATCATTCGTTGGAACGTAGCAGAAGTGGAAAAGAGATCAAGACCGAAAGGCAGGACTTGCCCATCGGGAGTCACAAAAGCGGTTTTTTCACAGTCACGCTCGTGCATTTTCAATTTGCCAGTACCCTGACTTTAGGTCTAATGAAGTAAAGAACTGACCATGACGCCGACGGTCCAAAGTGTCATCGATCCGTGGCGGGGGGTGAACGTCGCGTTTGGTGACTCGGCTAAGCCGTCTGTGGTCAACGCAGAAACGGAGTGTGTTGTCTTTCTTTTTTACTAGTACGACAGGCGATGCCCACGGGCTTGTCGACGGCTGGATGACATCATGATTTAGCATTTCTTGAAATTGACGCTTAATCGCCTCCGTTCCATAGGTGACACGCTGTACGGATGCTGACGCACAGGCCGCGCCGACTCCTCTAACTATTTTGTGTTGCGTAATGGAGGTGCGCTGGATTTTAGATTCCGTGGAAAAACAGCCAGAGAATTATGTCACTAGGCCCAGCAGCTGATCCTTCTGTACATCTGCTAAGTCAGTATTAATGTGGATGCGGGTACTCAGGCTGGCGTGAGTTGTTGAATTCGATCGTCACTTGTAACGTGCTGACTTCGGAAAAGTCAGCAAGGTCGTTCAGGAACGCTACAGCTGTACCTTGATGGACGTGTTGATACACATGGCTGAAGTTCGTCAACAAAACTTGCGAGCACTTATTCTGTATTCGAACAAGGCCCCGGGCGATGCAGATGTGTCTTTGGAGCAGCAGTGGGATATCGGCAATACCCTCATAGTCATCGAATGCGTCGCAGGTTACGAGGGTCAATAGGCTGCTCCTTGGCGGCACCGTGATGTTCACGTCGACAATCCTCAAGACGTTGATATACGTGTCGTCAGTGCTGCTCCCTGCTAAGGCCTGTGCCGTCTATAACGTTAGCCGCGACTTTTGTAAGTTAATCACGGCTCCATTAGCCTGCAGAAAGTCCATTCCCAGAATTAGGTTCCTAGAACTGCTTGGGAGGATACCGAAATCTCCGAGGTACGTAAACCCACGAATGCTCATTCGCACTGTGCATCTTCCTACCGGGTTTAGCAGATGGCCTCCTGCAGTACCAATCTTCGACCCAGTCCGCTCGGTAGAAAGTTTCTTCAGCTTGCAGGCAAGGTCCATGCTCATAACTGAGGTGTCCTCTCCAGTGTCGATTAACGCAGTTATTTCTTCGTCGTTATGATGACGGGAATTTTCGACGTTAATACCTTTCGTACGGTGTTTGACTGCGCCTGTACGTCTGCGTCGTTCTGTTTTCGTCGTTGTTGTCGTAGTGGAGGATCTTGTGCACAGTCGACGTCAGCGGCCTCACCTCTGGAGGTCGCTGAACTCAGTTTTCCCGACCCGCCGGGCTACGCGAGTATCGTCCGAGAGCGCCGCGAGAGAAGGCTTGCCTTGGTGATGTTGACCTGTAACGAGCAGGAGACGGCGAACGGGGCTCGTGCTATCGTTTATCACCATTGCGACGATTCGTGAAGAAACTCTCTATTTCCGGCGGCCGCTCACCAAGTCGTGGGCGAGGTGCAATCGGCGAGAATCCACGGAGCCCCACATGACGATAAGGACACATTCTGTACAAGTGCCCGACTTCGGCACAATGAAAGCAAGGGGGCTTGTAGTCTGTGGTGCGCCGGACGTCACTCTTCCTAGTTCTTGCGTCGGTGATGTGCAGTCGGCGGTGAGGCCTGAAGCTTAGGTCCATTTGTTGAGCGGATGAACCATGCTGCACGCAGTTGAGGGTGGTGGACGGCGTACTGCTTCAGCGTAACTCATGTCAGCACGCGGTCCCTGCTATGGTGCCTCGTACTGTCCAGGAACATGGACGGCCTTTCGGACCTCGGCACGCACATTTCCGCAATGGAAAGTTGTACCACAGGGGCAACGGTCGTCTGCATCTTCTGCAGTTCCTCCTTGATGACAGCCCTGGTGAGTTGTCGCAAGGCGCCGACGTCGTTACCGAGGGTATCGGCAGCGTCTTGAAATCACGGTGTCGCGGTTTTATTGTCTCACCCGCTCTTGAAGGGCCTTTTCCATGGTAGTGGCTTCGTCATGGAACTCTGCAAGTGTCATCGGCGGATTACGAATGAGGCCAGCAAAGATTTCCTCGTTGACGCCGCGCATTAGGTGGCGCACCTTCTTTGTTTCTGTCGTAGAAAGGGCCGCACGTCTGAAGGGCGGATTCATGTCTTCTACCTACGCCGTCACTCGCTCATTCGGGCCTTGAATCCTCGCCTCCATTCCTAACTCCGCCCTCTCCTTCCGGTCTGCCCTGGCAATGGCATTGAGGAATTGCCTATGAAATTCTTCCCATGACGTCACTGTCGCCTCGTGGTTCTCAAACCATGTTTTCCCGGAATCTTCAAGAGCGAAGTACTCATATCGTAGCTTACGCCCGTGGGTCCAGTCGTTGAGGTTGGCGACCCGGTCAAAATGGTCATCCCAGTCGTCGGCGTCCTCTGAAGGACTTCCGTGGAACAGATTCGGCACCCTGATGTGATTGACAACCACGTGCGATGCTGCAGTAGCGGCAGGAGGTGGTTGGTTCGTCATTCTAGATCCGCCGGGTAGCAGACCGTGCTATGGCTGGAGTCCCTGGAGAGGTCGGCTGGTACGTACGTGCACAGGGGTAAGCTCGGCCGAACTACTTGCCGCAGTTAGGTCTGGGGTACGCTCCAGAGATCTTAACATCGACCGTACCCACATTTCCACCAGAAATGTCACCCAGCTAGTACAGCTAAAATAGTTGAACAGCGACAGATTGCCAAAAAAATACGTTTGCCTTTAGCAATGGCTGGTCCTCGTAGAGCGCGCGCGCAACCACGAACTTTGTCGTTCTCGCCTCAAGGAGCCAGTGTCATCACGTGCCAACTTATTTCGCGTCAATATATACTACTGAAGCAGCCCTTGATAAGGTAGAGTGCCTGTTTTACCTAACTTATTTTAATAACGGACTTTGAATAGTGCCCAGCGTAGAACACGCCCCTGTTTTTGAAGTTCACCCAAATTCCAGGATTTTGATTTTATCATGCCGTGGGTGCTGCCTAATCCTGCTGCATGCAAAATCTTGCACGAAGTTCGCATGGCATCTACACTGTTTTAAACTAGGCATTTTATGCTGTTGTAAAGAGGTTTATTGGGCGAATCCAACAAACAGGCGGCAGCTCGGAACAGTAGGCAGGGAGAACAAGATGGTGGTGTCCGAACGCCAATCTCGTGCCTTCTCCTCGTGATGATGATCGCCGGGATGTCCTTCTCTTCATTTCTTCATTATAATTGCCCCCGTCGAGAAAGGAGGAGCCATCCTGGCGATCTAACAGGTGGGGACAAGAGGGTCGAAGTACGGCTTGAGGCGGTCTACGTGAACAACATCACGTCCACGTCGACGACGGTCGCCGGGCGGCGTAAGAGGTTCAATGACGTAGTTTACGGGAGAGGTACGCTCGACGACGCGGTAGGGACCATGATAATTGGAAAGCAGTTTGGGTGACAAGCCAGGAGCGCAGGGCGGTACATGAAGCCAGACAAGTGCACCAGGAGCGAATGGTGCGACAGGAGGGCGGTCGTCATCGCGGGCGTTTTTCTGGCGTTGTTGGTCGGCCGTAGTAAAGCGCTTGGCTAGTTGTCGGCAATCTTCAGCGTAACGGGCGGCTTCCGACACGGGCGTGTACTCTGAGGCATCTGGTGCGTATGGCAGCAACGTGTCGATTGTGTGCGACGGCTGGCGACCGTACAGATGGAAGAAAGGGGAAAAACCGGTTGTGACTTGCGTAGCGGTGTTATACGCGTATGTCGCAAATGGAAGAACCAGGTCCCAGTTCGTTTGATCAGATGCGACATGTGTCGCAAGCATGTCGCCCAGTGTCCGATTAAACCGCTCAGTCAGACCGTTTGTTTGAGGGTGGTAGGCAGTACACGTCCGATGTACAATATTGCACTGGTGGAGAAGTGCTTGAATTACATCGGAGAGAAATACACGGCCACGGTCACTGAGGAGTTCACGAGGAGGACCGTGTCGCAGCACGAAGCGATTGAGGATGAAGGAGGCGACGTCCTGTGCTGTCGCCGTAGGAAGAGCAGCGGTTTCGGCGTATCGCGTAAGGTGGTCGACAGCAACGATAGCCCATCGGTTTCCCGCTGTGGTCAAAGGTAAAGGTCCATATAGGTCAATTCCAACGCGGTCGAATGGGCCGTCTGGGCACGGAAGGGGCTGTAATGAACCTGTGGCAGGATGCGGTGTTTTTTTGCGTCGCTGACACTCGTGGCAGCCGCGAATGAACTTGCGGACAAAGCGAAACATTCCGCGCCAGTAGTATCTTTTGCGTAAACGTTCATATGTCTTGAAGACACCGCCGTGAGCACACTGCGGGTCGGAGTGAAAGGACGCGCAGATTGTAGAGCGCAGCGTTCGGGGGATCACTAGGAGCCACTTCCTACCATCTGGCGAGTAGTTCCGCCGGTACAAGAGGCCATCACGAATGCTGAAATGCGAAGCTTGGCGTCGCAGTAATCGAGTGGGCGAAAGGGTGGGTGCCTCGGATAAAACGTCAAGAAGCGAAGCGATCCATGGATCGTGGCGCTGTGCAGAGGACACGGCGGCGACGTCAAGAGCTGGCAGTGGTTGGTCTATAGTGGATATGGACGCAGTTTCGGTGGATAGCGGTGACCGCGACAGTGCATCAGCATCGGCATGCTTGCGTCCGGAACGATATATAACACGGATATCAAACTCTTGAAGTCGAAGAGCCCAGCGGGCAAGGCGACCTGACGGATCCTTCAGCGAAGACAACCAACATAATGCATGATGGTCCGTAACTACATCAAACGTGCGGCCATATAAGTATGGGCGGAACTTGACAAGCGCCCAGACTATTGCCAAGCATTCTTTCTCGGTGACGCTATAGTTTGACTCAGCCTTGGTGAGCGTTCTGCTGGCGTATGCGACGACATACTCTGTGAACCCAGGCTTTCGTTGTGCGAGAACAGCACCCAGGCCGACACCGCTGGCGTCTGTGTGAACCTCAGTTGCGGCCTTAGGATCGTAGTGGCGCAGTATAGGTGGTGACGTGAGGAGACGACGGAGGGTGGAGAAGGCTTGGTCACACTCAGAAGACCACGACGAGAGACTGGTGGCGCCACTTAAAAGTTGGGTCAAAGGCGCAATTATAGAGGCAAAGTTGCGTACAAACCGGCGAAAGTAGGAGCATAACCCTACGAAGCTTCTTAACTGCTTTATAGTCGTCGGTTTGGGAAAGTCGGTGACGGCACGTAGTTTAGCCGGGTCCGGAAGTACACCGTCCTTTGATACGACGTGACCGAGAATTGTAAGTTTTCGCGCAGCAAAATGGCACTTCTTCAGATTGAGTTGGAGCTGAGCGTTCTTCAGACAAGTCAGGACATGGTTGAGGCGTTCGAGATGGGTTGCGAAATCTGGCGCAAAGACAACAATGTCGTCGAGGTAGCAGAGACATATGTGCCACTTCAAACCCCGCAGAACCGAGTCCATCATGCGCTCGAAGGTGGCAGGCGCATTGCAGAGGCCGAAGGGCATGACATTAAATTCATATAGACCGTCAGGCGTGACGAAGGCTGTCTTTGAACGGTCGGCCTCTGCTAAAGGCACCTGCCAATACCCGGAACGCAAATCTAACGATGAAAAAAACTCGGCACCTTGTAAGCAATCAAGGGCATCGTCAATTCTGGGCAAAGGGTACACGTCTTTCCGAGTGACCTTGTTTAGGCGCCGGTAATCCACGCAGAAGCGAATCGAGCCATCTTTTTTTTTAACGAGAACCACAGGGGATGCCCACGGACTTTGTGAAGGGCGAATAACGTCGCGTTTAAGCATATCGTCAACCTGGTCGGTAATAACTTGACGTTCCGCGGTGGAGACACGGTACGGACGTTGTCGCACTGGTGAGTTGGAGCCGGTGTCGATGTAGTGAACAATGGTAGAAGTTCGGCCAAGGGCACGTTGGGCAACATCGAAAGACTCGCGGAACTGGTAGAGCAGCTGGAGAAGAGCAGAGCGTTCAGATGGCAACAGTCCGTCTGCGATCGACGAATTGAATAGGTCGGCAGCTGGTATATCAGAAGGGTTAAGAGCACTGACCGCGTCGAGGTCGCGTCGAGCGGAATCTTGCTGCACGGAAAAAATCTGTCCGATATCAATGGGTTGCACGCATCCAAGGGATTCACCTTTAAGCAGTTGGATGGGATACGGAAGAGGATTTGTGAGGCAGAGTGCGCTTGTTCCATTCGAAATAGACAGGGTCGAATAAGGCAGAAGAAGTGGCTTCCGACTTAGAAGGAGGCGTGATGGTTCAAAGAATGCAGCTTCGTCACATATGCTGTTGCAGAACACTGGGAGCAAAACAGCTGATGTCGGCGGAATTTCTGTGTCCTCTGTTACGACTAGTTTGTGGGCGGCTTGATGAATGTGGTTGTAGGGCGGGTCACACAAGGGGAAGAGCTCAAGTTCAGATCTGGCACAATCAATAACGGCGTGATTGCACGATAGAAAGTCCCAGCCAAGTATGATGTCATGCGAGCAGGATGAAAGGACGATAAACTCAACAATATAGTGTTCTTTAGCAATGATAAGTCGAGCAGTGCAGGCGGCTATAGGCCGAACAGGGTCTCCATTCGCTGTACGTAAGGGCATCATCTCAAGAGGCGTAGTCACTTTTCGCAGCTTGCGGCAAAGTTTGGCATCTATAACAGAAACGGCAGCACCGGTATCGACAAGAGCATACGCATGGGTGCCTTCAACAAAAACTTCGACAATATTCGACGGCAAATTTCGAGGACTTGAGCATTTCGACAGCGCAGTTCTTGCCTCTTGAACTGCGGGGGCTAGTTTCCCTCATTTTCAGGGGCTGGTCGACGACGCATGGGCGACAAGGAGCGGCGACGGGGTGAAGGTGAGCGACGAGACGTGGGTTGCGGATAGTCACGTGAAGACGTGCTTGTTTGGGGATCCGGACTTTCATAACGAGAGCGGGGACGATCCATGTAGTTCGGTGAACGGGCGTCTGAGTATCCTGGGGCACGACGATGGCAGTGTCGGGCGATATGACCAGGGCCGCCGCATGCAAAACAGATCGGCCGGTTGTCGCGCGTTCGCCAGGGATTTGCATTGATGGGAGCAGCCCATGTCACGGACGGCTGAGTCGGGGCTGCAGCATACGACACACCACGGAACGGTGAGCGCTGTTGTAGCTGCTGCCGCTTTACTACCTCAGCGTAACTAAGAGGCGCGGCGACAGGATGCTGCTGAATGGGCACCGGCGTGGCCTCGGAAATCTGTTCTTGAATGACATGTCGAAGCACGGGAGCCAACGGGATTGGTTGCTGCAGTTGCTGCTGCTGTGGGAGCTCCTGACGTTGAGCAAACGGCAGGAGAGACAACTGACGGGCCACCTCCTCACGCACAAAGTCTTTCATTTGTGCGAGAAGGTATGACTGGTCAGGCACGACGTCCAGGGCAGCGAGTGGTTGGTTGTACGTCTGAGGTGAACGTCGGGTGAGAGCTCGCTGCCTTCTCAATTCGTCATAGCTCTGGCACAGGGTTACCACCTCAGACACAGTGCCAGGAGACTTCGCAAGAAGCATTTGAAAAACATCGTCGTCGACACCCTTCATAATATGCTGTATTTTGGTACTTTCGCTCATTGAGGCATCGACGCGCCTGCAGAGATCGATTATGTCCTCAATATAGGCGGTAAAAGTTTCATTGGGTTCCTGTGCCCGTGTGCGCAGCCGTTGTTCGGCGCGTAACTTCCGCACGGCAGGGCGACCGAAAACGGCAGATATTGCCTCCCTGAAAGCGGACCAGTTCTCAAATTCCGATTCGTGGTTCGTATACCACAGCTTCGCCACGCCAGCCAGGTAAAAGTTCGCGGTACTCAACTTAGCAGTGTCATCCCACTTGTTGGGTCCACTAACTTTTTCGTAGGACGACAGCCAGTCCTCGACGTCCTGGTCTTCCGTACCCGAAAAGACCGGGGGGTCTCGCTGGCGAACCAGGCCGGGGCAAACAGTGGCCGGGAGAGGTGGCGGCGGTTGGGTAGCGTCAGCTGGCATGGTCGAGTGCAACGTGCGGGATCGGAGTTCCAGGGTGCCGGCGATGTGCGTACCCAGCACGATCCACCAAATGTAAAGAGGTTTATTGGGCGAATCCAACAAACAGGCGGCAGCTCGGAACAGTAGGCAGGGAGAACAAGATGGTGGTGTCCGAACGCCAATCTCGTGCCTTCTCCTCGTGATGATGATCGCCGGGATGTCCTTCTCTTCATTTCTTCATTATACTGTAATAAATTTTATTGCATGTATATAATTCAACTTCTTCTTTTTGGGGTTTTACGTACCAAAACCTGTTGTGATTACGAGGCCCGCCGTGGTAGAGGGCTCCGGATTTATTTTGACCACCTAGGGTTCTTTAGCGTGCAGTACAGCGCAAGCACACGGGCGTTTTTGCATTTCGCCTCCATCGAAATGCGGCCGCCGCGGCCGGGATTCGACCCCGCAACCTCGTGCTCAGCAGCGGAACTAAAGTACTACGTTGTCTAGGTGTGGGTGCAAACAATACTGACGGATCTTGCGCATTTTGTGTTTGTGTTGAGAATGTTTTTTGTAACACCTATGAAAGATGCCATATATAATGAAATAATAAATAATGTTGCCACACAAATGTTTTGCAGCACAATTTATAGATTCACCCCTTGGACTGGCAACAAGACGATATCTGGAACAACCTGGGCCGACAAAGTGGAAGGTACTGTGAGGGCTGCGTAGAGCGGTGCGGGGCGGCCGGTCGGAGATAATGATACCAGGATAGAACAGCTGATTAAAGAAGTAACGTAACTGAGAAAGGCAAATGAAGAACTTACTAAGCAGGTTGTAGAACTTCGCAAGAACTCGCAGACTAGCTCCACAAAAGCAGCAATAGCCAAACCGGTGAATCATGACAAAAGTCACGAAGAAGAAAACACACCAGCTTCAAAGAAGCGGGCAATAAACCCAGTAGAAGCCACAGTGTGCTCTGCTTAGGAAGAGATCAAGGAGTCGAATAAACAACATAGAGGTGCCAGAGATAAAACGATGTTCAAAGTTGATAAGTTATGGAAATGGAGACTGAAAAGAGGCTTACCAAAGTAGAAGCGCAAGGCGAGTACGACGAATACCTACCCTCAGAAGCAGAACGCGTCAGATCGCTCCCTGGGGCGTCGGGGAGTTCTACGAAGCGTTCTCTAGCGGGTAGCAGGAACGCGGGTTCTATAAGCTATGGCTAGCAGGGGGAGCTTTACCGTGTGGCAATGGAATTGCCGAGGATTTCATCACAAAAAAGCACATCTCATGCAGTTAATAAAAACATCTCCAGATAACTGAAAATAATTATGCTGCAGGAAACCTTGGCGGATGAGATCAGCCTATCCGGATACAAAGCGACATGCAGGGGCAAAGAGCCGGGTAGGGGGCTAGTCGCGCTCATAGATAAGAAAATACCATAGACAGAACATGATTTGCGCCATGGACTAAACAAATTAGAATACTTACTTGTGGAAATCATTCTGAAAAGGAATAGAGGCAAACCGCAAAGCCTCTTTAGTCTCAATGTTTACAACAGCCCTAGCGACATGAAACAGACTTTCAGGGCACTTCTTAATAAGAATATGGCTGTTACTAAGCGCGCTCCACTCATTATTTGTAGGGGATTTCAACGCCCCACATCAAACCTGGGGATGTCGCAGGAATACTAAGAAAGGGGATGGACTCTGGCACCTAGCTGCAGATCTTAATATCTCCCTCATCACTGACCCAGCTTATCCCACTGGGTGTGGTACATCTACATGCAGGGATTCCACCCCAGACCTTACTTTTGTATCAAATTTAGCGAACGCTGGCTGGAATAACTCCAATATTGACCTGGCTAGTGATCATTACATATTACAAATACTATCGGTAACATCCAGTAATGAGATAAAGCGCTTTAACTACATTGACTGGGATCTTTTTCGAAAAGCAAGAAAAAGCAGAGCTGAGACAGGACAAAAGAAAACACTCCAAACTTGGACCACTCAGCTCATGGAAGATGTACAGGCGGCAACGAAGGATATTGCCACTGAGGAGGATATCGAAATTATGGACAATAGGCTGGCGCACTTAATTGAAGCCAAACAATCTATGTTAAAAAGATGGAAAACGCAACGGCTGAACAGGAGACTCAGGAAGCGTATAGCATTGTTGAATAGGGAGCTTGAAGAACACTCCAGAAATTTACAGCAACAACAATGGGATGAGCTTTGTAATTCCATAGATGGTCGAATCAAACGAGGTAGAAATTGGAACTTACTTAAACATTTGCTTGATGAGAACGACACCAAATCTATTAGGGGAACAGCACTGGCACGACTCGTCCATCGTGAGAGTCAGGACACAACGGAGTCAGGCCATTCTGGTTCGGCTCGCAGCTAAGTATGTGCCACTTAAGGATAGCAATGAGAATACAGACCAGCCTGAATATGCAGGGAAAGACTGTGAGCCTATGGATCAAGACTTCAGAGAAAGCGAATTTCGCGCCGCCCTGTACGACCTCGACAGTAGATCCGCTGTCGGCCCAGACGGCACTTCCAATAGGCTGTTGAAACATATGGACGATGATTCTATAAAATATTTAACAGAGTATTTCAATGAACTCTGGAAATACAGTGATTATCCGAAGGAATGGAGAACTGCTAACACAATTCTTATTCCCAAACGAGGCAAACTACTCAATCTAGATAACCTAAGACCCATATTATTAACAAACTGTCTGGGCAAAACCATGGAGCATGTCATACTTACTAGACTAAGTATGTAGAGAACAGAAATGTTTTTCCGCATAACCTGATCGGTTTCCGTCCGGGACTTTCGACTCAAGATGCGATGCTTTTAATCAAACATCACCTTATTCTTGCTAACCTGCTACATACGAGAGCTCTCCTATGCCTAGATGTAGAAAAAGCCTTTGATCGCATCAAACACAGGGTCATATTGGATACCCTCTCGGAGGTGGGATTGGGTAAGCGATTGCACAATATAGTCAAAGCCTTTCTCGGTTGCCGTTCTGCTTGTCTCAGGTTAGGGGAACTCCAATCGACAACCCTGGAACTTGGGAATCGGGGGACACCACAAGGGTCTGTCCTATCTCCAGTGTTATTTAATTCGGCAATGTCAAAAGTGACTCGAGGTCTCGCGCAGATTGAGGGTATTCACTTTGCAATATATGCAGATGTAACAATTTGGAGTGCTGAAGGTAGTATGGGACAAACAGTGACCAAACTACAGGAAAGCATTTACGTGGTGGAAACCATACTGGAGGGTATGCGTCTGAACTGCTCTGCTTAAAAATCAGAACTATTGGTACTACGCAGCAGTAAGCGTGGGCGCAAGCCGAACGAACATATCCCAGAGGAAGAACCCCGCATTGACATACGCCAAGAATAGATAACCAATCAGGCAGGTGGAGACTATTAGAGTGCTAGCACTTCTCCTGGAAGCGAATGGATCTAATCGCAGGATGATACAACATATCTACAAGAAGTCAGAAGAAGTCATTATGCTTCTGCGTGCAATTACCTACAAGCATAAGGGGCTAGGAGAAGACAGTGCCATAAGATTGGTACATGCATTCGCCTTTTGCCACTTCTCGTACGTGGCAGGCGTGCTACAATGGACACAGGCTGATGCGAACAAGAAGACAGTGCCATAAGATTGGTGCATGCATTCGCCTTTTGCCACTTCTCGTACGTGGCAGGCGTGCTACAATGGACACAGGCTGATAAGAACAAGCTTTAATCAGACGACTTATAAAGGCTGCACTAGGACTTCCCATCAACACGGCCAATGATAGATTATTGCGCCTTGGGCTGCATAACACACTAGAAGAGATAGCTGAGGCTCAACAGGCGGCCCACTAGGAGAGACTAATGGGGATACGACCTGGGAGGGCGCTACATGAAGAAATGGGCGTAAAAAGTAACAACCAAACGAACAAAGGAGAATTATGAACAGAATGGCAAGCGGGACTACGAGAAAAAAAATTAACACGACCCCGTTCCCTAGAAACATGCACGCGACACATAATCTCGAGAGATGGAAGGCAAGGGCCAAGGCACTCCTTGAAGACAGATCAACATGAGCAGCAGGCGGTGTTCGTTGACGCTGCCTGGGTTAAAAATAACGATGCGTATACCTCCGTTGCTGTAGACACACAAGGCAACATACGGGATGCCATCACCGTCTATGCCAAGGACCCAACAGTAGCAGAACAAGTAGCTATCACCTTAGCCATCCGGGCAAATCGGTGGACACATATTTACACCGACTCTATAACAGCCATACGCAACTTTACTAACGGATATGTGACACGGATAGCAACCAGTTTACTAGACAAGGTCAACAGTGAGAGGATCGAAATCTGCTGGTTTCCTGCACATCTGGGGGTGGTGGCCGGAACTCGGAGAAACCTCAATGAGGTGGCAAATGAAGCCGTACGAGGACTTTCTAGCCGTGCTCTTCAGGACCGAGCAACTTGCACTCCACTCGGGGAACACAGGGATCGATTATTAAGATATAACGAAATCACGAAGCATTATTATTTAAGCAGACGGTAATGCCCAATGCTACACGGTAAGCTTTGCAGAGCCCAAGCGGTCACATTACGTTTGCTACAGACAAGGACATACCCAAGTCCAGATTTTATTAACAGGATCTATCCGGGGAGGGAAATTCAAACTAATTGTAATAAGTGCAATAGCATCATTACTCGTGACCACGTGCTTTGGCAGTGCCTCGCGGTCTTCACAGACTGTGCCAAGGAACAAGAATGGTGGCGGCAAATGCTACACAGTGAATCACTCTCTGACCAATTACGGGCCGTCCAGAAGGCCCGCGATATGGCTGAAGGGCTCGGCCTGACAGTTCCAACGTGGGAGCGGCCCGCGTCAACCTAGGGTTAACCTTCAGGACTCAATAAAGTTTATCACACCATACCATACCCCTTCAAACTCTCTGCTCAAACGTCTAGTCCCCCCCTACCCCTTCAGCGGCAGTCCCGCGGGTCAAGCGCCCCCAGCATCGGTCACCCCAGCCGAGCAGCAACGCTACCACTACACCCTTTCGCCTTTTTCGTCTGTCAAGAAAAGGTGCCCTGTTAAGTGTCTCCCCACCTTCCGCTCTCTTCCCCTGCCCTCCTGTTAACAGCGGAGCTGTTTAAGCCGACCGTCAGTTCGTCTGACGCCGCTGAGCTACGACGTCAGCTGCGTTTGGCGTGTGCTTCGTCTTCTCTCCGTTCCGTACACATGTTGCCTACACATGGGAGAAGGAAGGAGAGCATGCGGCCGGCAGGCGCTGTGCTTGGGAGAGAGCAAGAAAAATGAGAGAGAGAGAGAGCAAGAAATTGTAGCAGCATCAACGAGGCAATGCGCAGACCCGCTGCCGACTCCGTCCGCGTTTGCCCGTTTGCCCTCGTTCACACCGAATTCCCGCAGTGCCCGTGACTGCAGCAGGCGTCTCTGGCGGTGGCTTGGCAGGTTTGGCCAACCACGCCCCGGCAAGTGTGGAGGTGTAGCTTGACCGTGACGTCACCGGGGAGATAAAGCTGGGAGCCGTCGCGACGGCGGCAGAACTCTCGTTGACTCTGTGGCGAGTACATGTAGCCTTGACTTGGGACGGCCAAAGAAGATCCGGACACCCGAAGAAGATGCCGCTCATCTTAAGGCGCGTCGCGTGGCCAAGCGAGAATGTGCTCGTCGGCGCTGAGCCGATTCGGAATACCGTGCCTAGCAGCACTTAGCATTCTCTAGAAAAATTTGCCAAGCCCAGTACAACCTGGAAGAAGCTAGGTCGATCACCAGCTCCGATGTTTACTCCAGCCTTGCACCACTAGTGCAAGCTGCTTTTTTTTTACGAAGGACTTTTTAAAAGCTGCACACCGCCACCTCCGAAGAATACCCCGTGAATAATGAGCCGAATGGGCTCCGAAACGTCCGGCTATTAAATTCCCTCATTTTGTTGGAGTCGCTCTCAAAGTCCTATTTTCCGAACCAGACAGGTAATTCTGTCGAAATGTTTAGCTTCTTGCAGTATGGTGATTTGGCAACATGAAAACATTGCCACATACGTTTGTCATTCCGTCTCCTCTGATAGTATTTGTTTTTATTTTCCAGCGCAAGCACCTGCTTGAAATAAGGGGAAAGTCACTGTGGGAGGCGGCAGTTAACGCAATGAAACCGCTGCGTTATCGCATTCCTCAGCAGCCTGACCAACCAGTCTATCCACGTCAGCTCCCTGCCCTGAAAGCCCTGGTCAGCCCCCCGTCCTGGGCACCTTGCCTAATTCCTATTCTCAGGGTCCTGCCCAATCTACCGTCATCCACCTAGCTTCACGAGAGATGGCTGTTTGGCACTTGCTTGCAAATAAACTGTTTTAACATAACCCAGCGTCTCCCACTTAGGCCCACGGAAAATACCTGTTTGTGCGTATTTATTTGTAAATAAACTGTTATAAAATTGTCTTTCAGTACTCTTTTATTATTACTTGCATGTGTAGAGGACTTTTCATTCTTGACCTAATATATTTCTATCGCGTTTTCCTAGCTACAATTGATATAGCCAGTATGGGGACAATTGATATCAAAAATGCCACTTGCATAAGGTTAGCTGTAAAAATTTCTGCAATGTCTGGAGTCAGGCTCTTTACAATATTCGTCATGCAAGGACGAGGCATTGGCCGAAAGTTTGCACTAATAATGACAACGATAAGACTCAGCACTGGTACTACGATAGCAACACAGTGGCTGCTGCGTTGGCCATAATATTAGGACTATCTTGGTGTCAACTCTGGGCCAGCAATTGATTGGGTTTCACTCTGCCAATATACACTGTAAAAAAATTCCGTAATTTTACAGCAAAACCCTACGTAAAATTTACGTAGGCCAGTCTGTTTTATGAAAAACGGCGGGATTCTACGTAAAAAGAAACGGACGTGAGCTCCGTTAATGAAAAACGGAGAGCTGCCCGTAATTTCATGAGGAGGGCAACTGAACATGTTACTAGTGAAAAATGAACACGCAAAAAATATAACGAAAAGACACTGTGTACTCTCACTGCCAGTTACATATATCACCATAGATAACGCTGTTTCAACATTATTCGCGTGCGAGTATAGTAAACACATAAAAAGAAGCAGGTAGGGTTTGAGCGGTGGCGCTGCTTATCACCCCTACATCGCGCCTACACGCTGGGTTGCATTTCTCCAGCACAAACAACTGTACCAACTCTACCGAGCGCTCGCTAATGGCGGTTGGTGGAGGTGGTGTTCCTGTCGCATTTGTGATTTCACTCTAAATAGGAAGGACTCGGCGCTGGATTGTTGCACAAGCAAGTGATTTAAGTGTCCTTTTTTCGTTGTTAGTGCACGTCGCGCGTGCGAAATGCTCCGCGATGGCGGGTGATGGGCTCAATTGTGTTGTGTGAGCGCGCTCTTTAACGAGATTCCTTGGCCATGAGGTTTAACAAAGCGACATTGCGAGTTTGTGATAAAGGGGTGCGGCATTTGTTGTGTTGAATGCATACTCACTACAACTGGACGCGTAGGCAATATTAGCGGCGTTAACGCCTCTAGCAGCTCCTTTGTCGTCTGTATGTGTCCGCTGGTTTACTGATGTTAGCATTCCAGCTAGTACTGTCTTGTGCTGTGTGCACGGCGTTCGAAAATTAAGTGAAGGCATTGTACCCGCTAGTATCTCTCTCGACGCGGTGCAACGCTATGTTACCAATATTCGATGACGCATTGCATCACAGTGAACTTTTAGCCATTATTATGAGCTTCCGACGCATTGCCTTGGCTGGGCGTGCATAATCGCAGTATTCACACCCGGGATTGGAAGATTGCTCATGTCTGAAGACCTCACTGAGCATGTTCGATGTGCATGCCCCTTCATTACAATCAAATGACGGTGGAGCGTGCTTACTGCCATAACCTTGTGCCACCTGCAGTGTTAGGTAACACGGGTGTCACACGGTGCCCGGTCGTTTGTAGTAGAACCCGAGCAATCGTGCACGATCGCAATTGAAAGTTGTCCGCGTGATACACGTTAAGAGTCATTGCAAAGGAAACGGATTATTTTCTACCTGGCAATCTGTATTCGTTTTTTTTTTACAGCTACCAGGCTGACGATTAACGTCCTGACGCAGTACGTCAGCATATCACGTATTCTTGGAGGGAGGATTGCCGCTTAAGTTCTGCTCATATGCGGCCGTAATTGTAAAACAAATGCATGCGAAAAGTAATTTTTAACGTAACCTTGACATAGAATAGCGGTGGCCAAACGTGCAATATGGACATGCCAAAGTTATATATATTCCTAACAAGTGTAAAAACAAACCAAAATATATGTCAACACTGATGTTAAAGGGAGGTTCACACTTACTGTCTCGAGTTGCATAGACTAATTTTCAGCTTACACGCATCACTGCATTAATTCTAAAATGCGTGCATGTGTTGTAAGTTATGCAGGGCAAAATATTTTGTCAGCTCATTTTTCTAATAGAAGGTGCTTCATGAAGTTTTTTTGCAAATAAGTTAAACGAGGCCATTAGCACTTTATAAAATACTGTGAGATATCTCACAGCAATAGCAGTAACTCAGTGACAAGCTTATATGCAATAGTGTAATTGTATAAAAAATGTTTGTGCTTTGCTTTGAATAACCGGTCAGAGAGTAACTGATATCAGTATTTTATTTGCAGCTGTTGCACCAGTGAAGGATGTCTGTGTGCCGCCTTGCATTCAGTTTCTCAGCCATGGGGGCCTGCTTGCAACACCAGCGGCAAAGCAGTCTTGCATTGTGCTATTTGTTCTGGTAAGGTTTGCCATTCTATCGTATATCAGTCATGCATATGCAGTCCTAAGGGACATTGACTGCAAATTTTGGTAGAATGTCAATGCCTATACAAGTATAATAATTGTTGCAGATGCATCCAAAAGATAAATTATGTTTTGTTTTTCCTGGGGCAACCAATTGTTTCAGCAAGAGGACGTCGACTTGAAAGTGGGATTGGCCGAAAAAAGAAAATTGAATGAATTTCTGGTCAGAGAGAGTTTCGGAGTGCTCTACTGCCCAGCTATAGCCGCAAGAGGCGAGAGGGATGGACGCAAAAGAAACATCAGTCCAGCTTTCCGCGAGGGGCGACTGAAAGGTAGGTGGTGAGCGGGGGTCATTTAGAACTATGAGATTATTTGCCGCAGTGAATTGCGCGAGCTGCGCGCCACGGGTGTCACCATCCACAGGACCCCAGAGCCGGTGTTTAGCATTAAAATCACCTGCCATGATAACAAAAGGCATCGTGATCCGGGACAGGCGGAGTTGCAGCTTGTCAAAGAGCGGTTCAAGAGGTTCGTGCGGAGGGGCATAGACAGCAACCACCGCAAACGAAACGGAAGGGGTGGCACAGGTGATAACAACATACAAGGAGTGGGCGTGTACTAAAACACGTCATAGGTATTTTTGGGCGCTAACAGAGCCAGACGGGGATTAACGGGAGAAGCGTATGTAATATGCGTATGGGGAAGGCGTGGGAGGGAGTTACCACGTGTATAAGGTTCGGAGAGAATGATGAAATCAATTTGATGCTGTGTGATGAAGTAGGACAGAATCAGGGTAGGTTGTCTGGAATGAGCAAGATTCGCCTGCAGAAATTTAATAGGTGTGTTGGTATCCAATGTCGATGTCAGAGAACCGGAACGTGAGTGCAAACTCGCGGCGCCACAACCATGTGCACCCACCATAATATGCGATACCCGTTGGCAACACCGGGCTAAGAAAATGCTCGGCGGCTGAGGGAAGAAGGAAAGGGTGCTGAAAGATTTGTGTACATAGAGTGCGGTGTTTTAGCGGGAAACGGATTGCGAGAGAGAAAAAAGGGGAAGAGAGCACTAGAGTACTTAATTGCCCAGAGTTGAGGGTAACTGGGGAGAACAGAAACAACAGATACAAAAGAAAATAAAAGAGAAGAGAAAATAAAGTAAAATGGTGAGTAATGGCAGAACGAAGAGAAAAAAATGACATTTGAAAATAAAAGGTGACACACAGGAGCAGAGAAGGCCAGAGGGGTGCGCCCGCCCGCCGGACAGGGAAAGGGGCCGCGCGGCTGCCAACAAACGTTGCCAAAAAACAGAGCGGCCAAAATGGATCGACCGGGCAGATCCAGAAGCAACCTGTTAAAGGAACTGACCAACGCAACCGCGCTTACCCCCAGGTACCAGGAAAGGGGATAAATGTTGCATTAGCCATAATTAGTGCGCATACGCATCCGCGCAACGCGCTCCAGTAATATCGGACTCCGCGCGTCTCCGTCGGGTGCGACGACGCCCGCTCCGCCCGCCGGCACTCCGCGCAACACACCGCCGCGTCCCCCATTCGAACGGAGCACGCTTCCGCGAGGTGAGCGCCGGCACATTTTGTACGGAGTGCCTTCGAAGGGTCCATCCTGTGCGGGCACCCATGTTTAGAGTGCCCATACGTGGCACAGTACGTGCATGTCGGGATGTGAACATCCTCGCGCACCGTGACAGAAGTTCAGCCAATCAATATTTTTCCGCGCGCCATAAGCCAGCGGAATGCGGCCGCGTCCACTTCAAGGACATGCGTGAAGTTGCCGGATCTTTCCCGAAAGGAGACCCGCACTTTACACGAGTCAGGACTAAGGTGTATAGTCGGGTTCCGAGCATTGATCGTGGCAATCAGGCCGTGTGCACCTACATCAGGATCAACACCTGATAACCTAACATGTGGACGCCTTTTTTCGGCGACCTTAATTGATAATGCGGTACAGGTGACTGGATTGCGTTCAATCTCACTTTTAAGGCGGTCGAAATACTCTTGCTCATTTGTGAAGACCGTCAAACCAAAACGCGTGTGGCGTGGAGTGATGTCCCCGATGCCCTCAGCAACCAAATCTATGTTTTGTTTAAGGAGTGCTGCGACGTCCCGCGCGGGCGCGGCGGACGGAGCAATGGGCGCCAAAAACATAATGAAAGCATGATCTCGCCTGGGACCAGAGTCGCGAGGAGGCGGAACAGTCAAGTCCGTGTCTGTGCGAGGTACATCTCCGGGAGCCATCGCTGTTGGCGGCAGGTTCGTCGATGATGACGGCATTTGCATGCCAAGATGAGCAGCAGCCACGTACGTCCAGATCGGGCCGGCTGTTTGCGCAGCAGGCGGCAATGCGCCACCGGCCGAGCACCTCTCCTGTCGGAGCTGGTCGCGCAACTCGTCGACGCGACCCGACTGGTGCGCGGCAATCGCGCGCACATCAGAGCACTCCTGCCCAATCTCCGAGAGCCACGTAATGATCTGCGACCGTTGGATATTGGGTATTTTACAATTGGGATGAAAGAGCTGGTTCATTATTTGTTGCTGCTTGTCAGCAATGCGATGCATAGCGGCAGTGATCACCTGATCCGACCCTGGCTGAACAGTGGAAACAGAAGTTCCGCAAATCGAAGGCGGAGGACTATGGACCGCGTCAGCAGGCGGTAAAATGACGGTAGTGGGCACCGCCCCGGCCCGCAGATCACGCTCCCCCCCCCCCCCCCCCCGGCAACTCCGCACCGCGAAGAATCGCGTCACCATCTGCAGAAAACACAGACTTGCTCGAACCGTCCGAGCGCGGCGACCTGTCACCATCAGGAGGGTCGCGCCCGGACGGCAGGGCGTCCTGCCCATCCCTCGTCTCAGACATGGCTGCGCACACTGGCAGCGGCCATGTCTAACAGCAGGATGCCGGCCGACGGCAGGCTATGGCGAGAAAAGGCGAAAAATCGCCCGAAAAACTCCAATTTCGCGTCGAATCAAACCCGGGCACGTTAAAAAACAACCCCGATAAAAAATTCCGAAGGCCGAATGGGAAACACCTCACCTTTTCGAAGAAAAATCAGGAGCCGATGCAACCGCCGGTCCGACCCACAGTAGCACGGGCGCGCGCTTCGACATGAAACCGGGAAAGGTCACGTGCTTGCTGTTTGGTAGAAGCGACCAGTGCAGCAACAAAGGGTGCCTGCGATCACGAAAAGAAGACGGCAGAAATTGCAAAATCCTGAAAGGGAGCTGATACCAATGTCGTTGAAAAGTGTACAACCATTGCATTCTACCGGTGCTAACTTATGGGGCAGAAACTTGGAGGTTAACAAAGAAGCTATAGAACAAGTTAAGAACCGCACAAATAGAGATGGAACGAAAAATGTTAGGCCTAACGTTAAGAGACAGGAAGAGAGCGGTCTGCATTAGAGAGCAAACGGGGATAGCCGATACTCTACTTGACCTTAAGAGGAAAAATGGAGCTGGGCAGGCCATGTAATGCGTAGGATGGATAACCGGTCGAAAATTAATTATAGAATGGATACTAAAAGAAGGCAAGCGCAGTCGAGGACGGCAGAGCTCTAGGTGGGGTGACGAAGTTAGGAAATTTGCAGGCGCAAGTTGGAATCAGCTAGCGCAAGACAGGTATAATTGGAAATCATAGGGAGAGGCCTTCGTCCTGCAGTGGACATAAAATATAGGCTGGTGATGATGATGATGATGATGATGATGATGATGATGATGTGAGCAAGTCCATGCTGATAAATCTGCCGGGACAAACACGCGTGCTAGCGAAAGACGTGAAATGAGACTGTTCGTGGTGGTGCTCGGGCTGGATCTGATTGGCTGTTGACAGCCCGCTTTTGTTTATCTTCATGCTTGCGATACATTTTGCCTAGAGCTAAACTTGTACCTGCAAACTAAAAACGAGAAATCGATAACACACTTGAAGTAATTTTTGTTAGTTATTTGTTCTTTATCAGCACGAGCCGCAGACTTGAGAATCAGCCCAAAGGCGATGCGCTATACAGGGTGAGGCGCTATACGCCACATGGTACTTTCCCGCGTAACTCCATTAAGAGCGTTGTCGTCGCTGCTTGCAGGTGTGTAGTCCCGTGGTGTATATTGAAGACATCTTTTAGCAGACTTTATAAGGATTTGGCAAATCGGAGATCTTTGTATCTAGTAACCACTTCTAGATAGAAATTAATACCTTGATGTGTTCTAGATGTAATATCAACATTAAAACCATAAAGAATGACAACTCTTCGTGCCGAGATTACGTATCGATTGGCAGGCACTAATAGAAAATTAAGTCTAAGCAGCGGCAAACGCGGTTGGAATTGGGTATCTGTGTCGCGCCCGCCCTCTGGTGCGCGACCGCTATGTTCCATCTAACAAACTGCCGCGCCCTACGCCAGATGGCGTGGAATACAAAGTTCCCTTCGGATGGCACGGAAACGAGATAAACGACATATTCGCGACAGAAGGAAGCAATAAAAAAGAATGACAAGCATCTTAAGGGCGCCATTTACGCTATCGGTGAGATGTCCACCCCGTTTCAAACGGGAGGACATTAAATCATCATCATCAGGATCGAACGGCGCATGCGCAGAACTCTACACCCTCAGCGTGTAGCGTATCTACGCTATTTCTCAGATTTACCGTACCGTTTCTGCGTGGTTCACGTTGTCAACGTGATACAGGAGTTCCTTACGGCTGCACGGTTCGAACGGAATTAGGCGCTCTTCTTGTAGAACTCACTTGGTTCACAGCTAATGATTGCGTAAACGTGGTTTGCTTATTCTAAGGCGGCTTGGACGGCACGCCACTACGAATACCAATGCGGAGTTTTTGAGATCGCTTCTCATTTCGAACGCGTCGAGGGGAAAGGAAAATTGTTCATGATGATGATGTTATGCTGTTCATTGGCGTCCCATTTGAAACGGAATGGGGACAAATAATTGACAAGCCTGCTTGCAGTATTCAGGTTTTACAAGTATCAATATCTAGCCTTTCGTCTGTGATCTTGACCTTAACTTTGTATTTAACACCTCTCTCACTATATTGCATCATCACTTACTCTTGCGATTATTCCGGTTCTTTTATTCTATTCTACATTTTATTACACAAATGGTATCATCCTCTCTTATCTCAACTGCTCACCAGTTAATCCTTCCACATTCTGTGAATCCGAACGCTTCGGAAAGGTGGACACAACTTACGGGTCTCACTGGATGAATATCTTTCTTTCTTTATTTAGTTGTTTCCATTGCTAAAATTACAATGACGGGGGCTCCATTTCGTATGGATGTGCCGAGTCCTTTCCGGGCTTTCTTTTTCAGCACACGCATGCCTCACCCAATAGCGCCTCAAATAGCAAGGCAGTGCCTTTTGGGTTATTATGTGAATGGTTCCTCTTTACTGATGTGAATAGCACTTTGCCTACTCCAGCTATTTGGAGCATATCTATCTATCTTTTTACGCTGACCCAGTGGCCAAGTTCTCTAGAAGCTTAGGCGACTGGGTATGTGCTCATGATCTGGATGCCGCTGCGCTCCTTTCATTGTCGTCATTCCTGCTTCGTAATCTCAGTTAGTGGTAGATCTTTATGGCGCAAGGGCAACTGTGGCCAAAGAGCGCCAAACACAAGGTTGATGATGGTCGACTCAGGTTAGTAAGCAGTAAAAGAGAAGGATAAGAAACAGTGGTGTATAGGGCCTAAAATAATTGAGTAATGATAAAATTTAATGATTATGGGCAAAGCGTATGGCATTTACAAGGTCACGCAGCCTCAGCAACAGTCCTTGTCAGGGCAAGGAGTGGGGAGTGCCTGACATATGAGATAAAAAAAATCTCAGCCACTTCCTCGTGAGTGAGACAAGGCTGAGTTCAAGGGAAATATGAAATTGCACGTAGGAAGCCTACACTCGCTAAAAACTTAAAAACTCTTTTTAGTGAAAACATTTGGTAGTCGCCGAGAAAGAAGGACGGGTGCGGAGGTATTTGATTTCAATACAGTTCTGGGAAGTGACGTCTCCTGTCTGGTTCTATCCTCTTGCACATGATTAGGACATGAATGACGGACAGTCGATCACCACATTTTGGACAGTGCGGTGCTGGAGAACTGTTTAACAGATGTGAATGTGTTGCATGTGTGTGTCCTATTCTAAGCCTGCATAGTGCAACTTCTTTATATCTGTCGCGTTTCTCGGTAGCATATCTTCCTATAATGGGCTTTATTGTGTGTAGTTAATTTTCAATTGCTGCATCCCATTCTTCTTGCCATTGCCTACGGATTCTGTTTCTAATGTGTGGCCGGAGGTTCTCGTAGGGTACATTATCTATGTCAATAGAATTACGGAGAGCAGCTGACTGCGCAAGTCTGTCAGCTACCTCATTGCCAGCTATGTTGCAGTGTCCCGGTACCCAGCATAGTGTGATTTTGAATTTAGATTTGTGAGCCAACATAAGAAATTTTAGAAGGAAATTAGTTACTGGATTTTTTTTTGCTTTTTACCGGTTGACAACGCAGTCACCGCACTGAGGGAGTCAGTGTATATGATGGAGGCTGGTTGTTTCTTCTGTAGGATGTGCTTTACGGCCAGGACTATGCCACGGCATTCTGCAGTAAATATGCTTGTATTTTCATTCATTGTTTTCTATTCGGAGAATTGAGGGTCATGTACAGCACATGCGACAGCTGAGGACGTAGAGGCGTCAGTGTAATACTCGGCACATCTGTATTTTGCCTGCAAGTACATAAAGTGCTGATTTATTGCGAGCGGATGCCCATGTTTGCCCACCTCAAGAAATGACATATCACAGTTAATACGGTGCATTTCCCAGGGCGCAATGGTGTCCTTATGGGAGACCACCTGGAGGTTGGAGACCGGTATGTGCAGGCTTTCAATGTGTGCTGCGACTCTAACGGGATATGGTGGCGTTGCTGATGGCCGCCTCAAGAACAACTGGGTGTTGGTTGTGTCCCGTAAGAGTTCACCAGATGGATGCTCTGCATGAGAGCGCACCTTAGTCGCATACAGTATGCTTGTGCACTTCCTTCGTCGTTCCAGTGACCATCTGTTCGCCTCAACATACAGGCTGGCTATTGGCCTAGTTCTGAAAGCACCAGTGGCCAGACGGAGCCCAAGGTGGTACACGGGGTCAAGCATCTTTAGCGCAGACTTTGACGCTGATTCGTACACTACCGAGCCATAGCCAATACGTGACAGGACAACGCTGTTCAGAAGGTTCAGTAGACAGTCACGGTCTGTACCCCATGAATGATGGGAAAGTATCTTTAGTAAGTTCAATGCTTTCAAGCATTTCAATCGCAACTGCTTGATATGTGCAACAAAGGTGAGTTTTTTATCGACCACAACACCCAGAAATTTGTGATCTTGTTTAACGGCTATGGTATGCCCGTTCAGTGTGATGTTGGGGTCTGGCCTAATGCCACGCTGCTGAGAAAAAGGTAAACAGAGCGTTTTTCCACAGTTGAATTTAAACCCATTTTCATCTGCCCAGCTTGAGAGTTTATTTACCCCCAATTTATTTGCCGTTCACAGATGGCCAAGTTGCAGGATTTGAAACTGATCTGGACATCGTCTACGTAAAACGACTAAGATATCGTTTTGGGCAACACACTGCTTAGGGAGTTCATTTTAACTATGAAAAGCGTGTAGCTGAGAACGCCACCTTGGGGGACGCCATACTCCTGTATGAACCGCTTCGATATAGCATTTCCAAGACGAACCACGAAGGTGCGTTCGGAGAGGTAGCTTTCTATAGTATTGAGCATGTTTCCCGAGACTAAAAGAAAATGCAGATCACGGAGAATGCCATAACGCCAGGTCGTGTCATATGCTTTTTCCAGGTCAAAGAATACAGAAAGACTGTTGTTTGTGGATAAAGGCATCCCTGGCATAGGACTCAAATTCTACAAGTTAGTCAGTTGTCGACCGACCAGACCTGAATCCAGCTTGACGTTGGTCAAGAAGGCCGGTATATTCAAGGCGGCGATTTATCATTTTTTCAAAGACCTTGCACAAGCAACTAGTCAAGGCAATGGGCCTGTAGCTAGCTGCAAGTGTGGCTTCTTTTCCTTGTTTAAGAATGGGTATGATGACAGCCTCTTTCCAAGCTTTTGGTAGGCGCCCAAAGGACCATATCTTGTTGAACAGAAAGAGGATGGTGATGAGGGTGTGTTCATGTATGTGCTTCAGCATGTCATATGTAATCCGGTCTGGGCCTGCTGCTGAGTTGCCACATGTTCCCAGAGCCGCCTTCAGTTCCTCTATAGTGAAAGGGCTATTGTACCCTCCTGTGGATGGCCTTTTATCACGGATAGGTTTCCGCTCTTCCGCTAGCTTGTGTCGCATGAAGGGATCTATATAATGTGCTCAGCTGAAAATATATTCAATATGTTGACCTATTGCATCTGCTTGGTGTTCCAGTGTATCACCAGCAGTGCTGACCAGAGGCACTGAGTGGGCACTGCGCCCTTGAAGTGCTCTAAGTCTGTTGTACACTTTATGTGTATCTGTGTAGGAGTTTACAGATGAGATGAATGACTGCCAGCTTTCTCGTTTGGATGCACGTCGGATACACCTGCTGTTTGCTTTAGCACGCTTGAAGTCTATTAGATTATCAACTGTAGGATACCTGCGAAGTTTTGACCATGCTTTGTTTTGCTTCTCACGGGCATTCTTGCACTCCGCATTCCACCATGGTCTTCGTTTGTTTTGTGTTTTATTTGATGTCTGTGGGATTGATTTCTGTGCGGCCTCTAGAATATTCAGTGTGATCATGGATTGAGATTCGTCTATATCTAGGTCTGCAATTGATGAACTGGGCAGTTTTGAGAGTTCTCGGAACTTCTTCCAATCACCAGCCTGTTCTTTAAATTTCCTTTCATTATTTACACACAAATTTATGTTTCCTGTGTGTATAAGGAAACAGGAAATTGGTCGCTATCATACAAATTATCAATAACAGCCCACTCAGTGGTTGCCAAGAGCACCGGAGAGCCAATAGCAAGGTTTATTGCTGTGTATGAGTTGTGTGCTATATTAAAATATGTTGGCTCTTTTCCATTAAATATACAGGAACCGGAGGACAATAGAAATTTTTCGATTAGCGCACCTCGGTAGTCAACTCTTGAACATCCCCATAGTGGGTGGTGCGCATTGAAATCTCCAACCAACAAGAATGGATCCGGGAGCTGGTCAATAAGTTTTTCAAGTTCTTCGACGGAGAGGTGATGATCCGGAGAGATATATAGTGAACATACAGTTATTATTCTACCAAAAGTTTGAGCCCGTATCGCCACTGCCTCTAAATCGGTAACTAGAGCGATACTCTGACAGGGAATTGTCTTCTGCACGACAATAGCGACGCCACCCGATGAGTGGGCAGTGCCTTGCCTGTCTTTCCGGTATAACGCATATTCTTTGAGAAAGTTTGTGCGTGTTCAGTTTAAGTGTGTTTCCTGTAGGCAAAGTATTTTTGGTTGGTATTGTGCAAGTATTTCACATATGTCATCCAGATTCCTGAGCAGCCCTCGACAGTTCCAGTGTATAATGCTCTCAGCAGCCATTTTTGCGAGTGATAAGGGGCCGGGTTTTTCAAGTGTCACCGCCTTTATTAGGCGGCTTGACTGGTGGATGTTTTTTCTGTTTGAGGCGGTCTAGAAAACTCCGCCTTTGAGGCGGTCTAGGAAACTCCGTCAGAGACACCGAGGATCCCGGGGTGACTTCCATTGCTTCCGGCGGAGACTCGGAAGCGGAAGAGGGTTTGTCAAGAGGGGTAGCCTCCCTCTCGGTTGCCTGTGTTGTTCCAGAGGTGTGCGAGAAGTTGACCTCTGGAACTTGGAAGGTTGGTGCAGCCGATGGCTGCTTGCTGGGGGCCGAGAAAGGCGCGCATCAGCAAAGCTGTACTGCGTGCCCACCGTAACTAGACGCCGCCCGGCCCCCCGGCGCGCTGCGTCAACGTAAGATCTTGCGGAGAGAAGCGAGAGCTTCTTCCGGGCTTCAGGGAAAGTGATGTTTTCGGTTACCTTGAGTTGGATGATTTTTTTTCTCATTTTGGAACATTTCACAGGTTCGTGAGTACGCGGTGTGCGGCCCATGACAGTTGGGACATACTGTTTCAGTGGCACTGCAGCTGTCGGTTGGATGCTCGTGAGCACCACACTTTGCAGAAGTGAGTTTTCCGCGACATGTGTTGGATCCGTGTCTGTACTTTTGGCACTTAAAGCATCTTCTCGGGTTTGGGACATATGGGCGGACTTTGCAGTGAATGAACTCTGCTTTCACAGCCTCTGGTAGACGGGGACGATTAAAAGTAAAGACGATGTGGGGTGTCACTACATATTCAGCGTTTCGCCTTATGGTGATGCGGCGTAGGGCGATGACACCTTGATCTCTGAAGCCATAGAGGAGATCAGAGTCTGTTTCGCGGAGCAGATCCCGTTCTGATATAACGCCTTGGACGGTGTTTAGACTGCGGTGGGGGGTAATGGACACCTGTAAATGAGCAAACTGCTTTTGCTTGAGGAGGATGTCTGAATGATTTTTCTGTGACGCTTCAACAAGAAGATCACCGGATGACAGTTTCTTTGCTTCATAGTTTTTTCCTATCAGTTTCGCAAGGGTCCTAGCAATAGTAAAAACGGACATTCCAGCTACAGAGTCGTTGTCTACAAAAGAGTGAATAAACAGGAAACGTGGAAAGTGGTCACAATCACTTCGAGTTGTGTCAGAGATTTCTTCGGTGCGGACCCTTTTCAGGAACCGATCAGGTTTTTTGGAAGAAGTACTCATACGATATGGGTATGCCGACGGTTCCTAGAAAGTCACCTGTGTTTCACCGTCTTATTCACAGGAAGGTCCCAGGGCTCGCTGCCTGGTAAACAGACGAAGAGCCCGTCGGCCGGAGCTTGACCATGGCCCCGACCGCCACCGTTCATGGTTTCTACCCTTCACCTCAAAACCTTTCGCCACGGTGCGGATGACAGCTTCGGTATGGGGGCTAAAGGTCCGTGGTGGCGCCAAGCACCATCACCTTGATACTCAATGTGCCCTTGCGGGTGCTTCGTAATCTCACTCTCCTCATGACATCATCGTCGCGCCTTCTACGCCGACTCAGTGTCCTAAGTTACCGTATAACTTGGGCTACTAGGCATGTTCTCGTGGCGATGATGCCGTCGTGGTCATGGCATCGCCGTCACTTACGCGATGTCATCAGACTCTCATCAGGGACTCGTTGTGATGCTACTGTCGCCATACAATGGTCGTGCATTCTTTGTCATACCGTCATCGTGATGCCATCGTGGTCTTTCTATTGTCGTCACTCCAGCACCGTCGTCCGGCTATCCTCATGCCTTCACCGTCACGCCACCCTCGTCATACAGTCATCACAATACCGTAGTCACACACTTGTCTTCATTCCACTCTTCGCATGCCATAGCTTTGCCACCTACATCTTTGCGTCGCTGTAATATGGCCGTCATCGTGCATTCTTTTTCACAGCATCGTCTTGTAAATCTTCCTAGTCTTTTTTGTTTGTCTCCTTTGCGTCCAAATTACCGTCTCAGTGTTTTCTTTTTTCGCTTCTGTTTCATGACTCCTGCGTTTCTATTTACATTTTCAATTACCCTGTATTTGGCTGGCAGCACTCTTCGCCTATTGCTCCATTCCGTGTTCAATGTTTTGAGGTGCAGATATTTGTGGACTTCACCCAGTCAGTTATTTTATTCCACGTTCGCAAGTGATTTGCTTTTCAGAACTAATCTTGCTCTTCGTTTCTCTGACTTCAAAAGAAGCCCAAAACATGTCACCTTCCACTGTCTAGTCTGTGGTTTCACCGTAGGTTGGCAAAATCGGTCGGCCCACCTCCTTCTGGTTAATCTCCAACGCGGACAACATTTGTCCTTTATAGCACTGAATTTCATCTGCAACCGTTGAAATGCACGATTACTCCCTTTCCGAATTCCTTGCACCACCTCGTATTTATTGTAACCACAAAGATTTCTACGTTTCATCACTACTACATTCCCTCCCCTGCCCTTCAATTGGGAGTATAACTTCTTGTTGAATTCATACCATGTCGTCACTAGTCTTGCCATTATTCATCCTAATTCCATTTGCCGGACTAAACTTAAGACCTAGGTTTGCCGCTGCTTTGCCGCTTATGTTCGCAAGTGTAAGCAAATTTCGTGCAATGTCCGCTATAGTAGCGCTGTTTCGTCCGCATACAAGAACTTCTGGGATGGCAGTGCCACCTATTGGTGAAGTCGAGAGCAGAGCACGACGGTGCATAGCTTTTCAGATCAGGCCATGTTGGAGGCCATGGACGGCAGGCTTTACTGATCGGCAGACATAGAAAGTACCAACGCAGCGTACTTACGGCTGTCATGCGCCACCTCTCGCACTTTTCAGACGCACATACAAAGCTTGATGGGCAGATAGAGCCACTTATGTGCACTAAGCATCCGAAATATAAACGCAATGAAATAGCGTCCCGCAATAAAAATACGCTATCACGTCATACTAAGTCACGGTTTCTGGAAAGTTCGTATTCGGAACGGTTATTTCCCTTAATTTTGTTATTATGCTAACGTTAAACTAAAACTGTGTAATATTCCATCGAACCAATGTGGTCCTCTGAAGTATGGGGTTAGGTTCGAAGCATTGCAGCTGTATTGGTATACTGGCTACGGTGGCATCACTCAATTTGACGAATGCCAAATGCGCCCTGTCGTTTCAACGAACTAACGCTAAGCTAAGATTTGAAATTTCACTTTAGCACTTCATCCCGTGTTCTTCCTCGTCCTTGTGTCGTTTTAGCGCTATGAATACCAGTTGAAATTTCACTCTGCCGAGCAAATAGGCACCAAATTTGAGCGCACCAAATGCTAACGCGAGGGCTTCCCGCTCTAACTATGAATAGTTACGCTCTGCTTGGTTGAGTATGCGGGAGCGGAAGCCGACCGGACCTAACACACCTTGACCCACAAGTGGGATAGCACCGCGCCGATTCTGACTGGCGACGCGTCGCACTCGAGAATTAGAGGCTTGTAGCCGTCAAAATGAGCTAGCCATTCGGCTTCCTTGAGCCTCGTCTTCACCTCGTCAAAAGCTACCTGCTGTGGGCGGCCCCATCGCCATTTCACATCTGTGCGGAGAAGCTAGTACAGGGGTGCCATCCCTGGGGACGCGTTGCTAAGCAACTTGTGGTAATAAGTGACCAGTCCCAAAAATGACTCCAGTTCCGCTGCGCTTTCACGTATGACGGAAACCTCAGCGCCCGTGTCGATGAGTGCGAATGTAGCGGCTCCTTCAACCTGTATTTCTATAATGTTTTGCGGCGATAGCGGAGGTCTTGGGCATTTCGACAAGCGTGCAGCTCTTGCCTCCGAAGCTGCAGCATTTAGTTTCCCTCGTTGGAAGGCGGGCGACAACGCATCGGCGATATCGAACGGCGACGCGGTGATGGTGAACGACGGGGGCTGAAGTTCTGACGACTGGTCCAGAAGTTCGGCGTAGGGTTCGAATCAGCATGCTGGTGGGATGCAGGTACCTGTGGCTCAACGACGACGTCCTGACGCGGCAGGCGACGGCGACAAAAGCGCGCCACATGTCCCGCGATACCGCACGAGAAGCATATCGGCCGATTGTCCCGCGTGCGCCAGGGACCTTGTGGCCGGAAGTACTGAGGGGGCATTTGAGGGACAGGGAGAAGCGCTGGGCGCGGTGGCGGCGCCGAGTAGGGGAGTGTTGTTGGTCTAGGACGCGACACAACTTCAGCGTACGTCAAAGGTGCAGCAATCTGAGCTGGTGCAGCAATCTGTTGGACTGGTGGAAGGGCCTCTGCAACCTGCTCGCGGATGGCCTGCTGCACGGCTGAGGACAAAGGTTGGACAGGCTCCTGGGTGAGAGGGAGCAGCGAGAGCTGGCGGGCCACCTCTTCACGAATGAAGGCTTTGATCTGAGGCAGGAGAGACCCGTCATCAACCTAACCCTTTCCAGTTTGGTGCGCAGTCACCAAACTGGAAAGGGAGGCCACTTGAGGAACAGTTTGGCGGGCGAGCGCTCGTTGCCGGCGTAATTCATCGAAGCTTTGGCAATATGTGACTACGGCTGCAATGGTGGTAGGATTCTTGGCCATGAGCATCTGAAAAGCATCGTCTTCAATGCCCTTGAGGAGTTCTTTAATCTTATCTTCCTCAGTCATCGTTCGGCTCACGCGGTTGCAGAGATCTATGACGTCCTCGATGTAACTAGTGAAAGTCTCGCCCGGCTGTTGCGCTCGGTGGCGAAGGCGCTGTTCAGCGCGAAGCTTTCGCACCGCAGGACGGCCAAATACTTCCGCGAATGCAGTCTTAAAGTCATTCCATGTCGCAATGGTTGCTTCATGGTTGCGGAACCAGAGGTGGGCGACACCCGCAAGATAAAAAATAACCTTATTGAGCTTTGTCCGATCGTCCCATTTGTCGTTGTTGCTCACCCGTTCGTACGACGAAAGCCAGTCGTCGACGTCGGTATCAGCGGTGCCACTGAACACAGCCGGGTCTCGTTCACGAACGGCACCACAGGTGACTTGCACAGTTGACGAAGTGGGTCGCTTACCGGCGTCGTCTGGCATGGTCGTGGGGGTAGCGGAGGGCAGAGTGCGGCTGCGGAGTTCCAGGGCGAGTTGGTAAGATAGTTAGTATACCCAGCACTTCCACCAAATGATATGGGGTTTATTGGCGTTAGGTCCAGCTCAAAGAGCACCCGAGCAGTTTCAGCCAAACGCCAGCGCGAGGCAAAACCAGCGACACCGATCCGTTCGTCTTTCTCTTCCTCACTTCAGCAGCCATGCGACTACAGCGACGCTTGTGCTAACTTCGTCATTACAGGTCGAACGTTTTGATAAGGTCTCGGCCGCACAGGTTGCGCCCTTTGCATACCAGGACGGTCAAGGTGCCTGGCACGGAACACCCTCCTTGTAGAAACGTTAAGCTTCAACTGCCCGTTCACCGGAAGTTTACCGAGGAAACAAGTTAAGTTCAACGCGGAGTCTTGAAGTTTGGGCCAGGCCGCCAGATGTTTTATATACGTTGGCCAAGTGATGATCGAAACGGGTGAACCCGTGTCTAGCTGCATGGTGACCGGCACTCCGCCCCACTCCAATATACGAACCAGCGGCTTGACTGTTCCGAGGGACCCGACGTAGTATTCCACAGCCCCCAGCATAAATAGGCCATCAGCCACGGCGTCGTCATCCCTCGGCTCAAGCATACTGATGTCTTGATGTGACACTCTCGGCGCGGTAGGCAGTTTATCTGTGCGGCGGGAGCACACCCTCGCCAGGTGCCCACGTTCACGGCACTTGTCGCATACAGCTGAGCGGAAACGGCATGTTTCTGCGCTGTGCCCCTGACCTTCGCATCTGAAGCATGACATTCGGTATCCCTTCCTCAGTGCGCCTTTCTCTGTTACCGCATACACGTTTTCGTCTGACTTGGTCGCGCCTATCCCTTTTTCGTTCTCATCTACCAGCTCAGCTGCCAGTGCTATTTCTTCGGCCTCGCTTCTGGTCAGGCCTGTTTTCGCTAACAGTTTCCGACGTACACTTGAGCTTTGCAACCCGCATACAATCCTATCCCGCAGCATTCTGTCCAGACTGTCTCCGAAATTGCACGTGTTAGCAATCTGACGAATGGCCAGAAGAAATTCTTTGACCGGCTCGCCTGGCAATTTGGTTGCGTGTGCAGAACTTGTACGACTGGACTATCTTGTTAGGCTCCGGCGAAAAATATTGTTGCGGAAGGGCCACGACCTCGCTTTATGAAAATTTGTTCACCTTGGCTGGCTCGCAGCGTCCGGCAATCACGCCCACCATGTTGGTGCTCCGCGCTGCGACGAGCAAAGCTCGTTTCTTCTTCTCTTCCGTCGCGCCACGGCCCTCGAAGAATGCCTCTAGGTGAACTTGGTACGCTGGCCATTCATCGGCGGCCTCGTCGAACGGTGGTGGGCCTGTATAGCGGGCCATTCCATTTTCCTGGTGGTGTTCGTCCGTCATCCCATCCTCGTCACCACTGAAGTGACCAGACGCCAGCACCAGTTGAGCCAACAAGGAAAAAGCCTGCTTTATTGTCTTGGGGCGTTGTTTATATGCCCCCAGATCGCAGCGCAAGTGAAAGGGCATAAATGAGGCGAAAGTGATAGCCACCAGATAATCCGTGATAGCCGCTCTGCGGTGCGTGTATGCTGACGTCAGAACAACTGGTGAGCAAGTTGCCTATGTACGCCGCATCGGACCATAAAAACTGGGACGACATGTTACGGGCGAAGCACCTTAGTGTCGAGGCTTGTCCGTCCGTCCACGTTGTCCGTGCTCACGGCCAACGTTGGCCGCACCGTAGCCATAGCAACCAGGAGGGTGGAGGAGGGCGGCAAGGCTCATGCGCACGCGGTCTCCTCCTCGCCAGCTCCTAGCTCACTTCCCAACCACCGCTTCTCTTCTCTCCGCGGCGCGCTCCCTCAATGACTACGCAAAAGACGTCGAACGAGATCCCATACTAAGGAAAGCAGGCGTCCTTTGCTTTACCGAAACGTGGAACGCGAGACCGCACATCAATGGATTCTTCCCCGTTGTCTGCACAGAAGAAGCAGAGCGTTCGGTGGGTGGTGTTGGGATGCACGTGAAATTGCCAGAAGGAAGAAAAACATTTATTAGGTCCTGCAAGTTGTGAGTTGCCTCACAAAGTGGGCTGCTGCGACGTTGGTACCAGCAGGTAGAGACTTTTGGTCGTGTCGTGGGCTTGCTGGACGGCTTATAGTTGCTCGGTCACGGCCGGGCTGCAAATCGCTGCCTTTAGCCTGTCCAGATCCTTGGCAAAATTTTCGTTGGTTCCGTTGCACGACCAGAGCATATGTTCTAAGTCAAGTGGTGAATTGCCAGAGATTGCGGTGGATCTTGACCTTAGCAATAACGGCCAATCTCACAACAGCGAACACGCTGCAATAAAACTATCCGACGGAACCGTCGTAATGGCAGTGTACTTGGCCCCGAATCTCTCCCGAGGGAACGTAGAAAAGTACATCGATCTAGCCATGCGCGAATACGAAACAAAGTACAAGAACAGCCCCTTCGTAGTTTTTGTAAACTTTTACGTAGACATCGCGGACAGCGACTGGCTTGTGCAGTATATGACGTCTCGATACGCTCTACAATGCATTTCGTATGACTTGAAACAACCAACAACGTTGCACCAGGGGAACGTGCATAGACATTGTCTTTGCCAACTTAAGGATAGATCCGATCGAAGAACCATTGGCTCTACATTTCACAGACCACAAAGCACTAATAAGGAAGGGATAAGGAAATCCAGAACTCAACGCGACATACGAGTAATGACAAATAAAATATTGTATATACTGTACAAACGCGTTGTCACGCATTTACATGCGCGAGTGGGCAATGTCACGGGTGATTTACGGTATGAACGATCCCCAGTGCTTCACCCACTCGTCACGATTCACTTCGTGGAGATACGTGGATTTTTTTTGCCCTTTCTTAGATACGCCTATAACACTGCAAAGCACGAGACTACTGGCTACAGCCCGTTTTTTCTGCTCTACGCTCGTGCCCCACGTCACACACTGGACACCATATTTTCTTTCTCCACCCATGACGATCTCACGATCGCCGAGACTCTGTCTCGCTGAAGAAGCTCGACGCTTGGCCCGCATACGTACTCGGGATTCGCAAGACCGTTCAAAAGCACGGTTTGACAGGGACCAACGGGATGTCACCTATTCTGCAGGGGACCTAGTCTGGCTATGGTGTCCGGTGCGCAAACGTGGCCTGTGTCAATACTTGCCCGTACGTTATTGTTGAACAGCTCAGTGAAGTAAATTATCGACTGCCGCGTCTCACCGCAACTGGACGGCGCTCCACCAAGAGCTGTTTTCCGGCGGCACTGCAGCATCACGGGATAGCGGAGACATCCATAAAAGGCCACGTCTGCTGCGGACGGCTTTCACTTGGCAGTGGCGACGAACACGCTTCGATATCGCCTAATCCTTGCTGCTTTTTCGCTGCAGATCGCTGCTTCTGCACAGCTGCACTTCGCACTGGAATCGGCGCAGATCATCGCACGTGCATACGTGATCAGCTGGCCACAAGCAAACTGCGACCAGGAGGTGCTACCTTCAGCTGTTTTCCGGCGGCACTGCAGCATCACGGGATAGCGGAGACATCCATAAAAGGCCACGTCTGCTGCGGACGGCTTTCACTTGGCAGTGGCGACGAACACGCTTCGATATCGCCTAATCCTTGCTCCCTTTTCGCTGCAGGTTAGTGATTCAACATTGTAGCTTTTTTTTTCGTCGTCGCTGCCAAGCTTTGTGAAGTTTGTGACTTTCTTTTTTTGTAACGGACGCGTAAACGCGCACTGTTGTTGTTGAACTATGGCAAAGGAACTGTTAAAGCTCAAGGAAGAACTACGGGCGGAATTCAAACAAGAGCTTGTAAAGTACAAAGACATGGTAGAACGTGATCTTCGAACGGAAATTCGAGAATTAAGAACGGAGCAACGGAATATGACTAACAGCATTGATTTTGCTCACAAAATAATTGAGGAACTAAAGGAAAAGCTGAGCTCTGCGGTCTCAGTAAACGTTGAACAAGAAAAACAAAATGAGCTTCTTCGGGCTAAGTGCACAGCTTTGGAGTCTAGAGGTGCTGACATGGAAAGGCGACTTCTGCTTGCCGAGCAGTACTCTCGCAATGTCAATCTAGAAATTCAGGGCGTTGCTAGACAAGAAAATGAAAGTGTGCCGCATATCCTGTCAATGATCGGAAATGCCATTAATGAGCCAATTAGAGAAGCCGACATTGAATCTTGTCACAGAGTGCCTACGCGAAACCCTGAGCGATCCAACATCGTTGTACAATTCAAATGAAGAGCGAAGCGTGATGCAACTCTGAGGAAAGCAAAGAAGGCTCGACTAACAAACAAAGACGTGGGACTAGATATCTCGACACCAATCTACATCAATGAGCACCTTTGCCCGACATTGAAAAGGCTACTTGGAATGGCAATAAGAAAAAAACATGAATGCAACTGGAAATCTGTGTGGAGAACGAATGGCAAGATTTTCGCGAGGCAGAGCGAGCTTTCAGCTGTAATTCAGATTCATGATGAAAGTTCTTTATCTAAGATAACTTCTAGTTCGTAAAGGCTCACTGTTTAGTCCAAGAAAGATGGAATACCACGAGTTCGTATTGCCTCATTTGCTTAGTGCTCAAAACAGATTCCATTTGACTGTGTTGCATTTCAATGCGCGATCTGCAGAGTTTAAGAGTGACGTCATACACTACCTTCTCAATGATTTCCAGTTCAAGTTTCAAGTTATCATGATGACTGAAACATGGTATGACGGCGCAAGCTGCCGGCAGAAGTTCAATGGATATGAGGCATTTTTCCTTGACCGTAGTAATAGGCGTGGTGGAGGCGTTGCTATTCACGTAGACGGTCGCTGGAAGTATAATTTAGTATCAGATTTCTGTGTCACGTGTGAGGACTACGAAGTATTGGCACTCAGGCACAATTTAGACATGATAGCTGCTGTGTATCGTCCTCCAGGGGGCAATATATTGAGCTTTCAAAGCTTTTTTGATAAATTCCTATATTACGTATCGTCCAATAATTTTACACTGGTATGTGGTGGAGATTTCAATATCAATATCTTGAATGATAACCCCATTACCAGGGACTTTTTGAACATGCTTCAATGTGCCGGATTTAGGAATGTCATTTCCACAGCAACACGTGTTACACCATTATCTGTCTCGTGCCTTGACTTATTATAACAAATATTGAAGCCAGTGTATTTCAATGTGGAACAGTTTCATCAGATATAAGTGATCATTGCCCGGTATTTATGTGTTATTCCCACAAGCCGAATATTAAGGAGATGTATCGTGAACCGTACACAATGCAAACTGTAACAAACCACAGTTTGGAATCTTTTAAGAAGGAGATTTGTGAACATGATTGGTCTTTTCTTTTCAACTTAACTTGTGCAGATGAAGCCTATCGAAAATTTCTTGCTGTCTTTTTACATATATATGCGAAACACTTCCCATTCAAGCAAGTTAAACTATCGAAAAAAATACGTAAACCATGGGTGACCCCCTCTCTTGCTAGTATGATACGACTTAAGAATAAACTTTATAACTTATTCTTGAAATCAAGAGTGCTGACAGATTTGGCAGAGTTTAAAAAAATACGTAACAAGCTGAATCGGGAGCTAAGGCGAGCTAAGGCAACTTACTACGAGAAAATGTTTGCTGAAAGCGCACAGCAATCACCTGACGTTGTATGGCGCTTAATTAATTATGTGCTTGGTCGCGGTAAGCGGGACTCCGCACCGGCAAAGATTACCGTTGACAATGTCGAGCTCACTGGTAAAAAACTTGCGGATCACTTGAATAATCATTTTGTCAATGTGGGTATATCAGCAAACATGCCTTTGCAAGCAGACTTTTTCAGGGCTACAACAGGAAATAAATGCCCCGACACTATTTTTCTAGCGCCAACGGATGAACAAGAAATTTACACGACATTCATGAATCTAAAGAACAGTAAAGCACTAGACATTGACAACATTCAAATAAAACCTATAAAATATGTCTTAGATTGCATTACTCCTGCGCTCAGCCACATTTTTAATTTGATACTTGAGTCAGGTGTTTTTCCAGACGATATGAAAAGAGGCAGAGTGACTGTGTTGTTTAAGGGTGGTGACAGTGACCTGGTGACTAATTATAGACCTATATCTATTATTCCTGTGTTTTCTAAGGGATTAGAAAAATTAATCTATACGCGTATATCTGCCTTCTGCTCCAGAAATATAATCACTGACTTTCAGTTTGGTTTTAGGAAAGGAAGGTCAACGGAGACGGCCATATTAACACTTAAGGAAATGATATTGCAAAATTTTGAACGAAATCTTTTCACGTTAGCTGTTTTTCTTGATTTCAGTAAGGCTTTCGATTGCATTAATCATACCATTTTACTGCTTAAGCTAGAATCATACGGAATCCGGGGCACGTCACTTCGGTTGATAAAGTCATACCTGCAAAACAGACAGCAATGCGTTCAATTAAGCAGTCATACGTCATCATATTTACCTGTTTTAAATGGTGTGCCCCAGGGAAGCGTACTGGGGCCACTATTATTTAATGCTTACATTAATGACATCGTGGATATTGATCCCAGTGTGAGCTTTGTTATATATGCTGATGACACGAACTTACTTTTTTCAGGCCCTGACGCAAATGAGTTAATTATTCGGTGTAATAAGTTATTGAACAAGCTTTTCTTGTGGTCTAGCAAAAATTTATTGAAAATTAATCCACTGAAAACAAAAGCCATCGTATTCCGAGCAAAAAACAAAATATTTTCATCAACACAAGCGTTAGCTTATGCAGGTGAAGACATTCTTTTTGTAGATGAACATCAAATTCTTGGTGTCACGTTTTCATCAAACCTCAGCTGGAACCAACACGTCGTTGATATCTGCAAAAAAGCCTCTAGTGTAGTCGGTGTGCTAGCTCGTTGTAGACATATCTTACCCGCAAAGGTGAAACTACAGATATACAATGCTATTTTTCTTTCGCACATAAATTACTGCAGTTTGGTGTGGGCAACCAGGACAAAAACTAACATAATGAAACTTCAGACCATGCAAAAAAAAGTCATTAGACATGTCGCTAATTTAGATTATTTGTCATCAACACAACTTGTGTGTCGGGACTACGGTATTATTAAAGTGGAATATATGTATATCTTTCGCATTCTGCGATCCTGCTATTTTTCTTCCATTTCGTTTAAACAATTCATTAAAAATACCGCATGTCTAACTGCAAAAAATGTTTTCTTAGGAACAAGAAGCAATGATGTTTGGTTTGTTCCGAGGTTTCGCAATAATTACAAATCTCAAACATTGCAATACAATCTACCAAACATTCTCAATAAATACAGTCATGTAAACAGTTTCTCATTAAAAGAACTGCGATCCTTTTTTGTAAATATAGGCTAACTTTTTTGATGTTGTAAAATGTGCTGTCTGTACGATTTCACTTTTCTTTCAGTTTGTGCATCCATGCTGTACCGAATAGGTTATATGATGAAAAACATATAGCAAAAAACAGTATCTTTATAATTTTGTTTGTCTGACATCTGATGTACATTGTATGATGCAGGACATACACAAGGAGCAAATTTGTATAGATCTTCCCTGATATTTTGTCATTATTTTTTTTATTTTTTTATTATTATTTTATTTTTGGCAATAATGGTGTTATGGTTGTTGGATTCTTCTTCCGTGTTTTTTTGCTCGCGTCCATGTAACTATCTTTCTGTGCTATGTTAGTATCAGGATGTTTTCGTAGTAATGTATATATATATATATATGTTTTTCTTACACCGTATTTGGTATTGTAATGCTAGCTTATGGTCTTTATTGTTATTACACATCTTTTTTCATTGTCCCAACTGCCTTGTATAGGGTTCACTGGCCTCGTCAAGCTGTCCATAAACAGCTTTTAGCCAGTGAACCTCTCCAGAACCTGTTTCTTTCTGGGAAATAAAAATGATTTGATTTGATTTGATTTTGACTGAGGTTGTGCACATCACTCGTCTCAAGCCCTTCACTCCGAAACTTAGTTTGACTTGCCAGGCGGGCTTCGCCTAGGAGGGGAGTAATATTATAGTCAATGTAGCCGCATGAGTGGGAGACGAAGGGGTGTCAGCGCAGAAGACGAGAAAGAGAACGTTTTTGCTCGTCGGAGGCTCGCACCGAAGCCTGTTCAATAAACCCCGTTTTTCTCAAGTCGTAACAATATGTACCTCCTTCATTCACCTCGTTGAATATTGTACAAACACCAAAAATAGATGACCCTGGCTGCCGATGGTTGGTGGAGTCTTATTGACCAATAAGCCTCACCAACGTCGACTGAAAAATTTTCATGATAGTTTTAGCAAGGTGGTTACAGTGCCATTCAGAAATAAGGTGCACCCCAATAAACATGTCGTATCAAAGGTCGTTCTATTACTGCGTTAGCCGTCTTAGGGTAGTTCACGCACATTGCGGTGACTATGTTTCTATCCATATTTGTATTTATCTATTTACATCTGTATCTAACCGCTTTGCCACGTACCTGGGTCCCTGGGTGTTCCGTAGTGAAATCGCTAGCGCCTCGCGCTGCTCTATGGAGGATTGATTGATTGGATACCCGTTTTATCACTTTTTGCCAGTATTTTTCTGCGGCGACTAAGGTTGAGAAACGAGAGGGGTTTCACACCTTCTCTTTCTTCACTATTTGCGGCCCTCCAGGGCTGGCACTGTAAGAAGCGTTGCCGGTGTCTCTGCGCTTGGATTTGTATACGTATCCTTGAAGCTGAGTACCGAATGCATGAGCTGCTGATTCTTGGAGGAAGTCGATGAGCGACCACCAGAGCTCCGTGGCAGCCGCCGTTTTACTGAAGCAGATTGTACATGCCCACTCTTGCAGCGACGTAGGCATGTCTCTCTCAAGTCTGGCGAGCACTCGGCTCAGATGTTTAGTATATAGCAGGCTAGCATATAGCAGGTGCTTTATATTTGCCTTTAGGTGACACAGCCTACATCAGCCAGAAGTTAGGGCCTGTAGCTGCGTGGCACCACTGTTCCTACTTCGGCGCTTGTGGCTGCACTGCAAACGGTGCAGCAGGTACGCTGCCAACAACGTCGGGGATTAAGTATTACGCTCTGTCAGAAGGTGACGTTACCTAAGTGTACAGGTGGTACGGGCAGGTGATTAGTCGTTGAAAAAGGTAGACTCGTCGGTAATGCTTGGCCCTTACTACAACTTCTAATGGATGGTCTATACAAAATATTTCATCTGAGTGTCTAGCTGTTGAATGAGGGCAAGTCGAAAGTGCACGGTTGATACATGAGCTCGTGCAATGTTATGAGCCTTTCGGTTGCGCGGAATGCTACTGTGTCCGGGAACCCATTATATATTGTTGTGTCCAAGAGCATTGAGCCCAATAAAGCATATGCATAGTTGACTGACTGCGGCGGACGCGCATCTTGGATTTTTTACGCTTGTAGGCGCTTGCTGCGAATCTGTGAAGACGTGATGGTGCATGCCCATGGCGGTAGATGTCGCTTGTATGCGCTTCGTGTAATACACAATGTCTACGAGGTCTGCATGCGAGCTGGCTGATAGGATCATTCCTTGAGTGGAAAATTCTTTCTTGTTTGTTGGTACTGGCACTGTACCACGCTGTCGCAAATGCTTCGTATTCTGAGGGGCATGATTTATTTGTATAGAATATCGATGGGCTCCGTCTTTGTGTCACAGAACCCGTGAACAAGGCGCAGACGCGGTGATAAGCCGATTTATCAGCTTCCTAAAATAATCCCACGAAAGCAAGGACAATTAAGAATGCGCCCTCTGGTGCGCCAGCGAACGCCGGTTGCTGTCCAAAGACCGAGTCAGAGCCCAGAGTTGTCAAAACACAACAAAATATATTCTTAACACAAGGCAGTTACACACACACACAGTTGCACACTTAGGCTAGACATATCACAATACAATTTATATGGGTATTCACAAAACACAGGAAAATAATTCACGACAAGCACTAAGAGTCCAACACGAAAAGTACAAAATGAATAGGAACACTACGTGTCCAATCATTTGTATTCACCTTTGCTGGTCAGGCGATATCGGAGTAGCTCGGGGAAATCTCGAAGAAGAAACTTCTTCCGGAAATGTAGACGGCTCGATGAACTCATCGACTAGCTTGTCGGCGAATCCCCTTCTTCCGCAGACGGTGAGTCTTCACGTTACATCTCTTCACCGGAGCGGTCTGACCCTTTCTGATTCTCGCACGGTGTTTCCATAGCTTTTACTTGCGTTCTCGAAAGTTCCTATCGGAGTCGTGATCCGTAGCATGGCCAAAGCCTGCGAATCTTCTAGTCAATTCTCGCATCTTCGACCGCCGTCGTCGGAGCATCGTCGAGGAGGGGTGATGACTCATGCTGTTGGCGCACGCTCACGCTCTAGTAATCTTTCTCTCTCGACTCGCCGGGTGAGAAGGTGCCTCGGTGCTCTCTCTCTCTATATATATATCGCTGGTTACCATCCGTTGGTCGCGTCGGCTGTTGGACGCGTATGCGCTCTCCCCCTCTGTTGAAGATGCTGCGGCACCGGCGTTTTCTTTCTCTGGCTTGCGTGACACGCGGTGCGAGCTTTGATTACGCGCTCTTTTGTGGCAATTTATGACGGCCTTAGTCTACATAAGGTGCATCTTGACGTGTGATTTGCGCCGCTTGATTTGCTCTGAGTATAGATGCAGTAGTAGTGGTGCGGGATCTGTTAGCGGAATGTGGCTCCAAGGTGGATGGAGTCACAGTAATGGCTGTACCGTGTGCACATCAAAGCGCACCTTAGCGATGGTTAGCCTTTCTGCTTGCGCGGATCGTAGACGTCGTTCTTGATAACGCATGCATACAGCAAGGACATTAGCGTAGTCACTGAGGCCACTGCAGCATTTGAGCATGTCCACGTGAGTGTAGCATGGAAGGCCGGTTACATTGAGGCGTGTTTCATGGTTGAGTCTCTTCAATGTTTGCATTCGCTTACAGTTGAGTGAATGATAAGGCAGCCCGTACGTACATCACTTTCGAAAGGACAAAACACGTAGTGAATTGACGCAGTTCGCGCTCTCGCACACCTCATGTGCGATACCATATCCGTCGAAGCACCTGATGAATCTGCTTCATATTTTACTGTGCATTGTCGTCTGGTGTTTGTCGTGGTATGTTTGTCGATGCTCATGCCTGAAATGCGGATAGGCGTCTTACATGTTATAATTTTGTCACCGTTAGACAGTAAAAACGTTCTTTGTCTTAGTTTTTGGTCTTTGTGGGTCTTCCGCCCTGTACGACAATGTACTCGGTCTTCTCAGGGACACTACAAAGCCCCACCTCTTTAGAATGCTGAGGGATGGTGTTTAGTGTCGTCTCTAAGGCTTCATCCTGCTCACCTACCAATCCGTACTCTGTTCATATGGTGACGTCATCTGCGTACACGACGCGCTCGACGTTCGGGATCTTCGCCAGCTCATGAAGCAGTAGGTGCATTGCGATCTTGAATAATGTCGGCAAATTTACCCACTCTTGAGGCACACCGGCTCTGTTCGAACGTGTCGTACTTGTTTCTTGCCCTATCAGGGCTTGATGCTGTACTCACAGAAAGCCGTCATAAGGCATAGGTGTGTCCTTGGAGACCAAATACTCGTTTTTGCGGTGTTAACTTAGGGGTGAACTGCGTCAAAAGCCTTCAATGTATCCTCACTTAATACAACCTTCGGCTTCCGTGCCGTAGGATCGAGTACATTTTCCTTTAGCGTAAGATATACTGCGTCGATTACTCAGGTCGGCAAACGTACCGCGTTGGTGCAAGAAATTATTCGTCTTCCAAAAACCAACCTAGACATGCGTTCACTATGCTTTCGATAGCTTTGCGCACGCATGATGTTAATGATATTGGTCTCAGGTTGCTTAGGGAGTGCGGTGGCTCTCCGGGCTTGGGTATAGGCTTCATCACAGAAAATGATCATGCCGGAGCCAGCTCCCCTTTGTCCCAAATCTGATGGATTTCGTCGAGGAATACCTGTTTGTAAGTATTGCGGGGTTGCGAAGGTTCGTGGCGGAACTACGTCTGCCCCGGTGCACTCCTCGTGTTAGCGTGCAGCAGCACCTGATTAAATTCAGGCGTCGTGAATAGTCTGTTTATGGCCTAGTAACCTTTGTCAGGGTTGTCCTTTGGGTAAGTTGTCGCCGATGGGGATGATATTTGCGGGAAGAACACATCAGCTGCACATTCGCCTAACTCGATCGTGCTGATGCCTTCTCGTAGGACTAGTCGCGTCGGTCCAAAATGCGCTGTGCTATGGCAAGGCCGTGTGCATTATGCCCCCAATTTCTTGAAAGCGCGTGTTTTTTTTTCATGGTTTTCCTCCACATTTCGGGGGCCCGCTTGCGGGTGTAATTTTACATTTATGCTTGAATCTTGCTGAACCGCATTTTGAGCTTTTGCGGTCGCCCCTTTTTTCCTATGTATGTGCTAATGTGCGAATGCGCCTATTTCATAACCTGAACAAGTGCCTGTCTGGCTCCGTGAGGTCTGGTGCCCGCCGCAACTTCTTCGTGACCTTCTGGTTGGCTGCATGTAGCCGGATGGTCGGGTCAGGTATGTATGTAGTGTACGTGTTCCAAAAAGTAGCATCTTGGTATCATTCGTGGATAAGTTAATCGACATTAGTCAACACTGCTTACTAAATAGGCCAAATATTTATGCAACTTGCTGTTTATTTGTGTTCATAGCTGTTATGCACACCTTATTGTGTTCTATATAAAAGTAGACCTAACATGTCCTGATGTTAAGTATTTTTTCTTGCATCAATCGCTTGGCTGCAAGTTACATTTTAGTTTTGCTTAGTACACACTATTTATCACTTTTCATTTTGGTTTTCTTGTTTCGAAACTGTTTCCTATGCTGTAGGATTTTATTTCCGAATTTTTAGTGTTTACACTACACTCTTGTGGTGCTTCTGCGCATATAAGAATTCAAAGTGTAATGGGCCAAATATGTCATAGGTGTAAGCACACAGTGTGCTTACCATTGTTTAACATTCATATTCACGATTATTTCTCTCTTGTTCCTGCAACGGCCAGCCAAGGCAGCAACACTGGGCGAACAAGGAGAGCAACGCTGTGCGCAAGCGCGGCTATATATGCGTTCCCGTGTCTTCAATAAACGCTTCTTCTTGTGGTGATCACTGTGTGCATTACGCTCGATACATGGTGTCAGAAGTGTAGCTCGCTCACAGGACCATGACCGAGCTACCCCCGCCTGAGCCACTGCAATTGGGCGACAACGCAGCGGCGTCCTGGCAGACATTCAAGCAACGCATCGAGCTGTACCTGATAGCAACGGAGCCCACGAAGCCACGCAGTAAGGAGCAGAAAGCTGCAATTTTTTTGCATGTTGCGGGTCAAGAAGCTATTGACGTGTTTAATACCCTGAACCTATCACCGGAGGAAGCTAATGACTACGACGCGTTGGTTAAAGCGTTTGAAAACTACTGCTTGCCTAAGCGTAATCAGACTTGCGAACGCTATGTGTTCCGCTCGTGTCGTCGGGCACACGGAGAGCCATTTGAACAGTTCTTTCGGGATCTGAAACTAAAAGCAAGAACGTGCAACTTTGGGGATTTGCGAGATTCCATGCTGCGGGACCAAATCGTGTATGGCATTTGCAGCACTTCCCTGCGAGAAAAACTTCTTCGAAAGAAAGACCTGACGCTGGTTACAGCAGTAGAATGCTGCAAAGCTGAGGAACTTGCCGAATCGCAAAATAGGGCGTGGATGGAGGAAAACAAGATTGAACCTGTTTCACGAACGCAAGCGAAACGCGGACGCGAAAAATGCCGGTACTGCAACTTCTCGCACGCGCCAAGGAAGTGTCCGGCGTTCGGCAAGACATGCAACAAGTGCACGAGGCCTAATCACTTCGCCGCCTGCTGTACAAGCAAGCGAGCAGCCGTTGATGACGTGTTCGAAGGAGTGGAGAGTGACATTGACTTCGACGTTCTGGAGATCAGCACGACGGAAAGTAAGCGTGGCCCCGAAAGTCGCGACTGGATTATAACAACGAACATTGAAGGAACTGATGTGCAGCTGAAGGTCGATACGGGAGCGCAGGCTAACTTGTTGCCGCGTTCGCTGTTCAAAAGGCTCGGAACTAAGCAGCAGCCGTACCCCACGAGGAGCATCCTGCGCCATTATGGGGGTGGCGAAATACCACACAGTGGAAAGGTTCGCCTCGCCGTGCAGTTAGACAAACGGCGTGTGCTACTTGAGTTCTTCATAGTAAAGAAGAAGCAAGCCATTCTGGGCCTCGGGGCAAGTGAGCAACTTGGTCTGGTCAACAGAGTGAACGCGGTGGACAGCAGCGAGGCATATGGAAGCCTAAAGCAGGCATTCCCGAGGTTATTCACTGGCATTGGCAGGACGCGGTGCGAGTACAAAATGGTGCTTCGAGAGGACGCTGTCCCTGTGGTACAGCCAACCCGGCGTGTACCTTTCGCCCTCAAGAAGATACTTAAGAAAGAACTTGACCGGATGAATGCTGCGAACATCATCGAGAAGGTGGAAGAACCGTCAGACTGGGTAAGTCCCCTGGTTATCGTGAGGAAGAAAAACGGGGACTTAAGAGTATGCATGGACCCGCGAGCAATTAATAGGGCGGTGAAGAGAGAGCACTTTCAGTTGCCATGTCGGGAAGAAATCGAAGGGGATCTAGCGCATGCAAAGTATTTCAGCAGACTCGATGCCAACAGTGGTTTTCATCAAATTCCTCTCGACAAAAAGACATCAGAAATCTGCACATTCAGTTCGCCGTTTGGCCGGTATCGGTATCTCAGACTGCCGTTCGGTATTGCATCTGCACCCGAAGTTTTCCAGCGTACAATGAGCCAGATATTTGACGACCTCCCGGGAACACGTGTGTACATTGACGATGTGCTAGTGTGGGGTTCTACGCAAAAGGAACATGATGAACGCCTGTTCAAAGCACTGGAAAGGCCACAGGCAGAGGGCCTAACTTTGAATGCAGAAAAGTGCATTTTCGGACGCACTGAAATCAGCTTCTTGGGTGATTAGTTCCAAAGATATTGAGCCCGATCCCGACCTGATAAAGTGCGTTTTAAACCACCCTCCGCCAACGACCAAGAAAGACGTTCAACGCTTGCTTGGTACCGTGAACTATTTCGGCAAGTACTTGCCACTGTTGTCAGCCCATACTGAGGCCTTGCGCAGCCTGATTAGAAAGGACACAGTTTTCGAATGGACGCATGTTCACGAGCGTGAGTGGGCGCAGCTAAAGATGATGCTGACGGAAGCGCCCGTCCTGGCTATCTTTAATCCCGAGCTTCCCACAAAACTGTCGACGGATGCGTCAGCATTTGCACTCGGAGCAGTGCTTTTCCAACAACATAGAGGAGACTGGCGCCCGGTAGGCTACGCGTCGCGGGCACTCACCGAAACCGAGCGAAGGTCGCCCAAATAGAAAAAGAGGCCCTGGGCATAACATTCGGCTGTGAAAAGTTCAATGATTATGTCATAGGAAGACATATCGTTATCGAAACCGACCACAACCCATTATTGGCAATTTCAAAGAAGGAAATAGGCGACATGCCACCGCGTCTGCAACGACTATTTCTTCGACTGCTGAAGTACGAGTTTGAGTTGCAGTATGTTCCAGGCAGCAAATTGGTTGTTGCTGACACATTGTCACGAATCCCGTCACGGGAACAACCAGAAAAAGGCACAACGGACGTTGAAGTTCATGCCGTGGGCGCCCTGACTGCCGTCGTCGGACCAGCCACCCTATCCCGTCTGCAGGTAGCAACTGCCAGTGATGCAACGGCGCAAGACGTCATCTCCAGGCTGCAGTCATCAATGCCTATAGAAGGTGAGCTAAAGTCCTTCACACAAGAACTTTCCGTAGTCAACGGAGTACTCCTCAAGGGAACCAAAGTAGTCGTGCCTGCAAGCATGCGAACAGAGATGCTGCGACGAGTGCACCAAGGGCATCTCGGCTTAGGAAAATGCAAATCGAGGGCTCGCAAGTTGATGTATTGGCCAGGAATGTCAACAGATATTGCCCAGTTCATTGACAGGTGTGACGTTTGCAAGAAGTTTGCTTATCGACAGCCTGACGAGCCCATGTGCCAGCGCACCGTTCCAGACATGCCATGGGCCAGAGTTGGTACAGATCTTTTTCAACACGCCGGAAAGCATTTTTTGGTTGTCTATGATGCCTACTCTAATTTTCCAGAAGTCGAGCACCTGAAGGAGACCTCTGCAACAACTGTCATTCATAAACTACGTCAGATCTTTGCAAGGCATGGAATACCACTAGAAGTTTGCAGTGATGGCGGCCCGCAGTTTGCGTCAAAAGAGTTTAAAGATTTTGCGGCTCGTTATGACTTTGTGCATACGATTTCAAGTCCACGTTTTCCCAGGTCCAATGGGCTCGCCGAGAAGGGCGTACAAGTGGTCAAGCGGCTTCTGGGCAAGACTGAGACCAAGAAAGAGGACTTCTATTTGGGCCTTCTCAACTACAGGGTGTGTCCTCTCGAAGATGGCCGTTCACCATCGGAACTGCTAATAGGACGAAGTCTAAGAACGCTACTTCCAAATTTTTCAGCGTCATCCTCAGGTCTCGTTCAAAAACATGTTCAGGCAAGGACCTCAGGAAGACCACTAGCTCCGCTACAGAAGGGAGACGTCGTCCGAATCCTCCGAAATGGTAGATGGGATATCAAAGCGCAAGTCCAAGATCTCGTGGCCCCGAGATCGTACACCGTTCTGACTGAGGATGGCCGGATTTTCCGTCGAAATAGACAGCACCTTCGCAAAACACCAGAAGCGTTCTATCGAACCATCCATTACCAGGCGGACGACTGCGACGACGCCCCTGATTCATCTCCGAGCGCTGTCACACAGCAGAGGCAAGAACCTCCGCAGGCCACACAGGACCGACCACCAGCAGGCACAGCAGGAGTGCCCAACATTGCAGATTCACTGCGACGATCTACCAGACCGCGAAGACCCCCAGACCGCCTGGCCTACACGCACGGGTTCCAGCAGACTGAAACAGCCTAGGAGTGTCGACTGCTACGCATCGATGTTGAGTGCTTTTAGTGCTTTCAGTGCTTTCAATGCTTTCAGTCCTATCTGTGTTTTCAGTGTTTTCATTCTTCAAAGAAAGGAGGATGCAACGGCCAGCCAAGGCAGCAACACTGGGCGAACAAGGAGAGCAACGCTGTGCGCTATCGCGGCTATATATGCGTTCCCGTGTCTTCAATAAACGCTTCTTCTTGTGGTGATCACTGTGTGCGTTACGCTCGATACAGTTCCAAGAATAACTGCCACTGGAAAATACACATTTGATGAGCTCAAACTTCTTGAAATGATAAATTAAGGCCAGTATTCACTGTGCTGCAGTTACTACAGTTCTGAAGTGTTTTCTAGTAAGCCTGCTTTTTTCTCTCCTGTTTTTTTAATATTCTTGGCAAGCTATCCCCATTCATGCAAGTAGGCATTGTATCAGTTGCGAGTCTATGTCCAGTTACATTATTTTTCTCTTTTTTTCAAGTCAATACGGATAGAACTCATAGCTAACTGGTAGGTAGTTCATTGTATTGATGCTCTATTATTAAAAAAGCACACTATTTCGCACATGTCTGCTTGCTCTTGCCATGTTTGCTGGTTATTGCAATGTTGGTCGTCAAATGAATTTGATTTCAACTACACCATACAGAACAGTCTTATTGGCTTTAGTGTAATTTTAATAGTGACAATCAACCAACAAGCCCTAATTCTACAGCTGTCAAGAAGTATTTCTAATACTTTGGGGTCCCTTTCCATATTTTCTGTTTCATCCTGTGTATTTGGTCAGCACAGTGGGCATTCGGTCTATTCATTCTGCTTGGCGCTGCTCAGGTCAGAATATGTTCAACCTGCAAGTCCAAATTATAATGATATGTGTACGACTTCATTTACTGGCTGGATGAATTGAAAAAGCATTATATCTAATTCTAAGAGTATTTTTGTCAAAAATACCAGTGTCTAGAACAAGCATCATATGCACTGCAACTCTTATAGTTTAAAGTTAGGTAGGCAAATATCTATAGGTATGTATACTTGTGCATATACTTTCTACATATTGGCTAGTGTTTTAGCTACACGAAACAGCCTATGTTGTCACTACTCTCAAGTCAAATTTATGGTTGATGCGCCGCTTGTCTTTGTTGTGCACTTACACATCTGTGGTGTCTTAAGCACTGTAGATGCCTGACAGCTGAAGTATTGCAGCAGTAGACAGTTTTAGTTTAGCGTACGCTATGTCATTGCGTACGATATAAAATAGTGGGTCATCACTGCGTATGTGCAGAACGCTATCCGACCGATAGCGTATGCATGCTATTTCTCAGATTTAGCATTACCGTCTGTGCGTGGTTTCCGTAGTTTACGTTAAACATGGCGGTGGTCCCCGCTGCCCACTTCGAATTGAATTTGGCGTGACTTTTGCAGAATTCGCTTCGTTCGTAGCAAATGACTGTGTAAACAGCTTTCGCTTACCGTCAGGGCGCTTTCACAACAGTGTAATATGGTTAACCTTGTGGAGTTTTCGAGATCGCTTCTCGTTTCGAACGACACGAAGCCTAACGAGGGAAACCGACATATCAGCGCCACCTGTCAGTGAAGTCGAGAGATAGGTGCGACGATGGCATATGGCCTCTGAGATCGGAAGATCTCACAGGCCAACTAAAACTAATAAATGGGGGCTGTTTAGCGTACTCTGTACTATAGCGTATAGGCGTACAGTATTAGTTGCATATGCTATACTAAAACTGTCTAGTGTCGAAGCTAACTGCCACTTACTATTGCTACAGTATGCCAACAGATACCTATCACCGTATTTGTGCATTTTCTAAGAACCAGCCGCATTTGCTAGGTGAAATTTGTAGTATACGTATGAGTTTGCCGGTCAGTTCATGTAACTTTTCAGGATAGAATTTACATGGGGAGGAAAAGGGTACCATACAACATGACTGCTGCTAACTGACCATTTATTTTGATGGAAGGATTAAAAATAGCAACACTGGATGTGTGCTTATGTTGTGCACAATTTCGTTCAGAGGGAAGGCGTAAGTTGTAAAATAAAGGCATAAAATCACAATAAATGGTATTTGTGTAAAAAGGAAAGTAAATATGGCGCAGACTAACTTCAATCACTTGTCATCTAGAAAGGACGCCTTTTATTTCATGAATTGATCATGGGGTCTGGCTCGCATGTCTTGTTTATCTGGTATGCCTCACTGATCTCTCGTGTCAATTTTTTGCCGTAGGTGAAAACAGATGATCTTAATTCAGCCTGAAGTCCGATCGCGGCAATGCACGGCCAAACTGGATGAGCAAGCTGGTCTCTTGAGTGAAATATGGGAATTTATTTGGCACATGTAGTTACCGGCCAGTCTGCTCTGTGTACATTTGACCAGGTGTGAAACAAATACAGTGAGCTGCCTCTCATACACAATAGACAAATTTGGTGGTATCTTTAACCAAGCAAACCTCCCTTGCCTGCTCGCCTTTCTGAATTCACTTGTGAACTGTCGTGCATATCCTGCCTACTTTATTTTTCGCTGGAAATGTGCGTGCATAACAGTCCACATGAGAATTGGGGCTTGCTGAGGTAAAGATGCAACCCAATTTGTCTTGTGTTTGTCAGGGGTAGCATAGTCTGTTCCTTTGATCATTTATATATTCAGTCAAATGTACATGGGGCAGACTGGCTGGTGCCTCAACATGTGCCCAGGAAAGCACCATAATTCACTCAAGGGAGAAATATGTTCGTGCCACTTGACGATGCACTGACACAACTGGTGCTGCGCGCCAAATTTCGATTGTTCGTCTATGGCAACCAATTGACCATCAAAATCAGTGATGAATACCACATTAAGGAAATGGGACATGTGTCAGTTGTAGATATACAAGCTCTACTTTGGCTATCACTAATTGCTGAGAGGGTGATTAGAGACAGTTACTAGGAGAGCTCTTCATCTGGTTGGCTCGCACAAACTGTACCTGTTTCTGCACTGCAAAAAGCTGAAAGACTCTACTTGGGCTCACTGAAACTGCTCTTTAAAATAAATTTGAAACAGGGTAAGCTATATAATTTTGTGGTGCAGCCCCCACACTAATGCCACTGGATGTACCTGCCATTTCCGGTTACATTTATCGCATGGTTAGACATATTTTTTGCTACCAGCACTTATTGACATAAAAACCGATGGCCTATTGCACAAGCAATAAAAGCACATCAAAACGCTTGGAGTAATGTCAAATTAGGTAGGTTCATGTAAACAAGCAAATTAATTGCTTTAATAAGAAAGTTGTGCAGACTGTGTAGGAATAGAACCTGGAGTGTGAAAGGAGCACGCTTCCCTTACGCCACGGCAGCTCTTTGGTTCTGGCTGACTTAAGGTGTGCCTAGTGCGTGTCACACTGTGCACGTCACATTGCAGCCATTTGGTTGACTAAAGGTGCTTTCACGTTCCCACACGTAAGCAGTCTTAATGTCTCTCTGCCATCTTTTATTGCAGGTACACCTAGGAAATGTTGTATACATTGGCAACGATAACTGGGGCCTGCTCCAGTGCCATCGCCGGGATTCCCTGTTCTGCAAACAACTGGCATAACTGATGTGGGGAGCCCTGGCGCTCGGCGTAGGAGCGTCACAGGGGCTCCTTGTCGGTGCTTGAAGGACGGCAATGCTGTTGAGAAGCCGACATTGAGCCCCGATAAATTGGAAGCTGTGGGTAGTAAGTATCATTCACATTTTTTCAAGTTTGTTTTTGTCATGTTTGTAACAATGCATGTATTGCACCGAAATGATTAACTTTTCAGATGCATTTGATGCATATCTTTCGAAATGTGGTGCCCCTGAGGAGAAAAAAATCATCTTCTCATGCTTGGTTTTGGCCGAGCAGTTGAATCGAGTGACAAAGTTTTTCGCGTTTAGGTAGCCCAAGAAGAAACAAAAGCAGAATTAACAAACCAGCTTATTTTTGGCTACTCATGAGTTGCATTTCTTTGTTTAAAAGTGCCTGCGAAGTGGCGCTAACCTACTTATCAGGTCCAGAATTTTCGATTAACACCGCTTCCAAAAGCTCGCGTTCTAACTTAGTTTTTCCACGGCCAGAACTTCCGTATTCGTCATCCGCGGATAGCAACGGCAACTTTTGCAGTGTAGAGCCATATTCAACCCTTCTCCCGATATCCAACACCTGTAGCGTAGTTGTAGCTGGTCGTTCAGGCACTGAATTGCAGTGCAGATGTAGGCAACAACAGAAGAGTCAAGACGAGAGACATGCGGCAACTCTTTAACAAAAAGCTTTATTTTTGCTGGCCCATGTTTATAGCCGTCAGTCACTGCATTGCACATGCGCAATTCGCACCCTTAGGAAGAAAGTAAACTCTGTCGGACAAGTGTACAGAAGGTGTGCTGATACATACAGAGCCAAGTCGCGAAATCTTTTCAGCCTCAAATATTTTACGTGTTAGTTGATCAGCGCTTCTGCTGGAAACAGTACACTGAGCAAACGACGGTTCACAGTCACACGAACTGCAATGACATTCAAGCCTACTGTCACGCACATTTTTCTTGACATTGTATGAGTGTTCTCTCAGCCGGTGATTGATGCAGTGTCCCATTTGACCTATATACTGTTTACCACAAGGGGGATACAATAAACCACGTTGCTGACCTAGGTGACAAACGGAATTTGGTGTTTTGTTGCATATGTGTTGCTGACAGCATCTTAAGGGCGCCATTTACGCTATCGGTGAGATGTCCACCCCGTTTCAAACGGGAGGACATTAAATCACCATCATCAGGATCGAACGGCGCATGCGCAGAACTCTACACCCTCAGCGTATAGCGTATCTACGCTATTTCTCAGATTTACCGTACCGTTTCTGCGTGGTTCACGTTGTCAACGTGATACAGCAGTTCCTTACGGCTGCACGGTTCGAACGGAATTAGGCGCTCTTCTTGTAGAACTCACTTGGTTCACAGCTAATGATTGCGTAAACGTGGTTTGCTTATTCTAAGGCGGCTTGGACGGCACGCCACTACGAATACCAATGCGGAGTTTTTGAGATCGCTTCTCATTTCGAACGCGTCGAGGGGAAAGGAAAATTGTTCATGATGATGATGTTATGCTGTTCATTGGCGTCCCATTTGAAACGGAATGGGGACAAATTGACAAGCCTGCTTGCAGTATTCAGGTTTTACAAGTATCAATATCTAGCTTTCGTCTGTGATCTTGACCTTAACTTGTATTTAACACCTCTCTCACTATATTGCATCATCACTTACTCTTGCGATTATTCCGGTTCTTTTATTCTATTCTACATTTATTACACAAATGGTATCATCCTCTCTTATCTCAACTGCTCACCAGTTAATCCTTCCACATTCTGTGAATCCGAACGCTTCGAAAGGTGGACACAACTTACGGGTCTCGCTGGATGATATCTTTCTTTCTTTATTAGTTGTTTCCATTGCTAAAATTACAATGACGGGGGCTCCATTTCGTATGGATGTGCCGAGTCCTTTCCGGGCTTTCTTTTTCAGCACACGCATTGCCTCACCCAATAGCGCCTCAAATAGCAAGGCAGTGCCTTTTGGTTATTATGTGAATGGTTCCTCTTTACTGATGTGAATAGCACTTTGCCTACTCCAGCGATTTGGAGCATATCTATCTATCTTTTTACGCTGACCCAGTGGCAAGTTCTCTAGAAGCTTAGGCGACTGGGTATGTGCTCATGATCTGGATGCCGCGCGCTCCTTTCATTGTCGTCATTCCTGCTTCGTAATCTCAGTTAGTGGTAGATCTTTATGGCGCAAGGGCAACTGTGGCCAAAGAGCGCCAAACACAAGGTTGATGATGGTCGTACTCAGGTTAGTAAGCAGTAAAAGAGAAGATAAGAAACATTGGTGTATAGGTGCCTACAATAATTGAGTAATGATAAAATTTAATGATTATGGGCAAAGCGTATGGCATTTACAAGGTCACGCAGCCATCAGCAACAGTCCTTGTCAGGCAAGGATTGGGGAGTGCCTGACATATGAGATAAAAAAAATCTCAGCCACTTCCTCGTGAGTGAGACAAGGCTGAGTTCAAGGGAAATATGAATTGCACGTAGGAAGCCTACACTCGCTAAAAACTTAAAAACTCTTTTTAGTGAAAACATTTGGTAGTCGCCGAGAAAGAAGGACGGGTGCGGAGGTATTTGGATTTCAATAACAGTTCTGGGAAGTGACGTCTCCTTCTGGTTCTTATCTCTTGCACATGATTAGGACATGAATGAGGACAGTCGATCACCACATTTTGGACAGTGCGGTGCTGGAGGAGGAACTGTTTAACAGATGTGAATGTGTTGCATTGTGGTGTCCTATTCTAAGCCTGCATAGTGCAACTTCTTTATATCTGTCGCGTTTCTCGGTAGCATATCTTCCTATAATGGGCTTTATTGTGTGTAGTTAGTTTTCAATTGCTGCATCCCATTCTTCTTGCCATTGCCTACGATTCTGTTTCTAATGTGTGGCCGGAGGTTCTCGTAGGGTACATTATCTATGTCAATAGAATTACGGAGAGCAGCTGACTGCGCAAGTCTGTCACTACCTCATTGCCAGCTATGTTGCAGTGTCCCGGTACCCAGCATAGTGTGATTTGAATTTAGATTTGTGAGCCAACATAAGAAATTTAGAAGGAAATTAGTTACTGGATTTTTTTTTTGCTTTTTACCGTTTGACAACGCAGTCACCGCACTGAGGGAGTCAGTGTATATGATGGAGGCTGGTTGTTTTCTTCTGTAGGATGTGCCTTTACGGCCAGGACTATGCCACGGCATTCTGCAGTAAATATGCTTGTATTTTCATTCATTGTTTTCTATTCGAGAATTGAGGGTCATGTACAGCACATGCGACAGCTGAGGACGTAGAGGCGTCAGTGTAATACTCGCACATCTGTATTTTGCCTGCAAGTACATAAAGTGCTGATTTATTGCGAGCGGATGCCCATGTTGCCCACCTCAAGAAATGACATATCACAGTTATACGGTGCATTTCCCAGGGCGCAATGGTGTCCTTATGGGAGACCACCTGGAGGTTGGAGACCGGTATGTGCAGGCTTTCAATGTGTGCTGCGACTCTAACGGGATATGGTGGCGTTTGCTGATGGCCGCCTCAAGAACAACTGGGTGTTGGTTGTGTCCCGTAAGAGTTCACCAGATGGATGCTCTGCATGAGAGCGCACCTTAGTCGCATACAGTATGCTTGTGCACTTCCTTCGTCGTTCCAGTGACCATCTGTTCGCCTCAACATACAGGCTGGCTATTGGCCTAGTTCTGAAAGCACCATTGGCCAGACGGAGCCAAGGTGGTACACGGGGTCAAGCATCTTTAGCGCAGACTTTGACGCTGATTCGTACACTACGAGCCATAGCCAATACGTGACAGGACACGCTGTTCAGAAGGTTCAGTAGACAGTCACGGTCTGTACCCCATGAATGATGGGAAAGTATCTTTAGTAAGTTCAATGCTTTCAAGCATTTCAATTGCAACTGCTTGATATGTGCAACAAGGTGAGTTTTTTATCGACCACAACACCCAGAAATTTGTGATCTTGTTTAACGGCTATGGTATGCCCGTTCAGTGTGTTGTTGGGGTCTGGCCTAATGCCACGCTGCTGAGAAAAAGGTAAACAGAGCGTTTTTCCACAGTTGAATTTAAACCATTTTCATCTGCCCAGCTTGAGAGTTTATTTACCCCCAATTTATTTGCCGTTCACAGATGGCCAAGTTGCAGGATTTGAAACTGATCTGGACATCGTCTACGTAAACAGAGTAAGATATCGTTTTGGGCAACACACTGCTTAGGGAGTTCATTTTAACTATGAAAAGCGTGTAGCTGAGAACGCCACCTTGGGGGACGCCATTCTCCTGTATGAACCGCTTCGATATAGCATTTCCAAGACGAACCACGAAGGTGCGTTCGGAGAGGTAGCTTTCTATAGTATTGAGCATGTTTCCCGAGACTCCAAGAGAATGCAGATCACGGAGAATGCCATAACGCCAGGTCGTGTCATATGCTTTTTCCAGGTCAAAGAATACAGAAAGACTGTTGTTTGTGGATAAAGGCATCCCTGGCATAGGACTCAAATTCTACAAGTTAGTCAGTTGTCGACCGACCAGACCTGAATCCAGCTTGACGTTGGTCAAGAAGGCCGGTATATTCAAGGCGGCGATTTATCATTTTTTCAAAGACCTTGCACAAGCAACTAGTCAAGGCAATGGGCTTGTAGCTAGCTGCAAGTGTGGCTTCTTTTCCTTGTTTAAGAATGGGTATGATGACAGCCTCTTTCCAAGCTTTGGTAGGCGCCCAAAGGACCATATCTTGTTGAACAGAAAGAGGATGGTGATGAGGGTGTGTTCATGTATGTGCTTCAGCATGTCATATGTAATCCGGTCTGGGCCTGCTGCTGAGTTGCCACATGTTCCCAGAGCCGCCTTCAGTTCCTCTATAGTGAAAGGGCTATTGTACCCTCCTGTGGATGGCCTTTATCACGGATAGGTTTCCGCTCTTCCGCTAGCTTGTGTCGCATGAAGGGATCTATATAATGTGCTCAGCTGAAAATATATTCAAAATGTTGACCTATTGCATCTGCTTGGTGTTCCAGTGTATCACCAGCAGTGCTGACCAGAGGCACTGAGTGGGCACTGCGCCCTTGAAGTGCTCTAAGTCTGTTGTACACTTTATGTGTACCTGTGTAGGAGTTTACAGATGAGATGAATGACTGCCAGCTTCCTCGTTTGGATGCACGTCGGATACACCTGCTGTTTGCTTTAGCACGCTTGAAGTCTATTAGATTATCAACTGTAGGATACCTGCGAAGTTTTGACCATGCTTTGTTTTGCTTCTCACGGGCATTCTTGCACTCCGCATTCCACCATGGTCTTCGTTTGTTTTGTGTTTTATTTGATGTCTGTGGGATTGATTTCTGTGCGGCCTCTAGAATATTCAGTGTGATCATGGATTGAGATTCGTCTATATCTAGGTCTGCAATTGATGAACTGGGCAGTTTTGAGAGTTCTCGGAACTTCTTCCAATCAGCAGCCTGTTCTTTAAATTTCCTTTCATTATTTACACACAAATTTATGTTTCCTGTGTGTATAAGGAAACAGGAAATTGGTCGCTATCATACAAATTATCAATAACAGCCCACTCAGTGGTTGCCAAGAGCCCGGAGAGCCAATAGCAAGGTTTATTGCTGTGTATGAGTTGTGTGCTATATTAAAAATATGTTGGCTCTTTTCCATTAAATATACAGGAACCGGAGGACAATAGAAATTTTTCGATTAGCGCACCTCGGTAGTCAACTCTTGAACATCCCCATAGTGGGTGGTGCGCATTGAAATCTCCAACCAACAAGAATGGATCCGGGAGCTGGTCAATAAGTTTTCAAGTTCTTCGACGGAGAGGTGATGATCCGGAGAGATATATAGTGAACATACAGTTATTATTCTACCAAAAGTTTGAGCCCGTATCGCCACTGCCTCTAAATCGGTAACTAGAGCGATACTCTGACAGGGAATTGTCTTCTGCACGACAATAGCGACGCCACCCGATGAGTGGGCAGTGCCTTGCCTGTCTTTCCGGTATAACGCATATTCTTTGAGAAAGTTTGTGCGTGTTCAGTTTAAGTGTGTTTCCTGTAGGCAAAGTATTTTTGGTTGGTATTGTGCAAGTATTTCACATATGTCATCCAGATTCCTGAGCAGCCCTCGACAGTTCCAGTGTATAATGCTCTCAGCAGCCATTTTTGCGAGTGATAAGGGGCCGGGTTTTTCAAGTGTCACCGCCTTTATTAGGCGGCTTGACTGGCGGATGTTTTTTCTGTTTGAGGCGGTCTAGGAAACTCCGCCTTTGAGGCGGTCTAGGAAACTCCGTCAGAGACACCGAGGATCCCGGGGTGACTTCCATTGCTTCCGGCGGAGACTCGGAAGCGGAAGAGGGTTTGTCAAGAGGGGTAGACTCCCTCTCGGTTGCCTGTGTTGTTCCAGAGGTGTGCGAGAAGTTGACCTCTGGAACTTGGAAGGTTGGTGCAGCCGATGGCTGCTTGCTGGGGGCCGAGAAAGGCGCGCATCAGCAAAGCTGTACTGCGTGCCCACCGTAACTAGACGCTGCCCGGCCCCGCGGCGTGCTGCGTCAACGTAAGATCTTGCGGAGAGAAGCGAGAGCTTCTTCCGGGCTTCAGGGAAAGTGATGTTTTCGGTTACCTTGGTTTGGATGATTTTTTTCTCATTTTGGAACATTTCACAGGTTCGTGAGTACGCGGTGTGCGGCCCATGACAGTTGGGACATACTGTTTCAGTGGCATTGCAGCTGTCGGTTGGATGCTCGTGAGCACCACACTTTGCAGAAGTGAGTTTTCCGCGACATGTGTTGGATCCGTGTCTGTACTTTTGGCACTTAAAGCATCTTCTCGGGTTTGGGACATATGGGCGGACTTTGCAGTGAATGAACTCTGCTTTCACAGCCTCTGGTAGACGGGGACGATTAAAAGTAAAGACGATGTGGGGTGTCACTACATATTCAGCGTTTCGCCTTATGGTGATGCGGCGTAGGGCGATGACACCTTGATCTCTGAAGCCATAGAGGAGATCAGAGTCTGTTTCGCGGAGCAGATCCCGTTCTGATATAACGCCTTGGACGGTGTTTAGACTGCGGTGGGGCGTAATGGACACCTGTAATGAGCAAACTGCTTTTGCTTGAGGAGGATGTCTGAATGATTTTTCTGTGACGCTTCAACAAGAAGATCACCGGATGACAGTTTCTTTGCTTCATAGTTTTTTCCTATCAGTTTCGCAAGGGTCCTAGCAATAGTAAAAACGGACATTCCAGCTACAGAGTCGTTGTCTACAAAAGAGTGAATAAACAGGAAACGTGGAAAGTGGTCACAATCACTTCGAGTTGTGTCAGAGATTTCTTCGGTGCGGACCCTTTTCAGGAACCGATCAGGTTTTTTGGAAGAAGAAGTACTCATACGATATGGGTATGCCGACGGTTCCTAGAAAGTCACCTGTGTTTCACCGTCTTATTCACAGGAAGGTCCCAGGGCTCGCCGCCTGGTAAACAGACGAAGAGCCCGTCGGCCGGAGCTTGACCATGGCCCCGACCGCCACCGTTCATGGTTTCTACCCTTCACCTCAAAACCTTTCGCCACGGTGCGGATGACAGCTTCGGTATGGGGGCTAAAGGTCCGTGGTGGCGCCAAGCACCATCACCTTGATACTCAATGTGCCCTTGCGGGTGCTTCGTAATCTCACTCTCCTCATGACATCATCGTCGCGCCTTCTACGCCGACTCAGTGTCCTAAGTTACCGTATAACTTGGGCTACTAGGCATGTTCTCGTGGCGATGATGCCGTCGTGGTCATGGCATCGCCGTCACTTACGCGATGTCATCAGACTCTCATCAGGGACTCGTTGTGATGCTACTGTCGCCATACAATGGTCGTGCATTCTTTGTCATACCGTCATCGTGATGCCATCGTGGTCTTTCTATTGTCGTCACTCCAGCACCGTCGTCCGGCTATCCTCATGCCTTCACCGTCACGCCACCCTCGTCATACAGTCATCACAATACCGTAGTCACACACTTGTCTTCATTCCACTCTTCGCATGCCATAGTTTTGCCACCTACATCTTTGCGTCGCTGTAATATGGCCGTCATCGTGCATTCTTTTTCACAGCATCGTCTTGTAAATCTTCCTAGTCTTTTTTGTTTGTCTCCTTTGCGTCCAAATTACCGTCTCAGTGTTTTCTTTTTTCGCTTCTGTTTCATGACTCCTGCGTTTCTATTTACATTTTCAATTACCCTGTATTTGGCTGGCAGCACTCTTCGCCTATTGCTCCATTCCGTGTTCAATGTTTTGAGGTGCAGATATTTGTGGACTTCACCCAGTCAGTTATTTTATTCCACGTTCGCAAGTGATTTGCTTTTCAGAACTAATCTTGCTCTTCGTTTCTCTGACTTCAAAAGAAGCCCAACACATGTCACCTTCCACTGTCTAGTCTGTGGTTTCACCGTAGGTTGGCAAAATCGGTCGGCCCACCTCCTTCTGGTTAATCTCCAACGCGGACAACATTTGTCCTTTATAGCACTGAATTTCATCTGCAACCGTTGAAATGCACGATTACTCCCTTTCCGAATTCCTTGCACCACCTCGTATTTATTGTAACCACAAAGATTTCTACGTTTCATCACTACTACATTCCCTCCCCTGCCCTTCAATTGGGAGTATAACTTCTTGTTGAATTCATACCATGTCGTCACTAGTCTTGCCATTATTCATCCTAATTCCATTTGCCGGACTAAACTTAAGACCTAGGTTTGCCGCTGCTTTGCCGCTTATGTTCGCAAGTGTAAGCAAATTTCGTGCAATGTCCGCTATAGTAGCGCTGTTTCGTCCGCATACAAGAACTTCTGGGATGGCAGTGCCACCTATTGGTGAAGTCGAGAGCAGAGCACGACGGTGCATAGCTTTTCAGATCAGGCCATGTTGGAGGCCATGGACGGCAGGCTTTACTGATCGGCAGACATAGAAAGTACCAACGCAGCGTACTTACGGCTGTCATGCGCCACCTCTCGCACTTTTCAGACGCACATACAAAGCTTGATGGGCAGATAGAGCCACTTATGTGCACTAAGCATCCGAAATATAAACGCAATGAAATAGCGTCCCGCAATAAAAATACGCTATCACGTCATACTAAGTCACGGTTTCTGGAAAGTTCGTATTCGGAACGGTTATTTCCCTTAATTTTGTTATTATGCTAACGTTAAACTAAAACTGTGTAATATTCCATCGAACCAATGTGGTCCTCTGAAGTATGGGGTTAGGTTCGAAGCATTGCAGCTGTATTGGTATACTGGCTACGGTGGCATCACTCAATTTGACGAATGCCAAATGCGCCCTGTCGTTTCAACGAACTAACGCTAAGCTAAGATTTGAAATTTCACTTTAGCACTTCATCCCGTGTTCTTCCTCGTCCTTGTGTCGTTTTAGCGCTATGAATACCAGTTGCAATTTCACTCTGCCGAGCAAATAGGCACCAAATTTGAGCGCACCAAATGCTAACGCGAGGGCTTCCCGCTCTAACTATGAATAGTTACGCTCTGATTGGTTGAGTATGCGGGAGCGGAAGCCGACCGGACCTAACACACCTTGACCCACAAGTGGGATAGCACCGCGCCGATTCTGACTGGCGACGCGTCGCACTCGAGAATTAGAGGCTTGTCGCCGTCAAAATGAGCTAGCCATTCGGCTTCCTTGAGCCTCGTCTTCACCTCGTCAAAAGCTACCTGCTGTGGGCGGCCCCATCGCCATTTCACATTTGTGCGGAGAAGCTAGTACAGGGGTGCCATCCCTGGGGACGCGTTGCTAAGCAACTTGTGGTAATAAGTGACCAGTCCCAAAAATGACTCCAGTTCCGCTGCGCTTTCACGTATGACGGAAACCTCAGCGCCCGTGTCGATGAGTGCGAATGTAGCGGCTCCTTCAACCTGTATTTCTATAATGTTTTGCGGCGATAGCGGAGGTCTTGGGCATTTCGACAAGCGTGCAGCTCTTGCCTCCGAAGCTGCAGCATTTAGTTTCCCTCGTTGGAAGGCGGGCGACAACGCATCGGCGATATCGAACGGCGACGCGGTGATGGTGAACGACGGGGGCTGAAGTTCTGACGACTGGTCCAGAAGTTCGGCGATGGGTTCGAATCAGCATGCTGGTGGGATGCAGGTACCTGTGGCTCAACGACGACGTCCTGACGCGGCAGGCGACGGCGACAAAAGCGCGCCACATGTCCCGCGATACCGCACGAGAAGCATATCGGCCGATTGTCCCGCGTGCGCCAGGGATCTTGTGGCCGGAAGTACTGAGGGGGCATTTGAGGGACAGGGAGAAGCGCTGGGCGCGGTGGCGGCGCCGAGTAGGGGAGTGTCGTTGGTCTAGGACGCGACACAACTTCAGCGTACGTCAAAGGTGCAGCAATCTGAGCTGGTGCAGCAATCTGTTGGACTGGTGGAAGGGCCTCTGCAACCTGCTCGCGGATGGCCTGCTGCACGGCTGAGGACAAAGGTTGGACAGGCTCCTGGGTGAGAGGGAACAGCGAGAGCTGGCGGGCCACCTCTTCACGAATGAAGGCTTTGATCTGAAGCAGGAGAGACCCGTCATCAACCTAACCCTTTCCAGTTTGGTGAGCAGTCACCAAACTGGAAAGGGAGGCCACTTGAGGAACAGTTTGGCTGGCGAGCGCTCGTTGCCGGCGTAATTCATCGAAGCTTTGGCAATATGTGACTACGGCTGCAATGGTGGTAGGATTCTTGGCCATGAGCATCTGAAAAGCATCGTCTTCAATGCCCTTGAGGAGTTCTTTAATCTTATCTTCCTCAGTCATCGTTCGGCTCACGCGGTTGCAGAGATCTATGACGTCCTCGATGTAACTAGTGAAAGTCTCGCCCGGCTGTTGCGCTCGGTGGCGAAGGCGCTGTTCAGCGCGAAGCTTTCGCACCGCAGGACGGCCAAATACTTCCGCGAATGCAGTCTTAAAGTCATTCCATGTCGCAATGGTTGCTTCATGGTTGCGGAACCAGAGGTGGGCGACACCCGCAAGATAAAAAATAACCTTGGTGAGCTTTGTCCGATCGTCCCATTTGTCGTTGTTGCTCACCCGTTCGTACGACGAAAGCCAGTCGTCGACGTCGGTATCAGCGGTGCCACTGAACACAGCCGGGTCTCGTTCACGAACGGCACCACAGGTGACTTGCACAGTTGACGAAGTGGGTCGCTCACCGGCGTCGTCTGGCATGGTCGTGGGGCTAGCGGAGGGCAGAGTGCGGCTGCGGAGTTCCAGGGCGAGTTGGTAAGATAGTTAGTATACCCAGCACTTCCACCAAATGATATGGGGTTTATTGGCGTTAGGTCCAGCTCAAAGAGCACCCGAGCAGTTTCAGCCAAACGCCAGCGCGAGGCAAAACCAGCGACACCGATCCGTTCGTCTTTCTCTTCCTCACTTCAGCAGCCATGCGACTACAGCGACGCTTGTGCTAACTTCGTCATTACAGGTCGAACGTTTTGATAAGGTCTCGGCCGCACAGGTTGCGCCCTTTGCATACCAGGACGGTCAAGGTGCCTGGCACGGAACACCCTCCTTGTAGAAACGTTAAGCTTCAACTGCCCGTTCACCGGAAGTTTACCGAGGAAACAAGTTAAGTTCAACGCGGAGTCTTGAAGTTTGGGCCAGGCCGCCAGATGTTTTATATACGTTGGCCAAGTGATGATCGAAACGGGTGAACCCGTGTCTAGCTGCATGGTGACCGGCACTCCGCCCCACTCCAATATACGAACCAGCGGCTTGACTGTTCCGAGGGACCCGACGTAGTATTCCACAGCCCCCAGCATAAATAGGCCATCAGCCACAGCGTCGTCATCCCTCGGCTCAAGCATACTGATGTCTTGATGTGACACTCTCGGCGCGGTAGGCAGTTTATCTGTGCGGCGGGAGCACACCCTCGCCAGGTGCCCACGTTCACGGCACTTGTAGCATACAGCTGAGCGGAAACGGCATGTTTCTGCGCTGTGCCCCTGACCTTCGCATCTGAAGCATGACATTCGGTATCCCTTCCTCAGTGCGCCTTTCTCTGTTACCGCATACACGTTTTCGTCTGACTTGGTCGCGCCTATCCCTTTTTCGTTCTCATCTACCAGCTCAGCTGCCAGTGCTATTTCTTCGGCCTCGCTTCTGGTCAGGCCTGTTTTCGCTAACAGTTTCCGACGTACACTTGAGCTTTGCAACCCGCATACAATCCTATCCCGCAGCATTCTGTCCAGACTGTCTCCGAAATTGCACGTGTTAGCAATCTGACGAATGGCCAGAAGAAATTCTTTGACCGGCTCGCCTGGCAATTTGGTTGCGTGTGCAGAACTTGTACGACTGGACTATCTTGTTAGGCTCCGGCGAAAAATATTGTTGCGGAAGGGCCACGACCTCGCTTTATGAAAATTTGTTCACCTTGGCTGGCTCGCAGCGTCCGGCAATCACGCCCACCATGTTGGTGCTCCGCGCTGCGACGAGCAAAGCTCGTTTCTTCTTCTCTTCCGTCGCGCCACGGCCCTCGAAGAATGCCTCTAGGTGAACTTGGTACGCTGGCGATTCATCGGCGGCCTCGTCGAACGGTGGTGGGCCTGTATAGCGGGCCATTCCATTTTCCTGGTGGTGTTCGTCCGTCATCCCTTCCTCGTCACCACTGAAGTGACCAGACGCCAGCACCAGTTGAGCCAACAAGGAAAAAGCCTGCTTTATTGTCTTGGGGCGTTGTTTATATGCCCCCAGATCGCAGCGCAAGTGAAAGGGCATAAATGAGGCGAAAGTGATAGCCACCAGATAATCCGTGATAGCCGCTCTGCGGTGCGTGTATGCTGACGTCAGAACAACTGGTGAACAAGTTGCCTATGTACGCCGCATCGGACCATAAAAACTGGGACGACATGTTACGGGCGAAGCACCTTAGTGTCGAGGCTTGTCCGTCCGTCCACGTTGTCCGTGCTCACGGCCAACGTTGGCCGCACCGTAGCCATAGCAACCAGGAGGGTGGAGGAGGGCGGCAAGGCTCATGCGCACGCGGTCTCCTCCTCGCCAGCTCCAAGCTCACTTCCCAACCACCGCTTCTCTTCTCTCCGCGGCGCGCTCCCTCAATGACTACGCAAAAGACGTCGAACGAGATCCCATACTAAGGAAAGCAGGCGTCCTTTGCTTTACCGAAACGTGGAACGCGAGACCGCACATCAATGGATTCTTCCCCGTTGTCTGCACAGAAGAAGCAGAGCGTTCGGTGGGTGGTGTTGGGATGCACGTGAAATTGCCAGAAGGAAGAAAAACATTTATTAGGTCCTGCAAGTTGTGAGTTGCCTCACAAAGTGGGCTGCTGCGACGTTGGTACCAGCAGGTAGAGACTTTTGGTCGTGTCGTGGGCTTGCTGGACGGCTTATAGTTGCTCGGTCACGTCCGGGCTGCAAATCGCTGCCTTTAGCCTGTCCAGATCCTTGGCAAAATTTTCGTTGGTTCCGTTGCACGACCAGAGCATATGTTCTAAGTCAAGTGGTGAATTGCCAGAGATTGCGGTGGATCTTTACCTTAGCAATAACGGCCAATCTCACAACAGCGAACACGCTGCAATAAAACTATCCGACGGAACCGTCGTAATGGCAGTGTACTTGGCCCCGAATCTCTCCCGAGGGAACGTAGAAAAGTACATCGATCTAGCCATGCGCGAATACGAAACAAAGTACAAGAACAGCCCCTTCGTAGTTTTTGTAAACTTTTACGTAAACATCGCGGACAGCGACTGGCTTGTGCAGTATATGACGTCTCGATACGCTCTACAATGCATTTCGTATGACTTGAAACAACCAACAACGTTGCACCAGGGGAACGGGCATAGACATTGTCTTTGCCAACTTCAGGCTAGATCCGATCGAAGAACCATTGGCTCTACATTTCACAGACCACGAAGCACTAATAAGGAAGGGATAAGGAAATCCAGAACTCAACGCGACATACGAGTAACGACAAATAAAATATTGTATATACTGTACAAACGCGTTGTCACGCATTTACATGCGCGAGTGGGCAATGTCACGGGTGATTTACGGTATGAACGATCCCCAGTGCTTCACCCACTCGTCACGATTCACTTCGTGGAGATACGTGGATTTTTTTGCCCTTTCTTAGATACGCCTATAACACTGCAAAGCACGAGACTACTGGCTACAGCCCGTTTTTTCTGCTCTACGCTCGTGCCCCACGTCACACACTGGACACCATATTTTCTTTCTCCACCCATGACGATCTCACGATCGCCGAGACTCTGTCTCGCTGAAGAAGCTCGACGCTTGGCCCGCATACGTACTCGGGATTCGCAAGACCGTTCAAAAGCACGGTTTGACAGGGACCAACGGGATGTCACCTATTCTGCAGGGGACCTAGTCTGGCTATGGTGTCCGGTGCGCAAACGTGGCCTGTGTCAATACTTGCCCGTACGTTATTGTTGAACAGCTCAGTGAAGTAAATTATCGACTGCCGCGTGTCACCGCAACTGGACGGCGCTCCACCAAGAGCTGTTTTCCGGCGGCACTGCAGCATCACGGGATAGCGGAGACATCCATAAAAGGCCACGTCTGCTGCGGACGGCTTTCACTTGGCAGTGGCGACGAACACGCTTCGATATCGCCTAATCCTTGCTCCCTTTTCGCTGCAGGTTAGTGATTCAACATTGTAGCTTTTTTTTTCGTCGTCGCTGCCAAGCTTTGTGAAGTTTGTGACTTTCTTTTTTTTGTAACGGACGCGTAAACGCGCACTGTTGTTGTTGAACTATGGCAAAGGAACTGTTAAAGCTCAAGGAAGAACTACGGGCGGAATTCAAACAAGAGCTTGTAAAGTACAAAGACATGGTAGAACGTGATCTTCGAACGGAAATTCGAGAATTAAGAACGGAGCAACGGAATATGACTAACAGCATTGATTTTGCTCACAAAATAATTGAGGAACTAAAGGAAAAGCTGAGCTCTGCGGTCTCAGTAAACGTTGAACAAGAAAAACAAAATGAGCTTCTTCGGGCTAAGTGCACAGCTTTGGAGTCTAGAGGTGCTGACATGGAAAGGCGACTTCTGCTTGCCGAGCAGTACTCTCGCAATGTCAATCTAGAAATTCAGGGCGTTGCTAGACAAGAAAATGAAAGTGTGCCGCATATCCTGTCAATGATCGGAAATGCCATTAATGAGCCAATTAGAGAAGCCGACATTGAATCTTGTCACAGAGTGCCTACGCGAAACCCTGAGCGATCCAACATCGTTGTACAATTCAAATGAAGAGCGAAGCGTGATGCAACTCTGAGGAAAGCAAAGAAGGCTCGACTAACAAACAAAGACGTGGGACTAGATATCTCGACACCAATCTACATCAATGAGCACCTTTGCCCGACATTGAAAAGGCTACTTGGAATGGCAATAAGAAAAAAACATGAATGCAACTGGAAATCTGTGTGGACAACGAATGGCAAGATTTTCGCGAGGCAGAGCGAGCTTTCAGCTGTAATTCAGATTCATGATGAAAGTTCTTTATCTAAGATAACTTCTAGTTCGTAAAGGCTCACTGTTTGGTCCAAGAAAGATGGAATACCACGAGTTCGTATTGCCTCATTTGCTTAGTGCTCAAAACAGATTCCATTCGACTGTGTTGCATTTCAATGCGCAATCTGCAGAGTTTAAGAGTGACGTCATACACTACCTTCTCAATGATTTCCAGTTCAAGTTTCAAGTTATCATGATGACTGAAACATGGTATGACGGCGCAAGCTGCCGGCAGAAGTTTAATGGATATGAGGCATTTTTCCTTGACCGTAGTAATAGGCGTGGTGCAGGCGTTGCTATTCACGTAGACGGTCGCTGGAAGTATAATTTAGTATCAGATTTCTGTGTCACGTGTGAGGACTACGAAGTATTGGCACTCAGGCACAATTCAGACATGATAGCTGCTGTGTATCGTCCTCCAGGGGGCAATATATTGAGCTTTCAAAGCTTTTTTGATAAATTTCTATATTACGTATCGTCCAATAATTTTACACTGGTATGTGGTGGAGATTTCAATATCAATATCTTGAATGATAACCCCATTACCAGGGACTTTTTGAACATGCTTGAATGTGCCGGATTTAGGAATGTCATTTCCACAGCAACACGTGTTACACCATTATCTGTCTCGTGCCTTGACTTATTAATAACAAATATTGAAGCCAGTGTATTTCAATGTGGAACAGTTTCATCAGATATAAGTGATCATTGCCCGGTATTTATGTGTTATTCCCACAAGCCGAATATTAAGGAGATGTATCGTGAACCGTACACAATGCAAACTGTAACAAACCACAGTTTGGAATCTTTTAAGAAGGAGATTAGTGAACATGATTGGTCTTTTCTTTTCAACTTAACTTGTGCAGATGAAGCCTATCGAAAATTTCTTGCTGTCTTTTTACATATATATGCGAAACACTTCCCATTCAAGCAAGTTAAACTATCGAAAAAAATACCTAAACCATGGGTGACCCCCTCTCTTGCTAGTATGATACGACTTAAGAATAAACTTTATAACTTATTCTTGAAATCAAGAGTGCTGACAGATTTGGCAGAGTTTAAAAAATACGTAACAAGCTGAATCGGGAGCTAAGGCGAGCTAAGGCAACTTACTACGAGAAAATGTTTGCTGAAAGCGCACAGCAATCACCTGACGTTGTATGGCGCTTAATTAATTATGTGCTTGGTCGCGGTAAGCGGGACTCCGCACCGGCAAAGATTACCGTTGACAATGTCGAGATCGCTGGTAAAAAACTTGCGGATCACTTGAATAATCATTTTGTCAATGTGGGTATATCAGCAAACATGCCTTTGCAAGCAGACTTTTTCAGGGCTACAACAGGAAATAAATGCCCAGACAGTATTTTTCTAGCGCCAAGGGATGAACAAGAAATTTACACGACATTCATGAATCTAAAGAACAGTAAAGCACTAGACATTGACAACATTCAAATAAAACCTATAAAATATGTCTTAGATTGCATTACTCCTGCGCTCAGCCACATTTTTAATTTGATACTTGAGTCAGGTGTTTTTCCAGACGATATGAAAAGAGGCAGAGTGACTGTGTTGTTTAAGGGTGGTGACAGTGACCTGGTGACTAATTATAGACCTATATCTATTATTCCTGTGTTTTCTAAGGGATTAGAAAAATTAATCTATACGCGTATATCTGTCTTCTGCTCCAGAAATATAATCACTGACTTTCAGTTTGGTTTTAGGAAAGGAAGGTCAACGGAGACGGCCATATTAACACTTAAGGAAATGATATTGCAAAATTTTGAACGAAATCTTTTCACGTTAGCTGTTTTTCTTGATTTCAGTAAGGATTTCGATTGCATTAATCATACCATTTTACTGCTTAAGCTAGAATCATACGGAATCCGGGGCACGTCACTTCGGTTGATAAAGTCATACCTGCAAAACAGACAGCAATGCGTTCAATTAAGCAGTCATACGTCATCATATTTACCTGTTTTAAATGGTGTGCCCCAGGGAAGCGTACTGGGGCCGCTATTATTTAATGCTTACATTAATGACATCGTGGATATTGATCCCAGTGTGAGCTTTGTTATATATGCTGATGACACGAACTTACTTTTTTCAGGCCCTGACGCAAATGAGTTAATTATTCGGTGTAATAAGTTATTGAACAAGCTTTTCTTGTGGTCTAGCAAAAATTTATTGAAAATTAATCCACTGAAAACAAAAGCCATCGTATTCCGAGCAAAAAACAAAATATTTTCATCAACACAAGCGTTAGCTTATGCAGGTGAAGACATTCTTTTTGTAGATGAACATCAAATTCTTGGTGTCACGTTTTCATCAAACCTCAGCTGCAACCAACACGTCGTTGATATCTGCAAAAAAGCCTCTAGTGTAGTCGGTGTGCTAGCTCGTTGTAGACATATCTTACCCGCAAAGGTGAAACTACAGATATACAATGCTCTTTTTCTTTCGCACATAAATTACTGCAGTTTGGTGTGGGCAACCAGGACAAAAACTAACATAATGAAACTTCAGACCATGCAAAAAAAAGTCATTAGACATGTCGCTAATTTAGATTATTTGTCATCAACACAACTTGTGTGTCGGGACTACGGTATTATTAAAGTGGAATATATGTATATCTTTCGCATTCTGCGATCCTGCTATTTTTCTTCCATTTCGTTTAAACAATTCATTAAAAATACCGCATGTCTAACTGCAAAAAATGTTTTCTTAGGAACAAGAAGCAATGATGTTTGATTTGTTCCGAGGTTTCGCAATAATTACAAATCTCAAACATTGCAATACAATCTACCAAACATTCTCAATAAATACAGTCATGTAAACAGTTTCTCATTAAAAGAACTGCGATCCTTTTTTGTAAATATAGGCTAACTTTTTTGATGTTGTAAAATGTGCTGTCTGTACGATTTCACTTTTCTTTCAGTTTGTGCATCCATGCTGTACCGAATAGGTTATATGATGAAAAACATATAGCAAAAAGCAATATCTGTATAATTTTGTTTGTCTGACATCTGATGTACATTGTATGATGCAGGACATACACAAGGAGCAAATTTGTATATATCTTCCCTGATATTTTGTCATTATTTTTTATTTTATTTTTTATTTTTATTATTTTATTTTTGGCAATAATGGTGTTATGGTTGTTGGATTCTTCTTCCGTGTTTTTTTGCTCGCGTCCATGTAACTATCTTTCTGTGCTATGTTAGTATCAGGATGTTTTCGTAGTAATGTATATATATATATGTTTTTCTTACACCGTATTTGGTATTGTAATGCTAGCTTATGGTCTTTATTGTTATTACACATCTTTTTTCATTGTCCCAACTGCCTTGTATAGGGTTCACTGGCCTCGTCAAGCTGTCCATAAACAGCTTTTAGCCAGTGAACCTCTCCAGAACCTGTTTCTTTCTGGGAAATAAAAATGATTTGATGTGATTTGATTTTGACTGAGGTTGTGCACATCACTCGTCTCAAGCCCTTCACTCCGAAACTTAGTTTGACTTGCCAGGCGGGCTTCGCCTAGGAGGGGAGTAATATTATAGTCAATGTAGCCGCATGAGTGGGAGACGAAGGGGTGTCAGTGCAGAAGACGAGAAAGAGAACGTTTTTGCTCGTCGGAGGCTTGCACCGAAGCCTGTTCAATAAACCCCGTTTTTCTCAAGTCGTAACAATATGTACCTCCTTCATTCACCTCGTTGAATATTGTACAAACTCCAAAAATAGATGACCCTGGCTGCCGATGGTTGGTGGAGTCTTATTGACCAATAAGCCTCACCAACGTCGACTGAAAAATTTTCATGATAGTTTTAGCAAGGTGGTTACAGTGCCATTCAGAAATAAGGTGCACCCCAATAAACATGTCGTATCAAAGGTCGTTCTATTACTGCGTTAGCCGTCTTAGGGTAGTTCACGCACATTGCGGTGACTATGTTTCTATCCATATTTGTATCTATCTATTTACATCTGTATCTAACCGCTTTGCCACGTACCTGGGTCCCTGGGTGTTCCGTAGTGAAATCGCTAGCGCCTCGCGCTGCTCTATGGAGGATTGATTGATTGGATACCCGTTTTATCACTTTTTGCCAGTATTTTTCTGCGGCGACTAAGGTTGAGAAACGAGAGGGGTTTCACACCTTCTCTTTCTTCACTATTTGCGGCCCTCCAGGGCTGGCACTGTAAGAAGCGTTGCCGGTGTCTCTGCGCTTGGATTTGTATACGTATCCTTGAAGCTGAGTACCGAATGCATGAGCTGCTGATTCTTGGAGGAAGTCGATGAGCGACCACCAGAGCTCCGTGGCAGCCGCCGTTTTACTGAAGCAGATTGTACATGCCCACTCTTGCAGCGACGTAGGCATGTCTCTCTCAAGTCTGGCGAGCACTCGGCTCAGATGTTTAGTATATAGCAGGCTAGCATATAGCAGGTGCTTTATATTTGCCTTTAGGTGACACAGCCTACATCAGCCAGAAGTTAGGGCCTGTAGCTGCGTGGCACCACTGTTCCTACTTCGGCGCTTGTGGCTGCACTGCAAACGGTGCAGCAGGTACGCTGCCAACAACGTCGGGGATTAAGTATTACGCTCTGTCAGAAGGTGACGTTACCTAAGTGTACAGGTGGTACGGGCAGGTGATTAGTCGTTGAAAAAGGTAGACTCGTCGGTAATGCTTGGCCCTTACTACAACTTCTAATGGATGGTCTATACAAAATATTTCATCTGAGTGTCTAGCTGTTGAATGAGGGCAAGTCGAAAGTGCACGGTTGATACATGAGCTCGTGCAATGTTATGAGCCTTTCGGTTGCGCGGAATGCTACTGTGTCCGGGAACCCATTATATATTGTTGTGTCCAAGAGCATTGAGCCCAATAAAGCATATGCATAGTTGACTGACTGCGGCGGACGCGCATCTTGGATTTTTTACGCTTGTAGGCGCTTGCTGCGAATCTGTGAAGACGTGATGGTGCATGCCCATGGCGGTAGATGTCGCTTGTATGCGCTTCGTGTAATACACAATGTCTACGAGGTCTGCATGCGAGCTGGCTGATAGGATCATTCCTTGAGTGGAAAATTCTTTCTTGTTTGTTGGTACTGGTACTGTACCACGCTGTCGCAAATGCTTCGTATTCTGAGGGGCATGATTTATTTGTATAGAATATCGATGGGCTCCGTCTTTGTGTCACAGAACCCGTGAACAAGGCGCAGACGCGGTGATAAGCCGATTTATCAGCTTCCGAAAATAATCCCACGAAAGCAAGGACAATTAAGAATGCGCCCTCTGGTGCGCCAGCGAACGCCGGTTGCTGTCCAAAGACCGAGTCAGAGCCCAGAGTTGTCAAAACACAACAAAATATATTCTTAACACAAGGCAGTTACACACACACACAGTTGCACACTTAGGCTAGACATATCACAATACAATTTATATGGGTATTCACAAAACACAGGAAAATAATTCACGACAAGCACTAAGAGTCCAACACGAAAAGTACAAAATGAATAGGAACAGTACGTGTCCAATCATTTGTATTCACCTTTGCTGGTCAGGCGATATCGGAGTAGCTCGGGGAAATCTCGAAGAAGAAACTTCTTCCGGAAATGTAGACGGCTCGATGAACTCATCGACTAGCTTGTCGGCGAATCCCCTTCTTCCGCAGACGGTGAGTCTTCACGTTACATCTATTCACCGGAGCGGTCTGACCCTTTCTGATTCTCGCACGGTGTTTCCATAGCTTTTGCGTTCTCGAAAGTTCCTATCGGAGTCGTGATCCGTAGCATGGCCAAAGCCTGCGAATCTTCTAGTCAATTCTCGCATCTTCGACCGCCGTCGTCGGAGCATCGTCGAGGAGGGGTGATGACTCATGCTGTTGGCGCACGCTCACGCTCTAGTAATCTTTCTCTCTCGACTCCCCGGGTGAGAAGGTGCCTCGGTGCTCTCTCTATATATATATATATCGCTGGTTACCATCCGTTGGTCGCGTCGGCTGTTGGACGCGTATGCGCTCTCCCCCTCTGTTGAAGATGCTGCGGCACCGGCGTTTTCTTTCTCTGGCTTGCGTGACACGCGGTGCGAGCTTTGATTACGCGCTCTTTTGTGGCAATTTATGACGGCCTTAGTCTACATAAGGTGCATCTTGACGTGTGATTTGCGCCGCTTGATTTGCTCTGAGTATAGATGCAGTAGTAGTGGTGCGGGATCTGTTAGCGGAATGTGGCTCCAAGGTGGATGGAGTCACAGTAATGGCTGTACCGTGTGCACATCAAAGCGCACCTTAGCGATGGTTAGCCTTTCTGCTTGCGCGGATCGTAGACGTCGTTCTTGATAACGCATGCATACAGCAAGGACATTAGCGTAGTCACTGAGGCCACTGCAGCATTTGAGCATGTCCACGTGAGTGTAGCATGGAAGGCCGGTTACATTGAGGCGTGTTTCATGGTTGAGTCTCTTCAATGTTTGCATTCGCTTACAGTTGAGTGAATGATAAGGCAGCCCGTACGTACATCACTTTCGAAAGGACAAAACACGGAGTGAATTGACGCAGTTCGCGCTCTCGCACACCTCATGTGCGATACCATATCCGTCGAAGCACCTGATGAATCTGCTTCATATTTTACTGTGCATTGTCGTCTGGTGTTTGTCGTGGTATGTTTGTCGATGCTCATGCCTGAAATGCGGATAGGCGTCTTACATGTTATAATTTTGTCACCGTTAGACAGTAAAAGCGTTCTTTGTCTTAGTTTTTGGTCTTTGTGGGTCTTCCGCCCTGTACGACAATGTACTCGGTCTTCTCAGGGACACTACAAAGCCCCACCTCTTTAGAATGCTGAGGGATGGTGTTTAGTGTCGTCTCTAAGGCTTCATCCTGCTCACCTACCAATCCGTACTCTGTTCATATGGTGACGTCATCTGCGTACACGACGCGCTCGACGTTCGGGATCTTCGCCAGCTCATGAAGCAGTAGGTGCATTGCGATCTTGAATAATGTCGGCAAATTTACCCACTCTTGAGGCACACCGGCTCTGTTCGAACGTGTCGTACTTGTTTCTTGCCCTATCAGGGCTTGATGCTGTACTCACAGAAAGCCGTCATAAGGCATAGGTGTGTCCTTGGAGACCGAATACTCGTTTTTGCGGTGTTAACTTAGGGGTGAACTGCGTCAAAAGCCTTCAATGTATCCTAACTTAATACAACCTTCGGCTTCCGTGCCGTAGGATCGAGTACGTTTTCCTTTAGCGTAAGATATACTGCGTCGATTACTCAGGTCGGCAAACGTACCGCGTTGGTGCAAGAAATTATTCGTCTTCCAAAAACCAACCTAGACATGCGTTCACTATGCTTTCGATAGCTTTGCGCACGCATGATGTTAATGATATTGGTCTCAGGTTGCTTAGGGAGTGCGGTGACTCTCCGGGCTTGGGTATAGGCTTCATCACAGAAAATGATCATGCCGGAGCCAGCTCCCCTTTGTCCCAAATCTGATGGATTTCGTCGAGGAATACCTGTTTGTAAGTATTGCGGGGTTGCGAAGGTTCGTGGCGGAACTACGTCTGCCCCGGTGCACTCCTCGTGTTAGCGTGCAGCAGCACCTGATTAAATTCAGGCGTCGTGAATAGTCTGTTTATGGCCTAGTAACCTTTGTCAGGGTTGTCCTTTGGGTAAGTTGTCGCCGATGGGGATGATATTTGCGGGAAGAACACATCAGCTGCACATTCGCCTAACTCGATCGTGCTGATGCCTTCTCGTAGGACTAGTCGCGTCGGTCCAAAACGCGCTGTGCTATGGCAAGGCCGTGTGCATTATGCCCCCAATTTCTTGAAAGCGCGTGTTTTTTTTTTTCATGGTTTTCCTCCACATTTCGGGGGCCCGCTTGCGGGTGTAATTTTACATTTCTGCTTGAATCTTGCTGAACCGCATTTTGAGCTTTTGCGGTCGCCCCTTTTTTCCTATGTATGTGCTAATGTGCGAATGCGCCTATTTCATAACCTGAACAAGTGCCTGTCTGGCTCCGTGAGGTCTGGTGCCCGCCGCAACTTCTTCGTGACCTTCTGGTTGGCTGCATGTAGTCGGATGGTCGGGTCAGGTATGTATGTAGTGTACGTGTTCCAAAAAGTTGTCGCAGTTTCACCTGAAAGGTGAAGCATCAATTGCGATAGCAAATTTGTAGAGAGATATACGGAGTAATGATATTAGCTTTATCAGCTGTATAAACTTGGACATGCAGCAGCACCGGCAACGCGCCGAACTGTTGTCGACGCCGTCGGCATTTTGCCCGCGTTCGCTCAAAATGCGTGCGGCGTTGGTGACTGTTGCCGGAGCCTCTGATATAAATAGGCACTTGGTGCCGCAGCTAAACGTCGCCTCCCTTCCCTCCCCCTTCCCCCCCTCCCCCACGGCCTCTCGCGCATCGGAAGAAGGCGCGTTTGCTCTACATATATGGTGATTGTAAAGGAGGAAAGAGACGCCTACTTCTGCAGCCCTTAAGGAAGCACGGCGCAGAACGCGCGTTTGTTCTCCGCCGTGCGTTCACTCCCCGTGAAAGAGCGCGTCCCTCGCGCCCTTTCACTCGCACATACAGCGTTCGGCAGCGCGCGGCCACGATTTCATCTCCATTGACGTCATACGGAACCTCACGGCGACGGCGACGGCGACGGCGACGCCGACGGCGACGGCGACGCCGACGGCAGAAATCTGCTTTTGAGTGTCCATATAATTGCTATCGCAATAAAAGTAGCATCTTGGTATCATTCGTGGATAAGTTAATCGACATTAGTCAACACTGCTTACTAAATAGGCCAAATATTTATGCAACTTGCTGTTTATTTGTGTTCATAGCTGTTATGCACACCTTATTGTGTTCTATATAAAAGTAGACCTAACATGTCCTGATGTTAAGTATTTTTTCTTGCATCAATCGCTTGGCTGCAAGTTACATTTTAGTTTTGCTTAGTACACACTATTTATCACTTTTCATTTTGGTTTTCTTGTTTCGAAACTGTTTCCTATGCTGTAGGATTTTATTTCCGAATTTTTAGTGTTTACACTACACTCTTGTGGTGCTTCTGCGCATATAAGAATTCAAAGTGTAATGGGCCAAATATGTCATAGGTGTAAGCACACAGTGTGCTTACCATTGTTTAACATTCATATTCACGATTATTTCTCTCTTGTTCCTGCAACGGCCAGCCAAGGCAGCAACACTGGGCTAACAAGGAGAGCAACGCTGTGCGCAAGCGCGGCTATATATGCGTTCCCGTGTCTTCAATAAACGCTTCTTCTTGTGGTGATCACTGTGTGCATTACGCTCGATACATGGTGTCAGAAGTGTAGCTCGCTCACAGGACCATGACCGAGCTACCCCCGCCTGAGCCACTGCAATTGGGCGACAACGCAGCGGCGTCCTGGCAGACATTCAAGCAACGCATCGAGCTGTACCTGATAGCAACGGAGCCCACGAAGCCACGCAGTAAGGAGCAGAAAGCTGCAATTTTTTTGCATGTTGCGGGTGCAAGAAGCTATTGACGTGTTTAATACCCTGAACCTATCACCGGAGGAAGCTAATGACTACGACGCGTTGGTTAAAGCGTTTGAAAACTACTGCTTGCCTAAGCGTAATCAGACTTGCGAACGCTATGTGTTCCGCTCGTGTCGTCAGGCACACGGAGAGCCATTTGAACAGTTCTTTCGGGATCTGAAACTAAAAGCAAGAACGTGCAACTTTGGGGATTTGCGAGATTCCATGCTGCGGTACCAAATCGTGTATGGCATTTGCAGCACTTCCCTGCGAGAAAAACTTCTTCGAAAGAAAGACCTGACGCTGGTTACAGCAGTAGAATGCTGCAAAGCTGAGGAACTTGCCGAATCGCAAAATAGGGCGTGGATGGAGGAAAACAAGATTGAACCTGTTTCACGAACGCAAGCGAAACGCGGACGCGAAAAATGCCGGTACTGCAACTTCTCGCACGCGCCAAGGAAGTGTCCGGCGTTCGGCAAGACATGCAACAAGTGCACGAGGCCTAATCACTTCGCCGCCTGCTGTACAAGCAAGCGAGCAGCCGTTGATGACGTGTTCGAAGGAGTGGAGAGTGACAGTGACTTCGACGTTCTGGAGATCAGCACGACGGAAAGTAAGCGTGGCCTCGAAAGTCGCGACTGGATTATAACAACGAACATTGAAGGAACTGATGTGCAGCTGAAGGTCGATACGGGAGCGCAGGCTAACTTGTTGCCGCGTTCGCTGTTCAAAAGGCTCGGAACTAAGCAGCAGCCGTACCCCACGAGGAGCATCCTGCGCCATTATGGGGGTGGCGAAATACCACACAGTGGAAAGGTTCGCCTCGCCGTGCAGTTAGACAAACGGCGTGTGCTACTTGAGTTCTTCATAGTAAAGAAGAAGCAAGCCATTCTGGGCCTCGGGGCAAGTGAGCAACTTGGTCTGGTCAACAGAGTGAACGCGGTGGACAGCAGCGAGGCATATGGAAGCCTAAAGCAGGCATTCCCGAGGTTATTCACTGGCATTGGCAGGACGCGGTGCGAGTACAAAATGGTGCTTCGAGAGGACGCTGTCCCTGTGGTACAGCCAACCCGGCGTGTACCTTTCGCCCTCAAGAAGCCACTTAAGAAAGAACTTGACCGGATGAATGCTGCGAACATCATCGAGAAGGTGGAAGAACCGTCAGACTGGGTAAGTCCCCTGGTTATCGTGTGGAAGAAAAACGGGGACTTAAGAGTATGCATGGACCCGCGAGCAATTAATAGGGCGGTGAAGAGAGAGCACTTTCAGTTGCCATGTCGGGAAGAAATCGAAGAGGATCTAGCGCATGCAAAGTATTTCAGCAGACTCGATGCCAACAGTGGTTTTCATCAAATTCCTCTCGACAAAAAGACATCAGAAATCTGCACATTCAGTTCGCCGTTTGGCCGGTATCGGTATCTCAGACTGCCGTTCGGTATTGCATCTGCACCCGAAGTTTTCCAGCGTACAATGAGCCAGATATTTGACGACCTCCCGGGAACACGTGTGTACATTGACGATGTGCTAGTGTGGGGTTCTACGCAAAAGGAACATGATGAACGCCTGTTCAAAGCGCTGGAAAGGGCACAGGCAGAGGGCCTAACTTTGAATGCAGAAAAGTGCATTTTCGGACGCACTGAAATCAGCTTCTTGGGTGATTAGTTCCAAAGATATTGAGCCCGATCCCGACCTGATAAAGTGCGTTTTAAACCACCCTCCGCCAACGACCAAGAAAGACGTTCAACGCTTGCTTGGTACCGTGAACTATTTCGGCAAGTACTTGCCACTGTTGTCAGCCCATACTGAGGCCTTGCGCAGCCTGATTAGAAAGGACACAGTTTTCGAATGGACGCATGTTCACGAGCGTGAGTGGGCGCAGCTCAAGATGATGCTGACGGAAGCGCCCGTCCTGGCTATCTTTAATCCCGAGCTTCCCACAAAACTGTCGACGGATGCGTCAGCATTTGCACTCGGAGCAGTGCTTTTCCAACAACATAGAGGAGACTGGCGCCCGGTAGGCTACGCGTCGCGGGCACTCACCGAAACCGAGCGAAGGTCGCCCAAATAGAAAAAGAGGCCCTGGGCATAACATTCGGCTGTGAAAAGTTCAATGATTATGTCATAGGAAGACATATCGTTATCGAAACCGACCACAACCCATTATTGGCAATTTCAAAGAAGGAAATAGGCGACATGCCACCGCGTCTGCAACGACTATTTCTTCGACTGCTGAAGTACGAGTTTGAGTTGCAGTATGTTCCAGGCAGCAAATTCGTTGTTGCTGACACATTGTCACGAATCCCATCACGGGAACAACGAGAAAAAGGCACAACGGACGTTGAAGTTCATGCCGTGGGCGCCCTGACTGCCGTCGTCGGACCAGCCACCCTATCCCGTCTGCAGGTAGCAACTGCCAGTGATGCAACGGCGCAAGACGTCATCTCCAGGCTGCAGTCATCAATGCCTATAGAAGGTGAGCTAAAGTCCTTCACACAAGAACTTTCCGTAGTCAACGGAGTACTCCTCAAGGGAACCAAAGTAGTCGTGCCTGCAAGCATGCGAACAGAGATGCTGCGACGAGTGCACCAAGGGCATCTCGGCTTAGGAAAATGCAAATCGAGGGCTCGCAAGTTGATGTATTGGCCAGGAATGTCAACAGATATTGCCCAGTTCATTGACAGGTGTGACGTTTGCAAGAAGTTTGCTTATCGACAGCCTGACGAGCCCATGTGCCAGCGCACCGTTCCAGACATGCCATGGGCCAGAGTTGGTACAGATCTTTTTCAACACGCCGGAAAGCATTTTTTGGTTGTCTATGATGCCTACTCTAATTTTCCAGAAGTCGAGCACCTGAAGGAGACCTCTGCAACAACTGTCATTCATAAACTACGTCAGATCTTTGCAAGGCATGGAATACCACTAGAAGTTTGCAGTGATGGCGGCCCGCAGTTTGCGTCAAAAGAGTTTAAAGATTTTGCGGCTCGTTATGACTTTGTGCATACGATTTCAAGTCCACGTTTTCCCAGGTCCAATGGGCTCGCCGAGAAGGGCGTACAAGTGGTCAAGCGGCTTCTGGGCAAGACTGAGACCAAGAAAGAGGACTTCTATTTGGGCCTTCTCAACTACAGGGTGTGTCCTCTCGAAGATGGCCGTTCACCATCGGAACTGCTAATAGGACGAAGTCTAAGAACGCTACTTCCAAATTTTTCAGCGTCATCCTCAGGTCTCGTTCAAAAACATGTTCAGGCAAGGACCTCAGGAAGACCACTAGCTCCGCTACAGAAGGGAGACGTCGTCCGAATCCTCCGAAATGGTAGATGGGATATCAAAGCGCAAGTCCAAGATCTCGTGGCCCCGAGATCGTACACCGTTCTGACTGAGGATGGCCGGATTTTCCGTCGAAATAGACAGCACCTTCGCAAAACACCAGAAGCGTTCTATCGAACCATCCATTACCAGGCGGACGACTGCGACGACGCCCCTGATTCATCTCCGAGCGCTGTCACACAGCAGAGGCAAGAACCTCCGCAGGCCACACAGGACCGACCACCAGCAGGCACAGCAGGAGTGCCCAACATTGCAGATTCACTGCGACGATCTACCAGACCGCGAAGACCCCCAGACCGCCTGGCCTACACGCACGGGTTCCAGCAGACTGAAACAGCCTAGGAGTGTCGACTGCTACGCATCGATGTTGAGTGCTTTTAGTGCTTTCAGTGCTTTCAATGCTTTCAGTCCTATCTGTGTTTTCAGTGTTTTCATTCTTCAAAGAAAGGAGGATGCAACGGCCAGCCAAGGCAGCAACACTGGGCGAACAAGGAGAGCAACGCTGTGCGCTATCGCGGCTATATATGCGTTCCCGTGTCTTCAATAAACGCTTCTTCTTGTGGTGATCACTGTGTGCAGTTACGCTCGATACAAGTTCCAAGAATAACTGCCACTGGAAAATACACATTTGATGAGCTCAAACTTCTTGAAATGATAAATTAAGGCCAGTATTCACTGTGCTGCAGTTACTACAGTTCTGAAGTGTTTTCTAGTAAGCCTGCTTTTTTCTCTCCTGTTTTTTTAATATTCTTGGCAAGCTATCCCCATTCATGCAAGTAGGCATTGTATCAGTTGCGAGTCTATGTCCAGTTACATTATTTTTCTCTTTTTTTCAAGTCAATACGGATAGAACTCATAGCTAACTGGTAGGTAGTTCATTGTATTGATGCTCTATTATTAAAAAAGCACACTATTTCGCACATGTCTGCTTGCTCTTGCCATGTTTGCTGGTTATTGCAATGTTGGTCGTCAAATGAATTTGATTTCAACTACACCATACAGAACAGTCTTATTGGCTTTAGTGTAATTTTAATAGTGACAATCAACCAACAAGCCCTAATTCTACAGCTGTCAAGAAGTATTTCTAATACTTTGGGGTCCCTTTCCATATTTTCTGTTTCATCCTGTGTATTTGGTCAGCACAGTGGGCATTCGGTCTATTCATTCTGCTTGGCGCTGCTCAGGTCAGAATATGTTCAACCTGCAAGTCCAAATTATAATGATATGTGTACGACTTCATTTACTGGCTGGATGAATTGAAAAAGCATTATATCTAATTCTAAGAGTATTTTTGTCAAAAATACCAGTGTCTAGAACAAGCATCATATGCACTGCAACTCTTATAGTTTAAAGTTAGGTAGGCAAATATCTATAGGTATGTATACTTGTGCATATACTTTCTACATATTGGCTAGTGTTTTAGCTACACGAAACAGCCTATGTTGTCACTACTCTCAAGTCAAATTTATGGTTGATGCGCCGCTTGTCTTTGTTGTGCACTTACACTTCTGTGGTGTCTTAAGCACTGTAGATGCCTGACAGCTGAAGTATTGCAGCAGTAGACAGTTTTAGTTTAGCGTACGCTATGTCATTGCGTACGATATAAAATAGTGGGTCATCACTGCGTATGTGCAGAACGCTATCCGACCGATAGCGTATGCATGCTATTTCTCAGATTTAGCATTACCGTCTGTGCGTGGTTTCCGTAGTTTACGTTAAACATGGCGGTGGTCCCCGCTGCCCACTTCGAATTGAATTTGGCGTGACTTTTGCAGAATTCGCTTCGTTCGTAGCAAATGACTGTGTAAACAGCTTTCGCTTACCGTCAGGGCGCTTTCACAACAGTGTAATATGGTTAACCTTGTGGAGTTTTCGAGATCGCTTCTCGTTTCGAACGACACGAAGCCTAACGAGGGAAACCGACATATCAGCGCCACCTGTCAGTGAAGTCGAGAGATAAGTGCGACGATGGCATATGGCCTCTGAGATCGGAAGATCTCACAGGCCAACTAAAACTAATAAATGGGTGCTGTTTAGCGTACTCTGTACTATAGCGTATAGGCGTACAGTATTAGTTGCATATGCTATACTAAAACTGTCTAGTGTCGAAGCTAACTGGCCACTTACTATTGCTACAGTATGCCAACAGATACCTATCACCGTATTTGTGCATTTTCTAAGAACCAGCCGCATTTGCTAGGTGAAATTTGTAGTATACGTATGAGTTTGCCGGTCAGTTCATGTAACTTTTCAGGATAGAATTTACATGGGGAAGAAAAGGGTACCATACAACATGACTGCTGCTAACTGACCATTTATTTTGATGGAAGGATTAAAAATAGCAACACTGGATGTGTGCTTATGTTGTGCACAATTTCGTTCAGAGGGAAGGCGTAATTTGTAATATAAAGGCATAAAATCACAATAAATGGTATTTGTGTAAAAAGGAAAGTAAATATGGCGCAGACTAACTTCAATCACTTGTCATCTAGAAAGGACGCCTTTTATTTCATGAATTGATCATGGGGTCTGGCTCGCATGTCTTGTTTATCTGGTATGCCTCACTGATCTCTCGTGTCAATTTTTTGCCGTAGGTGAAAACAGATGATCTTAATTCAGCCTGAAGTCCGATCGCGGCAATGCACGGCCAAACTGGATGAGCAAGCTGGTCTCTTGAGTGAAATATGGGAATTTATTTGGCACATGTAGTTACCGGCCAGTCTGCTCTGTGTACATTTGACCAGGTGTGAAACAAATACAGTGAGCTGCCTCTCATACACAATAGACAAATTTGGTGGTATCTTTAACCAAGCAAACCTCCCTTGCCTGCTCGCCTTTCTGAATTCACTTGTGAACTGTCGTGCATATCCTGCCTACTTTATTTTTCGCTGGAAATGTGCGTGCATAACAGTCCACATGAGAATTGGGGCTTGCTGAGGTAAAGATGCAACCCAATTTGTCTTGTGTTTGTCAGGGGTAGCATAGTCTGTTCCTTTGATCATTTATATATTCAGTCAAATGTACATGGGGCAGACTGGCTGGTGCCTCAACATGTGCCCAGGAAAGCACCATAATTCACTCTAGGGAGAAATATGTTCGTGCCACTTGACGATGCACTGGCACAACTGGTGCTGCGCGCCAAATTTCGATTGTTCGTCTATGGCAACCAATTGACCATCAAAATCAGTGATGAATACCACATTAAGGAAATGGGACATGTGTCAGTTGTAGATATACAAGCTCTACTTTGGCTATCACTAATTGCTGAGAGGGTGATTAGAGACAGTTACTAGGAGAGCTCTTCATCTGGTTGGCTCGCACAAACTGTACCTGTTTCTGCACTGCAAAAAGCTGAAAGACTCTACTTGGGCTCACTGAAACTGCTCTTTAAAATAAATTTGAAACAGGGTAAGCTATATAATTTTGTGTGCAGCCCCCACACTAATGCCACTGGATGTACCTGCCATTTCCGGTTACATTTATCGCATGGTTAGACATATTTTTTTGCTACCAGCACTTATTGACATAAAACCGATGGCCTATTGCACAAGCAATAAAAGCACATCAAAACGCTTGGAGTAATGTCAAATTTAGGTAGGTTCATGTAAACAAAGCAAATTAATTGCTTTAATAAGAAAGTTGTGCAGACTGTGTAGGAATAGAACCTGGAGTGTGAAAGGAGCACGCTTCCCTTACGCCACGGCAGCTCTTTGGTTCTGGCTGACTTAAGGTGTGCCTAGTGCGTGTCACACTGTGCACGTCACATTGCAGCCATTTGGTTGACTAAAGGTGCTTTCACGTTCCCACACGTAAGCAGTCTTAATGTCTCTCTGCCATCTTTTATTGCAGGTACACCTAGGAAATGTTGTATACATTGGCAACGATAACTGGGGCCTGCTCCAGTGCCATCGCCGGGATTCCCTGTTCTGCAAACAACTGGCATAACTGATGTGGGGAGCCCTGGCGCTCGGCGTAGGAGCGTCACAGGGGCTCCTTGTCGGTGCTTGAAGGACGGCAATGCTGTTGAGAAGCCGACATTGAGCCCCGATAAATTGGAAGCTGTGGGTAGTAAGTATCATTCACATTTTTTCAAGTTTGTTTTTGTCATGTTTGTAACAATGCATGTATTGCACCGAAATGATTAACTTTTCAGATGCATTTGATGCATATCTTTCGAAATGTGGTGCCCCTGAGGAGAAAAAAATCATCTTCTCATGCTTGGTTTTGGCCGAGCAGTTGAATCGAGTGACAAAGTTTTTCGCGTTTAGGTAGCCCAAGAAGAAACAAAAGCAGAATTAACAAACCAGCTTATTTTTGGCTACTCATGAGTTGCATTTCTTTGTTTAAAAGTGCCTGCGAAGTGGCGCTAACCTACTTATCAGGTCCAGAATTTTCGATTAACACCGCTTCCAAAAGCTCGCGTTCTAACTTAGTTTTTCCACGGCCAGAACTTCCGTATTCGTCATCCGCGGATAGCAACGGCAACTTTTGCAGTGTAGAGCCATATTCAACCCTTCTCCCGATATCCAACACCTGTAGCGTAGTTGTAGCTGGTCGTTCAGGCACTGAATTGCAGTGCAGATGTAGGCAACAACAGAAGAGTCAAGACGAGAGACATGCGGCAACTCTTTAACAAAAAGCTTTATTTTTGCTGGCCCATGTTTATAGCCGTCAGTCACTGCATTGCACATGCGCAATTCGCACCCTTAGGAAGAAAGTAAACTCTGTCGGACAAGTGTACAGAAGGTGTGCTGATACATACAGAGCCAAGTCGCGAAATCTTTTCAGCCTCAAATATTTTACGTGTTAGTTGATCAGCGCTTCTGCTGGAAACAGTACACTGAGCAAACGACGGTTCACAGTCACACGAACTGCAATGACATTCAAGCCTACTGTCACGCACATTTTTCTTGACATTGTATGAGTGTTCTCTCAGCCGGTGATTGATGCAGTGTCCCATTTGACCTATATACTGTTTACCACAAGGGGGATACAATAAACCACGTTGCTGACCTAGGTGACAAACGGAATTTGGTGTTTTGTTGCATATGTGTTGCAAAACTGCAGATCGTTCCAAAGTTAAAGTTGTCTTCTTTGCACCTCAGAAGCTTATAAAGTTCTGTAATCAAAGGAAATGTTTCAGCGCAGCACACAAGTGTAACAAAAAGCACAAAAATTGGTTCGTCACCTATGTTAGCAACATGAATTACTGTACCCCTCTTTCTTGTGGTAAACAGTACATAGGCCAAACAGGACGCTGTATCAATGACCAGCTGAGGGAACACTCTATAATGTCAAGAAAAACGTGCATGACAGTTGGCTTGCATGTTGTTGCAGTTCATGTGCCTGTGAACCATTGTTTGCTCGGTGTACTATTGTCAGCAGTAGCGGTGATCAACTAACACGTGAAATTATTGAAGCTGAAAAGATTGCGCGACTTGGCTCTGTGTGTGTCAGCATCTGTACACTTATCAGACAGAGTTGACCTACCTAAGGGTGTGAATTGCGCTTGTGCAATGTGATGAGTGACGGCTATAAACATGGGTCGCAGAAAATAAAGCTTTTTGTTGGAAGTCAGCACACGTCTATTGTCTCGTCTTTTCTGTCATCAATATCTGTGCTGCAATTCACCAATATGTTGTACCAACAAGTCAAATTTATCACTCACTCATTGGAACTTTCTTTCATCACGAATGAAATGTGGTTTTGGTACCGTGGTAGAGCATTCACATCATTTGTTAATTTATGTTTTCTTCAAAGACTGAACTGGATGTAACAAGCAGCCGTGGCATTGCAGGGAAACTTTATGTTAAAGGAATATATTGATACTAACGTCTTAACTGTTTAGCGCAATAAAGTAAGTTGTGGGTATTGTTTATTGTGCTTTCCTTGCTCTTGTGTCCAAACTTATAGCTATAATGGTTAGGTTTTACTGAAATTTGCTTTTTGATGTTTTGCATTATTCTCCTGTGTAAAGTCACTATTGTTTGTTTCACAGTTATGCGAAGCTTAAGTTGTTTGTAAGCATTTTTATAGCCTGTTTTCACAGTAAACATCGCTTACTTCAGTGTTTCAGATGGCACTTTATAGTTTGATGTAATTGATGTCTCTGCAGGTTACCGCATTATTCACTTGGAAACCAGTGAGGTCTGGATGCAAGTGAAGCTACCGAGGGAGGCATGTGTGCATCACTTGTGCTGCTGGCCATCCTCTGCAAAATTGATGGCTGGCTGTCAGTGCTTGGATGACTTTCTGTTACTCTACGCCTTGGGCTGTGTTGACTACTTCACACTTGCTGCCATGTCTGCAAGCTTAGGCAAGAAGATCGGCTGGATGCTTGGCAGGAGATTGTATCCAACAGAAGTGTTACTGTGTTGTGTTGTACATTACAAAGTGAAGGAGGACAGTATTTGTGCTTTTATTAAGAAGTATAAATTGTGTTCTGCCATTGAAATAAGGGAACTCGACAAAAAGCAAAAGATTTCGAAGTCTGACCTACATGGGAAAGCAAAATATATTGTGTTGTAGTTGTAGCTGTTAGTAGAGTCTTAATATGCGATAGATGACCTTGATGTTTAATAGAAAATATATTTCAGTGTGTTAGTGTGTTATCAGTTTTTAAGTTACTGTTATATAAGTGTCATTTGTTTGCCGGGATGATGTAAGCAGACAGTAAATAAATGCATGGTTTGATATTATAACCAGGTTTGTCTATGGCATTCACTATTACTTAAGGTGGACCAATGCATATTCATGGGTGCATATTGGACCACCACATATTCCACCTGCACAAACAATTCCTACATACTAGCGTTTGGTCTTAGAGCTGATGTTGGCTATTATGCAATTTCTTGAAAGCAGCAAGTTGGAAGCAAAGACTGATTTTTTTCTGTGGTCTAAGCTTAAATGATATGTTTAAGGAAATGAATATTTGTGGAATATATTTACTTTCCTGCTGCGAGAACCTTTATACGAGAACCTCTGCACATTGGACGTGCATGCTGCTTCTCTTGCTGTTATAGCCAAAATGAAAAATTGTTCTTATGAACCACTTCGCAGCTTTGCATTGTGCACTTTTACTTGCAGTTAGCATTTATATGCTGTGCTATGGACAACAGCAAGACAAGTCAGGCAAACCACTATGTGAAACACTTTAAAGATTCTGGCTTAGGGCGCGTTGGTACTATATATAGTGCAAGACAGATGAGCTGCCCGTACAGCAGCGCTGTCAGCATTACACGGCTGACAGCACCGCAAACCCTTAAATTTATATTTGTTTGAGAGATAATGCATTCTAGTAGTTTTCATGTCGTATATGCATGAAAATGTAAACAAGAACTGGTGAAAACAGCATTATTTTACGTATATAGTGCATCTTACCACAAGGTAAGGTACACAGATATCTTGGTAAGCTAAACAAGATATATACGTAATAAACGCTGTTTTTCACTAATTCTTGTGTCACATTTTCATGCATATGCAACATGAAAACTACTAGAGTAAATTATCTGTCAAGCAAATATAAATTTAAGGGTTTGCGGTGCTGTCAGCCGTGTCATGCTCACAGCACTGCTGTTATGCATGTCTACAAAAATTCTGCAATGTCAGTTGAGTGTTGCTTGAACGTCACATACGTACGTTGCCTGAAAGCTCAAGTAGCAAAAGGCAACATCCACATTACGTTGCCAGGAAGTTCTGTTAACGTTATGTTAACGTCGTAAATGTGCTGCTCAACGCTGTCACAACGTTACGACTCAACGTTGTCTGGCGATCAAAAAAGAGGACATTAGCAGCATGTAGGCAACGTTATACGCCGACATTTGTGCACATTCAGAGAACGTTACGGCAACATTTTGCGTTACTTGGGACATTGCTTTATTCTTTGTCGTGATGCATTTTATTTTTGGGGCATTTTACAAAGAACTATCAAAAAATAATTTTTTCTCACACCTTACGGCATCCGCTTCCTTCCTTTCAAAAAGACAATCAGTAATGTACCTTTGATTTGTTTATGTTATTAGGACTGTATTCTTTATGGAGAAGCCGAATGATCGACAGACATGCCGAGCCACCACGCTCGACAAGGTGTGTCTTTCGAGAAGAGGCTGCTCAAGTGCGAAGTGTGGTTGCAGCCTTTGATCGCGTTCCTGAATGGATTTCGTATCTGGACGCTTGTGTTTCTTTGCCCAATTTTTGAATTTTCAGTGAACTACCTAGCGTGTGTGAATTTGTTTTTAATGTGTGTATAAATGTAACGTAACTAATTTTCGCATAACTACTAATATTTCCATACAAGAATGCAAAAAAAGGCGGCTGTGTGGCCTAGTGGTTACGACGCTCGCTTTGAGACTGTGGGTACGCGGGTTCGAATTCCGCCTCAACAAAAAGTTTATATTTTGGTATCACCATTTTCTTCCTTTTTTTCCTCTGTGTTCGGCGGCGCGGTTGGTTGTGCCCCGGTGCCGCGGCAGAAGCCGCGGTGCCAGGCGCCCACGCGAAGCGGCGGTCGTTCGGATGTTGCGGAGTGCAACGTAGCAACACCCCAAAATAAAAAATGCTGCTCCAGCCACGTAGTCTGCTCCCTCCCTGATAGTGAGGATGTGTTTGGATCATCAAAACAGTGATGCGTTTATTTAGGAATAGCATCGAGCCCTTAAAAACAGCCACAGTTGTGCCTAGTCATCAACAGCCCAGCGTGTTCTTCGTTCCAACGCCGCCAGAGAGGAAGAAAAAAGAAAATTGTGATTATGCGGAGTAGTTTTGCATTCTAGCTCATATGCTCTGGCAGTGCCCTGCGTTACAAGATACGTCACTCGCCAGCGAACAGGACTGGGACGAGCCCATTTCTAGTACGGAACCCAAGCTCCAGTCCATGGCCGTCCAGAGGGCCCGTGAAAGAGCGGAGAGGCTTGTCCTCCCGATTCCGACATGGGAGCAGCCAGCGGCGAGCCGGGTGCCCCAACATGTCTCCGCCGGCTAGTCCCTCAGGACCTCAATAAAAGTTCATTATCTGTCTGTCTGGTAAAACGTCATCGAGGCGAGGCCCCGCCCCTGCACGGATTTGTTGTGAAAACAGTCGCACCCCGTCTTCTTCCGCAAGTGGCTCGTTGGCGCCCCTGTGGTTGCGCCCGTGCTCGGCACGCACTCGTGCCACTGTTCCCACGTTCTTCGTCGTCGTCTTCTTCCACAGCTGGGTCCGTTGCCGCTCGTCATTCCAGCGTAGAATTTCACTTCTCTTCTGTCGCCGTAATGGGGAGGCCGCGTTTACGGGTTTACCGCGCTGTCCGTCACGTAAGACAATGAATGGCTCATACCGCCTTAAGCAATGGCTATGAGCCATTGCTTAAGGCGGTATGAGCCATTCATTGTCTTACGTGACGGACAGATTTAATTTTCTTCTTTGTAGAGTTTTTCGTTCCAAAACCAGTTCTGATTATGATGCACGCCATAGTGGAGGGCTCCGGATTAATTTTGACCATCCGGGGTTCTTTAACGTGCACTACAACGCAAGCGCACGGACGTTTTTGCATTTTAGCCTCCATCAAAATGCAGCCACCGCGGCCGGGATTCAATCCTGCGATCTAGATTTTCTGTATTTTTTATTTTGAAGCAATTTAATTCCGAAAAAAGCAATCTAATGTCGAAGAATTGCGTACGGCAATGGCGTGAGAATGCTGTTAACCACGCCGCCGAGCAATCTAGAGACATCGAACACAAGCGACAACAGCGAAGAGCAGAGAATCGTACAACGCAACGGAAGGAAAAGTTGCGCGAAAGGGAAGGAAGAGTAGATCAAAAGGGAAGGACAAGTAGAAAGAGAAGGAAAAGTAGTATGAAAGGGAGAGAAAAGTAGTAGGTCAGGTACATACATGACACGCTTAGCTTACCCCCATTTTCTCTACAGGAGAAATGCTGGTGATTTGTTTTTTTAGCTAGGAGATTTAACCTCCCAGACCTGCAAATTGGTTTTTAACGCGCGGTTGTACTACCGGGCTCTGTTGCTTCTTAGTTCATAGAAAGGAAACCATCATTTAACCACACCCTTGTGCATCGCAATAATCGATGAGACCTTACGTTACTATTCACTGCTTTCTTTAGTTCTCAGAACAAAAAATACAGTAGTGTTTTGCATACAGCTTTCTTTTGTTCTCAGAACAAAATATTGCAGTATTGCTTTCCATACTGCAGATAACCGATCATAGGATTTCATCGTGAGTCATTTTAACAACATAGACGTCATTGTTTTCTAATATTTCCGAGCGAAGAGTGCCCTATTTATGTGTTGCTCTTCTGCATAGCCTGGTGTCAATGCTCGTGACCTCGCTTGCGCTATCTGCAGTGCCCAAGTAACGGATTGGGTTGTTGTTGTTAGAACGTCTATGAAAATAATCATCAAACGTTTCCGCCCCCAGGAAGTCGATCCATCAGTGCGGGGAGAGGGTTAAAGGAGGAGGTTAGTTGAAATATATTTCATCATGTTTGACAGTTCTTGAAATTGAAGTAACGACTGGAATATGAGGCGCCGTCTCTCGGGGGGACCAGTGGGAAGGCGCCAGGTGTCCAAATCCTGAGGCTTCAGAGTAAGGGGGAGGGTGGCTATCGCTTTTCTTTGGTGCTCGGTGAAATCCGGGCAGCCCCAGAGTATATGATGCTGATCCAGCAGCTGGATTCCTGGACACGAGCGGCAAGTGGCTGACTGCCAGGTCTGGAGGTGCAACATGGCGCGGTGCGCTAGTGTGACGGCTGTCTCCGTGACGATGCGTCGGAGGCATGTGGCTTCAGCACGGGTAAACTTCCCCGGCGGAAGTGTAGGCTTTTCCGGGTGGATGTTCCGGAACGCGAATATATTCCTGCTTTTGTGCTTGCTCTTACATATTTCGTACATACAAATGTTCAGTGATGTGCTGAAGAACGAGGACTCTGCTGCCACTGCCAATCCTTATCCAGAACCGAGTAGTAATTTTATTGAATCTGTTTAAACGTTGACGAGTATCCGAGTAATGGGTTTAGGTGATTCAGGGTGGTACGAAGAATGGAATTGCCTGCAAGAGAAATATAAGAAATACTAAATTATTAATCAGCATTCAAACAGAAATATAATATACAAAACGTGTTGTTTAAAGATATGCGTAATATTTACATTGTCATAATAAAACATTTTGTTCTCTTAATGATGGCCGCGTGTTTCATGAAATATCTTCCGTGGATGTTGGTTCATATTGCCTTTTAACCTTCTTCATTCCAATTATTTTTAATTAAATCAAAATAAGTCAGCTATATGAGCGACAACAGCTCTGGAAATTTTATGTTACCTGTATCGCATACAATCTAATGCGTCAACATTGCTTCGTAATTATTCACAAACACGCAGTAACATGTTGCCTGACCTAATGAAATATTCGATGTTTACGTGAATATCTGTGGTTGTATTATTCCTACAGCTCTCTCATTGGCGCTGTAAAACTTTGAAAACAAATAAAGATACGTAAACAATTCATTTGTTACATGACGTTGCCAGTCGCCATATCTTGTGGTGCGTAGAAAAAAGTCGCAGTTTCGCCCGAAAGGCGAAGCATCAATTGCGATAGCAAATTAGTAGAGAGCTATACGTAGTAAGGATAGTAGATTTGTCGGCTGTATAAGCTTTGACACATTCGTTTACTAAATTAACAAGTATGGTGTCAGCGCGCACAAGCAAACACTCGACGATCCCACTCGGAGACCGCAGACTACCGCTGTCAAAACGCTGGCCTGAGCAATCCCAGCAGCAGCGGCGAGCGAAGGTTCGTGGGGTCTATCGCTTCAACGGAAACTGAGCGGCGAAAGCACAGCGCATATAAAGCTATCAGCCGTCTGCAGATCGCTTTCAAGATAGGGTGTGGGCGAGCGCCCGCCGCCGCCCAAAGTACAAGTACGCAATTGCAGGCAGAGTAGAAGCTGAACAACCTCCCTTCCGCGCTGCCTCACCGCTTTCCTCCTTTCGCGTGCGAGACTGACTAGTTCCCCTTGTGCCGTTGGTGCCACAGCACAACGTCGCTCGCATTCCCTCCGCGTTCCCTCGCACATACGGCACGCAGCGACGATTTTATCGCCCTTGGACTTTATACGGAACCTCACGGCTACGACGACGGTGACGCCAACGGCAGAAATGCGCTTGGAGTGTCCATATAATTGCTATCGCAATAAAACATTGTATATCTTGCTGTACTTTAGAGAAAGTCTGTTAAGTCCATGATGTCTGATGACCTAGTAAATAGATGTGCTTTACTGATGAGTGAGCACTGAGCCATCGTAGTGTATTATTTAATAAACCCTGCGATGTCACTTCATTCAGTGGGACGTCAGCAGCTACTGCCGATAGCAACTCTCAGTCACGTGTGTCACTCCGTCGCTTGCAAATCCGGATCCTGATTTCAGCGAAAAAGAGGTTCGCTCTACAAGGAATAGTTCAGATGATCAGCAGTAGTTGAACAAGAAATGTCCCTGGTGTAATAAGGGAACATCTACTCCGCCAGCAACTGCGTACTTTGCGCGGCCGCGCGCGCCGTATCTTGAAAGCGATCTGCAGACAGCTGCTGCCTTTGTGCATGCTGTGTTCTCACCGCTCAGCTTGGGGTGAAGCGATAGACAACGCGAAGGTCACTTCGCTCGCTCACGCCAGGGTTTTGACAGCGAGTGTCAGCGGTCATCGAGTGTGACGTGTTCATGTTTGCCTGCGCGTGCTGCCACCAGGCTCGTTAATTGAGTTAGTAAGCTAATGTTTACACGCTTATAAGGACCGCACAAAGAGCAATGGAACGAAAAATCTTAGGACTAAAGTTAAGCGACATGAAGAGAGTGGAGTGGATCAGAGAAGAAACGGGGATAGCCGATATTCTAGTTGACATTACGTGGAAGAAATGGAGCTGGGCACGCCATGTAATGCGTAGGATGGATAACCGGTCGACCATTTGGGTTACAGACTAGATACCAAGAGAAGGGAAGCGCAGTCGAGGTCGGCAGAAAACCAGATGGAATGATGAAGTTAGGAAAATTGCAGGCGCAAGTTGGAATACGCTAGCGCAAGACACAGGTAATTGGAGATCGCAGGGAGAGGCCTTTGTCCTGCAGTGGACACAATATATAGGCATGTGATGATGATGATGAAGGCCGGTAAAACTGTCATCCTTACTTCGTATAGCTGTCTACTAATTTGATGTCGCAAACGATCCTTCGCCTTTGGGGGGAAACTGCGACTTTTCAAGCGAAGCTTGTATTGCCTCACAAGTGTCGGCGATGTTGGTGTCACTCAAAAACCCTAGTGAAAAATCGCGTCTGGTTCATTTGGTATATACTAAAGTTGGCACGGAAGGGTACGAATTTATGAATAACATTACTGATAGATCATAAAATCAATAACATCATATGCTCGTTAGTTAGGTCATGATTAACGATAATAAAATAATGTGTGGCGTATACCCGCGTTGATATGTGGGTATGCGCCAGGGATACGCTGGTATGAGCCAGGGATATGCAGTTATCAGCCAGGGATATGCGGTTATCAGTCAGGGACAAGAAAGAAGGAAAGAAAGAAAGGAAGGAAGGGAAGTAGGAAGAGAGAAGCAAAGAAAAGAATACCGGGGCCGCACATTTGAGCTTCGCTGGTTTACCCAGCTGCTCCCAGAGTAGAGAAGGTGCGGGGAAAGCTGCGCCGGTGCCGGATAACCTGACGCGCGCGACTAATCAGGGTCGTATGGGGTGTCGCGGGTTGGCCTGCGCTCCGCCGGGCTTCTCTCGCCTCGGATCAATATCGGCGTACGGATGGGAAGGCCGGGCATGGGGCGCTCCGGCGAGGAGCAGGCTGCATTTGAGCCACGGCGCCGCCAACTTGCTCGGGAAAGAGCTCGTCGTCGACGTGCCGATTCTAGCGTGAGGGCTTCCGAAGCGCAGGCTAAGCGTCAGCGAAGAACGGCCGGCCCTGAGTTTAGGGCAAACGAAGTGGAACGCCTGCGACAGCATCGCCTTGCCCTCCAGGAACCCGACTATGGTGGTGCACGCCTCGGCAACGCAAGCGCCAACTTCCCCGGTGCGACGGCCACGTTTCAACGCAAGTTTCTCAACCGGAACTTTGGAGCCAGCTGCAGTGTGGGACCGGTTGCGGTTCGAGCACAACGTGGTACTCATCAGTGCAATTCTTTCTGGGGAACACCGAAGAATCACACGATAAGCTTCGCTTACCCTCATTTCCTTGACCGGGGAAGGGGCTATGATTTTTTCTTTGTCAGATAAGGTGACCGAGGGGAAACTAAGGAAGTTTCGCTTCGTCTTTGAAATATCAGCTGCGTGGGCAAACATTTTATAGCCCTTCCAACATGTGAAGATGGCAGACCAGCAAAGCTGTACTTGATAACTATATTAAGTTATATATCGGTGATTGCTATATTGATTGAATAAAAACACACACACATAACCAGTGTTGTACACGTTGCTCTAGGAATGTGTAATAGGGACGAAAGCTCGTTCCTTCCCAATCTTGAAACGAGTTCGCGCTAGAAGTCCCTATTATGCGCAAGAACGCGTTTCAGTTACACCTCGAACATTGGAACATGTTGTTACATTAACGTTACATTTGATTTTTAAATTAAAATATACTGTCGTATAATCCTGAGGCGAAATAAAGTCAGTAATTTGAAACTCACATCGAACTACGTATAATAATAATATTCCTTGGTCCCAAAATACCCATTAGTAATATGTACCATAGTACCCATTGCATTTATTCATTTTCAGGATTAGCTCAGCTGCAATTAAGTAAAATATCCAACTCTGATTTATAAAGTGTGAAGCCTGTAGAACTGTGTGAAAGGGGTTTAAGCAAATTACTGCTTTCAGGTCTGTGAAAATTCCTACCAATTGGGTTTTAGGCATTGTGTCTTGGGTCTTAGACAAAAGGCAACCATCGAGTATCTCTCGATTACTGCGAGTTGACAAAAATACAGCATGTTGCATCAATAACAGTGTTCCATGCTATGTTAGATCTTCATCTGTGTCTTTTGGCCAAGAAAACGGTTTTTATGATCGTAATCAAAGGAGACGGTTACTTAATTTACATGAAGATGCTTCCTGCAGCATCTAACAGGGGTATCCAAATGAGAAATTGCTTTTTCACGTTCATAATATACCAGTCAGTAATAAGAACCGGCTCGAAAAGGTATCATGTCTCTAAGCAGGCTTCGGGACTGAGGAGGATTCTACCATTGCCGACAGCAAATTACCTGGAGGTGAAAAAAAATCCAAAGAAACGCTCGTAGACGATTTTTTTTTCAGGGAGCACCGGACACACTCCAGACATGTCTAACTGCACCTTTGGTGCTCGTCTATTAGAATTGCAACACGTACGACACTTTGCACCTTGGTCTTCATATTGTCCTCCACCAAAGTGTGACGGACGCGAGATGGAGGCGAAGGATGTATTTACAAAATATATACAGAGAAGGCTAGGGCAAGAGATGCCTGATCCGGCCCAAGAGCTAGCGTCTTCATCGTCGTCTTTGCCGCACTGGCAAGCATCGCGTTGATCCATGTATGGATCGCTCCGTAACAATATGCGCTGTCAGGATACGGCACTTCAGATGTGCAAATAGAATGGTACTGAGATGCACCAATACAATTAAACTCTTTGCACAAGAAGCTGCATAGGCGTTAATGAATGCTGATTCAATATGGCAGTATGAGTGGAAAAAATGGCCAGAATACATATTCGCAACTTAGTAAAGTCTCCAGTTTGAACTCAGCAAGAGTTGCATCTCGATGTTGGTGTCCGACAGCCGAACCCGATTTTTCGTCAGCACTTCGTTGGCAACGCTGAAGAGCTGTTCCACAGAAGTGCTTGAGGGTACTGCCGTGTTGTATTTCAGGTAAAGTTGGTTCAGTTCCACAAAGTACTTCATCTGCGACAGCGGGTAGCCTACCGGTACCAACAGGTACCGCAACAGCTCATCCTGTGCCTCGTTTGGAAGAGTTTGGTGCCCGAACGAGAAGAAATCTTGGGGCGTGGACGAAATGTCAACATCTGCGCTGGCTGATTTGGTCACCGTCCCCAACTCTGTCTATATGTTGATAGTCACCTGGTCTCGCATAGTACTGTCTGGGATTTATGATAGCATACACATTGGGTTTAAGCCACTGGCGACAACGCGCTCGCGCTTTGCCTTGAGGTGTCCAAACCTGCAATCCCGAACAATTCAATTCAGTCAGTCTCAGCGCAGCGCACTTCCATGCGCACCCGGCGGGCACCTTGAAGTGAAAACCAGGATTGGTGCATAGGGTCGTGACGAATGTGAGTCACGTGAGGACTGCAAGTTTTCCATCCGCCGCGAAGTCCCTCGAGTGATCCTGACGTCGTCGTTGCTCTGCGATAGGCCGACCTGGAGGAAAGAAACTACAGGAGGGACCATCACGTGACAATCTTGAAGCCTAGTGATACAAAATATAACGGAGGACTAAAAAAATGCGCCATAGTCACGTGACAGGCAAGCGGTAGCTCATTGCTCCTCACGCGGTCGCTCATCCGCCCTGCATGATGTGCTGCGTACGTGTGTGCGTCTATTGAATGCCGTGGAATGCTTACAGAGAGAACGCCGTTCCTGCTGCCGTTCCTTCTTAAACCTAACGTTACCGTTACAGTTCCACCAACCCTTAACGGAACGATGGCATTCCTCCATTATTCCCAAAAGAAACTAGTTGCAGAAACGCCGCTCCTAGGAACGCCGTTCCGTAGATCACTGCACACAAATTCGTTCTTGTTATAGTCTTTTATTTTCTGTTTACTTTGTCACCATGCCAACCATTGCTTTGTGGTAATTGTGATATACTGCAATTGGTTGCCGATGCTTCCTCGCCCACTGCAGCCTCTGTTCGCGAAGGCGTTCCCGCCAGTCCATTGTTGTTCTTCATTGGTCACAGAGCGGCAATCCGACATTGCGGATCCTTCAGACTATACGCGTTGGACTATAGCGGTTTTTCCGTCGCCTTCGCGCCCATTCACGCTGTTGCTCAGCCGGCGCTTCTAACGCGAAGGGGAGGGGAAGGGGAGGGAGGAAGGGGAGGCCACGTTTAGCTGCGACACCAAATGCGTATTCATATTAAAACGCTGCGAGGCGACAAGGTGGTACAGACTTCCCACGCTGCTTGACGAGTTTGACTGTTACCCTGGCAACAGTCACCAACGCCGCGCGCGTTCGGTGCGAACGCGGGCAAAATGGCTACGGCGTCGACAACAGTTCAGCGCGTTGCAGCGCCACGCATGTTCGTCACCGGCGCGGGGTGAAGCTCGTCTATGCAGACCCTGCCCGCCTGCGCCAGTGTTTCTCCACTCGTACTAGCCACATCGCTAGCTGCCGGGTGGCCCGTGTTTTTGCAGCGTAGCAGCGCGTCATTCACGTGCTGCTTCTCACTGTCATGCACGCGCGTATCGTCAGAACAGCGGCCGAACAGCTCCAACGAAACGCTTCTCGCGCTAAAGCAAGGCGGCAGCAGGAAGCGGCCTCGCAACGTGCCCGCCGTGACGATGCAGCGGTGAGAGTACACGAAGCCGACACTAGGCGACCGCGGCGCTTGCCACAAGTGACCACCTCCTGCCCACAGACACATTTGGCGGCGCTACCGCGCATTTCGAAAGACAGTTCTTCAATAACCCATTCGGATATGTATGTGATGTTTGCGATCGGCTTTGGTTTAAAGCTGACCTCTCGCCTGTCCGCGTTCACCACGTGCCCCTGCTCGCTGCCGAGTTTCCAGACGAAGACGTGCATTCATTTGTGTTGTGCTCAACATGCCGCGGCGCACTGCAAAGGAGTACCATACCGGCCCTCTCTCGAAGTAACGGTTACGTTTACCCGGTCATTCCCGCTGGGCTACCTCCACTGAACTTGGTGAGTGAGCGTTGGATTGCACCCCGTCTACCATTCATGCAAATTCGTCGCATCACGAACGGCGGAGGACAGTGTGGCATTGTGAGGCCCGTCGTTAATGTTCCTGTGGAAGTGGTTAAATCGTTGCCGCGAAGCATTCACGAGGACCATGCCATCAATGTTCACATTAAACTAAAGATTCTCAACAAGACATCATACCTCTCGGGCGTGGTGAAAAAATCTCACTTGAAACCTTGGCTTGACGTCTTGTGTCGGAGTACGTTGTACAGGTACTTCGATATCACTCTTGACGCCACCTCTTTAGAGAGAGAGAGAGAGAGAGAGAGAATAAACTTTAATCCAAAGAGCACGCGAGCGTAGGTAGCTCCTCCGCTCTGCAGTGGGTGGTACCCTCAGTCCAGGAGTGCAACGGCCTTAGCTGCCCTTCTCACTCGATTGACCAGGTTGAGCTCGTCCGTCGAGTCGGAGCTGGACAGCGCTGCCTCCCATTGCCGTGTGCTGGGGTGTGTTATGGGTGTGAGCTGTGGTGTGCTTGCGCAAGCCCATACCATGTGGTAAAGTGTTGCACATTGATCACAGTGTGGACATTTATAGGAATACAGCGCAGGGTGCATGGCGGGGTAAAGACTCAAATGTGGATATGTGTTTGGTTGGATTTTTCGCCATATTACTGCTTCCTCTCGCGTCAGAGCATTATGAAGGGGGGCGGGGGGCTAATGTTCTTCGTGAAAGGCGATAGTGTTGTGGGATGTGAGTGTAGGTTAATGGTATAGGCTCAGGTTGGAACTGCTCGGCGCAGTCATCTCGCGGCGCCCGGTGTGCATGCGCTCGGGCGTAGGCGTGTGCCTGCTGATTGCCGCGTAAGGACTCATGCCCCGGAGTCCACACGAATTGTATGTGTGGTGGCAGCTGGTGCTCTCCATTCAGAATGTGATGTGCAGCCCTGGAAATTTTGGCCCTGCAGTAATTTCTGCATGCCGTCTGAGAGTCCGTCAGAACTATGACGCAATCCCAGTGCGGTCTCGTCGTGATGGCTAACGCTATCGCTAGTTCCTCTGCCTCCGCAGCGCTCACTCTGGAAACCGACGATGCATTTATTTCGGTCCGGTGATTGTCAACCACGCTGGTGACGAATGCGGTGCTTCTTGCGGTGCTGGCCGCGTCTACCTACAAGACATTGGGGTGGTTTCCATACTTTCTCGCGAGCGCCTGCGCTCGGGCTTGTCTCCGTCCGATGTGGAAGTTTGGGTGCATGTTCCTGGGAATCGGTGAGACGTGCATAGTTTCTTGTATTCGTGTGCGGATTTTGGTCAGTGCGCTAGTCTTCCGTACGGAATATCCAAGACGTTACAAGACGCAGCGTGACGCTATTGTGCGTAGTAGTCTTTCCTTCTGGCTTACCAGGTGGGCCTCTATGATTTCCCGTGCGTTGTTGTACACCCCTGTCTCCTCGAGGCGAGAAGTAGCCGTTCCGAGTGGGTGTCCGAGCGCTTGCTTATACGCCTTGCGTATCAGCCGGTCGAGTACCTCCACTTCCGCGTTCCTTAAATTTAAATATGGTGCCGAGTACGCAATGCGGCTGACAATCAGAGCCTGCACTAATAGGATAAGGTCCTGTTCCTTGAGTCCCCTCTTCCTGCTGGTGATTCGTTGAATCATGCGCAAGATCTGCGTGGTCGTGTGTTGTAGCTTCTGTATGGCGTATCCTCCGCCCCCGTCCCTTTGTAAATGTAAGCCGAGGATCCGAAGTCTGTCTACCTTTCTAATTTCTCTAGGACCTAATCGCAGGTGGATGGTTGGTGCCTGGGCTGTTGATCGTCCTCGTGAGGGCTTCTCGATTGTGAGGAGCTCCGACTTCTCCGGCGCGCATTGCAGTCTGCATGTCTCCGCGTAGCTTGCTACGACGTCTACTGCCTCCTGTAATGCCTCTTGTTGTTCTCCTATGGACCCTCCGACCGTCCATATCGTGATGTCGTCTGCATACAAGGCATGTCTGATCCCCGGTATTTTCTCGAGTTGGGCTGGGTTTTTCATCATGGCCACATTGAAAAGTGTCGGTGACAGCCCTGCTCCTTGCGGCGTTCCTCTGTTAGGTGTGTCTAGTCGCTGTGACTTCACATTTCCCAGCCCTATTGTGGCTGTGCGATCAGTGAGAAAAGCCCTCACGTAGCTGTACGTTCGTCGGCCGCAATTCGTGTCACTGAGATTGTATAGTATGGCTTCGTGCCCCACGTTGTCAAAGGCTCCCTTTCGGTCTAGTGCGAGAATTGCTTTTGGGCAGCACGGCGTTGCTGCAGTCAGTACTTCCTCTTTGAGCTGCAGAAGCACGTCTTGCCTTGACAAGTTGGGCTGAAAACCAAACATCGTGTTCGGCATCAGTTGACGTTCTTCGAGATGCGTGTGTAGCCTGTCTAAGATAAAACATTCCATCAATTTACCGAGGCAAGACGTAAGCGAAATGGGTCTTACGTTCTCCAGGCAGGGCGTTCTTCCTGGCTTTGGTATCAGTGTAATATCCGCATGCTTGAATTCCGGGGGTAAGGTCCCTCTGCTCCAGTGTGCATTTAAGAGTTCCAGTATTGCCTGCACGGTTGAATCGTCCAGGTTACGTAGCAACTTGTTGGTGATTCCGTCCTTGCCAGGAGTGGTGTTTCGACTGAGTCTTGCGATCGCTCCTGTCAGCTCGCAATGCGTTATGTAACGGTCGAGCTCGCTGTTTTCCGGTCCGGCGTACTCAGCCGCTGGCTTTGCACCAAGTATCGGCTGGCCAATCCCCCTCCCCCTCTCAGTGCCGTCCTTGTTCCTGTTTATTGTGCTCTCCTTGCTGAAACTACAGTTCTGTTCACGACGTCTGACGTATTCAGTCGCCGCCACCATGCGTCGCTGCCATTTGCCGTCCTAGCACTTCACCAGGATGCCTCCGGAATACTTACTTCCAACGCTACCTCATGCCCTCTCACGTTGCGCCATGATGAGACGCTTGGCCACGTTCAGTCACATCGACGATGATGTTAACGTGCCTATCACATCCTTCGAGCCCAGTCCGAAGCCTGATCTGAACGCGCTGACCCCTCACCCTGCGTCCTCGGACGTGTCCTTGGATGTATTTTCCTCTTCCATCTACAGTAACCTCGATCCGGATCAATGGGCTGAGCTTCTGATGCTTCTCAACGAATTTAGAAGTTTTTTTTGAATTCCCTCAAGCATCATTGGGTCGAACGAACACCGTTGTTCACAAAATTAACACCGGAACCAACACTCCTTTGCGCCAGCGCCTCTACCGTGTATCACCAGCGGAGCATCGTATAATTACGGAGCAAGTTCACGACATGCTTCAACGTGGAGTCATCAAGCCTTCCTGTAGCCCTTTGTCATCCCCGGTTGTGCTGGTCAAGAAAAAAGATGGTTCCATTAGGTTTGGTGTAGACTACCGGTGTATCAACAAAATTACTAGAAAAGATGTTTGCCCTCTTCCCCACATAGAGTACGCCCTTGATTGTCTACAAGGCGCCGAATTCTTTTCTTCGCTCGACTTGCATTCGGGTTATTGGCAAGTCCCGATAGCCGATTATGACCATCCAAAGACCGCGTTCGTCACAGCAGATGGCCTGTACGAATTCCCAGTCACGCAATTTGGCCTTTGCAATGCGACTGCAACATTCGAGCGAATGACGGACAGCATTTTACGCGGTATAAAATAGCAGATCTGCCTGTGCTATCTAGATGACGTCGTGGTGTTCGCCCCCGATTTAGCTACACATCTCGTCCGCCTGCGCACCATTCTCCAGTGCCTTACCAAGGCAAGCCTTCAGCTCAACCTGAAGAAGTGCCACTTCGGGGGTCACCACCTCACCATACTGGGTCATGTAGTCTCAAAACATGGTATTCTTCCTGATCCTGACAAAGTTCGCGCAGTTGCGGAGTTTCCTAAGCCGACTACCGTAAAAGATCTGCGCAGCTTTGTGGGATTATGCTCGTATTTTCGTCGCTTTGTCCGGAACTTTGCCTCCATCATGGCATCGCTTACGAAGCTACTTCCAGGCCCTGGTGTCACCTCTACTTTGGAGCAGAAGGGTTGCACGCAGGCGTTACCCTCGATGAAGAAGAAATACGACTGGCAGCACAGCAAACAAGGATTTAATATGAGCAGGATCGGGAAAAGCATAAAGCACAAAAGCACAAAACTAAAGCCATAACTCAACCAAAATGTTCACTCAATACTAAATACGAAACTCAAACTAAATACAAAACTACCAACAAATACTCTATCTCGGTTTGGGAGCCTACTCCGTCTTAAAGTCTCTAAGTCAGTCCTAGCCCTGACTCACATCAAAGTCTGGCCACCCTAGACTCGGCCTATTTGTGAGTACTGTACTCTGACATCGCAGAAATGTGGGTTACGGACCGTCGGTTTGAAGTTCCTCTCGTCGAGTGCACGTCGTGTTTGTTCGGAGTGTCGCTGCTGCCGTAAGTGCCGACGAGTCGCGGTTCCGTCGACGTGAGTACGTGGCTGGTGCCCCGGTAGCCACCGCTGACGTGTCAATTGCCTGGTTAGGCTTAACGAAGCGTTCTTCGCCCTCTCTCGATCTGCGTGGCGACCCGGTGTCCTGGTGATGATCGGTCGATCTGGCTGGGCCGAGGAAGTGGGATTCTTGCGAAGAGGACCGGAACCCACTTGAGCTGCAGCAGCCGGTCCCAGGAGCTGCGCCCGGACGTCTCCGAGGTCTACAGCCACGCCTGCACCTTGCCAGCGTTATGAGCTTCGTGGCCGGGCTCTCCGCACTCCTGTCGTCAGAGCATAGCTGACGAAGCGACCTTCCAGTTCAAGAGCCACGTCGATAATGCTGCTTCGTTGCTTGTCCCTGGCGGATTACACGTCGGTTCGCGTGCCTCGAGCGCTCGCTCAGTGTCGAACGCTCCGCGATCTTCCTCTGCGTCGTTCTTTTGTGTCGCGGGCATCCCAGTCATGACATGGGCCCCTGTTCTGAAGTTTTTTTTTGCTTCCAAAAACTGCTTGCTGCAGATCTGCGGGGGGGGGCTTCTGGTGGTGACTGTGACTCTTCGTGGTGACATTGGTGCTGGTTGATGTGACGTCTTGATGCACGACACCACACCACACTGTCCCGCACAATTCATTAGATGCACTGTTCACCACGTTTAAGAGTTCACTTTATTCACATTTCACCAACTAATGCACTTCAGTTAACTGTTCGCAATGTTCACTAGTTTAATGTTTTGAAACACTGTACATGAATAAACTTTTCATCTAAGAATATTTTACAATAATCCACATACCCTATATTAGAGCACTGCACGGGCCGATTTTTTCAGCCCGGGCCCGGCCCGGGCCCGTTTATACGTTGGGCTGCCCGCCCGAGCCCCATCAGAACTCTTATGGCGAGACCCGGGCCCGGCCCGGGCCCGGAAATGATCTACGTTAACCGCCCGGCCCGGCCTGCCACCCTTTTACCTTAGGCCCGAGCCCGGCCCAAGCCCGACTCGAAACCGGCCCGAACCCGGCCCGAAACCGAAAATTAATGTTTTTCAGAGTTGAGACGCCCGGGAATAACTCGCTGCACGTTACATGCACACCACCAGAAAGCCCGAGCCCGGCCCGGGCCCGCGTCAAAAAACCCTAGCCCGGCCCGGGCCCGGGTCATAAAGCACACGCCGTGCCCGGCCCGGGTAATCCCGAGCCCGTGCAGTGTTCTACCCTATATATATATAGGTACTGTTTCAATGCTTTTCTCTCTATACACATTTCTGAGCCCTGCAATATTCCGCATGCCATTCCTAAATGGTTTTCCTTTTGATTCAACCCATAGCACCGGCCCTATTTCTTTTCCATCTCCAGCGACTATCCTTCCTACCCTTACGTCTAGGGCGATTCGGGTATCTACCTCCTTCGCCCTTTTTGTCGGAGTCCCAATGTCCCATCATGTCTAGTGCCTGGTACTCCCTGGACTCAACGTCACTTATCGACCTCCTATCTTTCCGAGGTAAAGCTATTTTCTCTATTCGCTCCTGTTCTTCGGGTATACCAGTGGCGTAGCCAAGGGGGGGGGGTTGGGGGGGTTCAAACCCCCCCCGAAATTTTTTGCCCCCCCCCCCACTAACCCACCCTTTGCTCTCGTCGCTTCGTGCTGACATATTTCAAGAAACCGGTGCTACTTCCACACTTTCATTCCTGGGCGCTTCCGTTTGGGTTGGTAATTTACAGCGAATCATGTCTGCATATGGAAAAAAACTGTCACGGTGTTTGTCAAGGCCTTAACACTCTGTGAGGTTTTGGGCGCGAATGTGGCGACCGCATTCTGAAACAACAAATGCGGCAGCCGCATTTTAGATGAAGGCGAAAATGCTCGAGGCCCGTTTACTTAGATTTAGGTGCACGTTAAAGTCCCCAGGTGGTCGAAATTTTCGGTATACATTTCCGCCGCTTCCCTTCAGGTGCCGGTTAGGCCGCGTTCGCGTAGGAACTTGGTCTCGAAGCTGGCGGAAGCGGCAAAATCTTGCAAAAATCCGCCCGCCTAGGCGGCAAAACAGGCAGAAAAACAGGCGGCGAGCCAAATTGGTCTCGGACCGATTTTTTCGCCATGGCGAAGCGGAAACGTGGCGGAAAGTCGTTCTGCTCGACCGGAAGCTACACTAGCATGTAAACTTCCGGTCGTAACATTGAACATGGCACCAAAAGTGTAGGCTGCAATGCTGATCGACGCGATCAAGAACCACCCCTTGCTCTACGACAAGAGAAGTACTAAAACGTACTGTCAGCAATACTCGCGATAGTATTCAACTTCGCGCGACCGGAGGCGCGGCAACGAAGCCAACGGAGTCGCGTGACCCAACTTCTCGCGCTTTTGCAAAGCCAGGCGAACCCACCACCGCCGTTTCCGAGGTTTTCTTGTCTTCCGTTTATTCATTGTCCATTTCTAGAAGACAAGTAGGTAGAAGTATAAAACCCATTTCTTCTTCCACTTCCATGACAGACAATAGTTAGGCAGATTCCTCGTTGGCGCTCCATAATTCTCCTCGCACGTGCACGGTATGTTGCAGAAGTCGCGGGGTGCTTTTCTCGTCGCGACGATAGATTGGGAGCGTAGGTCTCACGTAGGACGCGCAGGCTTCGGCGAGCCTCAACACAAAGGGCCAGCCCGGGTTTTAGCTTTGATGTTCCCGTTGCCACTTTCATGTCCTGGAGGCGCCGAAAATAATACGAAATGATGAAATGTTATTACAACTTGTAAATAAACGCTATTAAAGAAATATAATCACGCCTAGGCAGCAACCTGTGACACAGCGCTACCGCGCCCGTGTGAGGAGAATTACTGAGCGCCAACGAGGAATTTACCGAAGGTCGCAGATGACACGCGAAATTGCGCAAGATGATCACTTTTGATGACGGGTGGGTCAGTGAATGAACATACCGCTCCAAATAATGCGATAATGAGCGCCACCACACCGACAAACGTACGCAGACTAGATGGATGTGGACGAAAGCGGCAGCGGCGGCCGCGGTGGTAGCAAAACAAATGTGAACTTGGACATGCGCGGAAAAGATTTTCCGGCCGCTTTGGCCTTTCCGGCCGCTTTGGCCTCTCCACCCGCGCGCTTGCCGCTTCCCAAGTGTGAACGTAGCCATAGTCTGCAGCGCAAAACGTCTCTCGTTTGCGATTGCGCCCCTACGGAAGGCTGGTAGTTACTGTTGTGTTGCTGAATCTCAAACCAGCAATTACGAAAGGCTGGTAGTTGCTGTTGTGTTGTGGAATCCCAAACCAGCAATGTACACACCAGCAGTGAAATTCCACCGACTCGCAACAGAATGCACGAAACAGACAGCCGACAAGCATGGATTACATGTGCGCAGTACAGCGTAAGTAAACTCTTGTTGCAGGCGCTGACAGTTCTCGTCGGAGTTCACGCGTCCTGAGAAATTGATTATGTGCACTATGCACTGAACAAGACCGGAGTTCATTCCTGCATCACTAGTACACCAATCAGTCGAGAGTCTGTGAGTTACAAGGCCGCTTCCTGTTTGCACCGGCGTAAGTGAAGCAGAAATGAGTTGCACGCATTACTTAAAATGCGTACACATGCCATATCTATGCTGTGCGGTGAAATATTCTGTACAATTCTGAATGTGTTGACGTAAAGGCAAATGACGGCTGCACGCTCGCACACAGCGGAAGACAGCGGCCCATGCACTTGCCGCAGGAAATGCAAGGCGACGAAAGCTTCGTAAAAAAAGCATTACTCGTTTTGCGCGTATTTCAGTTTTCTATAGCGCAAAGACGCACCGAACAAGCTATGGGAGTAGGTATATAGCCTGCATGGTCACACGTGCATTTTCACGTGTATAGCCGTCCTTGACTTGTGAAACGCACTTCGCCCCGACGACGCCATCTACGCTTAACGGAGATTAACAATTAATGATGTCTTCTCCGATCGGGCGGGTCGTCTCAATGATGCGTTTTCGAAGACTGGTCCATTCAGTGGCGCGATGAGAGATGGTTGCTCCAAACGCCCACTGTACCTGTCGTACTTACTGTATTTTACTGAGCTTACATTACTTTTTACTTAATTTCTTCACAAGCACACACTAGAGCACTGCACGGGCCGATTTTTTCAGCCCGGGCCCGGCCCGGGCCCGTTATTACGTTGGGTGGCCCGCCCGAGCCCGATCAAAACTTTTATGGCGAGACCCGGGCCCGGCCCAGGCCCGGAAATAATCTACGTTACCTGCCCGGCCCGCCACCCCTTTACCTTAGGCCCGAGCCCGAGCCCGGCCCGAGCCCGGCCCGAGCCCGACTCTAAACCGGCCCGAACCCGGCCCGAGACGGAGGAGGTTCATCGCCCCTCCCCCCCCCCCCCCCCCGGTCGGGCCGATGAACCCCCTCCGAAAAAAATTTCTGGCTACGCCCCTGGGGTATACAAACCTTGATCGGGATGTTGTCCATCCTCTTATTCTGGTTACTCTGAATCAAGAGTTCTCCAGCCGTGAGCTTTTTCTTTACGACGTCACGGGTGCTATCTAGTCTGCCTGCGTCCTTCCCTTCAATAATCATGCAAACACCAATCTTCTCCTCGTTTTCCCCTTAGCCACTGTCTTTTGACATACATCTCAGGACCTGACATAACTCCTCACATCGCTCTGTACCCCGATCCAAAAGAAATCTTCTGTTATTTTTTCTAACGTGTCTTTTATTCCCTGCTGACCTGCCATTACATTATCATGCCCTAACTTCAGTACTTTCTCCCTCAGTTCCTTCGGGACCACCAACTGCTGCACCTCTCTTCCCGAATCGAACACACACTTCCGGCATAAGAAATCGTTCTTTTTGAAAAGCTCCACCACGTTTCGACTTATTTTCCTTCGTACCACTTCTCCTATCATCGGTACGCACTTCTTCAATGACTCGTCTTTCTCCTGTAATTCCTTGAATTCAGCCGCCGTTTTGCTCAACCCCTTAATGTTTGTGACATGCAATCGTGTTAAGGGTTTAGTACTCTTACTCCTAGCTCGCGTTTGTACTGCCGCCGCTACCTCTACCTCAGGCGTCTCCTCTTCTAGCGCTTCTGGTTTTTTTCCTCTTCTCTCTACCTCCTCTGTCCTCTTCCAGTTAAGGTCTTGGTCATCCGCCCTTCTCACACCAGATACATTCCCCAAAATCAGATCGTACAGAAAATCTTCTACACACCTAGCTGTGACCGCTCCCGTAAAGAATGCTGTCGATACTTGAACTCGCGCCTCTGGTAAATACTTAACGAACCTGTCCGCCAAAATGACTGGTTTGAAGTAGCCGGTCATGCTCTCGGAAGGTACCAGACTCTCCCTGACTAAGACGGTGTTCGCCCCCGTGTCTCTCAGTACTGTGGGCCTGTGTCCTTGTACTTCTCCCTCCACCACGGTCATGTTTTTTCTCGCGGCCCATCCTCTTTACATTTCATCACACATGCTTCTTTGTCCACATATCTTGTTCTGCATTCGTCCAACCTATGACCCTTCTTTTGGCACAACTGACAAACAACCGGTGCTTCGTGACGATTACCTCCCACTCGATAGTTCATTGCTAAATTACCCAACCGGTTACATAGAAAACACATCTGCGGTCCCCTTGGTCTGTTAATTTGTTCCTGCTTCCTCCTCTCTTCTACCGCTGCTGTGTGCATATCTTTATCACTCTTTCCCAAATTCTTCAATCCTTGTGCCTCAACGAACTGTTCTGCTTGTTCAGCCATCTGCTTTACTCTTTGTAGCTTTCTTTCTTTGAAAAGTATTGCCAAACTGTTACTACACCTGTCAAGAAATTGTTCACCTACGACTTTGTCACGAACTGCTTCATATGTTTTGTCCGTCTCTGACAACTCTATCCACCTCTCAAAGCAATTAGTCGACACGCGAACTGCTTGCCTGTCTCAGAGTCTTCAGGCTTACACGACCTAAACTTCTCCCAAAACCCTTCTGCAGTCAACCTAAATCTCTGTTATAAAGTCTTTTTCACCTTGTCGTAGTCTGACGATGCCTCTGCTGTCATGCGCTCATATACACTGCAAGCTTCGCCCACTAAACATAAGCTTAAGGCCTTAGCCCACTGGCTCTTCTCCCAGTCTTGCCCGGCTGCTATTCTCTCAAACCGATGCAAATATGCTTGAAAGTCATCTCTTCGCTCGTCAAAAGGTGCCATTTGTTTTCTGGGGCAAATCCGTTTTGGCCTGGAACAAGCTGAGTCAGATGACGCCGATTCGGGTGAACTCGTGTCGTCGCGAGAACCCGCGCCCATCTCCGCTCGTCTTATCTTGAGCTCCAAAATTTCTTTTTCACTTTTGTGCCAATCGCGCACTCGTTGATGCTCCTCTCGTGCTCGTTCGTGTTCCTTCTCTTTCTCTTGTCGAGGGTACTGAAAAAACGTCAACGTCTCGTCCTTTGACAGGTTTAAATCCTTCGCTATCGCCGCCGAACGTTCCCACTCCATCTTTACAACTCTCAAGTATCGGTGGCTGGGCCGTATCCTGGCAAGCTCGCCACTTTGTCACCTCTACTTGGGAGCAGAAGGGTTGCACGCAGGCGTTACCCTCGATGGAAAAGAAATACGAATGGCAGCACAGCAAACAAGTATTTAATATAAGCAGGATCGGGAAAAGCGTAAAGCACACAAAACTAAAGCCATAACTCAACCAGAATGCTCACTCAATACGAAATACAAAACTCAAACTAAATACAAAACTACCAACAAATATTCGATCTCGGTTTCGGAGCCTAGCTCCTTCTTAAAGTCTCTAAGTCAGTCCTAGCCCTGACTCACATCAAAGTCTGGCCACCCTAGACTCGGCCTAACTGCGACAATGCAGAAATGTGGGTTACGGACCGTCGGTTTGAAGTTCCTCGCGTCGAGTCCACGTCGTGTTCATTCGGAGTGTCACTGGTGCCGTAAGTGCCGACGACTCGCGGTTCCGTCGACCTAACCGAGTACGTGGCTGGTGCCCCGGTAGCCGCCGCTGACGTGTCAATTGCCTGGTTAGGCTTAACGAAGCGTTCTTCGCCCTCCGTCGATCTGCGTGGCGACCCGGTGTCCTGGTGATTATCGGGCGATCTGGCTCGGCCGAGGAAGTGGGATTCTTGCGAAGAGGACCGGACCACCGTGAGCAGCAGCAGCCGGTCCCAGGAGCTTCGCCCGGACGTCCTCTACAGCCACACATCCTCTACAGCAGCCGGCCCCAGGAGCTTCGCCCTCTACAGCCACGCCTGGACCTTGCCAGCGTCACGAGCTTCGTGGCCGGGCTCTCCGCACTCCCGTCGTCAGAGCATAGCTGACGAAGCGACCTTCCAGTCCAGGAGCCACGTCGATAATGCTGCTTCGTTGCTTCTCCCTCGCGGATTACACGTCGGTTCGCGTGCCTCGAGCGCTCGCGCGCTTTCGAAGGCTCCGCGATCTTCTTTTGCGTCGTTCTTGTGTGTCGCCGGCATCTGAGTCATGACACCTGGTGACCTTTGAAATTGGACTAAAGCCTGCGACGACGCCTTAACAACATTACGGCATCTGCTTACCTCACCACCCATTCTGCGCCATTACGACCCGACTGCGGCAACCGAAGTACACACTAACGCCAGCGGCGTCGGTCTTGGTGCAGTACTCGCGCAACGCAAACCAGGCTTTTCCGGTAACTCGTACCTCCAACTACTCGGTAACTGAAAAAGAGTGTCTCGCGATTGTGTGAGCAATAAGCAAGTTTCGTCCGTATACTTATACGGCCACACTTTCGACGTGATGACTGACCATCACGCTCTGTGTTGGTTGGCTTCCTCGAAGGATCCTTCTGGTCACCTTGAACGTTGGGCTCTTCGCCTGAAAGAATTTCACATTCGCGTAGTGTACCGATCGGGGCGAAAGCACTTTGACGCGGATTCGCTATCCAGATCTCCCATGAACTCGACAGAAGAGCCGCATTCAACTGGTGTCTTGCCCTTGGCTGCTCTAACCGCCACAGACATGCCACCTGAACAGCGAAAAGACCCCGGGATCGCCTCTCTCCTGAATGTGTTTTCCGCTCCGCCAACTTCTGCAGATGCACATCGTCGCAACCGGATGGCCGTAAATGGCTGCTCGTCATCCCTAGCCACATGCGGTCCGACTTGCGGTCCGACGTTTAGCTGTGGCACTTGGTGCCGCAGCTAAACGTCGCCTCCCTTCCCTCCCCACTCCCCCCCCCCCCACGGCCTTTCGCGCGTCGGAAGAAGGCGCGTTTGCTCTACATATGAGGTGATTGTAAAGGAGGAAAGAGACGCATACTTCTGCAGCCCTTAAGGGAGCAGTGCGCAGAACGCGCGTTTGTTCTCTGCCGTGGGTTCACTCCCCGTGAACGCGCGCGTCCCTCGCGCCATTTCACTCGCACATACAGCGCTCGGCACGCGGCGACGATTTCATCTCCATTCACGTCATACGGAACCTCACGGCGAAAAAATAAAAGGTAAATTAGCGCTTACTGAGGTAAGAATGACCGAAGGATACCGATAGTTCTGAAGACAGCGTCTTGAGAATTACCTTGCCTCAGTAGAGGTAGCTCTGTTGAAGTGTTCCAGAAGCGCTCCCGTAGCTTCTGACCATGACGCTCGCGCCCGCATTCAAAGACCAGTGGTCGTTCCCTACGTACACACCGTTTCACTTAACCTTTGTAAAATGGGGCGAAAAACTGGTGTCGACATAGCATTCTCAGCGCCAGGGCTGTTGTGCGCACTCTGCAAAAAGTGAGCACAAGGAAGGAACCAACGGATGACGGCAATCAAGCACAAGTACTCTTACGTCCCTGCCAGGAGCGCGTTGTTTATGCGATTCCGCTCTTGAGTGATAAGGTGTACGTTCGCCAGACAGGTAGATGTCGGAACGCAAGGCTCACAGACAGGTACATAGCCAGTGGGGATGCTAGGGTCCCGCCCCCCCCCCCCCGGAATTTTGATTGGGGGGGGGGCTTTTCTCCAGCAGAGCTCTGTCAACAACTTGTTACCCGACCGTTCGTAATCACTCGTTAAACAATGACAAAGGAAGTAGCGCCGCTTCCTGTCATAGTAAGTTTCACGCACGTTATCTATGCACATGTGTCCCAAATGGAAGACGCCGACTCTATCGCCGACGTATCAAAAATAAGTGAATGGGCGCACACTTGAATATACGCGTACTGTATACGCACAATAAATGACGGACAACACCGATGGCGCACGAATGGTCGAAGCTGAATTGTTTCGTGACGGTCCACAAGAGTGAGCAAGTTACTAGCTGTAATATATATTTGCTACAAGGTATTACAATGTACAAAACAGCTACGTCTCAAGCCTTGTGCGCAGCAAGAACAAATCTATCAGAACTATCAGCGCTTCCCTATATCACACCACAAGGGCATGTCCCTAAAATACAGGTAGCCCCGCATATACCCAACCCCACACCCGAGGAGTGGGAGGCCGTGCTGACTAGCTCGGACCCTCGTGACCACCAACAACTGGTGCGGCGGGCCCCGGAGACAGCAAGAACCGCAGGAGCTCTACTGGACTGGACAAACTTAATTTGGGCCCTGCAGGACGCGCTTAGGGCGTAGTGGGCGTCTCCCACGTAGGGACCGACAGGGAATACCTGGCGGCCGCTTCGTGGGCCTGCTGGACGGCCCAATGCTGGTCGGCGAGAAGCGAGCTTCTGAGGGACTTCTCCCACTTGTCCGAGGTAGAGTCGGGATGAGCGTTTCTACACTCCCAGAGCATGTGTGTGAGTCTCGCCGTGTATCTGCACGAGGGGCACATGTCGCTGGGGTACGCGTCAGGATAGAGAACGTGGAGTTTGGCGGGGTTTGGGTACGTGTCTGTTTGTAATAAGCGTAGGGTTAGCGCTTGCGGTCTGTTAAGCTTGGGGTGTGGGGGCGGAAAGATGCCGCGTCCTAGGTAGAAGTGTTTGGTGATTTCATTATACGTAATGGGTGCATCCCGGTTGGTCTCTATCTCGGCGAGGTGAGGTTGCCCTGGGACGGCGCGGTCAGTAAGCGCACGGGCTGCGTCGTGGGCGATCTCGTTGAGGTTTGGCGGGGCACCCGGCACCCGTCCGAGATGGGCGGGGAACCAGATGACGGTGTGGTGCTTGAGGGTACTCTGATCTGCGCTGCGGAGGATGCGTAACGCTTTATCCTAGACGACACCGCGTTCGAAGGCTTTGATGGCCGGTCTGGAGTCGCTGTAGATGACATTCCGTTTGCTGCTCGACAGCAAACGGAATGTCATCTACAGCGACTAAACAACGCGCTCCTGGCAGGGACGTAAGAGTACTTGTGCTTGATTGCCGTCATCCGTTGGTTCCTTCCTTGTGCTCACTTTTTGCAGAATGCGCACAACAGTCCTGGCGCTGAGAATGCTATGTCGACACCAGTTTTTCGCCCCATTTTACAAAGGTTAAGCGAAACGGTGTGTACGTAGGGAACGACCACTGGTCTTTGAATGCGGGCGCGAGCGTCATGGTCAGAAGCTACGGGAGCGCTTCTGGAACACTTCAACAGAGCTACCTCTACTGAGGCAAGGTAATTGTCAAGACGCTGTCTTGAGAATTATCGGTATCCTTCGGTCATTCTTGCCTCAGTAAGCGCTAATTTACCTTTTATTGCGATAGCAATTATATGGACACTGCAAATCAGATTTCTGCCGTCGGCGTCGCCGTCGCCGTGAGGTTCCGTATGACGTGAATGGAGATGAAATCGTCGCCGCGCGCCGAGCGCTGTATGTGCGAGTGAAATGGCGCGAGGGACGCACCCGTTCACGGGGAGTGAACCCACGGCAGAGAACAAGCGCGCGTTCTGCGCCGTGTTCCCTTAAGGCCTGCAGAAGTATGCGTCTCTTTCCTCCTTTACAATCACCATATACGTAGAGCAAACGCGCCTTCTTCCGACGCGCGAAAGGCCGTGGGGGGGGGGGGGAGGGGGAGGGAAGGGAGGCGATGTTTAGCTTCGGCACCAAGTGCCGCAGCTAAACGTCGGACCGCAAGTCGGACCGCATGTGGCTAGGGATGACGAGCAGCCATTTACGGCGATCCGGTCGATAGTTGCGACGATGTGAATGTGCAGAAGTTGGCGGAGCGGAAAAAACATTCAGGAGAGAGGCGATCCCGGGGTCTTTTCGCTGTTCAGGTGGCATGTCTGTGGCGGTTAGAGCAGCAAAGGGAAAGGCACCAGTTGAATGCGGCTCTTCAGTCGAGTTGATGGGAGATCTGGATAGCGAATCCGCGTCAGAGTGTTTTCGCCCCGATCGGTACACTACGCGAATGTGAAATTCTTTCAGGCGAAGAGCCCAACGTTCAAGGTGACCAGAAGGATCCTTCGAGGAAGCCAACCAACACAGAGCGTGATAGTTTTTTTTTCTCCTTTTATTTCCAACAGACCTAATACAGAGCCTGCTAGAGGGGCAGAGGCTAAAGGCTTGAAATGCCTGACAAAGGCCTCTGACCCTTTACAGTTTGGTGAGCGGTTTTAGGCAAAGATGACAGTCACGCTTCCATCAAAAAAAAAACACAGAACATAACCATTTTACACTTTTATAAAAACAGTATCAATGTATATGCATGTCTATATTACTGACATACTGTATGCGGTAATTATATACATTAAACATACATTACACGTGCGTGTTTTTTTATTACACAACTATATTCATACAACATACGATCATGTTTGTATACAGACATACATATTGCACGCGTTTTACACACGCCAAAAAATCAAAACTATAAGTAGATAAAGAACCATAGCAAACATTATTGCTGAGAGTATTTCAATTCAGAAATTATTATTAAATGTTTTATGTTATTTTTGAAAATATTTACAGTGGTACTGAAATTCAATTTTTCTTCGACCTTATTTAATACATCAGCTACCTGATATTCCATTTTCTGTCGTCCGTATTTAGTTCGTATTTTGGGAGTGCGTCGTTTTTGGTATCTTAGACAATAGCTAGGAATTATTTCATCTTTTGTGTAGAGCTTGTTTTTGTGTATTAGTTGCAATAGCTTGAAATAATATAACTGGTCTGCTTGCAGTATGCCATGTTTTATAAATAAGGGAGCCGTTCTTAAATCTTGCACTTTACCATAATAATTTTCGAAAGACCGTAAAATCTTTTTTTGAAGTATAACAAGCTTGTTGTAATTTGTTTTTGTAGTGGTACCCCAGACAAGTAAACCATATGTAAGTTTGGAATAGAAAAGAGAGTAATAAAGAGTTCGCTTTAGCCAAAGCGGTATAAGGTGGGTTATCCTGTACAAACATCCAACGGTAGGTGCTAAATCTGAAATTAGGTAATTTATATGTGTAGTCCAACTTAGTTTGTCTTGAAACCATACACCGAGAAATTTTTGTTCTTCAACATGTTTAATTAGGCTTTCTTCAAATTTTAGCATTACGTTTCTGTACAATGGCTTGTTGGTAGGTCGAAATATCATGTATGTAGTTTTGGAGGCATTTAATGTCAGCTTGTTCCGTTTTAGCCATCTGGATAGATGAAAAAGATATGCATTGGCATCGCGTTCAACTGTTACAAGGTTATGGGAAGAAAAAAAATATTTGTGTCGTCTGCATACATGATGACGTCAGAGGTACCAGGGATAGAAACAATATCATTTATAAAGATGATAAATAATAGTGGCCCAAGTATGGAGCCCTGAGGGACGCCTTGTTTTATTTTCATTTCTGTTGAAAACGCTCCGTTATTCTTTACAAGTTGAAAACGATCAGATAAGTAGCTTCTGAGAAGATCAAGAGCAATGCCTCGGACTCCATACCTGGATAATTTTTTAGTAATAAATCGAATTGCATCGAGTCAAAGGCTTTCCTGAGGTCTAGAAACAGGCCAAGCGTATATTCCCTATTCTCCATATTTTCGATTATTTTGTTTTTGATATTTACTAGAGCCTGCTCAGTTGATTTGTGCTTTTGAAAACCATATTGATTTTCGGCTATTAGTCGATGTTTTTGAAAGAATGCCAGGAGTCTTTCATAAATAACGGCTTCAAAAATTTTTGATATTGTGGAAAGAACAGATATGGGACGATAGTTCGACAAGTTGTTTACACCACCCCCTTTATAGATCGCAGTAACTTTCGCCGTCTTTAACTGGCTCGGGAAAATGCCTTTTTCCAGAGAAAGATTAACGATGTGACTAAGTACCCCACAAATTAGCGGTGCAACTAACTTTATTTCAGTTGGGCATATTTCATCAATCCCTGGCGCTACATTATTCTTTAATTGTTTTATTATGTTTGATATTTCTACCGGGTCCGTAGGTTGCATGTATATAGATTGAAAGATTGTATTTGCATCGAGAGCGCCATCATCGCATTCTGTTTCACAAGAAGAAACATAGGAACCGGCGTTAATAAAGTGAGTATTCATAGCATCAGCCAATCTTTCCTCGCGCAGCGTTTCTCCATTTTTGCTAAGCTCCTCACAGACATTAGTAACTTTTTTCCTCGAAGTGAGCGAGTTCACCACGGCCCATATCTTTCTTTGGTCATTGTAAATTCTTTCAAACGTTTTCTCGTAATATTGGTGCTTTGCTTTTTTCAGATCGGACGTTAGGGCGTTCCGGTATTTTTTGTATAGTTCGAATTTATCAGGTACCCGCGTGCTCACAAAGTCATAATATAACTTATTCTTTACTTTGATACGATAATATAAATCTGAGGTAACCCATGGCTTCCTTCGCTTTTTCTTATTTCTAGAAGATATTTTTACTGGAAACGCAGCGTCATAGCAAGCGCGAAGCAACTTAATGAATGTATCATAGGCATCGTTTACATTTTCTTTGTAGTAGACGTCTTGCCAATCAATTTCTTTTACTATATGAAAAAACGTTTCCCTTGTTTCATCATTTATTAGTCGCTCAGTTGTGAACTGTTTAATTGGTTGGCTGTTTTTTTCTGGAGAAAATGAAGCAAAAAATACAGGGAGGTGATCGCTTAAATCACAGGAAAGAATCCCAGTTTTTGATTCGCATGGGTTTACATTCGAAGCACAAATATCCAGTACTGTTGCACTGTGCGTAGTAATCCTGGTTGGTTTTGTTATGTAGTTTGTTAAGCCGTAAGTGGAAAAAACAAGTTCTAACTTTTTCGCATATGGGTCAGCTGAAATGAAATCTATGTTGGTGTCACCCATAACGACACAAGTAGTATTAGGAGAACTAGTGGTCTCAAGTAATGTGTCCAGAAATTCTAAGAATTTATTTTTATGCCCCTGGGGTGGACGATAAACCGCAATAATTAACAGTTTGCTAATGCGCATACTTAGACACTCAGTGTCTGCGGTCATAACTGATACGTGTTCAAGGATCTCATGAGACAAAGTAACCTTGAAATAAATGGCTATTCCGCCACCTCTTTTCCCTTCACGACAGAGGTATTCTGAACGGTAGCCTGAAAAGTGTGGTGCGTGTGCTTTATCTGTTATCCAAGTTTCCGTAAAGATTAAAATGTCAATATCAGAAGATATGGACGAGAGTAAAACTGCAATATCATCTGCCTTTCTCTTTATACTTCTGCAATTTATGTGTATTATTGTAAACCCTTTTTCTTTTGTGGATAGTTCGCTGTTAAATTCATTGACAGTATAATATCTGCAGTTGTCGATCAGTTCAGCCATGCGTAATATAAATACCACAAACGAAAAAAAGATGGAAAAAAAAGAAGGCAAGACTATTCCTACTCGCTGTGGATTTTATCCAAATCTGGCGTATCAGCGATGTGGATAACAGGGGATTCCTCATTTTTTCGTGCAAGCACCCTGCCTCCAGACGTCCATACAAATTTCCAGTGCGCTTCCTTCTTTTTGTGAATCGCAGCCGCAAGCAAGTTTTTATTTTTAGGTGTCAAGTGCTCATTTACAAAAATCGGTTGCCGTTCTTCCATACCAAACAGTGAGCCGTTGAGCCTTTGCTTCTTACTTTTAGACAGCAGAGCATTGCGCTTGCTTCTTCTAACAAAGCGCACAATTATAATCTGGACGCCCGGTTTCGGCGTGCGAACCCAGTGACACGTGTCAATATCGTCATCTTCGACACATTCACCCACGCTCTCGCCTATTTTTTTTATCACGGTCAGTGGGTTGCTGCCAGTAGGGCACCTCGAGATTGTTTAGGCGCTGATATTGCTCGAGTTCCTCGCACCTTTGGGTTAGCTTTGCGTTTTCGGCCTTCAAATCCATGTTTTGTTTCAACAGTTGCTGCATTTCCATCCTTAAGTTTTTTATCTCGGCGGCCGTATCTTTCACGTCGTTGCAGATATCAGTGCAGTAGGACACGCCATCCTTCAGCTCTGAAATACCATCTTTAATCTCCCGCGTCTCTGCTCTAATATCACGCCGGAAAGTCTCACGCCGTCTCACGCTAAAAAGTCTCACGCTAATATCACGTCAAAGTCTCACGTCAAAGTCTCACGCTAATATCACGCCGGAAAGGCGCGAGTCAGTCATCACGTCGAAAGTGTGGCCGTATAAGTATACGGACGAAACTTGCTTATTGCTCACACAATCGCGAGACACTCTTTTTCAGTTACCGAGTAGTTGGAGGTACGAGTTACCGCAAAAGCCTGGTTTGCGTTGCGCGAGTACTGCACCAAGACCGACGCCGCTGTCGTCAGTGTGTACTTCGGTTGCCGCAGTCGGGTCGTAATGGTGCAGAATGCGTGGTGAGGTAAGCAGATGCCGTAATGTTGTTAAGGCGTCGTCGCAGGCTTTAGTCCAATTTCAAAGGTCACCAGGTGTCATGACTCAGATGCCGGCGACACACAAGAACGACGCAAAAGAAGATCACGGAGCGTTCGAAAGCGCACGAGAGCTCGAGGCACGCGAACCGACGTGTAATCCTCGAGGGAGAAGCAACGAAGCAGCATTATCGACGTGGCTCCTGGACTGGAAGGTCGCTTGGTCAGCTATGCTCTGACGACGGGAGTGCGGAGAGCCCGGCCACGAAGCTCGCGACGCTGGCAAGGTCCAGGCGTGGCTGTAGAGGGCGAAGCTCCTGGGGCCGGCTGCTGCTGCTCACGGTGGTTCCGGTCCTCTTCGCAAGAATCCCACTCCCTCGGCCGAGCCAGATCGCCCGATAATCACCAGGACACCGGGTCGCCACGCAGATCGACGGAGGGCGAAGAACGCTTCGTTAAGCCTAACCAGGCAATTGACACGTCAGCGGCGGCTACCGGGGCACCAGCCACGTACTCGGTTAGGTCGACGGAACCGCGAGTCGTCGGCACTTACGGCACCAGTGACACTCCGAATGAACACGACGTGGACTCGACGCGAGGAACTTCAAACCGACGGTCCGTAACCCACATTTCTGCATTGTCGCAGTTAGGCCGAGTCTAGGGTGGCCAGACTTTGATGTGAGTCAGGGCTAGGACTGACTTAGACACTTTAAGAAGGAGCTAGGCTCCGAAACCGAGATCGAATATTTGTTGGTAGTTTTGTATTTCGTATTGAGTGAGCATTCTGGTTGAGTTATGGCTTTAGTTTTGTGTGCTTTACGCTTTTCCCGATCCTGCTTATATTAAATACTTGTTTGCTGTGCTGCCATTCGTATTTCTTCTCCATTGAGGGTAACGCCTGCGTGCAACCCTTCTGCTCCCAAGTAGAGGTGACAAAGTGGCGAGCTTGCCAGGATACGGCCCAGCCACCGATACTTGAGATTTGTAAAGATGGAATGGGAACGTTTGGCGGCGACAGCGAAGGATTTAAACCTGTCAAAGGACGAGACGTTGACGTTTTTTCCGTACCCTCGACAAGAGAAAGAGAAGGAACACGAACGAGCACGAGAGGAGCATCAACGAGTGCGCGATTGGCACAAAAGTGAAAAAGAAATTTTGGAGCTCAAGATAAGAATAGCGGAGATCGGCGCGGGTTCTCGCGATGGCACGAGTTCACCCGAATCGGCGTCATCTGACTCAGCTTCTTCCAGGCCAAAACGGATTTGCCCCAGAAAACAAATGGCACCTTTTGACGAGCGAAGAGATGACTTGGAAGCATATTTGCATCGGTTTGAGAGAATAGCAGCCGGGCAAGGCTGGGAGAAGAGCCAGTGGGCTAAGGCCTTCAGCTTATGTTTAGTGGGCGAAGCTTTCAGTCAGGGGCGTAGCCAGGGGGGGGGGGTTGGGGGGGTTCAAACCCTCCCCGAAATTTTTTCCGCCCCCCCCCCCCCACTTACTCACTCTTTGTTCACGTCGCTTCGCGCTGACATAATTCATGAAACCGGTGCTACTATCACAATTTCATTCCTGGGCGCTTCCGTTTGGGTTGGTAATCCACAGCGAATCATGTCTGCATATGGAAAAAACTGTCACCGTGTTTGTCAAGGCTTTGACACTCTGTGAAGTTTTGGGCGAGAATGTGGTGGCCGCATTCTGAAGCAACAAATGCGCAACAAATGAAGCAACAAATGCGGCAGCCGCATTTTAGATGATGGCGAAAACGCTTGAGGCCCGTTTACTTAGATTTACGTGCACGTTAAAGACCCCAGGTGGTCGAAATATCCGGTATACATTTCCGCCGCTTCCCTTCAGGTGCCGGTTAGGTCGCGCTCGCGCAGGATCTTAGGCTACGTTCACACTTGGTCTCGAAGCTATCGGAAGCGGCAAAATCTTGCAAAAATCCGCCCGCCTAGGCGCCAAAACAGGCAGAAAAATAGGCTGCGAGCTAAATCGGTGTCGGGCCGATTTTTTCGCCATGGCGAAGCGGAAACGCGGCGGAAAGTCGTTCTGCTTCACTGGAAGCTACACTAGCATGTAAACAACCGGTCGTAAAATTGAGCATGGCACCAAAAGTGTAGGCTTTAATGCTGATCGACGCGATCAAGAACCAGCCCTTGCTCTACGACAAGAGTGGCACTAAAACGTACTGTCAGCAATACTCGCGATAGTATTCAACGTCGCGCGACCGTAGGTGCGGCAACGAAGCCTTGGCGTGACCCAACTTCTCGCGCTTTTGCAAAGCCAGGCGAACCCACGACCACCGTTTCCGAGGTGTCCGCGTCTTCCGTTTATTCATTGTCCATTTCTAGAAAACAAGTAGGTGGCATGGCAGACAATAGTTAGGCAGATTCCTCGTTGGCGCTCCATAATTCTCCTCGCACGTGTATGGTATGTTGCAGAAGTCGCGGGGTGCTCTTCTCGTCGCGACTACAGATTGAGAGCGTAGGTCTCACGTAGGACGCGCAGGCTTTGACGAGCCCCAACAGAAGGGCCAGCCCGGGTTTTAGCTGTGGTGTTCCCGTTGCCCCTTTGGTGTCCTGGAGGCGCCGACAATACGAAATGATGAAATGTTATTACAACTTGTAAATAAAAGCTATTAAAGAAATATTATCACGCCTAGGCACCAACCTGTGACTCAGCGCTACCGCACCCGTGTGAGGAGAATTACGGAACACCAACAAGGAATTTACCGAAGGTCGTAGATGACACGCGAAGTTGCGTAAAATGATCACTTTTGATGATGGTACGTGGGTCAATGAATGAACATACTGCTCGAAATAATGTGATAATGAGTGCCACCACGCCGACAAACATACGCAGACTAGATGGATCTCGACGAAAACGGCAGCGGCGGCCGCGGCGGTAGCAAAACAAATGTGAACAACTTGGACAGGCGTGGAAAAAATTTTCCGGCCGCTTTGGCCTTTCCGGCCGCTTTGGCCTTTCCGCCCGCTTGCCGTTGCCCAAGTGTGAACGAAGGCTTAGTCTGCGCGAGAAACGTCTCTTGTTTGCGATTGCGCCCCTACGGAAGGCTGGTAATTACTGTTGTGTTGTTGAATCCCAAACCAGCAATTACAGAAGGCTGGTAGTTGCTGTTTTGTTGTGGAATCCCAAACCAGCAATGTACACACGAAGGGGTTGATGACAGCAGTGAAATTCCATCGATTCGCAACAGAATGCATGAAACAGACAGCCGACAAGCATGAATTACCGCTGTCCGCAGTACAGCGTAAGTAAACTCTTGTTGCAGGCGTTGACAGTTCTCGTCGGAGTTCATGCGTCCTGAGAAATTGATTATGTGCACTATGCATTGAACAAGACCGGAGTTCATTCCTGCATCACTAGTACACCAATCAGTCGAGATTCTGCGAGGCACGAGGCCGCTTCCTGTTTGCACCAGCGTAAGTGAAGCAGAAATGAGTCGCACGCACTACTTAAAATGCGTACACTTGCCATATCTATGCTGTGCGGTGAAATATTCTGTACAATTCTGAATCTGTTGACGTAAAGGCAAATGACGGCTGCACGCTCGCACACAGCGGAAGACACAGCGGCCCATGCACTTGCGGCAGGAAATGCAACCCTCTCGTATGAGGGAGCAGGGCGACGAAAGCTTCGAAAAAAAGCCTTACGCGTTTTAGCGCATATTTAAGTTTTCTAGCGCAAAGACGCAGCCAACAAGCTATTGCTATGGGAGTAGGTATAGCCTGGTCACACGTACATTTACACGCGTATAGCCGCCCTTGACTTGTGAAACGCCCTTCGCCCCGACGAGGACGACGCCATCTACGCTTAACGGAAATTAACAATTATTGATGTGTTCTCCGATCACACGGGTCGTCTCAATGATGCGTTTTAGAAGACTGGTTCATTCAGTGACGCGATGAGAGACTGTTCCTCCAAACGCCCACTGTACCTGTCGTACTTACAGTATTTACTGAGCTTACTTTAATTTTTACTTAATTTCTTCACAAGCACACGCGAGGGGTGGGGGGCGGTCCCATGTCTTTGATATACATGTATAGAGTCTGCTTAAACTACCGATATTTATTATCGATCACGTGACGTAGAGGAAAGCAGAAGCTTGCCCCCCCCAGTCGGGCCGGTGAACCCCCCCCCCCCCCGAAAAAAATTTCTGGCTACGCCCCTGCTTTCAGTGTATATGGGCGCATGTCAGCAGAGGCATCGTCAGACTACGACAAGGTGAAAAAGACTTTATAACAGAGATTTAGGTTGACTGCAGAAGGGTTTTGGGAGAAGTTTAGGTCGTGTAAGCCTGAAGACTCTGAGATAGGCAAGCAGTTCGCGTGTCGACTAATTGCTTTGAGAGGTGGATAGAGTTGTCAGAGACGGACAAAACATATGAAGCAGTTCGTGACAAAGTCGTAGGTGAACAATTTCTTGACAGCTGTAGTAACAGTTTGGCAATACTTCTCAAAGAAGGAAAGCTACAAAGAGTAAAGCAGATGGCTGAACAAGCATAACAGTTCGTAGAGGCACAAGGATTGAAGAATTTGGGAAAGAGTGATAAAGATATGCACACAGCAGCGGTAGAAGAGAGGAGGAAGCAGGAACTAATTAACAGACCAAGGGGACCGCAGAGGTGTTTTCTATGTAACCGGTTGGGTAATTTAGCAATGAACTATCGAGTGGGAGGTAATCGTCACGAAGCACCGGTTGTTGGTCAGTTGTGCCAAAAGAAAGGTCATAGGGTGGACGAATGCAGAACAAGATATGTGGACAAAGCAGCATGTGTGATGAAATGCAGAGGATGGTCTGCGAGAAAAAACATGTCCGTGGGGGAGGGAGAAGTACAAGGACACAGGGCCACAGTACTGAGAGACACGGGGACGAACACCGTCTTAATCAGGGAGAGTCTGGTACCATCCGAGAACATGACCGGCTACTTCAAACCAGTCATTTTGGCGGACAGCTCCGTTAAGTATTTACCAGAGGCGCGAGTTCAAGTATCGACACCATTCTTTACGGGAGTGGTCACAGCTAGGTGTGTAGAAGATCTTCTGTACGACCTGATTTTGAGGACTGTATCTGGGGTGAGAAGGGCGGATGACCAAGACCTTAACTGGAAGAGGACAGAGGAGGTAGAGAGAAAAGGAAAAAAAAAACAGAAGCGCTAGAAGAGGAGACACCTGAGGTAGAGGTAGCGGCGGCAGTACAAACGCGAGCTAGGAGTAAGAGTACTAAACCCTTAACACGATTGCATGTCACAAACATTAAGGGGTTGAGCAAAACGGCGGCTGAATTCAAGGAATTACAGGAGAAAGACGAGTCATTGAAGAAGTGCGTACCGATGATAGGAGAAGTGGTACGAAGGAAAATAAGTCGAAACGTGGTGGAGCTTTTCAAAAAGAACGATTTCTTATGCCGGAAGTGTGTGTTCGATTCGGGAAGAGAGGTGCAGCAGTTGGTGGTCCCGAAGGAACTGAGGGAGAAAGTACTGAAGTTAGGGCATGATAATGTAATGGCAGGTCAGCAGGGAATAAAAGACACGTTAGAAAAAATAACAGAAGATTTCTTTTGGATCGGGGTACAGAGCGATGTGAGGAGTTATGTCAGGTCCTGAGATGTATGTCAAAAGACAGTGGCTAAGGGGAAAACGAGGAGAAGATTGGTGTTTGCATGATTATTGAAGGGAAGGACGCAGGCAGACTAGATAGCACCCGTGACGTCGTAAAGAGAAAGCTCACGGCTGGAGAACTCTTGATTCAGAGTAACCAGAATAAGAGGATGGACAACATCCCGATCGAGGTTTGTATACCCGAAGAACAGGAGAGAATAGAGAAAATAGCTTCACCTGGGAAAGATAGGAGGTCGATAAGTGACGTTGAGTCCAGGGAGTACCAGGCACTAGACATGATGGGACATTGGGACTCCGAGAAAAAGGGCGGAGGAGGTAGATAACCGAATCGCCCTAGACGTAAGGGTAGGAAGGATAGTCGCTGGAGATGGAAAAGAAATAGGGCCGGTGCTATGGGTGGAATCAAAAGGAAAACCATTTAGGAATGGCATGCGGAATATTGCAGGGCTCAGAAATGTGTATAGAGATAAAAGCATTGAAACAGTACCTATGTATATATAGGGTAGAACACTGCACGGGCTCGGGCTTACCCGGGCCGGGCACGGCGTGTGCTTTATGACCCGGGCCCGGGCCGGGCTAGGGTTTTTTGACGCGGGCCTGGGCCGGGCTCGGGCTTTCTGGTGGTGTGCATGTAACGTGCAGCCAGTTATTCCCGGGCGTCTCAACTCTGAAAAACATTAATTTTCGGTCTCGGGCCGGGTTCGGGCCGGTTTCGAGTCGGGCTTGGGCCGGGCTCGGGCCTAAGGTAAAAGGGTGGCAGGCCGGGCCGGGCGGTTAACGTAGATCATTTCCGGGCCCGGGCCGGGCCCGGGTCTCGCCATAAGAGTTCTGATGGGGCTCGGGCGGGCAGCCCAACGTATAAACGGGCCCGGGCCGGGCCCGGGCTGAAAAAATCGGCCCGTGCAGTGCTCTAATATAGGGTATGTGGATTATTGTAAAATATGCTTAGATGAAAAGTTTATTCATGTACAGTGTTTCAGAACATTAAACTAGTGAACATTGCAAACAGTTAACTGAAGTGCATTAGTTGCTGAAATGTGAATAAAGTGAACTCTTAAACGTGGTGAACAGTGCATCTATTGAATTGTGCGGGACAGTGTGGTGTGGTGTCGTGCATCAAGACGTCACACGAACCAGCACCAATGTCACTACGAAGAGTCACAGTCACCACCTGAAGCCCCCCCACAGATCTGGAGCAAGCAGTTTTTTAAAGCAAAAAAAAACTTCAAAACAAGGGCCCATGTCATGACTGGGATGCCGGCGACAAACAAGAACGACGCAGAGGAAGATCGCGGAGCGTTCGACACAGCGCGAGCGCTCGAGGCACGCGAACCGACGTGTAATCCGCCAGGGACAAGCAACGAAGCAGCATTATCGACATGGCTCTTGGACTGGAAGGTCGCTTCGTCAGCTATGCTCTGACGACGGGAGTGCGGAGAGCCCGGCCACGAAGCTCGTGACGCTGGCAAGGTGCAGGCGTGGCTGTAGACCTCGGAGACGTCCGGGCGCAGCTCCTGGGACCGGCTGCTGCAGCTCAAGTGGGTTCCGGTCCTCTTCGCAAGAATCCCACTTTCTCGGCCCAGCCAGATCGACCGACCATCACCGGGTCGCCACGCAGATCGACAGAGGGCGAAGAACACTTCGTTAAGCCTAACCAGGGTATTGACACGTCAGCGGTGGCTACTGGGGCACCAGCCACGTACTCGGTCAGGTCGACGGAACCGCGAGTCGTCGGCACTTACGGCAGCAGCGACACTCCCAACAAACACGACGTGGACTCGACGAGAGGAACTTCAAACCGACGGTCCGTAAGAACCCACATTTCTGCATTGTCGGAGTATAGTACTCACAGTTAGGCCGAGTCTAGGGTAGCCAGACTTTGATGTGAGTCAGCGCTAGGACGAACTTAGAGACATTAAGACGGAGTTAGGCTCCCAAACCGAGACAGAGTATTTGTTGGTAGTTTTGTATTTATTTTGAGTTTCGTATTTAGTATTGAGTGATCATTTTGGTTGAGTTATGGCTTTTGTTTTGTGTGCTTTATGCTGTTCCCGATCCTGCTCATATTAAATACTTGTTTGCTGTGCTGCCAGTCGTATTTCTTCTTCACCGAGGGTAACGCCTGCGTGCAACCCTTCTGCTCCAAAGTAGAGGTGACACCAGGGCCTGGAGGTAGCTTCGTAAGCGGTGCCATGATGGAGGCAAAGTTCCGGGCAAAGCGACGAAAATACGAGCATAATCCCACAAAGCTGCGCAGTTCTTTTACGGTAGTCGGCTTAGGAAACTCCGCAACTGCGCGAAGTTTGTCAGGATCAGGAAGAATGCCGTGTTTTGAGACTACATGACCCTGTATGGTGAGGTGGTGACCCCCAGAAGTGGCACTTCTTCAGGTTGAGCTGAAGGCTTGCCTTGGTAAGGCACTGGAGAATCGTGCGCAGGCGGACGAGATGTGTAGCTAAGTCGCGGGCGAACACCACGACGTCATCTAGATAGCACAGGCTGATCTGCCATTTTATACCGCGTAAAATGCTGTCCGTCATTCGCTCGAATGTTGCAGTCGCATTGCAAAGGCCAAATTGCATGACTGTGAATTCGTACAGGCCATCTGCTGTGACGAACGCGGTCTCTGGACGGTCATACTCGGCTATCGGGACTTGCCAACAACCCGAATGCAAGTCGAGCGAAGAAAAGAATTCGGCGCCTTGTAGACAATCAAGGGCGTCCTCTATGTTGGGAAGAGGGCAAACATCTTTTCTAGTAATTTTGTTGAGACACCGGCAGTCTACACGAAACCTAATGGAACCGTCTTTTTTCTTGACCAGCACAACCGGGGATGACAAAGGGCTACAGGAAGGCTTGATGACTCCACGTTGAAGCATGTCGTTAAGTTGCTCCGTAATTATACGACGCTCCGCTGGTGATACACGGTAGGGGCGCTGGCGCAAAGGAGTGTTGGTTCCGGTGTCAATTTTGTGAACAACGGTGTTCGTTCGACCCAATGATGCTTGAGGGAAGTCAAAAAAACTTCTGAATTTGTTGAGAAGCATCAGAAGCTGAGCCCATTGATCCGGATCGAGGTTACTGTAGATGGAAGGGGAAAATACGTCCAAGGACACGTACGAGGATGCAGGGTGAGGTGTCAGCCCGTTCAGCTCAGGCTTCGGACTGGGCTCGAAGGAAGTGATAGGCACGTTAACATCATCGTCGATGTGACTGAACGTGGCCAAGCGTCTCATTACGGCGCAACGTGAGAGGCCATGAGGTAGCCTTGGAAATAAGTATTCTGGAGGCATCCTGGTGAAGTGCTAGGACGGCAAATGGCAGCGACGCATGGTGGCGGTGACTGAATACGTCAGACGTCGTGAACAGAACTGTAGTTTCAGTAAGGACAGCACAATAAACAGGAACAAGGACGGCACTGAGAGGGGGAAGGTCCGTGTCAGCAGCCACAACAAGCTTGTCAAAACCAGGCACGGGCATATGGGCAGAAGGCACATCGCCAAATACAGACAGTTACACGTGAGTGTGAGCGCGGTCTATAACAGTGTGATGGCGTGACACGAAATCCCACCCAAGGATCATATCATGTGAACACGAAGTCAGCACAATAAACTCAATGTTGTACAGTACGTCGCCAATGACGACTTTAGCCGTGCATGCTGCAATCGCATGGATTCGCTGTGCGCTTGCAGTACTGATGGAAAAGGCTGTAGGTGGCATTGTCACTTTACAAAGAGAACGGCAAAGTTTCTGACTAATTACGGATACTGTGGCATCAGTATCGACGAGTTCAAGAGTTCGAACACCTTCAAAAAACTTCGACAACATTGGCGGGGGACAAGCGAGGGCTTAACCAGCGTCAACAGCTCGCGATCTGCGCTCGCACCTCTAGCCAAGACAGTGTCCGACTGCTATGTGCGTTGCTTCATTCCCACTACACTATGTCATCATTGATACGAAGTTTGTCATGAACTAGTCTTATCATATTCCCCTTTACCTTTGTCCGACTTTGCGCTTTTCCAAAGCAGTTTACCCTTTCGAAGTGTTTCAGCGCAATATTCGTTTTGTATATCGTGACGATAAACATGGACTGCACAAGTAATCATGAGTGACCATGGCACGACTGAGTCCAAAGAGGACTAAGTGCAGATGATGGTGAGCGGAGGCGTTGCACGCGAGGAGAGCGCGATCGGTGGTTCGATTTGGGCGGGGCCGACAAACTCATGCGGGCCAGTGCGATCTGAAATAACGAGTCCCGGTTGCGACCAAGGCGGCTACCGGTCCGCTTAGGCGCCTGTCCCTGAGTTCCGGCAGGACCAACCAGTGCACCAGCGGCTACCTCGGGCACCTGTCTGGAGACTCGGCGGAACCAGGGAGTTACTCCGGCGGCTGACCGTCCGCCTTGGTACCCATGCCAGCTGTCCCGCCTGAGAGCTGCTCACGAGACCGAGCAGTACTGCAGTCTGCGTGGCCGCCAGCCAACGGCGCTGGCAGAAACCAGCGGAGCTTGTCGCCAACGTGCCTTCCATGTCTCTCGAGCCCACAGTGGTAGGTGTCCCTCCTCAGTGCCAGGGCGCGGGCTGCTCCACAAGCTAACACGCCCGCACACTGTATAGGTACCGTGAGTGCACCGCCGGCAGACTGCGCTTGGGATAGTCGTCTTTCAGGTGAAAACGGACACACGCAAGACAGCGAACTCTACCGCTTATACACGGTCGGTCACAATAGGGTAACGAAGCCTGCACTTTATTTGCTTAAGCATTTTCTGTGTTTTTGATTTTCTGTGTGTGTAAATGCCACATGAGGTCAGACATGCAGTTGATCAAGGAATGTCAGTTCACCATGTTCCTTATGCAGGGTCCTGAGCCCCTGTACCCACGAACCTATCACAATATACGAGTATATTCGTGTGCCTTTCAACTTACGAGGGCTGCGCTGTGCTTCTTTTTCTCTGTAATCTTGCAAATGTAATATACCTAATAGGCTTGCCTGATGCAGGTTTTCCGATACACTAAATGCCGCCAACAGATGTGCAGTGTACGCCTACCTGGTCGTGAACCAGCTTTTTAATAACTTCGTTGGGAAAAGCTGGCTTCTATTCATTAAGTTTGCTCGGTATGCCAAATACACCAAGATTCGAACGTCTACTTCGAATTTCGAGATCAACTTGCTTGGCATTTGTTGACTTTGGAGTCTCCTGTACTGCAGCAATAGCTGTTCGCACATCTTCTGTAACCGTAACACATTGCTCAACCGACTGTGTCTTTCATTCGAGGTTTCAAAGCAGGTGTTCATAGTTTCATAACTTTGTTTCAGTATTTTCTAAGCAACCCTTGAGGTGGATAATGCCAGCTAGCCCTATGGCTTGTGGGCGTTCCATAAACTTCTTAAATATTTCTTCCAACGATGGTCCAGGGATTTCTGCGATGTCAGCTTACAGAACTAGCTTGCAAGAGTAAAAGCATTGATACCCATTGAACAAGCACTTGGGAAGCAGGGCAGAAGTACTGTAAACCTATCGTAACTATGGACTGCACAGCTGTAACTAACTGGTACAACGAAGATAAATCGCATGTTTAGGGATCTTTGCCTATCATCATCGCCATGTCCTCTAAAAAGTTCAGCGGAAACCTTCGCTCTTGTGGCGGTAGTGCCCGGTAACATCACCAAGCCCTGTTTTATTCCACTGGACTGGAACATTCCTGACAGTCATGCAGGTTGTCGCCGATGTGTCATGGTCGGTGAACTTTGCACCCCGCTGATTAGCGCGAGCAGGGTCTGTATAACTAAGATAAATCGCATGGTTAGCGATATTTGCCGATCATCCTGCTTGTGTCCCCCGGAAAATTCCCGCTGAAAGCTGCGGTTTTAGAGCGTTGGGCTTCGGTGACGTCACGAAGCCAGAATGGTCCATTGGACTTAATCACTCATGATGGTGATGAAAGGGCCTAGAAGGTGGTTTATATCAAGCGCCATGGTAGGCGAACTTTTTGCGATGTTGATTGCACCTCGCTCAAGTGCGCGAGCAGGGCCTCTACAACAAGTATAGAAACCGCATGGTTAGACATCTATGCCGTTCACCATCGCCGTGCCTGGTGCTATGCCTGCTACGCTTTCCTACGCCTGCAGGGACAATATGCTTGAGGGAGCGGGTGTGGTGACTGTTCTTATTTTGGAAACGAGGAGGTCTGCCTCTAACGTGGTTATGTACAAAGCAGGGAATCCGCGGCCCCCAATGCATGTGACACGCGTGCTCTTCATACGTGCGATAATAGCGTCACTGCTCGGATCTGCGAAATGTAAAAATACTTACCATATCGTAGCGCCTGACGTACACAGCGTCGGAGAAGTTCGCCTTAATAAAATGTGCTCCCCCTCTGGCGTTTTCGTATACAGTCTCGGAGGTGTCGTCAAAGCTAGTGCTCACAATGTACGCCGTGGGTGACAGGCGTATATTATAGTAGAGAACGGAGTTGACCGGCAAAGAACTGGTGCTGAACTTCATTGTCTTTTTTTCTTTATTGCTTTCATTAAGTAATGACATCGAGTTTCTGCAATAAAGGAGAAATGTGGTCTGTTGTAAGGCATTTCTTCACTTTTATTACAGGTATTGTTGTTCAGGTTAGTAACAATGCCATAATGCAACATTTGGTTGAAATGTGACAATATCTTGAGAAAGCGGCTTGTTAAACAAGGAAATATGGCAACATCAAATATCGCCACGTCAAATTGCTTGGGAAGTGCATTTACACTATAATATACAGCTGAAGAGCAAAAAATCAGGCAAGTTTGCACTCGGTCGCGCAAAGCTTAAGGCCCGTTTATAGTCCGACGTTTCCGGCGCGCGGGCCAGCGTCGTTTGCGGCCGCTCACGCTACGCCGGTTACGCTGCGCCAGCCGAAACGCTATCTCCTCTATACTCCGACGCGCACGCCGTTGGCTGTTATCTTCGGAGCATGCGCAGAACGATCCCAAGCCCGCGCACCGCTTTAAACCATCGGCGAAGCGGCGTGGGCACCTTTATTTCTTCGCGCGAAATGCATCGTGGGTCGGTGCAGTCGACGCGACCAACGCGCGAATGGGTCAGGAGTAAATTCGGCGCCGGGAACGTCGGGGTGCGCCGAAGCCGCCGGTTACGTTGGCTGCGCCAGTGCGCCCGACTATAGAGGGGGTCGTTTTCGCCAACGTGACGTAGCGTGCGTTACGTCACGTTGGCGAAAACGCCATCAAGTTGGCGTTGGCCTCACGTTACGTCGGACTATTAACGGCTTAGGCAAAGCGAAGCTTACTGGCTGCTACTGCTAGGTATGAACTTGGTTGCTGCTAGGTCTTAACTTCGTTTAACTTAACTACGCATGTAGGAAGGTATGCTCGAGCGATCATTTTCGGAGGTACCGTCTGTTTCGCTACATTTCGCGTGACTAGCACTGGACGCGTGGGCGCGTATGAGCGACAGCGCTCATGCCATGCCACAAACGCGGGCAGTCTAACGAAGTTTGGTACAGTGCCAAGAACGCTGTCGCTTGCCGACGCCCAACGCGTTGGCGATATTTCGCGTGACTAGCGCTGGACGCGTGGGCGCCTACGAGCGACAGCGTTCCTGGCATGCCACAAACGCAGGCAGGCTAACCAAGGTTCGCGCAATGCCAAGAACGCTGCAGCTTGCCGACGCCGAACGCGTTGGAGGCTAGCCACTCGATATCAATAGGCCAGCTTCGCTGTGCCTTGAGCTTTGCGCGGCCTAGTGCAAATTTTCGCATTTTTTCCTGGCTCAGCGCGCCGCGGAGAGAAGAGAGGCCTGGGTCGGAAAGGCAGGGAGCTGGCGAGGAGTAGACCACGTGGTAATGCACGGGGTCTCCTCCTTCTCTTCATCAATGCACGCGGTCTCCTCCTCCTCTTCATCCGGGTTTCCATGGCTACCACGGCTACGCACCACAAATTACGGCTGGCGTAAACAGCTTCGCTATTAAAATATTCTGCAGAGATACCTAAGACTGTCTGCGTGTGGGAATGCGAAAACATTATAGTCTCTTTGTTTAAATGTTTTGAATCACGCACTAGGCACGCCTTTAGTCAGCCACAACTGTGGGACCGCCGTGGCATCGGGAAAGCGGCCTCGTCTAGCACCCCGGTTTTGATTCCCACGCAGACCGAAATGTACCGAAATTTCTTTCCAAAGACTGTAAGTTACTTTGTTCACACGAACCTCTCTAAGCACTATGACGTCCATCCGAGAATTTTTGACGTGTCTTACTGTTTGCGCAGTCGTACATTTTTGGGGATCATCGCAAGGTTACGCCGCCGACGATGACGCGGCATTTTTGCATAATAGGGTATGGAATTATTTCGCATTAAAATATAATAAATACACATTATAACAGACAGTAGCTGCCCCTCGCATTGCAGAAAAGTGTTTCAGAAAAACATTTGGTGAGAAATTATACCCATTTATGGGATTATTGACCTTGTCGCTACACCGTTTAGTCTATCCCCCTCAAATGAAAGGAAAAGAAAAAGGATGTGGGGGGTGAGCCCGCACCACACGAAGGTACAACGGGCGTGAAACCAATGAAAATATAAATGAAACGGGACTGTCTTCACCGGCAGCCGAAAAGAAATTTATATAGAACGCCGATTGGATAAAGGAAAATAAATCGGAGGCCAAGCCAGCACTCTAAATTACGATTGATAATGGTAAAAAATTGGGAATCATGGTGAGGAGAATTGAAAGACTGTTCGAAGTGACCGAATCTCAGGCTCCCTTTAATTAGGATGTTTACTTTCGGCAGAGACTCGCAGTTATCGCGAGGAAGTTCATTCAAACAAAATGGGAAAGAGTTGAAGTGCGCTGGGCTCCGAGCAGCGTGAGGTTGGAGCTGTGGCACTCCCGGTGTGCCGGTGCGTCGCAGGACCGCAAGGTGGCACCGAGGCGCCGAGCCCGCAGACATACGGGCTACGTGCCCTGTGGTCTGTCATCCTGCAGAGCGATGGCTGAACCCAATTAGTCAGCATGGTTAGGCCCGGGAAGGCAAACGAAAGAATAGATGCGAGGCAGAATGAAGGGGTGCGGGAAGAGAAAGATGAGAAGGACGAGAAGGCGTGACACCATGCTTGTTAGTTTAGTTAATAAGCAAGTATCTACAAGTTTATAGGGACGATAAAACTACTATTTTCACTTCTTATTGCTGTCTACTATTTTGGTATCGCAATCGATGCTCGACATTTTGGGTGAAACTGCGACTTTTTTTAAAACTTAAAATGCCTGTTTCGCTTGGTTGGTTTCAACACACTTCTTCAATGCATCCTTTTTAATTACTTGGGTTACTTTCTAATGGGCGAAAGTTGGCCGAAATGGCGCCTCTCACCACTTGATCATAGAGTGTTGCAAATCGTCCTTCCTTGTATCATTGCACAATCTTTACTCGTGCAGCCTTCAGGTGTGAAACTCTCCAAGATAGATGGATGTGAGACATTCCCTTGCGATATTTAGGCAATATTTCTGCGCTCTCCAGGACTCATTTCTTATCCTCGCTTTCAGCCTTGGCCCTGGCAACCGTGTTTCGAGCGAAGACGAGCAGTTCGGCATGGTCTTTTCGGAGGGTAAGCAGAACTTTGACACTTGCTTGTGGGCTTCCCTTGCTTCTGCTGGTAACATCAAGTTACCAACAGTCTGGTTGGTGGGGCCACGTTCAGGTGGTTCCTTCTGAAGAGCAGCCGGGAAGGTGTGTGCCAGAAAGTCAGGTGATTGGTTGGCATACTGGAGTTCTAGGTGCAACTTTAGATGGTGTCGTTCCGCAAGTGTCTCTAGAACGCATGTTGTAAGTCCCTGAGCACACAAACCTGTCGCAGATATTCAGCTCGGAGAATGCGGCAAAAACTGAGCTGCGGGACGACAACGAGATTTCGATTCTTAAATTATGACAATGGTATAACGACGACATGATCACACGATGACGACGACTGTATGAAGACGATGAAGTGTCGACGAAGGTATTACGACAACCGCATGAAGAAATGAGATTGACGATGATGACACAACCAAGATGGCTTGACGACGACTGCATGACAACAGTGGCATCATCACGATAGAGTGACAACGATATGACAACGCTATGATATGATTACGATATAATGAAGAACAAGGATTGACATCGGTGTATCGACGAAGGTATGACAACGACGACATATAAGGATAATATGATGTCGAAGATGCAAAAATGACGACGGAATGACCGCGACGGCGTCCCGACGACGGCATGACAACAAACGCATGACTGTGCAGTGACTACACTGACATGACAGCGGCATGAGGACAGTCGGTGACGAGGAGTGCATAATGAGAATGGCGTGGCAATGACTGTATCAGGATACCTGTATAACGATGGTGGCGTGATGAAAACGGTGTTGTATTCTGCCTTGTTTCGGTTTCGAATTAATCCGGACCACCGGCGCCCCGCCGCGCCTAATCTTGTAATCAGGGTTCGCGCTGACCCCTTCCCGCTCTCCGAAAAAACTGAGTCGTCGTTTGGCCCCATAAGGGAGAAGTCGTGTCTTTTCTCTGCCGCGCTCAGCGCCCCAGCAGTTAGGCCTCACCACCTAGGTCTGGCGTCCCGCCGCCTCACCTTGCAAGGCCAGATACCACATCTGGGCTACCAGGTAAACCATTTTGTCTACAACTTGCTCTGCCCTCCTGTCACTGCTCTACTTCTGCTTACTTCTGCTGCCAGTATGGACACGACGCAGGGTGCGTCTACTTCTCCTTTGTCAACTGCTTCAACCACATCGTTCTCTTCTCCACCACCGCGGTTTCTGCCTATCCCAGGAACACTTGCTTTATCTTGGCTCACATGGAAACGCTTGTTCCACACTTTTATGGAGGCAGCCGGAGAGGAAGAAAGCTGTACTGCTGTCGAATTTGGGTTTCCAGGGTCAGCGTCTCTGGTACGACTTTACGCCGCAAGTGGACCCCGCTACGTTACAGTTCCAAGATGTCATCCGCTTGTTTGACAAGAACTACGAAGACAGCACAAACAGCCTCGTCCATCGCATTATCTTCAGAGAGCGACGAGAGCAGCCAGGAGAGTCTTTCCAAGAATTCGTGACTTCGCTTCACGCTTGGCTCCAGCCGACGCGTTCGGCGTTTGGCACGACGAATCGCTCCGCGAACAAATTCTGCAAGGAGTCGCGTCAACAAGAATCTGTGAGGTGCTTCTCTACGAGAGACCATTGTTGACGCTCAAGAAAGTGGAAGAAATTGGACGAAGCGTCGAACAAGTTCACAATGAACTTCAAGTTTTCACCGGGTCTACAGTACAGCGTGTTACTTCTCCGCGGCAAGATGGCGGCGCCAGCCGTCGCCTTCCTCACCCGGGTGCTTAAGATGGCGGTCCTCGCCGAGCTGCTTCCTCGACCAGACGAGTCCAAGATGGCGCCCGACGACATGGCGGGAAGTCCCGATCTGGGGAAGCCTGCCAACAAGGCACTCGGCAAGAATTTTCCAAGCCCAGTCAAGACGCCAGTGTCCATTGCTACCGGTGTTAATCAACTCACTACATATTATTCGATCCAAGCTGTCCAGCTACGTGCGTGCAAAGAAGTGGGACATTATGCATTAGTTTGCCGTTCACGGAACCGAACGCATCGCGCATCTCCAGCAAAAGCTCAGCTCGTTTCTTCTTCTGCTGAAACAGATTTGGAAAGTATAGGTGCTTCAGTGCTGACAGTAGAAGCACCACATGTCCGTCCGGCAACAATCTTCGCCGGAGTTCTCATCGGGAATCATTCAATCAAGCTTCTTGTGAATACTTGAGCTACTGTGTCGCTGATGAACAGCGCCACGTACGAGGAACATTTCAAGGTCTTCCCATTATCTCTTTGAGGTCTCCGACTCAAGAACTATTCCCTGCCAGAAATCTTGCATTCAGGACACTTTTCTGTGGTTGTAAAATATCGCAATAATTTTCAGTTTTGACATTTCACGTCACCGACGAAGGCACTTCTCTTCTGGGCCTTGACGCGATACAAGCCTTCGGCATCGACATTCATCGATCTTTCCTTTCGTGTCAACAAGTGACCGAAACGCCGGCTGTTCCAAAAATCGTCCCCGTCTCGACCGCAACACGCTCCAGCCGAATTCACTCATCTGTTCTTAGGCCAATTAGGACTTGTGAAGGGCTTCATCCATGACATTTGTCTACGACCCTCAGTTCATCCAGCTTCAACGTAACTACGTCCGCTACCTCAGGTTCTCCGGAGGTGAGCAAGTCTCCGCCAACTGCATCCTCTCGAATCAGCTTATATCATCGAACGAGTGTCAGCGTCCGAGTGGATCTCTCCACTCGTCATGGTTCAGAAAAAGGACAATACCATTCGACTCTGCGTCGGTCTTCGAGAACCACACAATGCGATCGTCGTCAAAGTCTTTCCTTTTCCCAGGACTGAGTAACTTTTGAATCGACTGGCTGATGCTACTGTGTTCAGTAAGTTTGACTTACAGTCCGCTTATCATCAGCTTGTATTATCTGAGAAAAGCCGTGAGCTTACCACATTTATTTACCATGAGAGTCTTTTTCGGTTTGCGCCATCCGCTTTTCAGCAGATCTTGTCATCTGTGTTTTTTTAAAAAGACTGTCCAGGTACATTGTTACCTTGACGATGTGCTTGTTTGGGGTCATACACAACATGACCACGATAGCAACTTGCATAATGTCCTTTCTAATTTGAGCAATGCAGGAATGCAGTTGAATCACTAGTGTGCGTTCAGTGTTACTGAAATAACTTTCCTTGGCCATACGATTTCCGCACACGGCATTTTGCCGATGGAAAATAATAGCAAGGCTATTGTAGAGGCTCCAGAGCTAATTGACAAGAAGGCTTTGCACTAATTTCTGTGCCTTACGGGATATCATGCAAAAATTTATTCCGCAGTATGCTGACATCGTAGAACCTCTAAGGAAACTTCTAAGGCAAGGACAAGCTTTTGCCTGGGGCCAGGATACTGAATACAGCTTTCACTATATTAAGGAAGTATTGCTTCGCGTCCAGTACTCCGTATATTTCAACCGCATATACCCATTGTTGTTACTGCTGATGCTTCTGAATTTGGTTTGGGAGCCGTCCATCAACAGGGGAAATGCAGAAATGAGTTATTTACAATGGCTTTTTGGACGTTAGGTGGCGTCGAGGAGTGCAGAGGCACTCACATAGTGCTTCGCAGTTCCATGTTTTAGGGGCGAAGCTCCTTATAGCGGCACCCGTTCGTCCCCGTCGTCGTAGTAGTAGTGCGTAACCAGTCTGAGAAAAATGAGAAAAAAAAATTCCGAAGTTGTGTCCGTAGCGCGGAATCGAACCAGGGACCCCTCGCTTCCGAGCGCGCGGAGTTAGCCCACTACGCCACGAAGCGGACATGGACACACGCACCACGATGGCAATAAATACCAAACATTAACGAAAGGCCACGTTTCTAGCGCGTTTCTAACGCGTTTGTGCTAGCGCGTTACGGCCCGTGTAAGAAGCTGGTGTAAGACGCTGTGGCCTCTCCGCCTTACCTTCAACGCGTTTCGAACGCGCTGCCCAAAGCGGTGGCAAGTCAAGTTCAAGTCGAGGAGCATTTATGAATACGGGGGGTATACTCTCAGCAGTCATGTGATGGCGTCGGCAAACGCGGTGCACGTTCCGGCATGTGCAAATGGCTGCGTAAGACGCTGTGGCCGCTCCCCCTTACTAGAGAGTACTGCACGTTTCTAACGCGTTTGTGCTAGCGTCCCCTTAAGCGGGAGATCCGATGATTCCCTCCGGAGCTTTGCCCACTCATCATCATTCACCCCGTGGATATGCTGTGATTTTTTTGGTGTGTTCCGCCTAAACACCCAGGAAACGTCGACTCCATTTGACTCGTGAAGTCACCCGGAATCTGTGGACACCAGTTTTGTGACCCGGGAGCCGTTACATACACCGCCACATCAGAAGAAGCCCTCCACTACGTGGCAGCCGCGCCAAGCCTATCGATAGGTAGGAGACGCTGGCAGCTGCGCCGGTGGTGCCGGCAATGCAGACGATGGCCGAGGCGTCTGCGCTCGACACAAAGAACGCCGACGGGCGTTCCTCTGCTACGATGGAAGAGGACATGGACCTTACCGGACATCAAGCCAACGACAAATCACTGTGAAACTATTGAAAGAACCACCACCGAGGACGACTGGCACACCGTCCTCACTTTGCGGCAAAGAAAACAACAAGCGAGAGAGAAGAAACAGGGACTAAGAAGGCCCGAAGAACGAAAACCACAGGAAAACCCACTGCGAACTCAAAGGAAAAGGAAGGGGATCAAATACCCACCGTTTCCGAAAGACGACTTCAAGATAGTGATTCGACCCCACCAGGGCTTACCACTACGATCAATCACCACCCCGGAGATGGCTGCGGCAGTCTCATCCGCCTGCCAACACACGGTAACAGGTGAGCACTTTCTGTTATGGATAAAGTCGGGATCGAACATAGTTATCATATCAACCTCGGAACAAGAAGTGGCAGAGCGAATTCGTCGCATAACCACGCTCACACTAAATGGTCGCAAACATGCCGTAAACGTTTACGCGGCGACTGGCGAAGTAGGCCTCAGGGGAGTCGTGCCCGTGATACGAGCTAGCACACCCACTGAAACGCTCATGGCCAACTTGCGGGTGAGAACGTAAGGGGTGGAAATAATACATGCATGCATGATGGGGGAAACGAAGAGTGCAGTGATCACCTTCTGTGGCCCGACTCTCCCGCGCTTTGTGTATTACTGCTGAGGAGAACTAGCCTGCCACCCGTATAGATCAACGGTAAAAAAACACGGAAACGGGGAAACCCAAGCCCCGGAGGCCGCGATCCCAAGGTTTTGTTAACTACTGACACGGAGACAAATTTTGAGAGCTCCTATGATAGCTAAACAAAACACACGCAGTCAGGAGAATCTTGAACTGTGGCAGTGGAACTGCTGTTCCCTGCACAACAAAGAAGCTGCACTGACACAATTCGTAGAAGCAGCGGCAATTGCACCAGATCTTATATGCTTGCAAGAAGCAGGCAAACCGAAACGCTCAATAAGAGGATACACACTGCGCAAAAACACCGATCACACGGGTACGGCAATAGTGGCTAGGAAGGATCTCGACGTGAGCGTGGAAACCATACCAGGGATTCAAATACCACATCAAATAGCCACGGTATGGCCGGTAAAGCGAGGTCGCCCGAAGAACATCGTAGCAAATGTATACAGCTCGCCACTAGACCACAAGGCGGACTTCACACCAATTATCTTACACATCCTGAACACCGCGAAACAAGGAGATAGACTAGCATTGCTAGGGGATTTCAACGCCTGGCACACGGAGTGGGGTTACAGAAGGGACACGGCCAGAGGTACCAGCCTACTGAAGGCAACTCAGACTCACGATCTGATCCTCGTCACGGAGCCTGACTCGCCTACCAGACTGGGAAATAGCGTGTCAAGAAGTACGGCCCCTGACCTCACTTTCGTAAGCGATGAACGAGGAGTCACTTGGACTAACCTAGACGATACATTGGGGAGTGACCATTAGATTCTCAGTGTCTCCATTCAAACGGCAAAAATAAAACATCCGATCGGCACGGCACGTCTGACACACTGGAAGAAATTTAGGGAATGCCAAACTGGAGGCCCCGAAATTCAACACGATACGAGATTTCACTGGGTATATACAGGAGGCGGCGGAACAAGCCACCAGAAATTTTCAAACTACACAGACAAACCCAGTGGTCGACAACCATCTAAGCCACCTTTGGGAAGCAAGAAGAAGACTCACCAAAAGATGGAAGGAACAGCGGCACAACCGAAAGCTTAGAGAGCGCATAGCACAACGCACGGAGGCAGCCAATGCGTACTCTCAAGAGCTGTGCACTACAAACTGGAGGAATTTCTGCGACTCTCTCCGCGGCAATCTAAGCACGAAGAAAACGTGGGCAATCCTTCGCAGTATGCTCACCCTTGCAATCACGCGGAGAGAAACAACGCTCACCCTCAGGCGCATAGCTAACAACTACGCAGGCTCAGACGAGGAGCTACTGAACGAGCTCCAAAACACGTACGTGGGAGATAGGGTGACCCCAACCACCACACGAAGTTATACGGGACCGGCTAACCCCACCCTTGACGAACGGATATCGTCTGCAGAAGTATACCGTGCAGCGCTGTCCTTCAAGACGAACACGGCGCCCGGACCGGATCGTACCACAAACGCCATAATCAGAAGCCTGGGATAGAGCACTGCACGGGCTCGGGCTTACCTGAAAGCCCGGGCCCGGCCCGGCCCATGGGCCGGGCCGGACCGGGTAGGCGTGTTTTTTCACGGGCTCGGGCCGGGCTCGGGCACGGTGTGTGCTTTTTGACCCGGGCCCGGGACGGGCTCGGGTTTTTTGACGCGGGCCCGGCCCGGGCTCGGGCTTTCTGCGAGTTATTCTCGGGCTTCTCAACTCTGAAAAACATGTATTTTTCGGTCTCGGGCCGGGTTCGGGCCGGGTTCGAGTCGGGCTCGGGCCGGGCTCTGGCTTAAGGTAAAGGGGTGGCGGGCCGGGCCGGGCGGGTAACGTAGATTATTTCCGGGTCCGGGCCGGGCCCGGGTCTCGCCATAAAAGTTTTGATCGGGCTCGGGCGGGCCGCCCAATGTAAAAACGGGCCCGGGCCGGGCCCGGGCCGCAAAAATCGGCCCGTTCAGTGCTCTAGCCTGGGCACCGAATCTTTAGAGGAACTAAGGCAGCTCTTTAACGACACGGTTTGGAACATAGGAGGGTCCATACCATCTGAATGGAAAGAAGCTGAGAGCATTTTAATACCTAAGCCGGGGAAACCAAAATCGCTACAGAACCTCCGACCAATCTCTTTAACCCCCTGCCTTGGCAAACTTTACGAAAAAGTCATCCAAACACGGCTTGGGAGATACTTAGATGGCAACGAACTCCTACCAAATTCGATGTACGGTTTCCGACATGGGGTTTCCACGCAGGACGTCTTCCTTCTACTTCGGGACGAGGTTGTCTTGGACCTGCAGAAGGCCTTTGGCAACATATCACATGGCGCGATACTCACCGGCCTACAAGAGGTTGGCTGTGGGGAGAGGATCTATAGTTACGTGCGCAATTTTTTCAAATACAGAACGGCGTCCATAGGGCTGGGTCACCTACGATCCGACACGATTAACATGGCCAACAAGGACATTCCACAGGGCTCTATACTCTCCCCACTACTTTTCAACATAGGGATGAGGAAATTGGCTCTAGCGTTGGAGGAAGACCCGGAACTTGGAGTAGCTATCTTCGCGGATGACGTCACCCTTTGGGCGACTAAGGGGTGCTACGGGCACAGACAAGACACGCTACAAAGAGCGATCAACACAATTGACGAACACGCGAGGAGGGCAGGCATGAGATGTGCACCGGAAAAATCAGAATTTAAACAAATCAGACCTAAAAACACCCAGCAGACACGCTCCCCCATCCTCAATCTGGAGATCAACGGAAGCCAGGTCAAACAAGTGCAGGATCTCACGGTGCTAGGCATGCTAATTCAGGAAACGGGCAGCGTATCTTCAACGCTAAACAAACTCAAACACACATCCAGGAACGTATCGAGACTCATAAGAAGAATCGCCCGCAGTAAGGACGGCATGAGGGAGGACGACACCAGGAGACTAGTAGAAGCCTTCGTCATCAGCCGCATTACGTACGCTCTGCCATACCAGCTTTCACGGAGATGTGAAGCAGAGCAGGCCAACGTACTCATGCGCACTGCCTACAAAGCTGCACGGGGCCTCCCTCCCTGACTGCACTGGCACAGAGCGTCTAGAGAGTCTGGGTATTTAGAATACGTACGATGAACACGCCGCAGCAGTTTTGATCGCGCAGAGAGAGAGAGACTCAACTCGACAAGCCAAGGTAGAGCTTTACTACAGAGACTTCACTACTCCTCAGCAGCCCAATTTGCGGGGAGGAGACGCACCGAATACCCAGACAAGACAGGGAATGCATACACCCAATACCCAAGAACATGCACCCCATGTTTCACGCCGGCCGAAGACGAGCGAAAGCGGTGGCACTCGAACGGTTACGGAACGACCCAAACACTCACTACACAGACGCAACTCCCTACCCCTCGAGGCTGAGAGCATTTGCTGCGGTCGTCACTAGAGGGAACCAAGCAATCACGTCGGCTACGATCCGTACCAAGAGCACGGCCGTGGCCGAAGCGACGGCCATAGCACTAGCCATACGAGCGGCAGAGGGCAAGAGGCAATCTGCACACGTTCTCACGGATTCGCAAGAAGCTTGCCGACTGTTTCTCAGGGGCGTCCTCCCTCGGAGCGTCCTAAGCATACTAGGAAACAACTTTCGAGAAGACCACATCATCACATGGTGCCCAGCTCACGAAGCTGTACAGGGAAACGAACGGGCGGACCGCCTGGCTCGAGGACTAATTTTCCGAGCCGTGGACACATCGACCCGGGAGGAATACCTCACACCTACGCTGCCGCGAGATATCCTCGACAACTAAAGACACGCAAGGCAGACAATAGCGCCACCCCACCCCAAACTCACACGCTGGCAATCCAGGGAATGGAGACGCCTACAAACGAATACATATCCCAACATACACTCAGCAAAGTACACCCGTCCCAATACGATGACTGCTGTCCTTGGTGCAGCAACACACCAACCCTCAAACATATTGCCACACCTAGCAACATGTGCTACATAATTATAAAGCCGAAGACGCGCGCTAGTCCACGCGCCATGCGCCGGCACCTGCTTTGAAGGGCGCCAGCGAAGAAGCAGACGAAGATACTCCGATCCACGCGCGGGTACATGAGCTTTGCGTTTTATCAGCTGGTGGTCAGAGACTCAGACTCCACGCTTCAGGTCGCCTGTTCTTCTAGAACGTGACATTTCTGGTGGAGGTGCTGGGTAACCTCGACCTATGCAACAGACCCCTCCTAGCAGCAGGAACATCAGCGCCATACCGGAGCTTACACCAGTGCACCGTGCCAGCCGGAGAATTCGGGGACTGGCCCCTGAGATTGTGCCGTCAACCAGGAGCACAATGGATACGGTGGAAGGTAAGGCGACAGTACCAACTCATTTAACGCTGCAGAATACGCGAGTGCCACGTTACTTTCACGGCGACCTTTATGAAGACGTGGAAGACTGGCTGGACGACTTTGAGCGAGTAGCAGATTGCAACGAGTGGGACGACCGAGCGAAATTAAAGAATGCGCATTTCAGCCTGGAGGACGGTGCTCGCACCTGGTTCCAGAACCGCGAAGAGGACCTTACATCATGGCGTGAGTTACGTCGGCTGCTCTTGGACACGTACTCGAGCCCCGATCGCTGAGAGCGAGCAGAACGGGCCCTCCAATCGCGTGCTCAGAAGCCCAATGAAAGTGTTCTGATGTACGTTGAAGACATGACACGTCTCTTCAGGCGAGCCGACCCCAGCATGCCGGAAGACAAGAAGCTCCGTCATTTGAAGCGGGGTGTCAAAGAACAGCTCTTCGGTGGGCTTGTTCGTAACCCGCCGAGGACGGTTACCGAGTTCCTCGCAGAAGCCGTTGTTATGGAAAAGGCGCTGCAGCAGCGGTCGAACCAGTATGACCGGCAAGTGAATGCTGCTTCGACAACCGTTGGTCTGGGAGATTTCGCGACTGACATTGAAGTGCTCCGCGAGCTAATACCATCGGTAGTCCGCCACGAGCTGCAACAGCTCCACCGGGCGCAGAAGCCTACGGTCAACCGACCGACGACCGCTTTGTTATCATTGCGGTGAGGCGGGTCACGTATACCGAGAGTGCAACTACCGCCAACTTGGACTGCAGGGTTACGCTGCCAATTCACCTCAACCCCGGTTCGGACAGAGGCCACCCGAAATTGAAGCGTTCATCGCCCAGCAGCGCGCGCCTGACTCACCAAGACGCCAGTCGCGATCGCCATCACCGTGGCGATCCTATCCAAGTCGGGAAGGCACATCGAAGATGGCGCAGGGACGGTCTCCGAGCTAGAGTACTGCACGGGCCGATTTTTTCAGCCCGGGCCCGGCCCGGGGCCGTTTTTACGTTGGACTGCCCGCCCGAGCCCGATCAAAACTTTTATGGCGAGACCCGGGCCCGGCCCGGGCCCGGAAATAATTTACGTTACCCGCCCGGCCCGGCCCGCCTCCCCTTTATCTTAGGCCCGAGCCCGGCCCAAGCCCGACTCGAAACCGGCCCGAACCCGGCCCGAGATGGAAAAATAATGTTTTTCAGAGTTGAAACGCCCGAGAATAACTCGCTGCACGTTACATGCACACCACCAGAAAGCCCGAGCCCGGCCCGGGCCCGCGTCAAAAAACCCGAGCCCGGGTCAAAAAACACAAGCCGTGCCCGAGCCCGGCCCGAGCCCGTGAAAAAACTGTTCTACCCGGCCCGGCCCGGCGCACGGGCCGGGCCGGGCGCGGGCTTTCGGGTAAGCCCGAGCCCGTGCAGTGCTCTACGAGTCCGAGCTCTCGCCTGGAAAACTGACGTCAGCAACCTTTAGAGGCGAGGCCGCTGATGCGCGACGTGCTGAAGAACTCCAAGCGATGCGACCTCGAGCCGACGGAGATTTGACGACGCCTGTACCTCAGCCTTCAGACAAGTTCACGATGAACATACCTGTGCTCGTCGACGGGAGAAATGTCAGTGCGCTACTCGACACCGGCGCTGATTACTCAATTATTAGCGGAAAATTGGCGAGTCTTCTCAAGAAAGTTATCCCTTGAACTGGGACGCAAGTTCGTACAGCTGGCGGACACGTTATCGCACCGCTTGGCGTGAGTACCGCTAGGATACGAATTCGAAATTGTACGTTTCTCGCTAGCTGCATTGTCCTGCGTGAATGTTCCCGTGATTTAATTCTTGGAATGGATTTTCTCCGGGAATATGGTGCCATCATCGACCTCAGGAAGCGTTACATCACTTTCTCTGCGAGGAACGCTACTGCACAGCATGATGCCTGCCGCCATAGAGCCGGACTTCGCGTTTCCGACGACAGCGTGACTATACCGCCCCGTTACAGCGTTATGGTTCGGGTGATATCTGAAGGGGCGCGCAATGGTCAAGTCCTAGCAGAAGGCAACATGTCCTTTTTGCTGAACCTAGGAACTTGCGCGGCATGAGGCATCATTGACTTGCGGGATTGCCGGGCTGAAATATTGCTCACAAATTTAACAATGAGCATCGAAACCTTTTTCGCTGCACTGCCATCGCCAACGCTGAAGCCTTAGAGGAGGTCATTGAGTGTTTCGCTTCTGAAGAAACCGACACCGACGAAGCCTCACTCGCCGGTATTGACATCAATAACGAGCTGCTGCTGGAGAAAAAGAAGGCACTGCGACAACTATTATTGGAATTCAAGGCGTGCTTTGCGTCTTCCTCTAAAGTTAGTCAAGCGCCAATCGCACAGCACAGAATAATCACCTACGACGATGCGCGTCCTATCCACTAGCAGCCGTATCATGTCTCGAAAAAAGAACGCGAGGCAATCAAAGCACAATTAAAGGAAATGATTGACGATGGCGTCATCCAGCCTTCAAGCAGTCCGTGGTCTTCACCGGTCGTACTCGTAAGAAGAAGGATGGCACACTTCGCTTTTGTGTTGATTACCGAAAGCTCAACAACGTCACAAAAAAGACGTTTACCCGTTGCCGCGCATCGATGATTCTCTGGACCGGCTATGGCGAGCTAAGTACTTTTCATCTCTTGATTTAAAAAGCGGCTATTGGCAGATTGAAGTCGACGAGCGGGACCGTGAAAAAACTGCCTTTGTCACTCCGGACGGTATTTACGAGTTCAGGGTGCTTCCGTTCGCTCTTTGCTCTGCTGCAGCAACTTTCCAACGGAAGATGGACACTGTGCTGGCCGACCTGAAGTGGCAAAGCTGGCTCGTCAATCTAGATGATAACGTCGTTTTTTCAGCCAGTTTTTCTCAGCATCTTATCCGACTATGCAGGTATTCGAGGCAATCCGATCGGCTAACCTTACACTAAAGCCTCAGAAATGCAACTTCGGCTAACAAGAGCTGAAGTTTCTCGGTCATGTCGCCAGCGCGAAAGGCGTCCGACCTGATTCCGACAAAACTGCTGCTGTGGCCGCTTTTCCAACCCCTACCGATAAGAAAAGTGTCCGACGCTTCCTGGGTCGCTGTGCGTAATATCGGCGCTTTATCAGTAATTTTTCAAAGATTGCGGAACCGCTTACTCGTCTTACAAGAAACGATATGCCGTTCATTTGGAGCACTCACCAAGAAGCCGCTTTCACAGGGCTCTGACACCGCTTGGCTTCACCGCCCGTTCTTGGACACTTTGACGAACAGGCCGAGACTGAAATCCATACCGACGCCAGCAACATTGGCTTGGGTGCGGTACTCGTACAACGGCAGGAGGGCGTTGAAAGAGTTATCGCTTTCGCAAGTCGCACTCTATCGCGACCGGAATCCAACTACACCACTACGGAGAAAGAGTGCCTTGCAGTCATATGGGCTCTTGCAAAGTTTCGGCCTTACCTTTACGGCCGCACATTCAAGGTCGTGACAGATCACCACTCGTTGTTCTGGCTGGCAAACTTGAGGGATCCTTCTGGACGACTGGCACGGTGGAGCATACGCCTGCAGGAATACGATGTGACCATCGCATACAAGTCCGGGCGCATGCACGAAGATGCCGACACGTTGTCGCGCGCGCCTGTCGAATCTCCTGATAACGACATTGAGGACGACAGCGCTTTCCTTGGGGCTGTAAGTGCAACAGATTTGTCCCAACTGCAGCGCGCAGATGAGGAATCACGGCCTATTACCGAACATCTAGATGGCCGCAACGCCACTCTGCCCCGACAATTAGATCGCGGACTGTCGTCCTTTTGTTTACGACAGGGCGTACTGTATAAGAACTCTGGTGCCAGCAACAAAACCTACCTTTTGGTCGTGCCAGCAGAGCTTCGTGCTGAAATTCTGTTCGCCTGCCACGATGAACCTCCATCTGGCCACCTAGGCTACACCAGAACCCATGCTAGAGTGCGCAAACCGTACTATTGGCCGAAACTCGCCACTTGCGTTAAACGGTATGTCCAAACCTGTCGTGAGTGCCAGCACCGGAAGTCGCCAGCTGTGAAGCCTGCGGGATTACTGAAACCCATTGACCCACCTCGAAGACCTTTTGACCAAGTCGGCATGGATCTCTTGGGCCCGTTTCCTTGGTCATCTTCGGGATACAAGTTTATAATCATCGCCACAGATTATTTAACGCGCTATGATGAAGCAAAGGCTCTGCCTCGAGGCACTGCTTCCGAGGTTGCGCAATTTTTTGTAAACAACATTGTACTGCGTCATGGCGCCCCATCGTGCGTCATTACCGACCGAGTAACGGCATTTACGGCAAGGCTCATTGAAGACGTTTTTCTATAAGTTACACGACGCATCGAAAGACGACTGCCTATCACCCGCAGACAAATGACCTGCCCGAAAGGCTAAAAAAAACTATGACTGACATGCTCTCTATGTACGTAGACGTTTACCACAAAACGTGGGACGAAGTACTGTGGGCGTTTATTACGCACATCTTCCTCATCTGTATGTTATCATCATCATCCTCGCACTTTTACCTATCCTCCTCTTCGCCTGTATATGTGTTCATCATCATCGCCTGTGTGCTGCGCTGGTTCGCTGACGAGCTCCCGGGCCTAATAAACGTCGTTCCAACCGAGACGTCACAAGTGGTGGAGTGTCCTCTTCGGTCCTACGTCCTCTGGCCGTCCGGTCTGCCTCCTGGAGCTTCGTTCCGGTCGCCGCTTGCGCCCACCGTCAGCTAGCATGCCGCAGGAGGTGCAGCTTGGCGCCCCTATTGCCACCATTCCGACATCGCAAGTGCCTCCTTCCTTTATCATCAACAGCCCCCAGCGTGACCCCCACGTCTTCGCTGGTCTTCGCCGAGTGGATGTCGAAGACTGGCTGGACGATTATGAGCGAGTCAGTTCCGCTAATCACTAGGATGATGTTAATAAACTCCGCCATGTCTCCTTCTATCTGTCTGGTGTGGCGAAGACGTGGTTCTTTAACCACGAGATTGACTTGACCAACTGGACTCTCTTCAAGCACCAGCTTCGTGAAGTGTTCGGCACACCGGCCGTTCGGTCCACTCTCGCCAAGAAAAGCCTCGATGCTCGCGAACAACACCTGGGCGAGTCGTACACCTCGTACATCGAGGACGTCCTTGCACTCTGCCGACGTGTGAATTCTTCAATGTCGGAGTCGGACAGGGTACGTCACGTTCTAAAAGGCATTTGACCTCTTGCCTTCAATGCCCTCGCAACTAAGAATCCCGCTACCGTCGCTGACGTCGTCACCACTTGTCAGCGCCTCGATGAGCTCGAGTCTGTCCGCCTACAGCCCGACATTGACGGCGCCCATTCTACGGTGGACCACGATCTACGAACACTGATTCGCGCACTCATACGCGAAGAGTTGCAATCTATGGGGCTACCCTCACCTTCGTCGTGTCCCAGCCAACCTTTTGGTGGGTCATTGCGTGACGTTATCAGGGAAGAACTGGCGTCCTTGACCTGCGCTGTGTCAGTACAAGCTCCTGTCCCTCACGTATTACCCACTCCCGCACGACCGACATACGCGCAAGTTGCTGCCAAGCCTCTCGGCCACGTCACTTCTCCGTTGCCGCTACCAACTTACGCGTCGGTTGCTACTGCGCCCACGGTTCACATCCCGTCGTCACCGCCAGGGCTTTCATCGGCCCATCTGACCACACTTTCCCACGGTACACCGAACACCCCTTACTACCCCGCACCTCCACCACTTGTGACGTCTCGGTTGGAACGACATTTATTAGGCCCGGGAGCTCGTCAGCGAACCAGCGCAGCACACAGGCGATGTAGATGAACACATATACAGGCGAAGAGGATAGGTAAAAGTGCGAGGATGATGATGATAACATACAGATGAGGAATATGTGCGTAATAAACGCCCACAGTACTTCCGTTCGTAACGTTTGCGTACAACACCGCGACGCAAGAGACCACCCGCTTCACGCCGTTCTACCTTGTTTACGGTCGTGAAGTTCAGACGTTGCTTGAAGCAATGCTTCAGTGCGACACCTTTGCTGATCTCGACCAAGACGCCGAGCTCTTCGTGCAGCGCGCCGAAGAAGCACGCTCACTGGCTCACACGAACATCAAGAAACAGCAATGCAGCGACACTCGCCACTACAACCTCCGCCATCGCCAAGTTGAGTACCAACCAGGAGATCGGGTTCTGGTCTGGACTCCTGTCCGCCGCAAAGGCCTATCCGAGAAACTTCTCAGCCGGTACTTCGGGCCTTATAAAGTACTGCGGCGAGTGAGTGACGTTAACTACGAGGTTCTTCCTGACGGCAGCCAACCAATACGACGTCGAAAGACACTACCCGAGATTGTGCACGTTGTGCGGCTGAAACCATACCGCACTCCATAACCACCATAGATTGTGGAACATGCCATTCCTTTTGTTTTATTGTTGTCGTGGACAATCATTGGCTTAGTGACATTGCCCTGCGTTCTATGACTGTGCGTCAGCAAGCGTTTGTGTGTGCATGTGTCTTCCACGCGTGTACTTCTACGTTCGCCCTGTAGTGTGTGTGCTTCTTTTAGCATCGAGTCGATGCTAATCTGAGGGAAAATAATGCCACACCTAGCAACATGTGCTACATAATTAGAAAGCCGAAGACGCGCGCTAGTCCACGCGCCATGCGCCGGCACCTGCTTTGACGGGCGCCAGCGAGTAGCAGACGAAGATACTCCGATCCACGCGCGGGTGCTTGAGCTTTGCGTTTGATCAGCTGGCGGTCAGAGACTCAGACTGAACGTTTCAGGTCGCCTGTTCTTCTAGAACGTGACAATATCACTTGACGTTGCTAACAAAGACCAGCAGAGGGAAACGCACCCCTCGTCACACGCAACGAACTTGAAAGGCCGTGGGAGGCGCGACTCGTGGACCAAGCCGAACGAGCCGCTAGAGCCAGTGGGGACCTGGAATAGGGGCTTCACCCGCAAAAACCTCAGTCTAGTATTTCAATAAAATGTTTATTCTTCCTCCTCCTCCTCCTCCTCCTCCTACAATGGCTTTCGCATCTCGTAATTTAACTTCCGCAAAATGATGGTACTCCGTAGGCGAAAGTGAAGCATTAGCTTGCCTCTTTACTTGTGAACATTGACATGTTAGCTTATGGGGTCGACAGTTCACCTTACGTATTGATCACTCAGCTCTAGTTGCACTACTATCCTCAAAGGGCTCGGGACAGCGTCCACTAAGAATTTCACTGTGGAATGCAAGGTTACTACAATTTCAACATTGACTATTGCAAGGGTGATAAAAATGTCGCAAGCTGTTGCATTGTCGCGTCTTCCTGTTCTTCCTGAAACTGAACCAGTGCTTGATTAGGAAGTGGTATATTTGTTTTCAGTATGCATTACAAAGGAATAATTGTAGAGAGCTACGCAGAACGATTCTGTTTGCCAAGCTTTGCAAGACAAAATATTCCATGTTTGGAGAAATGCTTTTGATCTTTCTCCAAATTTACAGGCATGCGCATCCTTACAGTCCGAATTATTCTACATAAATAATCTTTTACTACGAGGAGATCGCAGTATTCCTCCAGCTTCGCTGCGTCATAAACTACTCTCAATCGCTCATGAAGGTTATCTTGGCATTACTAAAACTAAACTCAGACTTCGAGGCACCTACTGGTGGCCATACATGGATAAACAAGTTGAGGAACTTGTGAAGAACTGCTTCGCTTGTCAACAAGCAGATAAATCTGCCAAACCTTCTTCCGCTCCAATTCCACGTCTAAAGTGGCCTCTGAGACCATGGGAAAAATTAGGCATAGACATCAGCATCATCAATCAGCCTATTTAAGTCCACTGCAGGACGAAGGCCTCTCCCCGTGATCTACAATTACCCCTGTCTCGCGCTAGCTGATTCCAACTGCAAGTTTTCTGCTGTCCTCGACTGCACTTCCCTTCTCTTGGTATCCATTCTGTAACTTTAACGATCCACCGGTTATCCATCCTATGCATTACATGGCCTGCCCAGCTCCATTTCTTCAGCCTAATGTCAACTAGAATATCGGCTATCCCCGTTTGTTCTCTGATCCACACCACTCTCTTCCTGTCTCTTAAAGTTAGGCCTAACAGTTTTCGTTCCATCACTCTTTGTGCGGTCCTTAACTTCTTCTGGAGCTTCTTTGTTACCCTCCAAGTTTCTACCCCATATGTTAGCACCAGTAGAATGCAATAATTGTACACTTTACTTTTCAATGACAGTGTTAAGCTCCCAGTCAGGATTTGGCAATGCCTGCTGCATGCACTCCAACCCAACTTATTCTTCTCTAAATTTCTTTCTCATGATCACGGTCCCCTGTGAGTAATTGACCTAGATAAACGTACCCCTTTACAGACTCTAGAGGATGACTGCCGATCCTGAATTCTTGTTCCCTTGCCTGGCTATTGAACCTTATGTTTGTATTCTGCATAATAATCTTCAACCGCACTCTTACGCTTTCTTGGTTAAGCTCCTCAATCATTTGCAGTAATTGGTCTCTGTTATAGCTGAGTAGTACAATGTCATCTGCAAACCGAAGGTTGCTGACGTATTCGTCGTTGATCCTCACTCCTAAGCCTTCCCAGTGTAAGAGCTTGAATACTTCTAAGGATGCAATGAATGGGAGAAATTGTGTCTCCTTGCCTGACCCCTTTCTCGATAGGGATATTTTGACTTTTCTTGTGAAGAACCAATAGTGGCGCCGTAGACATAATCGGCCCTTTAGATCGCGCTCGACATTACGCACGTTTCTTTAGTCATAGTTTACTATCATTCCAAGTGGCCTGAAGTTGCTTTCATGTCTTCAGTCAGGTCCGAGGTCATCATGCAAGCACTTATTACAATTTTCAGTCGTGAAGGTTTTCCTGACGCAATAGTATCCTACAATGGGCCACAGTTTTTTCCACTGAGTTCTAGAACTTCGTAAAGGAGAGATGCATTAAGCATTTCCTGTCTTCTGTTTACTACCCTCAGGCAAACGGCCAGGTAGAGAGATTCAACCCTGTGCACAAAGAGTTCAAACCGGCTGTGTTATTGGAACACCGGGACCTTAGGCTTGCAGTCTTGCAATAGTTGGTAATTTATAGGTTTACGCCACGCATCACTACAGGCGTCTCTTCGGCTATGCTGCTCCATAAACGTCAACCGAGGACTCCACTGGAGGTCGCTAACATGCCTCCTATTGATACAGAATTTCCTTCTCCATAGTTATGCCAGGAAGTTCAAAAACGCGTGCTACACAAGCAGGAAAATGTCAGAACGTGCGTGAACCGTCGTCGTGGAACAAGAATTCCACAGTTTCAACCAGGAGATCTTGAAGAGTACGAAATTTGCGTAAGTCTGGTCTTAAATATACACGTCCTTTCCAGCTTGAGAATGGAAAGCGTAGGAATGTTTCCAGACTGGTAAAATATCATGCTCATCCAAGTCCAGGAGTGGGCCGTCCAGCGGGCCAGGGCCATTGCCGAGGATATCAGAAGATTTTTCTACAGCGATGGGCACCTGGCAGCCTAGCCCCGGGCGCCAACAGCCCTAACCATTGGAGAAATAAAGTTTATTCCTATCCTATCCTATCCAAGTTCGTTTGAAAACATAAGTGAAGGGAGTAATTCCACTGATTTATCATCTCTTGATGACGGTTTCCCACCTTTTCTTCTAGTTCCTTGGCTTTCCTCCCGTTTCACAACCGTCACTTGGTTCATCCCCCGCAGAAGGAATCCGTCGAGCTTCCGTCTTACTTTTCGTCTCAGCCGGACGCCCCTAAAGAGTCTCAGGACAACAGTGCACAAACTTCCGGCTCATCATCCAATAATGATTCTTTTACTCCTCCTTCTCAACCAGCGTTAGTCCTCTGTTAGTGCATTACTGGTGAGATCGTTCAGGTTGCTATAAATATCACATTTTCCCCACAGAACATTGTCTCCAGGTGTGTTTCGTGGATCTCGTTCTCGAATGCTATGATCTCCCACTGTGATTTCAGAATGCTGTTGAACTTTTGATTCTCGTTCCGTTGCTGTTCCTAGCGGGGAAGGAACTTCGTTTGATGCGAGTTTCTCTTTGTTTATACGTCAACAGAGGTTCGTCCTACCGTGTGAATTCGGCCTCTTACGCCAAAAAATACAAATGTCTGGTACATTACTTGTTTGGTTAGGTTTTACACGCGGTTTTACACGGACCCACGTAGTCGAGAATCTGTTATGTCTGCTTAACCGTGCGCTAAGCAAAATTCATAGTCAAAATGGTCGTGCAGCCGTGTACTCTGATTCAGGCTCAGAGCCAGTGTGCCATACGTTTGTCTCCAAGTAGGTCACACAACCGTCCACATTTCTACCTCGTTTTATGCAAGCTTTTTGTGGCAGACTACCCATGACAGGTATTTCAGACATTTTTTCAGTGTATGCATTTTGCTGTGTTTACATTCTTGCAGTGTTTTCATGTACAGTTGTGCATTCTTCTGTGCTTGAGTTACTTGCGTCACGTGCTTTCGAAAAAAGTGGAACCAAAGTTGGTTACTGTGTAAACACATGTCTTAAAATTAAGGTACCTACAGTTAGAGATGACGTTTTCTACTGTATATGGTGTGTACTTAGTGCATTTCTGTCCATTTCTGAAGTGATATTTTCACAATGCTTAAAAGTTCCCAGTCGAATCCACTATACGGTGCTTAAACGTGACATATCGTCACGAAAGTGTCTTTTACCTGCGAATATATCTGCATTTCCATTGCATTTGTGTCTCAGTTGGCCTTTACAATGCTTGTGCATTTAGATATTGTAGAACTACACAATTTTTCATTTTATTCTGTAAACTATCAGTCTCCCGCCACTTATGCTTCTTTGCGTAGGAAGATACTTTCATTCTTTTAAGGGAGAGCTAATGTTGTGTTCTGCGTTGTTTCGGTTTCAAATTGATTCTGACCAATGGCGCCCTGCGGCGCCTAGTGTTGTAATCCGCGTTCGCTCTGATTGCTTCCCACTCCTCGAATATACCGTGTCGTCGTCTGGTCCCGAAAACGCCCGTGTGCATGCGTTGTAACGCAAGTTAAAGAACCCTAGGTGGACAAAAGTTTCCCGGAACCGTTCACTACGGCGTGCCTTATAATCACAACTGGTTTTGGCACGTAAAACCCCAGAATCAATCAGTCGTCTCGTCGCCAAAGGTAGAAGTCGCTTCTTTTCTCTGCTGCACTCAGCGCCCCGGCCGTTGGGCCTCACCACGTAGGTCTCGCGTCCGGCCGCCTCGCTGTGCGAGGCCCGATACCACAGACGGCATAAGAGTCTGATCACAAAGCTGAACTCAAGATGACGGCACGATCGCGGTGGCATTACGACGATGGTCTTACAATGAAGGCATGATAGCAACTATATGACGATGACGGCATGAGAAGAGCAACATAATCGCAATGTAATAGCAATAGTATGTTTAAAATAGAATGAAAAAGAAAGATGGACGTCGATGGAAGGGCGAATATGGTATGACGACAACCGTATGGCGACAATAAGATGACATAGCTGAAGCGATGCTTTAAAATGACAGCGATATGACGACGGCATGCCGACGACCTTGTGACGACCGTATCGTGATGGCGGCAAGACGAGAATCGGATGACAAGGCTGAGATGACGACGATATAATGAGCACGACGGCGTCACCAACGGGAACACCATACCTAGTTGCACCAACATTTAGACAACTTGGACCACTGCGTCGGAACGGTGGGCGCGACGACGACAGCATGACGAGAGTCAGATAACGAAGCTGGAAGGTAACGATTGAACAACCACGACGGCGTCACTATGGTGGTGGAACAACGAATATCTTGACGACAGAATGAGGAGGGCAGCGTAACGACAATGTCATGACGACTGTCGGATGACAAAGTTGGATTGACGGTGATGCAATGATCACGACGGTATCACGGCCACGTACCCATACTTAGTGGCCAGGGCTATTAGACATACATACACACATACATACATACATACATACATACATACAGACAGACAGACAGACAGACAGACAGACAGACAGACAGACAGACGGACGGACGGACGGACGGACGGACGGACGGACAGACAGACAGACAGACAGACAGACAGACAGACAGACAGACAGACAGACAGACAGACAGACAGACAGACAGACAGACAGACAGACAGACAGACAGACAGACAGACAGACAGACAGACAGACAGACAGACGGACGGACGGACGGACGGACGGACGGACGGACGGACGGACGGACGGACGGACGGACGGACGGACGGACAGACAGACAGACAGACAGACAGATATATAGATAGATAGATAGATTCAAAACGGCTGAAGTAGGTAAAGAATGCTATTCGCATAAAAGAAATTCAGCCAACTTCGTAATTGAGATGTGAAGACTGGATACAGCGGAGCTGGTGGTCTTCAATAGCTTGAACTTGGCATTTTCTATAGCTTTAACTTGGCTTTTATATAGCTTTACCTTCCGCTCCTTGCTTTCACATTGCGTCGTATTGTCGAACAGCAGAGACTTTCTTGGCATGAAACTCGGGATCTTGAGCCCTCCTTTGCCTTGAACCCCTCCAAGCATTTATGTTGCGTCGTATGTCGATCGGCAGCGACTTTCCTGGCCTGCAACTCGGGATCTTAAGCCCTGCTTTGCCTTTTAGATTCGACAGTCCTCGCGCGGAATTTCGGTACTTCTCGACGCCGCTTGACACACTCACGATTGGCTTCCCGCTTCCTTCGCCGATGCTCTCTTCTTCCTCGGGAGAGAGCACTTTCTTAGGTCTGCCCATCTTGTGGGCAGATCAGACATTGTCCTGACGCCGCCGAGCGCATGCCGTCTCTCTCATCTAGGAGAACACCTGCACGTCAGAGCTACGTCATCACTAGGCGCAGCCAATCCCAGACACGCGCCTTCCCACCCGAACGCGCAATACATTTTCCAGGGCATCTGGCCCCTCGGACTGTGGCGCCGCCACACGGGAGAACGTGAACCACGGCGGCGCCTGGGATCTGTGGGTGGCGGCGTGGCCTAGTGGTTATGACGCCCGCTTTGTGCCCGGGGGTAAGCGGCTTCGATTCCCACCCTGGCAAGAAACTATTTTTTCCGTGGTATCACCATTTTCTTATTTTTTCCTCTCTGGCGGTGCGGTTGGTTGTACCGTGGTGCCGCGGCGGAAGCCGCGGTGCTGGGCGCCGACGCGAAGCGGAGGTCGTTGGGGTGTTGCGGAACGCAGCGTAGCAACACCCCAAATAAAAAAATACTGCTCCAGTAAGGTAGACTGCTCCCTCCCTGATAGTGAGATTATGTATGGATCATCAAACAGTGCTGCGCTTATTTAGGAATTGCATCGATCCCTTAACAGCAGCCACAGTTGTGCCTACAAGTCTGGCAGGTGACAGTGGTCTGCCTTTTCCCGTCTTTCGGCTATTCCTAAACAAAAACATCACTGTTTTGATGAACGACTGCCGCTTCGCGTCAGCGCCCGGTATTGCGGCCACCAGGGCACAAACAGATCCGAGGCGCCGCTGTGGTTCACGTTCTGCATCACTGTTTTGGTGATCCAAATAAAATCTCACTATCAGGGAGCGAGCAGTCTACCTGACTGGAGAAGGAGCCGTGGTTCACGTTCTCCCGTGCGGCAGCGCCAGAGTCCGAGGGCCCAGCTGCCCTAGAAAATGAATTACGCCACACGAACATCTGCGCCACTACGCGCACTCCCGATTGGCTATCCTCGTCACTCTTCGAAACCTCGCAGCCACACCTGCTCGTCGGCTTCTTGCTTTCTTGCCACTTCCCCTCACACTACTTTGCCGAGCATTTTCCTCCTCTCCAATTAGCTGCGCCGAGTTTTGAGCGACGCCGAGCACGGCTGTAACTCAAGCTTAAACAGCTCCGCTGGTAAAGCAACTAGAGTAGCGAGTTGGAAAGTATGAAATGAGGAACGAGTTACAGCTGGCCGGAAATCCTCACTAACTCTATCACGCAGAAGAACCCCCGACAATCATTGACTTTTGAACCTATATTTACGACCTATGTTATTCCCTACCCTACGATGCAGCTGTCGCGGGAACTGTCGAAAAAAAAAACATCAAGAAGTATGGCAACCCCAGGTTTCAGAAATCATGGAGGATGGGCGATGAGCAAATTGATAAATGTCCTTTATTTCTGTGTTCGCACTTCTAGTTAAGGATGCCTGTACCTGTAAAAAAAAGGCGCCCGCATAGATTCGTGTACAGCGTCCGTGCTAAGCGAGCTTTTTTACCACAATACGACAGGAACCTGAAAGTCGAACTACGAAGAGCCGCAGTGTACAAGGTATTCAGTGATGTAGATGACTACCCGGTTGCTTCAACAGCGGAGCTTTTTAAGCCGGGCGTAATGTTTCTGTTGAATCGAAAAATGGGGGCCGATCCTGGCGGCTGTGCAGAAAGGGTCCAAGCGCAATGCCACATTCCCCTGTGTACTAGCGAAGCAGAGCCTAAGTCTAGCGAAGCATGGTTGGGACTACCTACGCTTGTCAGTCATCGACCGGCATTTGATAACCAATCAATAGCTAAGCGATAATTGATCAATAATGAATAGATTCCGGCAGATGCTGGGGATGACTTGGAAATGGTAAGCCTAGCCCAAATACGTGGTCTAGCCTTCCTAACTAGAACGGCTATAGAAATGACAATCTCAGTCGTCCGCAATTTATTCTCACTTCCTCCCTTTCACTTTTTCCCTTAACCCACCTCTTCGTCTTCTTTCATGCATCCAGCGCGAACCGCTTCACTCTTCCGGACTTCTTTTGGTTACAACTCATGGTGTAATATTTGAAGCTGTTTCCAATAGAGGCACACTCCGTTTGACCCGACGCTCCGGTCTACCAGACGTTCAATATTCCATGCTAGAATGCAGTCTTAATCACTTGAAATGGTCCGTAGAATTTTGAATTCGAAGAGACAGCTCCTTTCCTTACAAGGTCCGGTATATCGCTGTTGTATCTTATATCAAATGCCTTTTCAGAATTTGATTCAGAAGCATTTGATTTCAGCAGCATTTGATTCAGTAGAGATACCAGCAGTCATAGAGGCATTGCGTAATCAAGGAGTACAGGAGGCCTACGTGACTATCTTAGCAAACATCTAGAAGGATTTCACAGATACCTTGATTATCCACAAGAAACGTAGAAAGGTACCTATCAAGATAGGGGTCAGGCAAGGAGACACAATTTCTCCAATGCTATTCACTGCATGCTTAGAAGAAGTATTCAAGCTGTTAGATTGGGAAGGCTTAGGAGTGAGGATCAACGGCGAATATCTGAGCAACCTTCGGTTTGCAGATGACATTTTCCTATTCTGCAACAATGGAGAAGGATTACAGCAAATGATTGAGGACCTTAATCGAGAAAGTGTAAGAATTGCGTTGAAGATTGATATGCAGAATACAAAAATAATGTTCAATAGCCTGGCAAGGGAACAAGAATTCAGGATCGCCATTCAGCCTCTAGAGTCTGTAAAGGAGCACTTTATCTAGGTCAATTACTCACAGGGTACCCTGATCAAGAGAAAGAAATTTACAGAAGAATAAAAGTGTGTTGGAGTGCATACGGCAGGCATTGCCAAATCCTGACTGGGAGCTTACCACTGTCGCTGAAAAGAAAAGTGTACAATGATTGCATTCTACCGGTGCTAACATATGGGGCAGAAGCTTAGAGGATAACAAAGAAGCTCGTGAACAAGTTAAGGACCGCACAAAGAGCGATGGAGCGAAAAATCTTAGGAATAACGATAAGAGACAGGAAGAGAGCGGTGTGGATCAGAGAACAAACAGGGATAGCCAATATTCTAGTTGACATTAGCGCAAGAAATGGAGCTGGGCAGGCCATGTAATGCGTAGGGTGGATAACCGGTAGACAATCAGGGTCACAGAATGGATACCAAGAGAAGGGAAGCGCAGTCGAGGTGGGCAGAAAGTCAGAGGGGTTGACGAAGTTAGAAAATTTGCAAGCGCAAGTTGGAATACGCTAGCGCAAGACAGGGGTAATTGGAGATCGCAGAGAGAGGCCTTCGTCCTGCAGTGGACATAAAATGTAGGCTGTTCATGATGATGATGATGATCTTTTATCAAAGTTCCTCTTCATACTGCGCTTGTAGACCTCCTGTTCTTTGACAGTTTTCTTGACTTCAGTTAGAGGTTTTCTAGGAGACCTACCTCACGATGAGTAGGAAGTATTGGCGCTATGCACAAAGTGGCAAATGAGGACTGCAGCCTAAACCAGTGGTGTACGATCTGTTGGGGTGTTTCACAGCGGTCTCGAGGCAGCACTTCGAGCCATCGGCAAAGTCGGGATACGTCTTCAGATACTACTTGACGTCTCGTATGGCACGTTCCGCTAGTCCGTTGGCTGCGGGGTTGTAGGGAGAAGAATGCTTGATGATTATCCCATGTTCTTGGGCCCACTTTGATAATTGAGCACTCCGGAAAGCCGGCCCGTTCTCACACACTAGCGTCTGTGTGTGTTTAAAACATTCAGCCTTGAGGATATAGATAGCACTATTTGCGTCTTTATCAGCTTTAGCCGCAATCATCCTTGTGTACTCATCTATGGAAAGCAGGAAAGCTTGCGTCTGCTTGACTCCTTCCTCTTCTCTTTTGAGTTCCACGAAGTCCAAATGAATTTCTTCTAACAGGAAGCTTGAATATTCGGAGTTTCTCATAACGTCCGTCGATTCCTTGAATTTTACTTTGTTCACCTGGCAGATGTGGCATGTGCGGATGTAAAGCCTGACATCGTTTTTCATGCCCGGCCATGTGACTCTCATGAGCAATTTCTTATAAGTGCGCCAGAAGCCATCATGTCCACCCGATGCAGGAGTGTCGTGGTACAGATGAATTCTTTGAACCATAGTTGGTAGTACATTATACTTTCCATTGATAAACTGTGCATATTCTGTGCTTTCCCACAGCCTAATACGGTTGATTGCTGCTGAATTTTCACTTGATTCGTGCACAAGTAATCTAGATAGTACGCCAGCATCAGTGAGGAGCGGGCCAGGACGGTGCGAAATTACAAAATCGAACTGTTGCAGAAAGTTGACCCATCTGGAAATGTGGCCTCTTGGTTGTGTCATGCTCAGAAGTTGAGCCAGTGCTTGATGGTCAGTGAAAAGCATGAATTTGGCACCTTCAATGTAAGTACAAAAATACTGACGAGCTTTTAAGACGGCCAGAGTTTCTGTGGTAGAGTAATTGATTTCAGCGGATTTCAACGTATAGCTATAGCACCCCACAACGTGGTGTTTCATTTGATCAGCCTGTTTTGGGGGTTTGTGGTATAGAACTGCACCAGTTCCATAGTTTGAAGCGTCCGTGCTCAGTACGAAAGGCAGAGAAAAATCTGGTATTTCCAAGATGGGGTCCGACGATATTAGTTTTACCAGCTCACAATAGGCACCTTCGCACTCCTCGTCCCATTGAAAAGGGACGTCTTTCTGGGTTAAACATGTCAGGCGCCTTGTTCTCAGTGTACAGTCATTGACAAACGCCCTGAAGTGTCCTGCTACGCCAAGAAAAACACGCAGGGAGTGCACGTCATAAGGCTTTAGAGATTCGCTCTAACGATTCTTGACTAGTGCTTTTAGTGTGTCCATCGAACACCCTGCCAAGAAATACTATTTTATCTTGAAAGAGCGCACTTTTTTTGACGTTTACATTAAGTTGGGCTAGGCTGAGAGCGTGAAGAACTCTTGAAAGATGGCTACGGTGCTCCTGCTTTGTCTTTGAGTAGATGATGATGTCGCCGATGTACACATTGCAAAATGTGCCCAAGTAAGTTTCAGAATGTCGGTCATAATCTTCTGAAACCACGCACGGGAGTTTTTCCAACCAAATGGTAGGCGGTTGTACTCAAACAAATCAAATAGGGTTATGAACGCGGTGTACTTTTTCGTTTCTTCACTTAGTGGGATCTGCCGAAAGCCCTTGCAAATATCTATTCGTGAAAAACAATGGCAGCCACCAGTTTATTCAATGATGTCGATTCTCGGCATTGGATAAGGTATCATTTCAGTTTGACTATTGAGAACCCGGTAGTACGTACAGAGGCGGAACGTTCGTCTTCTTTTCGTGCAATAGTTATAGGATAAGTAAATGGGGATACAGAAGGCCGCGTAGTAACTGCGTCCAACAAATTCTCGCAACTCCTTTTTCAGCCACACCTTTTTATCTCTGGATATATTATAGAGGGCTATCCGAACCACTCTTTTATCTGCGAGCTCGAAAGGAACGACATGTGATTTCATCGCTGAGGGATAGCTCCCCATACATGTTAGCTCTGGGTACTTTGTCTTGATGTCTTCCTGGTTGATAATCAGCATTGATACGCTAGGTCCTTCACCGCGATCTTCTGTTATTATGTTGTCTTCGGTCATTGTCATCCCAATATAGGTTTATCTTCAGTTTCTTTATGTCTGGGCTGGACGAAAGAAAATCATAGGCGACATTGGGAATTGCTAATATGTCACTGGTAACAGACAGTCCTTGGAATTCAATAGCCAGAGTTATCCATTCGCTATGAATGCTCACTAACCCATCGTAGGCTTGGACACGCAACGTTCTACTAGCATGCAGACGACCGGCATCCTCTCGACTCGTGTTTATAATCGATACAGAAGCCCCACTGTCAACGAGGGCCTTAAATTCAATGCCATCTACCCTACTGGAGCCAGACAGTAAGTTTGGCGACGCCAAATACACGGTCTCACTGTAGCTCTTTTTCCCGGGCTTTTGATCCACGGCAGTCACTTTATGTGGAAGTAGTGTGTCGTTAACTTCGGTAACTGGTCCTTCCCCATCATCGTAGTCATGATCGATGCTTCCCAGGTGTTTGATTATGAAGATATGTTAACGCTCAGACGATGGCAACGACTGTAAATGCTCACTCATGTTATGAAAATCAAGTTGCTCTTTTCTACCGCCTGGTGGTCGTCTCAATGTAACTGTTGGCAGTTACAACTGTTGGCAGTTTTCTACCGCCTGGTGGTGGCAGTTCTGAGCTGTCTGTAGACAGCTCAGAAGGTCATCAGATGTTCTTGGACCTTTGAGCTGGACTTGACTGCGGATGTCGATACACAACCCTTCCGTTACCAAAACTACAACTGCAGGAAGCGCCAGCTTCGGTTCTGCAGAATACAACAGGCGACGCTTCTCAAGACAGTACTCAAGTAGAGAGCCACATATATATCTGAACCTTAATGCATAATTCCATCTTTCTACTGCGTTGCCTTGGAAAGCTGATAAAAAGTTGCTTTTCCACAGTTGCCAACTTGTTGGTTCATGATCCATGAGTTGCACGTCATACCATTTTCTGGCGATAGCGCCCAAATAGCGGCGCATATTCAAAATATTCGTGTCGTCGGAGCGCCACATATTTTTGTCACAGGCGTACTTGAAGAACCACAGCCAATAGTGCGCACTTTGCGAGTCTCCTTCAAAAACTTCCGGCTCTACAATATCTCGTGCTGATTTCTCTTGATTAAGCGGCTGGATCAAAGTTCACATTATGTTACATTATTGCATCATTTGCCTTTGCTGTTGTTCTATAACAGTGAAGACCAGGCTCACCTTCCCGGCAGGAGTTTCCTCTTTAAGGTTGCCATGGCGTGTGGTTTCAAGAACGAGTTTGCTGAATGTCTGGAGCTGTAGATTCACTGTCACCGATCCTGTTTACAGCAGGGCTTGTCGGCTGATTGCAGCTTCTTGCAGTACCACGTTGATCAGCCCGGTAGAACTAACTTCGCGAAGAAGGTACGTCGCTGGATCATCGTGAACTTGGTATCGGGTGAAAACAACAGACTCCGATGACGCCTGATCGGCTTAAAACGTCACCCACATGTCTGGTCTTCAAAAGCTGTCGGCTGCGCAAAAAAGTAGCGTTCGTAACTAGAACGGCTATAGCAATGACATAATCTCAGTGAGACGGGTGTCGTCCGCCATTTAATCTCACTTCCTCCTTTTCACTTCTTCCCTTAGCCCCCCTCTTCGTCTTCTTTCATGCATCCAGCGCAGACCACTTCACGTGGTCAATACCTTGTGGTAGCCAATCTATAGCCAATGAATAGCTAATCGATAATCGACAGAATCAATAAATTCCGGGAAATCCTGGGGATGACTTGGTAGTGTTTAACCTAGCCCAAATGCGTTGCAAATACCTTGCGGTAGCCAATCAATAGCTAATCGATAATCGTTCAATAATCAATAAATACCGGAGAATGCTGGGGATAACTTTGGTAGTGCTTAGCCTAGCCCAAAAGCCAGAACTATTTAGGTGCCCATCAGCCCCGCTGTGTCTTTAGCATTGCGCCTCCAGTGCAAGCTATGCTATATTTTTCATGACTTCGACCACCTTTCACGCGGAAGTGGAAAAATATTGTCACGAGCCATGGCAAAGACAAAGACGTTGTAGTGAGGCTGAGTCAGAGGCTCTTCTGTGAGACTGAAACCTGCTGGAACCTGTGCGCTCTGTGCAGTCTTGACTAGACAAGCGCTAGCCGTTTACCGGTAATTAAGTACTCCCCGTAATATCTTTTTGGTGGAGGTTGCGGGTTCTATACCACCCGGCCCTGGATCTTCGGAGCGGACGCCACGTTTCTCCTGCTTCCATGGCTGAGGACAGTACGCAGTCATCGCAGCCCGCGCCCGCGGCTCCAGCAACCATGGTCCTTTCGCAACCCCTCGACCCCGGCACGTTTTGCGGCAAGGACAACAATGACGTCGACGATTGGCTCTTATTGTACGAGCGCGTCTGCAAGCACCACAGGTGGGATGAGACCCTAATGCTCGCCAACGTCATTTTTTACCTACGGGGCACGGCTTGCGTGTGGTATAACACGCACGAAGAAGAACTGACGAGTTGGGACGTCTGCAAGGAGAAGATGCGCGCATTGTTTGGTCGATCGGCCGCGTGACAAATGATAGCCCGGCACGAGCTGGCGGCCAGAGCTCAGACGTCCACGGAATCGTACGTCGCATACATCCAAGACGTGCTAGCCTTGTGCCGCACAATTGATAAAGACATGCCAGAGGCGGACAAGGTTGGCCACGTGTTGAAAGGCATATCTGACGATGCCTTCAACATACTTCTGTGTAAGCACTGTACCACGGTTGACTCCATCATCACAGAACGCCGGCGGTTTGAACACGCAAAAAGCAGGCGAATTACTCAGCGCTTTAACAGACTCCCGAACACAGCTGCGACCTCCTGGTGCGACGATCCCATGACGCCCCCTCCGTTCTCGACGCCTAACCACTTGGCCAGGATTGTTCGCCAGGAGCTCGAAGCGATGGCTCCAGCCGCTTATCAGGCACCCGGTCACGACCATTTGGCGACAATATCCCTCATTCAGGCCGTCGTCCGTCAAGAGGTTGCAAATATGGGCGTCCTAGTTCCACAAGCCACCAGTTATGCTCCTCCGCCCATGTGCCCTTCCAGTCCTCACACTGAACACCACGCCGCCCCAATTGTTGCTGCTGCCGCTTCTGCTCCCCGGTTCACACCCCGCTACCGAAATCCATCTGAGTGGAGGACGCCAGACGACCGCCCAATCTGTTTTTCTTGCTCTCGCGTCGGCCACATTTCACGCCACTGCCGCAATCGTCGGAATTACCGTCCAAGCTTCCCTGGTGACCGCCGCCAAGATCGTGGTCAGTACTATAGCACATCTCTTCTCGACGACCAATTTCCGGCCCGTGATCCACAGCGTCTGTCTTCGCGCTCTGAATCGACCTACGCCGATGTTGCCGCACAAGGACACTGGTCCAGCCGATCGCCGTCCCCTCAAATTCGCCAGTCTAGCTCCCCTCAACGCCGTCGCTCTCCTTCTCCGGCTTCCTCTGCCCACCACCCGGGAAACTAGCCAGTGCAGCTCCGGGAGGTGAGGCTGCATTGACGACAAGGACCGCAAAACCTCTATTGAACCCTACTTCCAGACGCAATTTGCTCGGCGTTCTCGTCGACGGTGTGCCCGTTACTGCTCTCATTGATACTGGCGCCCACATATCTGTTCTGAGTTCTACGCTCAGACGGCGCCTACGCAAAGTGCTGACACCTGCCGTCTCTCCTACTGTGCGAGTGGCTGACGGCACCCGAACACCGGTTCTTGGTATGTGCACTGCCCGCGTAACTGTTGCCGGTCACCACACTTCAGTTCTTTTCGCTGTTCTAGACGCTTGCCCTCATGATGTCATTCTTGGTATTGACTTCTTGAGCGCCCACTCTGCCCTCATAGATTGCTCTACTGGAATTTTGTGGCTCGAACTGCCATTGTGTCCTGATTACGCCGCATCAAGTAACACTCGCCTACGTTCCATGGAGTTTCTACGACTACCCGCGCAGGCTGCTACCTACGTCCTTATGTCACCGTTTCCACCGGTCCCTGATGGTGAATATATGGTCGCGCCCCTCACAGACCTGATCCTCTCGCGCAACATCGCGCTTCCTCATACCATAGTGGTTGTTGCCAACAACAGAACGCTGCTTCCAGTCCTCAACTTTTCTACTTCGACCCATGTTCTTCCTAAAGGAAGTTCACTAGCCGAACTGTCACCTCTGGAAGAATGTACTGTTTCTGCATTCACTGCTGACGCTGAGCCCATGACCCAATCTGTCATGCCGGCGCCAACCCAGGCACTTTTGGACAAAATAATATCCCCCGACCTCTTACAGTCCCAAAGTGAAGCTTTCCGTGGTGTCCTATTTTCGTACCTTGACGTATTTGATGGTGAGAACACTCCATTAGGCCGCACACAAGTCGTGGCCCACCGCATCAACACTGGAGACGCCAGCCCCCTTCACAAGCACCCTTACCGAGTGTCTCACTCTGAGCGCCAAGTCATCCAAAAGGAGGTTGATAAAATGCTTCATAAAGATGTGATAGAGCCTTCTTCTAGCCCCTGGGCATCCCCTGTATGTAGTGCTTGTGAAAACGAAAGACAACAGCTGGCGGTTTTGCGTCGATTATCGCCATCTCAATCGGGTAACGAAGAAGGATGTGTATCCTCTTCCACGAATTGATGATGCGCTCGACTGCCTCCATGGTGCCAAATATTTCTCGTCGCTAGACCTCCGCTCGGGATACTGGCAAATTGCCGTCGATGAGCGCGACCGCGAGAAGACCGCATTCATCACTCCCGACGGCCTCTACCAATTTAAGGTTATGCCTTTTGGGTTGTGTAATGCTCCTGCAACTTTTGAAGGCATGATGGACACTCTTCTACGTGGTCTGAAATGGTCAACCTGTCTTTGTTATCTGGATGACGTAATCGTTTTCTCACCCAGCTTTGACAACCACCTCCCTCGTCTGTCGGCCATTCTCGACATATTTCGGCGTTCTGGCCTCCAGCTCAATTCATCTAAGTGTACATTTGGGCGCCGCCAGATCAAATTACTTGGACACCTAGTCGACGCTACTGGCGTGCAACCGGACCCTGACAAGGTCCTTGCCGTCCGCGACTTCCCGGTTCCACGGTCCACGCAAGAAGTACGCAGCTTTCTTGGACTCTGCTCCTACTTTCGCCGCTTTGTTCTCAACTTCGCGGACATTGCTCGACCCCTCATGGACCTACTCAAAAAGGATGCGGCCTTTTCTTGGGGCGCGGAACAAGCGACTTCCTTTGCGTCGTTGATTTCTGCCCTCACTTCACCACCTGTTCTGGCTCATTTTGACCCGGCTGCTAGAACAGAACTTCGCACCGACGCAAGCGGCCATGGCATTCGTGCTATCCTCGCCCAAACACAGAACGAAGTCAACCGTGTGATCGCGTATGCTAGTCTTCTTCTGTCACCGTCGGAGAAGAATTACACCATTACTGAGCGGGAGTGCCTAGCTCTCGTCTGGGCTGTCGCGAAATTCCGTCCGTACCTATATGGACGGCCGTTCGTGGTCATAACAGACCATCATGCGCTCTGCTCGCTCTCGACACTTAAAGACCCCACAGGAAGGCTTGGCCGTTGGGCATTACGGTTACAGGAGTACACGTTCTCGGTAGTGTACAAATCTGGCAAGTTACACAACGACGCCGACTGCCTCTCCCGCTTTTGTTGCGTTTAAACCGACCGGTCGCCTGGCTGCGGTTCGGAAGTTCTGCTTGTTAGAGGCCTCTAGTGCGTATGCCGCTGAGGTGTGTGCCATGTCGGAGGCGTTCGCGTACGCGGCGTCTGTGCGTGGCACGGCTCCGGTGTACTTGTATACCGACTGCTTGTCCCTCCTCGCCTCGCTCTCCGGTCTCCATGCTACGGACGCGCGCGTGCGACACATGAAGCGTGCACTGCATGCCTTGCACGCCGGCGGTCGCCGTATCCTTCTGTTTTATGTCCCAGGGCACCGGGGAGTGGCGGGTAATGAGCTTGCAGACATGGTTGCGTGGTCTGCTCGTTCGACAGGGATGGTTCGGCCTTGTGCCGCTTCCTTTCGAACAATCCGCCACCTTTTTTCCACTATTGCCAAAAGCCAATGGCATGCCTATTGGTCTCGAGAGGGGATCGACACGTCCCTCTATCGCTGGGTGCGTAGTGTGCACGCCGTCCCTCCTTGGTTCCCCCCGAACCGCCATCTCGCACAACTCATGACGGAACATAGGCATTTTCCTCATTATCTGCATCGGTTTCATTTGAGTTCCTCGAGTCTGTGCGTGTGTGGGGAGGAGTGTGACGGCGTGCTCCACTACTTTACTGTGTGCCCGCGCACTGCGGACATTGCCGCTCAGTTGCGGACAGAGTGTAATATCCGTGACATTATCACGCCTGACGTTTTCCCGCGGTTGCTTCACAGTAAGCGATCGCGGGCTTTACTCCTACGACTGACTCATACCATTACTTCACTCGTGCCGGCTGTTCCCCGTCTGTCTGCTCTCCCTGATGCTTTTTAACTTTTACTCCTCTTTTACCTGCCCTTTACTTTCCTCCCCTTTTCTCCTCATATCCGCTTACATATCCCTCATGTTTCTTTCGCATGCTCGGTTTCATGCCAGTTGCACAGTTTACGCCAACCATGGTGGGGTTCGCCCCGTGTCATCTGGCTTTAACTGCATGCCTCATCCTCATTTCGCTTGCCTTCTCATCTCTTTCCTTGCTTTCCCATCCCCCTTCCCCTATCCCTTTCCCACTTTCTCGTAGCACTTAGCCATGCGCAGGTCCCGGATGGACACGGTCTTCCTGCGTTCGAGTGGTGATTCCATCCTGGTCCCACGAGTCGGCCCTACCACCTACACCTGCCAGCTGCTCAAGACTTTATTGTTGTTTTACATTTATCTTCTGAAATAAACATGCAGATCGTTGTGGATCACTGCCGAAGACCACCACATATTTTCCCTAATTTCCCTCCGGAGCGTATTACCGGGTTTTTTGGGTTGTTCTACTGTCACTACCAGCTTTATTGTTTTTCGCTGCTTCCGCTTCAGCTCGCTGCTTTTGCCTCCGAAATTCTTTTTTTTTTGTTTCAGATTGGTTTTTTTCTCGGAATTTCTCGTTGGGTTGTCAGCCTTGATGACCCGTCCTACTTTACTTTCTGATTGGTTTAATGCCCGTTATACCTCTCGGCGGTGCGGGCTTTCCCCCATTTTTTAATTCCTTTTTTCTGAGGGGACAAACTAAGCCATCCCGTTGAACCACCCGACTCCACTGAAACAGACCCCGACACCTGTGTCTTGGCGATAACAGACTTCATCCATGTGGCCGACGAACAACGTAGAGATCCATCGTTGCTCTCTATTATTGACCGTCTGCAATCCGGCACCATCGACCCTTCACTCAACATGTTCTTGCTTCAGGATAACGTTATTTACCGCCGCAACATGCACCCCGACGGCGCAGAACTCCTGCTCGTTGTCCCGCATCATCATCTGCGCAGGGACGTCCTCGTCCAGTTTCATGATGCCCCCACTTCCGGGCACTTAGGCGTCTCGAGAACTTATGATCGCATACGACGACGTTTTTTCTGGAAGGGCCTTTATCGGTCCGTTCGCCGCTACGTAACATCTTGTGTCCTGTGTCAGCGTCGCAAGAAACCTGCGACCCAACCTGCTGGTCTACTTCAGCCAACTGACGTTCCAACCGAGCCGTTTTATCGAGTGGGCCTGGACTTGCTCGGTCCCTTTCCAATTTCCACGAAAGGCAACAAATGGATTGCAGTCGTTACGGAGTATACCACTCGATATGCAATTACTCGAGCGTTGCCAACCAGCTGCGCCACAGACGTAGCCGACTTCCTACTGTATGACGTCATCCTCCAACATGGTGCTCCACGTCACCTGCTCACAGATCACGGTCGCTGCTTCCTCTCTCGTGTGGTTGACGATCTACTTCGATCATGTGCTACTCACCACAACTTCACGCCCTGACATCACCCTCAAACCAATGGATTCACTGAACGCCTAAACCGTTCACTGACCGACATGCTTTCCATGTACGTTTCCGATGACCACCACGATTGGGACGTTGCGCTTCCGTTCGTCACATTTGCATACAACTCATCGCGTCATGAAACTGCCGGCTACTCACCCTTCTATCTTCTCTTTGGACGTCATCCCTTACTACCCTTTGACACCTTGCTCTCTTCTGATCCAGCCTCCCCGTCCACGACTTCCTATGCGCAAGATGCCATCACGCGTGCGCTCGTCGCGCGCACAGTCGCCCGCGCTCGACTCTCGTCATCGCAGACCGCACAAAAGGCCACTTACGATCGTCGACACCGGGATAGTGATATTCCACCGGGCTCTCTCGTCCTCCTCTGGCTCCCATCTCGTCGTGTCGGCCTTTGTGAAAAGTTAATGTCGAGGTACGTCGGGCCCTAAAGCGTGCTGCGCCAGGTGACTCCTGTCACCTATGAGATATCTCCCATGGCATCCACCTCATCGACTGCCGCAGCACGAAGTGACATCGTACATGTTTCCCGCCGCAAACACTACAACTGTGATAACCCATTTTGACCACAACAAGCACCGGGACGGTGCTTCATCAGCCGGGGATAATGTCACGAGCCATGGCAAAGACAAAGACGTCGTAGTGGGGCTGGGTCAGAGGCTCTTTTGTCAGACTGAAACCTGCTGGAACCTGTGCGCTCTGTGCAGTCTTGACTAGACAAGCGCTAGACGTTTACCGGTAATTAAATACTCCCCGTAACAATATTTTTGTCTGCAGCCTTCCCGGCCTGTTCCTAACAAAAGTGCTACAAAGAAACCCAGCATCGGTTTCTGGGCTTGGTGCTCTATTTTAACAAGGATCACTTCTGTGGCCCTTACAGTGTGTGAGTAGTGTGTGTCGGTTTGGTAATACCAATCTCCACTTTCCTTTGATCGCGCGCATCATGCAAGTTGCCTACTAGAATGCATGCAGTTAACCGTTGGCGTTCCTCGGGATTTTATGCAGTATCTGGCTAATAGCTCTCTCTATGGCTGGAGTTCAGTAGGATAGACTACGCGTATTTTAGCAATGGAATTAGAGAGCGCAGACGTATGTTTAATTGTAGGTTACCTAGGCAGTGTTTTGCAGGAAGAATAGCGAGGCCCTCCACTCAGAGTCTTAGACGGGCTACTCTGAAGGGTGTTTAATTATCGTATCATAAATGTAAGTCCTCGATTTTGCTAATCTTTTGTGGCTTAGTATCTTTAATTAATTCGTAGAAAGCAGATGCGCAGCAGAATTCTGAAATCAGGATAAGTATAATACTTACTCTTTAGATGGGTCTGCTAAAACGCACTCAAAAACTCCAATGGTTCCTGTTGGAACCCAGTGATTTGTCGACAGGTAAGACTTCGTCCCCTGAAAAAAAAAACAAGCATAGTGAATAAACAATATTAAAGTTAATAATATAACATCGTAATGAAACGTTTGGAAACCTCAGTACACATCGCGCACGCTCACTTCGAATAAAATCATTACACGATGAAATGACTTGAATTCCTTTGAAATTTGCTTTAGATATTGGTAGGCTTAGATAATTATCGGTAGAGCGCTCGAGAATTCAAATATGAATTTATTGCGTTCGTTCAGGCCGGGCTCGTAAAATAATGCGTAATCTAACGCTTGTGTTGCCGATTGAACTGTGCTAATTTTGGGGATTTTAGGTTTCAACGTTTTATTTGAAGACTTACTAGTCGCAAGGGAAACCGTGATACAAAAAAATTAAGCCTAATTTCTTGTGTTTAGAATGATTGTGAAGCAGCAATAATAGCTCAGAAATTATATTATTGCGATAGCAATTATGTGGACACTCTAGGCGAATTTCTGCCATCGTCGTCGCCGTGAGGATCCGTATAAAGTCCAAGGGCGACAACACCGTTGCCGCGCGCCGTATGCTGTGTGTGCGAGTGAAAGCTACCGAGGGTGAGCCGACGATCACGGCTGAATCTCGCCCGCGCTACAAGGAGAAAAGCGGACAGGAATAGTGCCGTCTTCACCGCGCGCGAGGCACCGAACGTTGCGAGGCACCGGAGGTAGGGGAGGGAGCGGTAGGCGTTCTGCTCCGGCTGCAACTGCATATGGCAGCTGCGCGCGGTTGCGCGGCCGCATCTTGAGAGCGCTCTGCGTTGGTGCACACTCTTGGTGTGTCGGCGGCTAGTAGCTTTGTGTGTGCTCTGTGTTCTTGGTGCTCAGTTTGCGTTGAAGCGATAGATAAGAGCACGAAGTCCACTTCGATCGCTGCAGCCGCGTTTCCTCACGCCAGCGTTTTAACAGCGAGTGTGCGCGGTCATCTAGTGTGATGTGTTCAAGTTTGCTGTGCGCGCTGACACTATGCTGGTCAATTCAGCAAGCAAGCGAATGTTTACAAGTCGATACGGCCGATAAAAGTACTATCCTTGATCCCTATGACTCTGGTAATTTACTATCGTAATCGATGCTTCTCCTTTCAGGCCAAACTGCGACTTCTTAGAGTTATGTGAAAATTCAACAAAGCACCTGAAAAAACACGAACGACAATAATAGTTAGCTATTTTTGTATTATTGAGAGTAAAAACAAAACAGAAATCTACCAAATATGCACCTGACTCATAGTTCCCCACTTTTTTCAATCAGGTCACGCAAACGAAAATTATTACCAGTGCTTGGTTGTGTCACTACTAGTCATTGCGATGTACATGCATGCTGTGACGGGAAAATAGTAGCATCGCAAATGTAAAAACCGGTATGTTCCTATTCTACATGAGCGAAATTCTATCAGTTGTAACAATGCGGGGCCAGCCAAAGCGGGAAGCCGATGCCTAAACGAACGCTTCGGCGACCGTTTCCGCAGTGGTGTGCGGAATGGGCACGACTTCGGGCCAATGAGTGAAGCGATCAATCAATGTTAGAATGTTCTGGCAGTTGTGAGAGGGATGAAGCGGTCCAACCAAATCAAGATGGACATTGTCAAAGCGACAGTCAGGTGGTAAAAAAAGAAATTGCGTGGGAATCTTCATGTGGCGGGTGATGTTGGCGGTCGGGAAGCGGGGCACGAGCGGGCCCATTGGCGGACATCGGTGTTAATGCTTGGCCATACATACCGCTGTGCAACGAGGCGCTGCGCCGCGGTGACGCGGGAATGGCAGATGTGAAGTGATTGGAAAACCGCACGACTAAAAGCAACTGGAATGAAGCGGCTAGGTGCAGCCGCTTACATGTCGCCCTTGAGTGAACTAGGCACGAGTTACAGGCGGAGGGAATGGGGTTGGTCACGCAGCGCTGGCAGTTCAGGGTCTTCCATCTGCTTATAATCGGTTAGAACATAAAATGGCTAACTCTACAAGAAATGCCGGAAGTGCTGGACCGTGGAGTAGATGGTGAGCAGCTCACGGCTGAAAATGCTGTAGCTAGCTCCTGTAGGTTGGAGCTTCTGAGAGAGGAAGCCCAGTGGGTGCCACTCAGAGTCAAAATTCTGTTCGAGAACAGTGCCGATGACCACAATGGAAGCATCCACCGTGATATGAGTGGGCACGTTAGTCCTTGATTGGATGAGAAGTACCGAATCGGCGACGGCCTATTTATTTGCCCTGAAAACTGCTTGAGCTTCGGGAGACCAGGACATCGCGGATTAGGAGCCCTTGGTTGTGCGGAGAAGGTCAGTCAGTGGGTGCAAAATCTCGGCTCAGTGCAGAATAAAGCGTCGTGAGAAATTTGCCATGCCCCGCAGCTCAGGCAGCTGGCGTAGAGTGCTTGGCGCTGGGATGCCTTTCATGGCCTGGACGTGAGAGGGCAATGGACGAATTCCAAGCTTAATTTCCCAGGAACTAGAGCTCGGAAGACCCAAATACGCATTTCTGGGGGTTGACAGCCAGGCCATATTGTTGACGGCATGGAAAGAATTCCCGGAGGTGACGCTCGTGATCTTGTTGAATGGGACTCATGACGACGTGTCGTCGAAGGGAGGGAGGAGTAGATTTTAATGAAGAGAAGAGAGGAGAGATCGGCCTGGAGAGCGTGTCTCTGGCCTGCTACTCCTCACTGGGGTAAGGGGAAATGGGAGATACAGGGAAAGGCAGGTGGCAGGTGATTATGATATCGTACAATAATACTATTTACATAAGTTGTCTAATATGTGGTTGTGCACTTTTCACATACTACACGCAGGAGTAGTGTTGTCCACACAATACGTCATCGCACAAACACATTTCGCACACTGCACACTGCACAGGTCCTAGAGACGACCGTCTAAGCCCGTCTCACACATAAAGTTCAAAAGTGATCTTATGGTTCGCTGGGCATGATCAACTCTTCTCCACGTGCCTAAAACCTTTGCTTCCGAAAAGGGACGGGAGTCCAAACAGTCAAAACTACGCTTTAGTGTCCTTCGCTCGGCCGCATATTGAGGGCACACGCAATGTATGTGGTCTATTGTCTCGGGTGTGTGAGAGACGCTGCAATCAGAGTCCCGTTCTCTTCTAATCTTGTGGAAATATTTGCGTGTGTACGCCACACGAAGCCGTAATCGATGGGTTAGTGTTTCCTAGCCTGTTCGCATCCGAAGTGGAAGTCAGAATCGCGAACCGGCATCAAGTCTAAGGGGGCGCTCTTGCCGATATTCGGGGTTGTCGGATTGTCGCGCCATAGACTTTTTGATGGAGTCTTGTAGCAAGGCGTTGATGTCATAATTGCAAAAGGGAAGTTTTAAAATCTTCCCGTCAGTGTGCGCCATTTTTGCTTCCGCCTCAACCTGCTCATTTCCGGCTATTCCACAGTGGGGGGGGGAATCCACTGCAGCGCAATGGTATGTCCAGATTGAGACGCCTCAGTAAGCAGAGGCATGATGTCGTAGATTAGAGGAATATATGCGTTTCTGTTATTCATATAATTGCTTATGAGTTGCAGCTCGGTTTTGAGTCGCAGAACACTGTCCAGTTTTTTTGCAGTATACAGCGGACTGCTTCTCCAACGCCGGTCAACTCAGCTGCCGTAGACGATGTTTTGTGCCTTATCTTGAACCCCATTGCAGGTACCGTGTAAGCTGCCGCGGAAGAAGTCTGTGTAACAGAACCATCTGCAAAAACATGTTCGGTATATCCGTACTTGTAAGCAATGTAGGATAACGCGAAATGTTTAGGACCCGCAAGCGGCATTTTCTGCTTTTTCGTTATTCCGGGGATTGAGATTTTCACCTTCCACATGGCTATCGTCCAGAGTAGAGCTTCCGGTATGCCATGCGGTGCGAAGTCCGACGGCAGTAGATCCCGTTGCGTCAAAACGGCGTCTGAGTAGGCGGCGTCAGGCCGTATACTTGTGACATTTGTCAGGGGATGATTCCTCTGCCTAGGTAGTAGCCTTAAATGCACTTGCATTGGCTCATGTTACAGATAAACTCAAGCTGGGCATGCGCGTGCCTCTGCAATAGTGCCTCATGTGGAATTACATCGTGGTAATCCTAGGCAAATGTTTAGTTCGCGAGCCTGAGCTCCTTCAAGTGTGCGGATGGCAGATGAACTAACCCGAGAAAGTACAGGCGCGCTGTAGCGGAGGTATCCAACAGAAAGTGCCTGGTAGAGCTGCAGAACAAATGATTGGGATGGCCCCCACGATTTTCCAGACATATGTAGAATGATTTCTGCAAAGCTGTTCAGCTTTTTTCTCAATGCAGAGGTGTGCTTCGACCAAGATACGTCACGGTCGTTGGTGACTCCGAGAAACTTGTAGTGGGTTACAGAAGGTATAATGTTGCCATCAATCATGACGGAGTAGCAGGCCATTGACTTCCGCGTAAATGCCATGGCTACACTCTTTCTCGGTGAGAGCTGAAGCCCACAACTATTTAGTTATTGCGAAGTTTTTGACACTGCACGCTGTATGTTCGGTTGTACTTGTAAGCGCGTTAAGCTCGTGGTCCATATACAGATGTCATCTGCGCATACAGAGTCCGAGACTGCGCCTATGAGTTTTTTGACGAGTCCAACGAGAACAACATTAAATAAGGTTGAGCTCAGCACACCTCCTTGAGGCACCCACGGTAGATGGGATGGTTCCTTGTACGGCCGTCTAGAGTTGTCATAAATATCGTTTTCTCTCGAAGACAGCTGGCTATCCACTAATGCATACGGCCACCAATGCCATAATCTTTAAGGGCATTTAAAATTGCATCATGTAGAACATTGTCAAATGCACCCTTCATAACCAGAAAGACAGCAGCCGTCAATCGACGGCGACGTTTCTGATGTTCAACAGTCGTTAGTAGGTCAATAACGCTGTCGAATGACAACCTACCCTTTCGGAAACCTGTCATCGCGTCTGGATATATATTACGCTTCTCCAAAATTCATTCTAGGCTCATCAAAACCATCCGTTCTACGGTTTTTCCTATACAACTGGCTAGCGCCACTGTCTGTAGGAAAGCATATCATGGGGTGACTTGCCTGGCTTTAATAATGCCACTACCTTGCTTGTCTTCCAATGTGCAGGCACCGTTCCCGAGGCCCAAGAGAGATGATACCGAGACAGAAGCTCTTCAGTTACTCGAGGGCCCAGATGGCGTAGGGTAGAATAGGTAATATGCCATCAGGCCCCTGCGCACTTGAGTGTATTGAAGAGATCGCCGCACGTAGCTCTTGTAGCGTGAATAGAAGGTCGAGACTACGGTCAACTGTTGGTGGAGCGCACCTGGACAGTGTGGATACCATTATTGTAGAGCCGGAGAGATGCAAGCAGAAATCTTCCGCGATCTCCTTCTCACTACGCATCTGATTGATAGCCAGAGCTCGGAAGGGACGTCGTTGTTGTGGAGATGACAATGCTCGTACAACATGCCATATCGTGGACAATGGTTTTCTTGGGTCCAGGCTGGTGCAAAAGGCCCTCCAACGTTGTCTGTCAAGCTTTTCTAAGTGTCTTTGAATTTTCTTTTACACACGGCGTGAAGTCCTCAAGTCTGATATCAATTTATTTCGCCTGTATTTCCTCCCGGCGCAACGACGGACCGCCCGCAGCTCTTCATATACGACGTCAACGGATGTTCTGGAATTTCATGTTGCGACGATGCCTGTTGTTGCGTGCATTGCTGCTGTGATTCGCTCTTCGATCTCTTGCGGAGGAGTTATACAGCCGCAGGACTCTTCCAGTTTGTTTTGAAAAGCATCCCAGTCAGTGCATTGTGCATGAGGATTAGGGAGTCTCGTAAACCATCTCAATTGTACATAAGTAGGCAGGTGATCACTACCGTACGTTTCTGCATCTGTGAACGAGGCAGCCGAAGACGAAAGGCATCGTGAAGCGATAGCTAAATCGAGACAGCTGCTGTACGTTGTGCCACGCAAATATGTTGGTGAGCCGTCGTTTAGGATGTTTAGGATGTCAAGACCTTTTATGTTTGTCAAGTCAAGAAGTTGTCTTCTTCGAATGTTTATGACGCTGCTACCCCAAAGGTGGTGGTGTGCGTTGAAGTCACCTTCGATAACATGAAGTCCTTGGCTGGAGTCAAGAAAAAGTTTCAGGTGTCCAGCGTCAATTCTTCCCCTGGGAGAAATATAGCCACCGATGACCGAGATTGTGCGCCGCTTTAGTTTCAGTGTTTTAGAAACGTTCTCGTTGCTGTTGTGCACCGAAATTTGGTTAAGCGAGTACGTGAGGTCACATCGCATGCATAGTAAGACTTTGCTAGGATTTCCACTTGTCTCAGATGCGAATTGTTCGTAACCAGACAGTCTAAATTTTGAAGGCATATTCGGCATGCATATCACAATAACTGGAAATCGATACTTGAGCAGTCTCTGTTTAAAATCTCCGAGGCGACCTCGTAGACCTTGTGCGCCCCATTGAAATATTACGGAACGGCTGATCCTTTCCTGCAGTGACAGCATTGCAGTTGATGATGCCATGGTTCTTTCAAGCTTTTATATAGCAGCAAGCACCGGTTCGAGTGAGTCGAGAATTTGCACTGCCGCCTTGGCAACGGGCGCCTTAACTACCATAAGCAACATTCACAAGGAACGAACCAATTGTGTAAGCATTTCCTTGATTTGCCCATCTGACGACGAAACTTTGCGTTCATGCTAGCGTTCTGGCTGCACTTCTGCACTCCGAGACGGCAGGGAAGGCCATATAGTAGTATCCTTGGTGTTCAGAAGAGTAGATGTGGCTAGAGGCCCTGACGATTCAGGAATAACAGGAGCGCGCGTCGACTTTTCATGAGGCACCGGTTGTCCTGTTGTCGATGCTGATCTCCTCCTGCGATTACGTGAGCGCCTCTGGCGGCGGTGTATCTTAGTAGCCGCTTCTCTGTGTGTAGAGCGATATCGCACCATTTTCCTTAGCACGGACATATCAGTCTTTCATTTCAGTCACGGACACTCCCTCGACGTTGCCTTGTGCGGCCCATCGCACTTAGAGCATTTCAAGTCAAACCCATCACACGTCGACTCATCATGATCACCACCACAGCAGGGACATGTCATCCTGTTTGCGCACACGGCATTTACGTGCCCGATTTGCTGACATTTACGGCACTGTAATGGCCTGGGGACGTACAGACGGACAGGATGCCTCAATTATCCCACTTTCACATGTGATGGTAAGTCGCCTCCCTCAAAAATGAACTTTATGCACCTCGACCTTCCAAAACATTGTATGTCTGTGATATGGTCGGTTGAGGATATTAGCGTTGGGAGATCGCCATTATCAATATCTCAGAGGTGGTCATAGCGCTAGAAGACACGGACAAGAACGAGCGAACAGGACGAGCACTATGACCACTCTTGTCCGTGTCTTCTAGCGCTATGACCACCTCTGATGTATCTAACCAACTAGCCCAAAAAGGCATACTTATCAATATCTGTATCCACATCGTGGATCACACCGGCCGTGGTACTGCCTCCTTGTACGATGAATGAGCTGACAAGTATATTTCCTAGCTGAGTTACAGCCTTCAAAGTGTCAAGGATGGTTCCTGTAGAGACATCAACAGTAACGATGTTTTTTTTCTGGGATTAATACGGACCTCTCTGATTTGCACTCGAGCCAGCCTCTCGAGATAGGCAGTGAGAGTTTGCCCATTGAGGAAATTGAGGTTGCCAGTAGCAGCGATGGGGATGTAGGCGATTCTACACGTTTGCCGTGAGTGCGGCTTATTGTAGTTGAACTCACTCACGCTTGAAGTCCTGGGAAGCTTTCTCTTCAACCGGCGGTTTGTGGCCACGGTATTCCACTGTCGAATTCCATGTCGTCCACGTCAGAGCCGCTCGGTGACCATGGCAGAGCCATGTGTAGATTGTCGGGTGCAGCAGACTGACGTGCAGCTTGGAGGCCAGCCCCCAACCGTGACGGAAGAGGGGGCAGAACGTCCGTCATTGCTTTCGATACTGTACCCGCCATGCAGGCGTCGGTACGCACAAAGTTAAATGAAAAACCAGAGGGAAGCAGGAACAGCAGCTCATCAAGAACCCTTCTTCTTCTTGGTGTCGTCGACGTAGGCATATATAGCAGGGAGGCGGCGCGTTCACTCGGAAATGAATCTTTTCAACGCTTGAGCTGCGTTGCGTAGACCGAAGCGTGTAGGAATGGCTGTCTTCGGGATATCGGCAGGCTCAACGGGGATTAGGTGATACGCCTTGACAGGTCCCCTTGGCTAAAGATCTTGCAACCTTCCAAGTAGCCTGTGAAATATTGGATGTGTGAAAGGGGATGGCTAATGTGGACCATGTGACCACTGAGCGCCTGAAAGTCGCCGCACGGACGCCCGTCACCAGGTTTTTTCTTTGGCACCAGATGTAGCGGGAAGGCCCAAAATGCTGGCTGAAGCACGAATAAGGCCCAGCTGGAGCATGTGCTCGGACTCCCGTTTAGCAATAGCCAGACGCTCACCGAAGAGCTGGCGTGGACGAGCTGTGACGGGTGGACCATTCGTGACAGTGTGATCGCAAACGGAATAAAGATGGGCGGCGCGTACCGCGCCTGCGCATCGAGCCTGCGCATTTATTCTCCTCGTCTTTCGTAGTCAGCACCAAGCCACCCGCTGACAGCGCCAACCCCTTAGCGTTCCCTGGACTAACACGTCTCATGTCTTAAGATGACATAGTTGTGTTTTGCACAACGTTTGAACAGCACTTACAGCGCTTACATGCCGTCATTGATGCCGTTGATACTGATGGCCATTCCCTAATGCCTGGAAAACGCCATTTCTGCTATGAGCAACCTGAAGTTTCAGGTCATGTCATCAGCTACGATAGAATTCGACCACACCCGGACAAAACGAATGGTTGTTGCAGCCTTTCAGACACAGGCGAACAAACCCGACTCTCGCGAATCTTTAGACTCTGTGCGTGTTATACGTGCTTCTTGCCTAACGTTTGCAAGATATCCGTACACTTACACCAGCTAACAAATAACGAAGCCCCTTTTCTTTGGTAGCAGCACAAACAAGAATATTTCGGTGATATCTCGAATCATTTCAAAGCACTCCCAGTACTAAGTTTAGATTTCAACCCAACAGCATGCCTGCTTGTAGGCTCCTGCATGCCCCTCACCACAAGCCAGACCCAGATCATGTCAGATCCATACACCCGCCCTCAGTCATACCCCAGAAACGTTACCATCCTAACCTTCTCTACGACGCCGAACACCATGTTAAGAAATGCCGCGACTGCCAGATACACCGGAAATCAACTGTGCATTGCGCTGGCTCGTTGTACACTGCTGATTCAGTATAGCTCCGTTTCAGCAAGTTGGCCTTCATTTGCTTGGATCTTCTCACTGTCCATATGCGGTATCCGCTGGATCGCAGTTGCCACGTACTCACGCCCTGGAGACAGCACGCGCTGGCGATGCATGTGCTGCCTTTGGCATTGGGCACCTCAAGACAACCGCGTATATCCCATAGGCTAAACCGAAAGAGCAGATTAACCGGAACCTCAAGCCTCTGCTCGTGGCCTTTGCTCGGCAGTACAGGTCTGGGATGTCTATTTTAACGAGAGAGGCTTCTCCTATCGGTACACGGTGAACCGTTCGACTGGGTACACGCTCATTTCCCTCAACTACAAGAGCGAGCTGCCAAACATCATGGACCACGTTCTGCGAGCCGGCAGCAAGGCATGCGCCACGAAAAAAACGGCCTTTCCGACTACGCCGAAGAACTGCACTCACGGGTAGACGTGGCGCTTGACTTGGCCCTTCCAACCCGGCAAAAGCCCGAACTGGACAGAACGCCCAATGCGACCGGCCACATCGGGACTTGCAAAACGATGTCGGCGATGTCGTCTTTCAACGCAACCATGTCTTGAGTGGCGCTGTCAAAGCTATGTTTGCCTCCCTGTCGGAAAAATGATTGGGCCCCCACCAAGTGGAGACCAAAATGTGCCCCCTGGTTTACAAGGTGGCTGACTGCCACGGGAGACCAGTCGGCGGTCCACTTGAGGGGAGAGGGGGGAGTTGGCATAAAACCACAGGCAAACTTTGACACGGATGGCCCCAGGCGACACCAGCGGTACAACCTGCCGAAGCTCACCTAGGCAGCCTTCCTCCTACTAGTTGGTAGCCGGAACTCGTGCCTTACCAGACAGGTGAACTTCGAAATGCATCTTGAAGTGGTAACATGCCCTTTCGGCCTAATATACGTTCTCCTGCAGACCAACCTTACGACAAGCCTAGTCAGCTTTCTCCCTACTAGGAACTAGCTGGACTTTAGTATAGTGAAAGCATTATATGGATCATCAGGTGGAAGATTTGTGGGTTGGCGGGACCTCCATGGTCCGAAAGGCCCAAATGAGTCATTCGAGGCAGTTGATGATGTCCATTAAAGCAGAGCGAATTAAGGCGAAGGTAATTAAGGCGAATTATGGCAGGTTTAATTAGGACACAGTTCATTGCGGCACTCAAATCTTCAACCACTCGTGGGAGGCGAACCCACGAGTGGTCAAAGGGCAAAGTTAATTAACGCACTCGAACACACGGTCATTGGTGTTAATTATGGCGAGGCTAATTAAGTCATAGTTATTTTAGATAGAGGCAATCCTGGCACCCGAACCTACGATCTTTGGTGGGAGTCGGACCCTCGATTTTTGATGGGAGTCGAGCCCACGAACTTGGGTGTTAATTAACGCGAAGTTAATTATTTTTTTCAATATTCAATATTTAATTCACGACGAAATCAAATACAAGGTGGATATAAGTACACATTCGGAGGTCCCGAAGTAACAACTGTCGGGGGGACCTCCCAACAAGGCATAAAAATGGGGTTAGTAGGATGGTGGCAAAAAATGAGTCATCTATTATACAATTTCTACATCATCATCGGAAATAAAGGGTAAGAGAATAAAATAAATGAAAAATATCACAAGTATAATCACACAGTTAAACGGGCTCTGAACCACTCCTCGGGCTTGGTGAAATAACACAGTTCGCGGGTAGCATACGCTGCTGAGAGCATCTGAACCATGTTTTGCAGTCGTACGCGGTACATGGAGCTCGCAAGCGGAGCCTAAAGTCACCTTTCTCTCAAAAACTGTCGTTTCAACACAGGTCGTGATCCTCACCCTCTTATGTGTGCTGTATTACGTAATAAAGCACATTCCAATACGCCGCTGCAATTGGTCGCTCCGGTCGGTTACACCACGGCCGCCACGGGGCGCCGCCACGAATCCACTGGCTAAGCGCCCTGTGGCTCGCTGAGGACAACCGCGTTTGGCTTACGTTTAGCGCGTCGTACGCACCGAAATCGGAAGTCGTGGCGTCTACGTTGACATCCAAAATTATTCTTGAACTGCGCGCCCCGGTAACGTGTAGAAGGCGGAACTATGTGGCCCCGCCCCACTCCTCCGTAACCTTCGCAGTGCAAGGCATCGAAGAAGGAATGGGGAGCACAGCGAATTCCGTGTTTGATCGCCAATAACTCCGCTTGTGCGGAACGCATTGAAGTACTTTTTGCGGCAAAGTATTTATGAAATAGCCTATTTTCACCTCAAGTGTCTTTCTCCACTTCGATATAAGGTGGTTCAGGGTTGCTTTAAACAGAAAGGATTAAGAAAAAATTTCAGACACCTTAAAAATAATCGAGGATAAATTGAACGTAAGACTAACCACACGGACAAGTGTCAATTATTGGCAAAATTCAATGACATGGTAATATCATCATCATCATCATCAACTTGTTCATTTCACCACGAGATACACAAGGTGAAAAGGGAGAGCCCGAAAAAAAGCCGAAATTTCTTCGGCTTGACAATATGAACAGTACATTGACCAATGGTAAAGCAGAACAAAATATAATTATTTCTATGTTTGTTAAATTATACTATGTGTCAGATAACGTGCCACGGCTGATTAAGGTAGGGTTAATTAGGAACTGTTCTAATTAGGATATAATTCATCACGGCATTGGAACCCACGACCATTGGTGGGAGTCGAACTCACGGCCTTTGGTGCTCGCAATGCATTCGCATTCATCCACGTAGGGATACCTAAGTTCCTCTCGAACTTCGCACCCAGCATGCCGGTGAACCGAGAAATGCAGCTATGGTGTGAGGGTGCACATCGAAGCGGTGACAGGCCCTTCCGGCCTAGTAGACCTTCTTATGGTTGCCCAAGCTTTAGCCTGTTAAGCCCCCCTCCTTGGGCAATCAGTCGGGCAGGCACCATTTTCTGACAAGCCGGCTATTCCGAGGGGCTTCCTTATCCTTACCGCTGCGTCGTCCAGTCTTCTCCCTGTGCATATTTCTACCGTGCCTGCCAGTCAATTGCTGATTACGAGGCCTGCTATCCCTCGTCATGCAACCGTGGTTGAGTCCTCCCTTGACGGCCACAAACTCGTAGCAACTTTGCCTTCTGCTGCATACCATGCCGCTGAATGGGGCAGGCCCGCCCAATCAAGCTTCCCTCCCTAGCCGAAGGTGGTCACTCTCGCTACCAACGCTAACTGGCTACCCATCATCCCGGCCAGTCGTTCCAGGCAGCAGGCAAACCAGTGACTGCCGTGGTGGCGGCGGCGCGAAAATGACAGCCACGCCTCCCGCGTTCCTAGCAGCTCCTGTCCGCCAGACCTCAAGCGTTGCTGGCTGGCGCATGGTACTGCCCCACCCCGTACTTTCTATGCTACCGACCTTCCTCCAGGTGTGCGGGACCTTTGTGATCAAGGCAACCCCTAGACTCGAATCAAAAGAAGCGACATTTTGACATTTTCAAACCGATTTGGTACCTTCTTCTTGTGCTGGCCCTGACGAAGACGACGACACCCTCTTTGACTTTGTCCCCGTTGACTTAGCCCTTTCGCTGAGTCAATTGTGCCACTGGGGCTCGGTCAGCCAGTTTTGCAGGCTGCCCTTGGTCTTTAGGATTGGGGAATGTGGGGATCGACGTGCCTTCCAGCGCCTAGTTCTCCAGCTCACGCGTTTTGCTTAGCTCGATCTCCGGCAACCGCCACCAGAATGGCAACATGGAGGACACAGCCAGCACCCCGGAGCTAATTTCTGGCGCAAACCCTGCTTCTCCCTTCCGGCGTCGTGTAGCCGCTCAAGCATGCGTCACCGCGACGAGCTCTGATTTACCTACCGTGGAGGTTCCCATTTTCATTTTGGATGCTAACGTAGACGCCAAGAATTCCGATTTCGGTGCCTACGACGCGTTAAACGTAAGACAAACGCAGTTGTCCTCAGTTAGCCGCAGTGCGCTTAGCCAAAGGACTCGTGGCGGCACCTCACTGCTGCCAGCGTGTAGCCGACCGCAGCGACCAATAGCTCCCGCGTATTGTAATGTGCTTTATTCCGAAATAAAGCACACAGAAGAAGAGTGAGGATCATGACCTCTCTTCAAACGAGAGCGTCTCAGAGAAAGGTGACTTCGCGATCCGCTTGCGAGCTCTACGCACTGCGTAGGACAGCGAAACTTGGCTGAGATGTTCACAGCAGCGTATGCTACCCGCCCACTATGTTGTGCATGCGAAAACCTCAGGTGGCTATGTTCACGGTGCCCTTCGCGAAGTTGTGTCGTGACGAAACACGTCACCCGAAGTAAAATTTGGCCATTATAAACGCCTTTCTTACTGCATTAGTTTTCATTATTACAATTAGCACGATTTTAGACGTAGGCGCCATTTGAGCGGTGAATTAAATTTTATGCGTAAGTGTCAAATGACCCATTGAGCGAAATTCAGCTCCTCTAACGTTAGTGAAACCTGGGGACGAGCAAAGCATGCAGTAATGCACCGCTAATGGTGCTCAGCCCGTCTAAGCAGTGGCTCATATCCCCGTTAACGAGAAGAGAAGTGAAATTCTACCCTAGACTGCGCGGCAACGCAAACAGCTGGGGCAGACGACGACGACGATAGCGGGACACTCTGCACGCGCTCGTGCCGCTTGCTTACCGTGACGACGACGACTAACGACGCTGACAGCCCGAGCGCAAAAGGTGCTTCGCACCTAAAACGACTGATGCCTCAAACAGTAATAACACGTCTAGAAGTGCTCGGGTTGACATCACATTTCTCAGGGAGGTTCCTGTACACAAAGATAATTCGTGGCTTTGAAAAGAAAATTTGTTAAATTACGGTCTGGGTGGGAATCGAACCCGGGCCTCTGCGGTGAGAGACAAGCACGCTTCCCTGAAGCCACCGCTGCTTAATGGTTGCGGCTAACTAAAGATGTGCCTATATTATAGTGCATTCCTGGTTACGCACGTCACGTGGTCACACACGCACTCGCGACAATGCTCACGCGTTCGTCGTCGACGCCTACTTCCACAGCTGGCTCCGATGCCGCTGGTCATTCCAGCGTTCCCACACTGCCCCTCGCGCTCGTGCCACTCCTCCCGCAGTCGTTCTCGTCGTCTTTCAGAGCTGGCAGGCTTTCGCCTTCAGGTTTTAGAAACGTGTAACGTTGCTTCATTTTTTCTTCAAGCCCGATGGCTGGTTCAGGGCCCTTTTAACGGCCACCTGTGTGTAAAACGATGTATCTCGGTGAATGAATTATGTAGTGCGTGACGTAGTCGGCGCATGATAAGATGACCAAGGGCAAAGTGTTGGCGGCCCTCGGCGCGATCGCGCGAATGCGCTCGTGCCACTGATGACACCTTCGTCGTCGTCGTATTCTTCCACAGCTGGCTGCCTTGCCGCTCACCATTCCAGTGTAGAATTTCACTTCTCTTTTGTCGTCGTGATGGTGAGGCCACGTTCACGGGAAACATAGGAGTGATGGAGGAATGCCTGCAAGCAGCGGCGAGCATAGTATGCTACGTACGGCGGCCTCCAATGATCCCCGTCCAAGTCTAAATTTGTGCATATTCGACCTTCCCCGAAATGCAAAATCTCAGTGCAGCTTTCTCTCGCCAGTGGCCCCATCCGAGAAGTGGTGGAGATTCGAATACTCTGTCTCTTCATTAATCAACATCGCAAGGCAGACACAACTCTTGCCAAACTCCGCAAGGTCGGCGACCAGGTGGGCCGGATGGTTCGCCGCGTTTCCAACAAGCGAGGAGGGTTGCGAAGTAAGGATGCGGGGCGGCTCGCACATGCCTTCGCAACTAGTGGGGTACTGTACTCGACTCCATACCTACGCTTACGGAAACATGACGAAGATTGCTTGGAGGTTGTACTCCGCAAAATGCTCAAGAGAGCCCTCGACCTCCCGATCTCCACTTCCAACGCGAGTCTTCTCGATTTGGGGATGGTGAACACCTATCGAGAACTTCGCGAGGCGCATCTTGTTAACCAATACACGCGTCTCGCCCAGACCGTGTCCGGTCGCCGCCTCTTGGACCGGTTACATATTAAACATGACCACCATACGATGGAAAGGGTTCGAGTGCCCGAACTGTGGAGACGCGCCCTCTACGTTCGACCCCTTCCAACTAAGATGAACAAGGAGGACCATAATGGCCGGCGCCAGGCGCGGGCGGATGCCCTGCACCGCCACTATGGCTCTAAGAAGCACGTCTTCTACGTCGATATTGCAGGCCCATACCACTCCAGGGGGGGGATGGTACACGGCTGCAATCATACACGAGGAAAGACAAGTGGACGGCCTCTCGTTTAAAGCACCCAGCTCAACGCACGTGGAGGAGGTGGCGATCGCCCTCGCAGCCTCCCATCCCGACTCTAAATTCATCCTCACAGACTCCCGCGGAGCCTGTCGTATACAGATGGGCAAAACGGCTCACTTCAGTGAGCGGCTCGGAACGGCTCAGCTCACTGAAATGAACCGGTTCATTTGAACGGCTCACCGGTTCACTTAAACGTGTAACCTGTGTTATGCATATGATATAGTTATCTGGCTTTGAAAAAAAAAACGATATATGCATACTTTAATAACCGTGTTATTGGTATTCTCGCTATGTTTAGAGAATATTTTTACATATATTAAAAGCGTGAATTCTTAGTTGTAATGAACCTTTTCTGATATTGGGGATCAAATGCTTATGATACTGTGACAGGCAGAATGCGACGTACTTTTTTCAGAAAAAAAATATGTAACTTCATCGTCATTACAGAAGCTTGTCCGTTTTTGTGGTACTTTGAAATGAACTTTTGTCAAACTAAGAGCACAAAATGATTGTACATTATGTTTCAACTTTATTCATTTATTCACATACGTACGTTCACTATAATATGAGTAAGCTGTAACGCCATGCAAAATGAATGTTGAAATCATTTCTTGACGTACAACACAAAAATCATACGAAAGATCCACGAAACTGCCACACGTACATTTCGTTTTTTTTTCTCTTGAGTGCACGCGCGATACCGGCGATCTGCCATCATACACCAGGACAAAAAAAAAGAAAAAAAAGAAATGAAGTTCTATTACAACACAACAGATCATTCGCCTCGTTTTATTGACGTGCTAATGATACACGCTAAGAAAATGCACTGAAGTGGATGTCATGGGCGACATTTTCATGACTACACTAATTAGCACAAATGAAGACCAGGACGTAAGCTGTACGTTCACCTCTTGTCGTTAATGAGCCCCTAAACCACCCAAAGGTCGAAATTTAGTTCTGGTGTTGCAGTTGTGCACGAGTGTACAAAGAACACGTAGCCACGGGAATTTTTCGAAATGGTGCCGTAATAGCGCAGTTACATGCGTTTGATGACCGAAAAACGGCCCTCGCTCGTTTCGCTCTTTCCTTCGCTACTCTCTTCATCGGCTGGTCTCCCCTCCTCGCCGAGTGCTTCTCGACAGGTCACATGACAAACGTCATCGCCAACGCGCTTCTCAAAACACTGCATACTTCCGGTCACGTCCACGCTAGCAGCACATATAACGACGGGGAGCCGTCCGCCAGTGCCGTAGAACGTCTGCCGCGCGAGAGGTGCCCAAAGTAGACGGCAGTTCGGCCGGCGCCCCACCCGCTGCACCATCAATGGCCCAATCGACGACCGCCAACCTTCGCGCCTCCGCCACCGGCAACGAAAACATCAGCTGCAGCCGGGAGACGACGGGCTCGGCTGTGCTCACATCGCAGCCGACGGAGCCGCTAATATCAGCGCATTTTTCTTCTTTGTGTACAAGTATTGCGAAGAGCGATAACAACGATAAGAAAATATTGCGGCTTGTGAGCGTCGGTATTTCATTTCAAAGCGCCGTCCGTTTTAGCTTTGAAGGGAACCAGAAAAGGCCAAGCGACGGTATCGGCGCCGTCGAGCGATCAGCGGCGGTAAATCTTCCGCACAAATGAGTCTCGGTCTCATCCGGCAAGGAAATCTCGCCGTTCGCGAGCAAGAACCGCTGTCGAATGGCGGCCAGCGAATGGCAAACGGCATGCGACGAGTTACCGTGCCGCTAACGTGGACTCAGCACTTCTCGGCTACCCGCTGTTGCTGCGGTGCCGGCCCGTGTTATGCGAAGCGTACCGCTATAGACCCTGTGTTGCGCGCACGTCTGGAAAAGCCAACACTGTCGCACTCTATTCGCGCAGCTAATCAGACCGCTAAGCACGACTGTGTTGGAACGCGAGCGATTTGGCACTTGCGTTGCGTGCTGTAATTACCGATTCGCAAGGGCGCACAAACGAGCAACACGACGAGGAAGAGCAGAAAGCGCGCGTACCTGCTAGCAGACTAACCGGAAGTCGTAGGTTCTTGTTCAACCAACGGACATCGCTTCCGCAGTTGGCATCACCAGATTCCCCCTGCTGACATCGTGACGACCGCTGGGGATACCGGAAAGGCGAGGGGAGGAGAACGGCATTGTTTTTTTTTGGCACTTCCGCAGTGCGTAGCGCTGCAGCGTTTGCCATCGTTGATCGTGAGGGCATTCTGAACTCGATTAGCGTTTACTTGAAATGTTCAAAAAATATCTGAGATGGTTTAGGGGCCCTTTAAAGACACGGAAGACCATCTTCGAAGTGTTATTGGACCAGCGCACGATGTGCGATCGGTGAGAGTCGTGCCACATCGTTCGAACAGCAGCAGGCCACGAGCAGTACCATCCTTTGCCAATTAAGACTTCTTTACTTCTCCCCTCGGTGGCATCGGGTGCCACACCATCAGACGCACAAAAAGCCAAGGGGACTGCTGCGCACACCACACACTGCGAGCGAGTACCAGTAGCGCGAGTCGGCCCACACCGGCCACCATTCGTCGGTCAGAAATCGAAAAACATCGAAACCCAGCAGAAGACCCAGCTCTGACGGAACGGTTCGCCACGGCTCATTCAAGGAGAGAGAACCGGCTTCCTCACTCCCAAAGAACCGCCGCTCACTTACTGAACCACGGCTCCCTCGGTCTTCAAAAGAGCGGCCCGCTCCTGAGCGCTTCAGGAGCGAGCCGGGTCTTTTGAAGAGCGAGGGAGCCGAGACGAAAAGAGCGGCTGGCTCCTGAGCGCTCAGGAGCGAGCCGGATCTTCTGAAGAGCGAGGGAGCCGTGGCGAAAAGAGCGGCTGGCTCCTGAGCGCTCAGGAGCGAGCCGGATCTTTTGAGCCGCTCTTTTGAAGAGCGAGGGAGCGGTGGTTCAGTAAGTGAGCGGCGGTTCTTTCGTTCTTCAGCCGAAGGCGAGGGGATGAAGGCGACTCTTGGGAGGAAGGGCGGGAGGGCAGTTGCTTTCTCGTACCGCTAATAGATGTCGACTCTTGCGAGGAAGAGCGGGAGGGTAGTTGCTTTCTCGTACTGCTAATAGATGGCGCGGAAGTCGCACCCAGCAGAAAACCCGGCTCTGACGGAACGCATCTGGACGGCTCTCTCTGAACGCGAGAGAACCGGCTCCCTTTCTTCAAAAGAACCGCCGCTCATTTTTACTGAATGATCGCTCACTCACTCTTTAAAAAGAGCAGCTCACAAGATCCGGCTCGCTCCTGAGCGACCCATCTCTACCGTCGTAACTTTCAATTCGGATGGATCACTCCTCTCGCTGACAAAATTCTTCGCCGCAGTATTCGCGACTGCGATGCAACTCATCGCTCAATCATATGGGTCCCCGGCCACCAAAGCATGCCAGGTAACGAAGCCGCCCATGAGGCAGCCCGCGCACTCACTTACCGGGCACCAGGCATCACTTGGGAGGACCTTGACCCAGATCAGAGCCCTCTTCTTTCTTTTAAAGATATTACTGAGCACTATCGTGCCGAACACCAGCATTACCCGGTTCCTATGAAGGGTCTGGATAAAGCTGGCGAACGAACTCTCCTTAGGCTCTTTACAAACACTCTGCTGTGCCCGGCGGTTCTCAAGCACTTGAATCCTTCTTTTGACGGCCGCTGCTCATTCTGTGGGGAGGTGGCCGACACCTTCCACATGGTTTGGGCATGCCGGCAAAATCCTTCTCTACCCCCCATCACCCCTTCCCCTACCCGAGAGGACTGGGAGGCAGCCCTGCTCGGCTGCCAGGAACTATCGGCCCAACAAGCCCTAGTTCGGCGGACCTGGGCAGCGGTCAAGACCAACGGGGTCCCGGAACGAGGGACTCCGCCCAGTATTGCAAGGGGTGCGACCCACTAGAGGTCCTCTCCTGCAGTACCTCTCTGTATATATGGCCCAATAAATGATTTTCACCACCACCATCGCGTTCACGGGGGTATGAGCCATTGTTTGGGGCAGGCAAGCCAAAACGCATTAGGCAGGCTGAGTCCCAATTTGACCTGGCGAGGATGCGAGCGCCATCTGGATATGATTTTCGCAACTACCCGAGCGCGGCCTGTTGGTATTGCAACAATGCTGGAAAAGGGGTTTGTATTTGAGTTTACTCGTAACATAGTAATGTTTTCTTCTACATTCAAATTACATGTAATCCGATTATACCATGTCTGTAGGTTGTGGTTAAGTGATACTTCATTTTTTGACTGATTTTACTGTGTGAAATGCAATGTTCCCCCTAACACTTTTATCCACGCGGAGGGCCTGCGACACGGCGCTTTACACGTTCACGTTAAAGCTCGCGTTGAAACCTAGCAGTAGCACCGGGGAAGTTAGTGCTAGTATGGCCGAGGCGTGCACGACCGTTGTCGGGTTCCTGGAGGGCAAGACGACGCGGATGTTTGGCCTCAACATCGCGTTCCCGCAACTCGGGCGGCTAAAACTTTCCCGAGCGCGTTAACTCTGGAAGGATTTCGATAAAAGTTCTTCAAAATTAAATCTATCCCTTACGTAAGACAATGAATGGCTCAACCGCCTTAAGCAATGGCTCATACCACCGTAAACGCGACCTCCCCATTACGACGACAAAAGAGAAGTGAAATTCTATGCTGGAATGATTTGCCACGACGAAGCAAGTCGTGGAAGCAGACGACGATGACGAACGCTGGAACAGTGGCACGAGCGCGTGCCGAGTACGACCGCAACCCGAGGGGGGCCAACGAGCCAGCTGCGCCAGAAGACGACGACGCTCGAGTCAATGCTGGTATAATTTTGTGCTTACATGGACTCCACCGAAATGTGTGAGTTATAACAACATTTGCTAGAAAAAAGCGGGCAAATTTGCACTCGGTCATGCAAAGCTCAGGCACAGCGAAAGTGTCAATCTTCAAGTCTCACTGGCTGCTACTGCTAGGTATTAACTTTGTTGCTGCTAGGTTTTAACTTGGTTTAACTTAACTTACGCATGTTGGCAAGGTAATCTCCAGCGATCATTTTTGGAGGTACATTCTCTTTCGCGGCATTTCGCGTCACTAGCGCTGGACGCGTCGACACCTACGAGTGACAGCGTTCCTGGTATGCCAAAAATGCAGGCGGACAGGCAGGAGCTGTGTCTGTGTCGGGTGAAGCGAGCGCTACTGCTTCGGCGCATGCGCGGCTTGGCAACGCGGGCGGCGTCGGCTGCAGCTCTGCGCGTTGTCTCGGTGCTGCTACAATTTCTTGCTCTCTCTATCTCGCTCTCATTTTCTCTTTCCCTCTCCACAGCACACGCCGCTAGGCAACGCATTGACGTCATACCCCGGCGAGGTTTTGCAACAGCAGGCGCCACTTTTTACGGTTAGCTAGAACAGCTTCGCTGTTAAAAGCATATTCTCCAATGACATTAGTGTGCCTTAGAGCACTGCGCGGGCCGTTATTATCGGCCCGGGCCCGGCCCGGGCTCGGTGATTGTAAGTGTTTACCCGCCCGAGCCCAGCCCGGTGACTCACAGCGAGACGAGGGCCGAGCCCGAGCCCGACAAAAAATTTCACCTACCTGACTCGGCCCGGCCCGGTCCGATTGAAAATCCGGCATGACGGAGGCCCGAACGGAGGCCGTCGGGAGCAAGGTGTTTGAAATGTCAACAACCGATGTCTTGTTGGCGCATGCTTCGCTAACAAGCACTTTAATCACCCTTCAGTAATTTATTTTACAATACGTCGTCATGGTGGAAAACGCTGAACAGCCATACAAGTACGAGGAGCGTTTAGTCAGCTGCGGCATACGGTACTTTTTCTGCAAATACAGTGGTGGGAATCGTCAAGGGCGTTTTGGGGGATATTTTGTATCAGGCAAAATGATTTGTAGAACCTGTCTCCACTATAATAGCAGGTTGTCTTGTGGAGTTCACTCAGCTCCAGTTTCCCTAGCTGCAAATGTCCATGCATCACCTCGCATGACCGTGAAATGCTTGTTGGAGCTTTGCTTGACAAAACAGAACGAGTGGCAGGGCAGATTCCTCGAGAATATCGAGGAACTTCCTCGAGAATATCAGTAGCTTCTTTGAACGGTGCCAAAAGTAAATTATCTGATTTGTATTATATTTGCTAACTTCCTCCATTACCGAGCTTTCTCCGTAGTCCAGGGGGACTTCCACATCCTCGTACGGCGTGTACACATAATTCAGCGTGGTTATTTTTGAATTCCACCTGGTACTCACTTCTTGATTTATGCGCTGGGGTAGCTGGCTAGCCAGCCTGCTCTGCTTCAGGAAGGCGATGACAGTCTACACATTTTGCAATGTGGTAGATAATCATTCAAGAAACCATTCAAAGATGGGGCGGAGGATGGTGTTGAGGACGTGTGCGGCACAGCCGATGGTCCTGCATGGCCGAAGTGCGCTGATAACGTTTGGTCCTAACTCATGGCGTTTGCTCGGTGGAAAAATGATTTGTAAATAAGAATTTTTTTAGTTCCCGGTCGTCATTCACGTAGTGAGCAGTAGCTGTGATGTACGCCGTTTTCTTATAATCGTCAGTCCTTAACGGCCTTCGTCCATCGCTGCGTTGGCCACTGGCCTCAGCCTTCTTCGTAAATCACCGGCCACGTCAGCTGTTTTGCGGGACGCCGTCGTGGGGTGCGCAACTGATTCTTTGGCGGATATGGTTCCGTACTGCGCACCGGCAGCGACAAGCTCATCGGCAAACTTAAAAAATCCGTCATCTCGCATGACATCGAAGGGCCTCATATCTTTAACGCACCATCTGAGGCCCGCTGTCGTCAAGCTATCTTTTAGGCTGGCGAACCGTTGGCTTCTTTTCAGAAAAGAAGGAAGTTAGCACAGCATATCGCCACGTTAACTTACACTTGTGCCTGTGCAGGTGAGACGTTCCGCTCTTACTGGTGTCAAAGCTTAGGAAGGCCTTGCACTTTTTGCATTTCACACGTCCTGCCGTAGATAGAGTGTTGTAGTCAAAAACCCAAAAGAACTTCTTCCAAACGTTACTCTTCTGGGAGTGCTTTGACACAAGTGGCAGTTTCTTACAAACACTGTACTCCTTCAAGCAAGTATTCGTTGTCCTGTGCATACATGTAAAATTATCAGGTGCTGTTACGATTGCTGTTACAATTACCGAAACATCAAGTTGAGTATTTTATTGCGATAGCAATTATATGGTCACTCAAAGCGTATTTCTGCCGTCGGCGGCGCCGTCGCCGTGAGGTTCCGTATGACGTCAACGGCGATGAAATCGTCGCCGCGCGCCGTATGCTGTACGTGCGAGTGAAAGCGCGCACTTTCACGAGGAGCGAACGCACGGCGGAGAGCAAACGCGCGTTCTGCGCCGTGCTTCCTGAAGGGCTGCAGAATTAGGCGTCTTTTTCCTCCTTTACAATCACCATATATATATATATATAGAGCAAACGTGACTACTTCCGTAGCGTGAAAAGCCGTGGGGGGATGGGAGGCAGGAAGGGGAGGCGACGTTTAGCTGCGGCATCAAATGCGGATTTATATAAAAAAGTTGTCGCAGTTTCACCTGAAAGGCGAAGCATCAATTGCGATAGCAAATTTGTAGAGAGCTATACGGAGTAATGATATTGCTTTTATCAGCTGTATAAACTTAGACATGCAGCAGCACCGGCAACACGCAGAACTGCTGTCGACGCCGTCGGCGTTTTGCCCGCGTTCGCTCAAAATGCGTGCGGCGTTGGTGACTGTTGCCGGAGCCTCTGATATAAATAGGCACTTGGTGCCGCAGCTAAACGTCGCCTCCCTTTCCCCCCCCCCTCCCCCACGGCCTCTCGCGCGTCGGAAGAAGACGCGTTTGCTCTACGTATATGGTGATTGTATAGGAGGAAAGAGACGCCTACTTCTGCCGCCCTTAAGCGAGCACGGCGCATAACGCGCGTTTGTTCTGCGCCGTGTGTTCACTCCCTGTGAAAGCGCGCGCCCCTCGCGCCCTTTCACTCGCACATACAGCGTTCGGCACGCGGCGACGACTTCATCTCCATTGACGTCATACGGAACCTCACGGCGACGGCGACGCCGACGGCAGAAATCTGCTTTTGAGTGTCCATATAATTGCTATCGCAATAAAACGTTGTGAGGCGAGAAGGTTGTAAAGACTTCGACGGTGCTCGACGAGTGTCCCGTTCTGAACTCGTCGAAAACCTCCGAGCCGCCCCCTGAGGCACCGGCAACAGTCACCAACGCCGCGCGCATTCGGAGCGAACTGGGGCAAAACGCCGACGGCGTGAATAACAGTTCTGCGCGTTGCTGGTGCTGCCGCATGTCCAAGTTTATACAGCTGATAAAACTACTGTCCTTACTCCGTATAGCTCTCTACTAATTTGCTATCGCAATTGATGCTTCACCTTTCGGGTGAAACTGCGACAGTCTTTCTTAAAAAGGAATTCAAAATATGTATGTTTGTTATCTATGCAATAAAATAATATGCAAACTATTATTTGCCAATTTCATTTGTATGGGGTACCTGTTATGCTCATATCGAAAATACGTCTTTAGAGAGAGAGACTAACATTGATTGAGGTAAAAGGGAAGGGGTTTAGGAGCTAGATGGGTGGGGCCCCAAGTCCAGGGCTCCACTGGCTTCTACCGCCAGCCGGACGTGGCCCAGTAGCGCTAGTTGCACTTCCGGGTCTGAGCTAGCGAGGAGTGCTTCGCCATTGATCCGGAGAGCTTTCTAGTCTGTACCTATCCTGTAAGGAATTTAGTTTCTCTGGCCTTTTACTACATCCCCATGAGACGTGGTAGAGGGTCGGTGGCGATTCGCGACACCACGGACAATCGTGCCCGTACAAGGTTGGAAAAATTTTGTGCAGTCGCAATAAATTTGGATAGACCCACGTTTGAATTCTACGGAGGTCCGTTGCGTCTTCCACTTCAAGAGATTTGTAGGGGACGCCATACTTTTGCCGTGCGCCTCGCTGATGAGCAAGAATCTCGCGCGGATCCAACCGAGCAGGATCACGGTCTTCCTCCCCGCGAAGGCCATCCAGTGTCGTGTGGGGTGGTTGTAATTGGGAGGGCGGCTGGTGCTCCGCTCGGTTCGTGAGCTCTCGAGCTAGAGCGTCCGCCCTCTCGTTACCCTCTAGGCCAGCATGTCCCGGGCACCAGACCAGCCTATAAGTGTTTTTTAGTTCCCTTCCTAATAAGTTGCGTATTTTAATGGGAGGCGGCCGTTCGTAAAGAGTCGGCACGCCTCCTGGGAATCCGAGATGATGGTGATGTAGGCCTTCCCGACTTTTCGCTCCCCATGTTTAATTGCCAAGGCGATGGCGAAACACTCGGCCTTGGCGATCGAGGACGTGTAGAGGGAGGCGCTTGATATCATGCTACTCGTGTCGGTATTGATTACTGTAACTACTGCGCGCTTCCAATTATATCTCGAAGCGTCTGCGTAGAGTACGTTGTCATTGCCTCTGACTAGTTTTCGGAGCCATTTTATTCGTTCCTCTCTCCTTTTTTATGCCTTTCTTTGGCCATATTCTTCGGGATAGGGGCTACCGAGATGTTGCGTCGAACGGATTCTGGCATGTCCCCTAGCACCTCGTCCAAGTTTTGGGGATGTGGTGGAAAGCCCGTCCTTATCAGAATCTCCCTTCCCGACCTCGTCTGGCTGAGACGGTTCCTTTGAGAGATTAATGTAGCAGCCTTGAGCTCGGCGTACGTGTTATGCACGCCAATCCCGAGGAGCCTGTCTGTCGCAGTGGCTACCGGTAAACCTAATGCCGCCTTGTAGATCCCTCCAATGATAGAGTCTACTTGCCCTTCCTCGCTCTTATTGAGCGTGTAGAAGGGCAAGCTGTATGTCAACTTACTTATTACGAGCGCCTGCACTAAACGTAGAGTGTCGGTTTCCTTCATCTCCTTTTTGTGGAAGGTGATCCTCTGAATCATCCTAGCCAACCTGCGAAAACACCCGTGTACTTCGATTTAGTTGCACGTTAAAGAACCCCAGGTGGTCGAAATTTCCGGAGTCCCCCACTACGGCGTGCCTCATAATCATATCGTGGTTTTGGCACGTAAAACCCCATAATTTAATTTTTTTAACCTGTTTGGTTGCCGATTTTAGGAGACCAATTGTGTAATCTGCCCTACCGTTGCTCTGAACCCAGAAACCCAGGATACGAGCAACGGTGACCTCTTTTATTTTCTGATTTTCGATTTGAATTTCTATTTGTCCGTTACTTTTGTAACGTTTTCCATGTATACGGATCACCTCCGACTTTTCGGGGGCGCAGCTGAGACCGCTGGCTCTGGCAAAGTTTTCTACGACCAGGGCCGCCTTCTGCAGGGTCTGCTCCTTGCTGGCCAGAGACCCGCGCGTGGCCCATAGCGTGATGTCATCCGCGTAGAGGGTGTAACCTAGCTGTGGGACACCGTCCAAGGCCCGCGCGAGTCTACGCATGGCGATGTTAAGCAACAAAGGAGATATGATGGCTCCCTGAGGCGTGCCCTTGTTTGGCATTTGGAAAGGTTCAGACTTTACTTGTGAGAAACAAATTGTTGCCGTCCTCTCCGTGAGGAAAGCCCTTATATAGTTGAATATGTTTTCGCCACAACCAATTATATTTAACTCTGAGAGTATAGCCTCGTGAGATATATTATCAAAAGCCCCCTTCAGGTCGAGAGCAAGCAGCAAATGCGCCCCACCCGTGGGAACGCCTTTTAGGACCTCTTCCTATAACAGGAGGAAAGCGTCCTGTGTCGAGAGGCGACTGCGGAAGCCCAGCATGGTAGCTGGGAACAGGCCCCTGTCCTCTATGAAATTTTGAAGTCTGATGTGAATGACCCGTTCGAAAAGCTTTCCCATGCATGACGTCAGTGATATGGGTCTGAGTGCCTGCAGGGAAGGCTTCTTCCCGGGTTTTGGAATGGTTATAATTTTGGCCTTTTTCCATTCTTCAGGGATCTTTCCTTTAAGCCAATAGTGTTCATTAAATTTATTTGTTAGGTCCTCTATGACTTTGTCACTAAGGTTCCTGATCATGGCATTTGTAATTTGGTCCTCACCGGGGGCTGTGTTCCTCTTGGCCGCCTGGGCTGCCGCAAAGACCTCCGCCTTTGTTATTGGCGCGTCTAGGTTTTCATTTTTTGCTCCCGTGTAACTGATTTGATTTGTCGAATTTGTTGTGGTTGCACTCTCGCCAATGTATCTGGCCTTGAGAGCCTTTATGAGCTCGTCATCCGTGCCTGGGAAGTCTTCCGCGATTTTCTGCATTGTTCTGTTGGTCGCGGATTTGGACTTATCTGGGTCAAGGATGTTCCTCAGGATGGTCCAAGGTTTAGCAGTGCTTAGTGTGGCCTGCAGCGAGCTGCAAAATGCTGACCCATCCCTCAGTTGCCAATTTGCTTGCGTGTTCGTTTGCTTCCTCTGTCAGAGCCGCGATCCTGCGCAAGAGTTTCCTATTCAGTCGTTGACTTCTCCACCGCTTCAGGAGGCTTCGCCTGATCTCCCATAGGCGTAACAGGTGGCTATCTACTGCCGGTGCCTCTATGATTCTTGCTATTTTCTTCGTTGTGTTTGCGTGTACCGATTTTATGTACTGAGACCAAGCCTCAATTGATTCCGGTACGGATTCGGGTGGGGGATACCATTTTCTGAATTCCACCCAATCTGTGATCCTCGCGTCCCCTATGACTCTGCGCAGTTTGGGTGTCGATAGGGAGACGCTGATGATATAATGGTCGCTTCCTAGATTTTCCTCCAGATTTGTCCAGGAGGCGTCTTTGATGTTGAAGGTGAAAGTGAGGTCTGGGAACGTGTCCCTACTTACACTGTTGCCTACCCTTGTGGGTGCGGTGGGAAGCGTTATTAAGGTCAGACCCAGCCTAGACGCAGCGTGCTCGAGACGCGTTCCCTTGGGTGAGTCCTTTATATAACCCCATGCGCTGTTAGGTGCGTTAAAATCGCCCAACACCAATAGGCGGTCCTTGGTGCCCGTGATATTAACCGCTTGCGCGAGGAGCTCGCTAAAATCCACATCTCTCTCTTTTGGAGGACTGGATAAGTTCACTATTACAGTGCTCGCTTTGCCCCTCTTTTGGGGGAATAAGCTGATTATTTGATGATTGAATTTAAGACTTTCTATATACTCTTCCTTTGCCGCAATCGTCTTGCTCACCTAGCGTGGCTATGCGGAGATAATTAGGGTTTTGCAGGGCGTAGTATCCGCGCAGCTTGACCATTTTGGTGCCAATTTCTTGCAAGCATACTACGTCCGGGTGAATTGGTGCCGACTTTATATAATTCTGGAGTGCAGCTGCGCGCTTGTGAAAAGTGCGGCAATTCCACTGCCAGATCTCTAATTGTTCCGCACTTTTTAAATTATATTTGGCCATGATGTATGGGCGCTTCCGTGTCGTCGCGCTCTGCCTTTGATTGTTTGCTCCTGTCCGCGGAGGCCGAGCGAGGGCGCTTGTTTATCGCCCTCTGCAAACTTCCCACGGCTTCGTTTACGTACTGTCGTTGAGTTCTCAATTCCTCTCGGACGAAAAGTTTGATTTCCATCATGAAATCTTGTAGGAGTTTATTAACGTTAGCGATACCCTGCCTGTTTTCCTGTAACTGTGCCTGTATTTGCTGCGTTAATTGATCGTTGTTATTTAGTATAACGTTCGGGGCGGTGGTGGTACTTTCGTCCATTCCCCCTTCCCCTCCTTCACCCGACTTCGCGGTTCCCCTTGAATTCACGCGGTTTATTGACGGTGTATCGCTTGTGCTCTCACTACAGCCTCCAGCTGTCCCTTTCGGAAATTGCGGTAGTGGCTGCAGCTTAGCCTCTAGCCTTCTCTCTAATGAAGATATTGCCGCCTGTAAATCATTACGCTCCTCGGCCATTTGTTTCCTGAGCTGCTTGACCTCTTGCGTCAGCCTCTTATTTTCTTCTAATATTTTTTTATATTGCGGATTTTCTGTTACCGGAGCACTGGGAGATACTACTCTCGCCCAGCTCACTTGATTTTTGTTTGTCCGACCGGCGGCTTGCGGGTCTTTTGATTCCTTGGCCTGGAGGGAGCCCGTGTTGGTCTGGGGTCCTCCGCTTTTGTTCTGTTTCTTTAGGCTGGATGACCCAGGGTGAGCAGATACCGTGCTGCCGTTGTTGATTTGCCACTGGTTCCTAGATTGAGATCTTGATCTGGAACTCGATGGGGATTGGGATCTTGATCTCGACTGGTGCTGTTCCTCCCGTTCCGAGCTGAACCATCGATGCTTGTGCAGTTCTAGTTGAGGGAATTCGCTGTCCGAGTTGGCATCGCAGGTCCACTCAGGTTGGTCTCCCCTCTTTTTTGGCTGCTCCATCCTGGATTTTCTGGGAGGAGCAACGCTTTTAAGTTTTTTCTTGCATAGACTGTCTCCCGTGGGGTGCTCCCCGTCACAGATGGCACACTTGGGGGTGCAGTGGTGTCCTAGCGTTGGTTCTCTTGCCCCGCACTTGGGGCACACGTTGACATTTGGAGTTGGACATACATCCGTTCGGTGTCCGGTTAAGAGGCATATCTTGCATACCTGTACTGTTGGCTTGTATGGGTAGCAGATAAACTCGGCTCCCATCATGTATACGCTCGTTGGCCGTACACGGCCCGTGAATGTGATTATTGCCGTCTTTGACGAGCCCAACATTCTTGCTCTCTCAACTTTCACTCCTTGTGTCCGAACACGCAGGTTCTCCATAAGCTCAGCCTGCGAAGTTCCGGCTGGTATTCCGTGAACTATTCCCCGCAGGACGCCTTCGGGGTCGGCCACGTATGCGTTGAAGGAGTGAGTTGTCCCCCTGATAATTAATTGGCTGATCTCTCGCAGCCTACTCGCCACGTCTTCGCTTGGCGTGGATAAGATTACAATGTTTGATCCTGGGTGGATCCGCAACAAAAAGTCATTGCCGTTGAAACTTTGTTGGCAGGCATCTATCACCGCCCTGGAGAGTTCCAGTCCCAATATGTTTTTCACCAAAAGACCCCTGTGTGGCCTCAGAATAATCTTGATATCCTCTTTTGGCAGAGGAGGTGGGCAGCGGCGTTTCATCCGTCGTAATCCCTGTTTGGCGTGACTTTTTTCTTTTTCGGCGAGTGGATCGCTTTTCGATTTCTCGTTTGTATTCGCAGTCTTCTCCATGTCGGATTTCTGCTTTTTTAACTGTTTCTTCTGTTGCCTGCGCGAGAGGACGGTATGCCAAGCGTCCTCAGTCCAAGCGCGGCAGTTCCGAATGGTTCTCGTCGCAATTCTCGTTTCCGAGAGACGCGTCGCCAGACGCCGGTTGTTCATCCGAACTTGTCTGCGGAGACGAGATTTCCCTCTCGTCCGTTTCATTAGAAGTTCTCTGGCTGCGCTCGAGCCATGCTGGGATTCGGGTATGCAAGCAGGAGTGATGCGCTGCTGCCTCACACGGACACGGTCAGCCTTTGTCACCCTCAACGACGGATAGTTGTATCATTAAATACAGTAGCGAATACTTCCACGTGCTTCTACGGAATACCAGGCTGTCTTGTGGAGACGGCGCTCTAAACAGTCATACTAGCTAAAACTGAGCTTACATTAGGTGCCAACGGCGCTATAGGCAATCGCTTTCTTTGTCAACTTAATTTCATTAAAGCGAAGCCCCTGCCCCATTCCGAGAGAAAACACGAAGCGCGTAAAAATATAACACGACGGCAGTTGCGATGACAACCATCGTTCCAGAGCCAGGCAGATGGAGGTGGTGAAACGACGCCGTGAGGAAGCAAGGCGAATGGAAAAAGTGCATGGACGGCGCAGCGCCTTGTTCAGTCCACGACCTACTCAAATAGTGACCTGCTCAGCTGGCGGCTCTCTATGGAGCCCGGGTTTTTGGGTAGGCCCGAGCCCGTGCAGTGCTCTAGTCTGCCTCACTGAGTGTATCGTACCATGCCGTACGTAGCTGCGTAGCCAGGTGCGCGAAACGAGAGAAAGCGAGAGCACCGATATATGTCTGCAATCTGTGTTCGTGCTGCCCATCGACGCATACGATCGGTCCCGCACAATCTGCGCATGCGCAGGTGTGCCGGCAAGCGTGTGTGTAGCTTGGCCTTTATGTTGACGATGGCCACAACACTCGCATGGGAAGGTGCTGGCTCCTCTCTCCACGAGTGACGTCACACCTCCAACTCCTCCCCCACTCCGGGTTTTCGTTGGCATGATCGTTCTAATGCAGACGCATCAAAAGCAAAGCGATGATTTTAAGTAGCTGAAGTTGTGTCGCCTGGCTCTTAGCAGGGGCACTCAATGTGGCTTGCCGGATAGCGAATTCATGGCGTGTGCACTTTTGAAACGAACAACGCAGCGAGAGGCATCCTAAAAGGTAATTGTTTGGCGCGTTTGGCGCATCTTGTCGCCGATATCCACTTCTCGACGGTATAAGTCGCTGACGTGACGTGCGGCGTATGCTGATGTTAAAATTCGCAAGTGTGTGCACACCCTGTATGGGACTGCAGAAGACTTACAGTATTGATAAATAAAAAAATAAAAAGGTTAAACAGGTTGCTGGGTTATTGACCGCACACGAGGACACAATATCGCTGTAAGAAGTAACGCTGTTGGCAATTCAGCATTCCACAGCAGCACCTGCTGTGGTTGAAAAAAAATTCCGGAGTTTTACGTGCCAAAACATCGGTAGAATTATGAGGCACACCATGGCGGGAGACTCCGGATTAATATCGACCACTTGACGACGGAACCCCCAATCAGTGTTGCCAGGTTTGGCTATATATAGCCAAATTGGGCTACCGAAAAAAATTTTTGGCGTCGACTTGGACGAGTTGGCTACGTGGCTATATTTGGGCTACTAAAAATCTGCGACTTGGCTTTGTTTGGGCTATAAGTGGCGCCCTAACCCACGCTCCCAAGGTGGCTCTGATCGAGTAGAAAGAAATCTCGAAGGCTATGTTTTAGCTGGCTGAGCCGACAGCGCGGCTGGGCCTGGGTGCATGCGCGAAATGCACCCCCCCCCCCTCCCCTTCTCTGTGCTGTTGTCTGAGCCGGTGGCTTTGACATCTGATATACTTAAACTTACACCCCGCTTCATCGTCAAATACCAGATCGCCGGCCATCGGGATGAGCCTGGGAGTAGATTTCTTTTACAGTGCACTGCACTGACATGGCTATGCTCAGAAAGGGAGTGCAGCAAAATAGGGTGGGGCAATCGTGGCGCCGACATGAAAGCAGGGAAGCACGGGTAGAAGACAGGCTCCAGTGTTTTCACATTTCTCCACGTTTCTCTCTGCTCCATGTTTCTCTCTGCTCCACCTTTCTCACGCTAAGCTTTACTGCCATTTTCCTTTTCCTGCAAGATGAATTTTTGTTCCTGCTTAGATTCGAGATTCATTTCGATAGGTTGGACTTAAGATCGGAACCTCCTCGGCGAGGAGAGTCGAACTATGGAGAAGTGGGCCAAATATGCGAGAAAGTACAAAAAAGAATGGTAGCAAGACCCCGAGCTTCAAGGCGGGCCCTGGTGCTTTTACTTATAGGTGGTTTGCCCATAATGTCATAGATGCAGGTACTCATTGCGCTAATATCGAAACATGTGTGCCACGATGACATCAGTGCACCACGTCACGTGAACATCACCAACCGTGTTAGCTTAGCAGGTGGAGTGTCACGCTGCTGGCTCGACGACGCGCGTTTGATACCCGGCCACGGCGGCCGCATTTCGATAGAGGCAAAATGCAGGAACACCCGTGTACATAGATTTCGGTGCACGCTAAAGAACCTCAGATGGTCAAAATTATTCAGGAGTCCCCCACTGCGTCATGCCTCCCAATCGTATCAAGGTTTTGGCACGTAAACCCCCGCAATTAATATTATGAGCACATCAACATAGTTTGCTTTTTGACAGTAACCGGTTTTCACAGGATTACCACTGTTATCAATTTTTCGTTTAGCTTTGCTCTTCGTGCGCCGTCGCGGCATTTACCATTTCGAGCGAGTTGGGTACGGGACGTGCTCGTCGCCGAAAATGACTGCGCGCTTCTTACACTGATGTGCCGTTTGGTGCAGTTATCCTTTAAAGCTTCGCTTACACCGATTCAGACAGTGAGTGGCATCTGTTGTCTGACAGTTGTCTTTAACGCATGTTCTAGGCGTGTTAGAGACCTAAAATAGCGGCCAGGTTGATGTAAATGGGTACTATATCGAGTGTGTACGAGTTAATCCGGGCCAAGCTAAGTAAAAAGAAAAACAAAAAAAAAGTAGAAAACAAGATCGGACAATCAGACACAACGCCAGATACATAGCGCGAAAGACTCGTTCTGCATGGCTCATAAAAAAGGCCATGGGCGCGTCGCCGTCGCAGACCGCTAAACGCAGACACATAAACGCTGAATTCGTAGTTAATATTACTCTATAATACTCAAAATAATAACTTAGTACTATCTGTTATAAAATAAAGCACTGTGGTTTCGCCCTCTGCACTGATTAGGTAGAACTTGAGAGCTTTTATTTTGATTTCAGCAAATCAATAAAAGAGGACGGGTAATGCTGCCTTTACAAACGGGATATGTAAATAAAGATTTTCGCCTGAACTAGGCACTATAACTCATTCGCGTTTTACCTTTAAACGGAAGAAATATTATTTGCTTGCCTTTATATTTTATACAATAAATTTCTAGCTACGTCGTAATTATTAAATAGCTCTATAATACCGACCAAAGCTTACCCAATATTCAGATATTGGTAGTGTCGGTGACGCATTCTCAAATGTTAAATGTACAGATAGAAGTTTCTGGCCGCTGTGAACCTCGAGTGTCAGGGCCCAAACGTAACCTGTGACAAGCAAACATTATGAAACATTAATATTCAGGTAATAAGTAAACAAATAGGTAGCTTCAGCACATGCTATGGCTTTACATGTATACATATATATACGGTATTATTTTCTGAGTGTGTCGTGTAATATTCTTTAAGATTCCTTTCTTGAAAAACTTAGTTTTACCTAAGAAGCATTCTGGTTCTTTCTGTCTGGGTTTTTGAAGGAATCGTAGAAGCTTAGCGAGTTTTCTAAGAATTTGTGCACAAGCTACCAATATTTGTAGTCGCAAAAACACAATTCTGAGATGTCGAGAAAACATGGCAATGGGGACACGATGGTTCTGAAAATATACAAGTAGTGGTAGTAGTAACTTACTATTTCGCTTACAGAACCCACAGCTGTACGACGCCCCAGGGCAGTATTTAGATGCATCGGTGTTCATCTCGAATGAAATATTTAAGTAAGCACTCGAATCCAAAGTTACTAGATATACTAGTTACTAGTAGGCTGTTTTGGAGTGTTATGGCCGTATCTAAAGAATATTGCATTTCGTCCGTACAGGGTACCATTACGCTACCTCAGCAAAACAGTTGGTAATTTCCGTGAAGTACCCTACATGTGCAAGACCGAACATGTACGGGCGGATTGTAAATGTATATGTAAGGTTTGATATTCCTTGCACCGACTCCTACCTATATTAAGCTCATTGTTTTCATTGAGCTTAATAAACACTCTTCCAAAGAAATCTGCCATCAGTTTGAAGCGTTAACTTAAAGCATTACAAGAACGTCTTCGCTATGCCGCGAAAACTGGGCAGCTAGGGAACGCCGGCTCCAACAACAGCGAGCAGCACAATGGCAACGACCGACTCGCACAAGAAATACCTGAAGAACTTGAGTACACGGGCGATATATTGTAGAGTTATTGCACACAGACTTCACTCCGATATCCTGACGTCAAGTGACGGCACCACCTGGGCAAGCATGGGCGATGACCGGCAAGCCTACATCAACAGCCAAATCAAACGCTTTCCTTTGTTAGAGCAACCAGCGGTGAAACTTCACCTGCAGACAGCAGCGCCGTTAACACGCAGCCTATAAGGAGCGCTGGAAGCAGTTTTCAGTAGCATATGCTGCGATATTGCGTCATCAATTTAGCCACTCATGTTGAGGTACATGCGTCCGAATTCTGGTCTAATGGTAACCGGCAGGCTAGGACGTACGAGCGTATGCGCTTCTCCAATGCGCACTGCTATGGCCGGAGCATGGCTGGACGCACACAACTAAAGCGAACGCTGTCAGAGGCGCGCGCTTCCGTTATTGTCGAAAATGTCGTACTATTATTGCGGTAGCAATTATATTGTTACGGGGAAAGATGTTTAAAATATATGTACATGGATATTTACTATGCATCCAGTGGCATACAAAACATACAAGATGGCCAAACCAATCCGCACGACATGCCCTCAGCTTCGTCTAGAGCAGTTCTTGGTAACCTGATCCCCGGCGGCGAAGGCGCCGTCCCGGTACTGGCTAGATCGTCTAAGTTGTATTGATTGAGGCGGGTGACGTGTACGACATCGGCGGAAGGTCGAGACGTGGTGGAATCAAGGGGCGTGATTTCATATGTGACGTCGGTCACTTGGCGCAAGACCCGGTACGGGCCAGAGTAAGGTGAAATCAACTTTTCGCAAAGGCCAACTCGTCGTGACGGTCTCCAAAGAAGGACCCCATCACCGGGGTTGAAGTGGGCATCGCGGTGGTGGGCATCATAGAAGAGTCGTTGCTTGTCCTGCGAAGCGGTAAGGCGCAGGCGTGCAATCTGGCGTGTTTCTACAGCTCTTAAGATGGCGTCATGGGCGTATTCTGACGACGAGTCGAGAACGGTGGGAAGGAGGGTGTCAAATGGCAGCATGGGATTTTTTCAGTGCAAGAGGTAAAACTGAGAAAAACCACGAAAGCCATGTTGTGAGGAATTATAAGCAAAAGAGAGAGAGAGAGATAAATGAGACTGGAAAGGCAGAGAGGTTAACCGGAAGGTAGATATCCAGTTTGCTACCCTGCACTGGGGAAGGCTAAGGGTAGACAGAAAGATAAAGAAAAATGCACACGTAGAAAGAGAGGGTAATCAGAAAACACACACACACACGCACACACACAAAGGAACTCAGGAGTGTCACGGTCAGGTCGCTTGTCGGAAGGAACCTCAGCAGCACCCTCATCGCCCTCTTGTGTGAAGACCGCGTCAGCCGGCACTCTATAAGATCGTCTGCTCAGAAAGCGGCTTGTCGTCGAGGCGCGCCAGCGTCGTCACGAGCGACGGTCTCTGGGAGCTGCAGCGGGAACAATGACATAGGATATGTTCGATTGTTTCGTCGCTGTCCCTACTATCACAGGCACCATTGTCAGCCATTCTGATGCGGCTAGCAAAATCATTCATAAAAGATACTCCAAGCCACAGTCAGCCGAGAGCAGTTGTCTCGATTAGGGAAAGTCTAGATGGAATATGCAGTAGGAGAGATGGGTCCAAGCGGTGCAGTCGAGTATACCGGAAACCTGGCGTGTTGCACATGGATCGAGTGGCATCACGCGTGAGTATTCGAGATTTTGTTGCTACATCGGTTCTTGAAATTTGGATGGGTTCCTTCGCAGCATTTTCGTCAGCCCTCTTAGCAGCTTCATCGGCCTGTTAGTTGCCCATGATGCCGCAGTAGCATGGGAGCCACTCAAAAATTATATCCTGTCCTTTTTCTACTAGTTGGTGATATATCTGCCTTATTTTCAGCACAATTTGGTCTTGTGGTCCACGACGCAGAGCGGATAGCAGACATTGCAGGGCTGCCTCGAATCTGCAAATGTCCTCCACTTTCGTGGCAAATCTTCATTAAGCATGTGAAGGGCGCTGCGAAGTTCAGCAAGCTCCACAACAGTCGATGTTGTCCGGCGGCAAGTTTTAAACTGAAAGGTCACGGCTTTTTCGGGAAAGATCGCAGCTCCAGTAGATTCGTCAAGAGTTGTCGAGCCATCAGTGTAAATGTGAAGGTGTTCCTTGTATGTCTCGTGCAGCATGAGTAGAGATAACTGCTTGAGAGCTGGTGACGAGAGTCCTGCTTTCGTTCGAATCCCTGGTACCGAGAGTCGAACTTGTGGGTGAGCCAAACACCAAGGAGGTGATAGTAGCCTCACGGTAGGCGTATAATCTCGAGGAAGGCAGTCACGGTACGTCAATATCACCTGGCAAAGGCAGGCATTGCGTCGGTCTTTCGGCAGCGTGGCGCGGGCAATGTGCCTGATGTGTGCTCTGAGCACTTGCAATGCCGTATGAGTTGTGACTGGGTAATCTTGAACTATTGCGATTGTTTCCGCTGTCGATGTGCAGCGCGACAATCCAAGACAAACCCTGAGTGCCTGTGCCTGAGCATTCTCGATTGTGCGGTTGTTGCTTCTGCAGGCGTTGCTAAGTACAGGTAAGCTCTACCTGAGATATCCGAGAAACAGCGCCCTGTATAGAGTTGTAACATCGCGTGTACTGACGTTGCCCGCGTTTTTCCTCCAAGAAATTTAAAATGTGCAAAATTGCCGGTAGGCGTTTCTTCAGGAAGGCCGCATGAGGACTCCAACTGAGTGATCAATGATCACTCCTACACTCTAATCTTCGTAAACTATAAGCATACCTATAAACATGAGTAACGAATAAAATAATGGTTACATCGTCCGTTCTTTTGATGTTTTCATTACATTGCTCACGTTAAGGGTTACAATGACGAATCTGAGTGCGACGGGAGCTGGTTATTAGTTACTTTGATCTGCTGCCAGCATGTAACCTCTATATTTAACCTATAGAATTTTTGTAACCTTTAATTGAGACTTCACATAAGTAATCTTTAACCGAGACATGGCGGCGCCCGTGCCGGCGCGCGGGCGCCGGCATGTCTCGGTTACAAGGACCGACCACCATAGGTGCTCCCCACCGTACTGGAGGGGGAGAGAAAAATCTGAGGGTAAGACAGCGAGTTCGCGGCTCACTTTCCAGGCATAGTTTTTTTAGGAGACGTTTGCAGTGCATGTGCGTTTTGTTGCTGGTTTCGCGCCAATTTTGTCACTGGCAATTGCAGTGACGAGCCGGGACTTGTTTGAGATAGCGTGTGGCCGCTGCAAGGATTCATTTTGGGACTATGAGCGCTACAGTGTCCTCAGTTTGACAAACATTCGCTGCGCATACTGTGACCACAGCCCCGGATCGCATGAAAGAATAGACGAACTTGGTAAGTTGTCTTGCGTTGTGCTGGTTTGTCTGTGTTCAGTATATAACTAGGTTGCAGCTTTTCTTCAATTAGAGAAGAGAGAAGTGGGAAAAAAAAGAAAGCAAGGGGGTCAGCAGCGATTTTCGCAGAAATGCATCGGTATTTCTGCCATGCTCAAAAAGAAACCTTTTAGGCCCGTCCACGTTACCGGCACCGCAAAACGCCGCGCGAGCTGTCGGCACATTTGCTTCTATTGCCATTCTTTGAGGGATCGGACATTTGTACATGTTGAATGTTGTATTTTGTAGAGCGCGTTCAGGAGGCTGTCAGTTGCAAGGAAGGTCCGGTTGCACCAGGCAAGAAAAAGTGCAGATTTAGTTTTGTCGCCGGCACCCAGTGCAACTATTACAAATGAGAACGCTGCTTTTGAACTACAGGTTTCTTCCTTAACGTCTTTAATCAGCATTAGAAGAAACATAATGCCGTCTAATTTACTGACCATGAAACCGTGCGAAGCAACGGGACAACACGAGAACCCAGGCACATGGTGCTGTTTCTGTGTGTTCTCTTCTGCTGTCCCGTTTTGCGTTATTTCACGCTCAGATACGTACCAAGTGGCCCGCCTACAATCCGTGTTGCAGTCTATTTCTCTGTATACATCCTGGCCAGAGAGGGGAGCTGCCATTTATGCAAATAATTAAATTCGTTCCAGGCCCTAAACTCAAGTATGACTGGTGCATCACTTGACATGGAAAGAATAAGAACCCTGCTCCCGCTGACGCTTCCATACCACCGCAATAGACACATTTTTGCTGGCAGCCAAGCCGAAGTGATCACTGTCTTCACATTTGGATTCCAACGGTCACTTATTTTTGCCTTTTGACGTATTATGTTAAGAACCTCGAATATCCATCTGCGTTTTAGCAAATGCTTTCTCTCGTGCAAAAAGTTATCCTACCAGGAGACAAGCTAGTGAAAGGACTGCCCGTCTGAAGCGTCTCTTTGCGTTCCTAAGCAAGAAAAATGTCATCTAGGGAGTAGTGCTGTTCTCGCTGCTTTCCATGTTTTTCAGCAACTGTGAAGTGAAAGAAAAAACAACATATATGATTTACATAAATGCTGTTAGTTAGCTCCAAAGGTGGGAGAGGCTTATCCCATAAGCAGCCATTTTTTTCACGTCATACATTGTTTACTTCTAGTCACAAGCAGTGCATTTACTTGCTCTAATCATTTGTTCGTCTGACTTGTGGTGAAGGCTGGTTAATTTTGTTTTACTTGTGTATTTATAGGCCTCAAAATTTCTTATAAACATAGCTTAAGCATTTAATTCACCACGTAGATGGATCCGTTTTGCAAAAAGTAATGCACTCTATTTGCCCGTCTTTGCTAAGTGCTAGCAGATCAGTATATATCTCTGTGCCTGTGCAGAAATCTAGTATTGCAGTTATTAAATAGCATCAATTGTGATATGTTTGTCATTTCACACAGTTGTGGATCAATGACTGTATATGGGAGGTCTCATGGATGATATTTTTTTATTAGATCTTGTTGAACAAAATACTTGTAATAAAGAATTTCGTACCTAAGAGTACTCCAACTTACTTCTCGAGAACGTTCACAGAATATTAAACGGAACAGCTTATTACAAAGGCTCAGGCGCATAGTTAGGAAGTGAAATAATGACATTGCCTTCAAGTACATTAAAACAACTCATTGTCACCATATTGCCGCAGAGATCTCTCCACGCGAAGTGTTCTTCCAGGCGTCTCATTGCACCGCTGTTAGAAGAGTGCCAGCAACACCTCGCGCATGGCGAGACAGCGCGTGGCTCTCGTGCACGCGAACGCGGCTACGCGTGTGTGCAATCTTCGGACGTGGCTGACTGTGGAACGCGATCCTGTTAACTCTGCTTGTCAAGTCTGCGTATGTGTTTTAGTCTTAAGTTTCCGGGTACAAGTTCGCCCACAATTAGCCAGTTTGTTTAGTGTGCTTCACTGACGAGTGCTACATTTCTGGTGGAGGTGCGGGGTATGATTGTAAGTCCCCAGTGCGCAAGAGAGCGGAGCCCTGACCCTCGGCGATCGGAACACGGAGAGCTGACTCCAGTACACAAGCGCACAAGTCGCCGCCTCCGAGGAGACCCGCCCGAGTTCGGACCGCTTTCTGTTGCTGCCGCATTGCAGGCAACAGTTACCAGCGATGGCACAACCATGACCAGCTTGGTGGCATCGTCGCCGCTCATCGTGTACCCACCACGTACGCCTAAGTCCTTACATGGCGATGCGTTCGAAGATATGGAAGACTGGTCAGAACATTTCGAGCGAGTCGCAGATTTAAGTGAATGGGACGAGGCACGGAAGCTTCGCAACGTGTACTTCGCGTTAGAAGAGTCAGCGAGGACATGGTACGTTAACCATGAAGCAGCGTTGTCTTCATGGCAATAATTTCGGCGACAGTTGCTTGCCACGTATGCCAGCACCGATCAGCGAGAGAAGGCAGAGAACGCTCTACAAGCCAGAAACCAGCAAACTAGCGAGGGTGTCGGCATGTACACCGAGGACATGTCCCGCCTCTTCAAGCGTGCGGATCCAAACAAGACCGAAGATAAGAAACTACGCCATCTGATGCGTGGCGTTAAGCAAAAGCTGTTTGCAGGACTCGTTCGCAACCCACCACGCAGTGTTGCTGAGTTTCGCACCTAGGCGACGACCATAGAAAAGGCTCTGCAGCAGCGTGCCGATCACTACAATCGTGATGTCAGCAGTGCACCAGCCGACATCCTGTCAGCAAGCCCAGGCAGCAACACCGAAGCGCTAATAGAACTGGTGCGTTCCATCGTAAAGGAAGAGCTTTGAAAGCTGCAGCCATCGCAAGCCACGCCGACAGTTTCAACTCTCGCCGCCGTCATTCGCGATGACGTTTGGCATGCCACTCGGCAGCCAGGATTTAAGGCACCGCCTGTGCATCTCGAACAAGCACCACCGGTACGTTGCGTGTCGACGTACGCTGATGTGTTATGCCAGCCATCCGTGCATAATGCTCCATTCACAGCTCCCAGTAGCCGCCAGCCGACTCCACGTAGTGAACCCCTTCTAGCAGAGCTGAGGCCACGAAAAAGCGACGTGTGGCGTGCACCCGACCGGACGACACTCTGTTTCCACTGCGGAGAAGCTGGACACCTTTACAGAATGTGCCCATATCGCAGCGCAGGTCTTCGTGGCTTTACGATGAATGCACCTTGCCCCCGTAATGGTGAAAGACTCGTGGAAATTCAGGACTACTTGTCCAGACAACAGGACTCGGCGGCTCGATGCCAACACTAGCCGCGATCACCAGCGTCTACACGCTTCCGGTCACCTAGCCCACGGCCGTCCTGGAGTTCACCAAGACGTCGTTCACTGAGCCCACGTCAGGAAAACTAAAGCGAGCGACCTGTGGAGGCGAAGCCGCTGATGTTTGAAAAAGCCAAGATCATCCGTCGAGTTTACCGAGCAGCAGCGACGAGCAGAAACGGGTGAATAAGATAAGTAAACAGAGAATTTGTTCAGACTTGCGCATTACCATAGATGGTCGCGAACTGAATGCCTTAGTGGACAGAAGTGCTGATTATTCCGTCGTAAGATATGCACTCGCAAAGGAACTGAAAAAAGTTTCGATGCCGTGGAGTGGACCCCAGATACGTACAGCTGGTGGGCCCCTCATTATACCCCAGGGTAGATGCACAGCGAGAATTGTAATTCGAGGTTTTGCTTACGTCGCTGACTTTGTTGTATGACCGGAATGTTCAAAGGATGTAATACTCGGGATGGACTTTCTTCTAGCAAACGGTGCCATAATCAACCTGCAGAATTCTTGTGTGTCCTTTTCTACGAAGCAGGCTATAGATATGCAAAAGTCAGAGGAACCAGAGCACATTACCTTGCGGAATACTGATGATGACGTAACCGGGCCACCACGATGCAGCATGCTGGTTCGCGTAAGAAGTAAAGCATTCGACGACTTGGAAGGTATAGCGGATGCCAACATCGAGCTATACTGTTGAAGAAGGTATTTGTATAGCCCGGGGAATTGTTCAGCTACGTGATGGTGTGCTGATGTATTACTGACGAATTTCGGAAGTGAATTTCATCATGTAGCAAAGAACACAGCCATCGCCTTTCTACCCAGCGTTACTGCAGTCACAGATGTATGTAGCTTAGCGTCTACGCCACCTGCTGCACAAACTACGCATGACGCCATGGCGTCAGTTGCAATCAGCCCAAGTCTGTCGCCAACCCAGAAAGAATTGATGAAAGAGCTCATAAACGACTTGGCCTAATGTTTATCCACTTCATCAAAGGTACGGCGCACACCGATTGTTAAACACCGCATAATAACAGGCGAAGCTACCAGACCAGTGTACCAACACCCGTACCGAGTGTCAGCGGTTGAACGAGAGATCATAAAGAGTCAGGTGCAAGAGATTCTTAAAGACGATGTCATTCAGCCATCAAGCAGCCCGTGGGCGTCGCCCGTGGGTCTTGTGAGAAAAAATGACAATACACTGAGATTCTGTGTCGATTACCGGAAATTGAACAGCTTGACCAAGCGTGATGTGTACCCCCTGCCACGCATTGATGACACCTTGGATCGGCTACGACATGCGAAATGTTTCTCTTCATTAGACGTCAAGAGTGGATATTGGCCAATTGAAGTGGACGAAAGAGACTGCGAAAAAACTGCTTTAGTTACTCCAGACGGCCTGTACGAGTTCAAGGCACTTCCATTTGGCCTCTGTTGGACAGTGTCCTCTCGGGTCTCAAATGACAATCGTGCTTAGTTTACCTAGACGACGTGGTGGTATTTTCTGCAACATTCGACCAGCATGTGCAGAGACTGCGTTTTTTGCTGCAAGCTATCCGCTCCGTAGGCCTGACCATTAAACCTGAAAAATATTAGTTAGATTCCAAGAACTTCGTTTTCTGGGGCACGTAATCAGCGCACAAGGTGTTGGGGCGGATCCCGACAAGACTGTTGCCGTTGCGCGATTTCCGAAGCCGACAGACAAGAACGCAATCCGGCGATTTTTGGGACTATGCGCTTATTACAGGCAATTTTAGAAAACTTCTCCAAAATTGCCAAAGCTCTAACGAGACTTACTAAACAAGACGCACCCTTAATGTGGCATGCAGAGCAAGAGGTTGCCTTCAATGAATTAAAGGAACGATTGCAAGCCCCACCGATCCTCGCCCACTTCGACGAGACGGAGGACACAGATACCGATGCAAGCAATCTTGGTCTCGGCGCCGTTCTAGTTCAATGGCAAAACGGGGAAGGGAATGTCATATCGTATGCTAGCCGCACCCTATCGAATGCTGAAACAAACTACTCTGCGACGTAAAAGAAATTTTTGGCTGTCATATGGGCTATCAGCAATTTCCTACCATACTTCTACGGTAGGCCGTTCCGTGTATTCAGCGATCACCATTCCCTTTGCTGGCTGGCAAGCCTAAAGGACCCATCCGGACGACTTGCGAGGTGGAGTCTCACGCTCCAAGAATGCGACATTACGGTTGTATACATGTCTGGTCAAAAACATCACGATGCTGACTGCTTGTCCCGCTCACCAGTGGAGTCTACTCCTTCTGACGAAGATTTCGTTAGTTAGAGGTAGGTTTTTATGGCGCAAGGGCAACTGTGGCCAAAGAGCGCCAAAAACAAGGTTGATGGTCGACTCAGGTTAGTGGGCAGTAAAAGAGAACGATAAGAAACAGTGGTGTATAGGGTCTAAAATAATTGAGTAATGATTACATTTATTGATTAAGGGCAAAGCGCATGACATTTACAAGATCACGCCACCTCAGCAACAGTCCATGACAGGGCAAGGAGTGCGGAGCGCCTGACATGTAAGATAAAAAATCTCAGCCATTTCCTCGGGAATGAGACAAGGCTGAGTTCAATGGAAATATGAAATTGCACGTAGGAAGCCTACGCTCGCTAAAAACTTAAAAACTCTTTTTAGTGAAAACATTTGGTAGTCTCCGAGAAAGAAGGCCGGGTGCGGAGGTATTTGGTTTCTGTACAGTTCTGGGAAGTGATATCTCCTGTCTGGTTCTAGACACTTGCACATAATTAGAACATGAATGACGGACAGTTGTTCACCACATTTTGGACAGTGCGGTGCTGGAGAACTATTTAACAGATGTGAATGTGTTGCATGTGTGTGTCCTATTCTAAGCCTGCATAGTGCAACCTCTTTATATCTGTCGTGTTTCTCGGTAGCATATCCTCCTATTATGGGCTGTGTTGTGTGCAGTTTGTTTTCAACTGCTGCATCCCATTCTTCTTGCCATTACGCTTGACTCAGGCCCTTATCGTCAGCAGAGTCACGTACGCGACACCTTATTTGAACTTAACATCAGCAGAAAAAGCCCAAATAAATGTGTTACTGCGGAAAGCGTACAAACAAGCCCCCGGCCTTCCTCCAGGCACCGGAACAACGAAACTTCTATCCCTGAGCATCCACAACACCTTAGAAGAACTAATTGAAGCACACCGACATGCGCAAATCACGCGCCTCAACCTCACTAGAACAGGCAGAGCAACACTTCGAAGGTTGCAATACCCCGTGGCGACAACCAACAATCAATAAGTACTCCGCAAGTCCCTACACGAGCAAATAATGGTGGCGCCTGTTCCGCGTAACATGCACCCGGAATATCACTTGGGCAGGAGAAAAGCACGAGCGATAACAATAGAAAGGAGATACGGCACTCTCTCCACTGCTCGCTGGACAGATGCGGCCATGTACCCGAATGGAGAGGGCATGGTAATCAGCGTGGCTGGACACAGAAAGCAAGAACTGGTATCCGCCTGCGTTCGTACGCAGAACGTCGCCGCAGCCGAAGAGGCCGCTATTTCCCTCGCCATCTCGGCATCGAGACAAAAGCAAGAACTATATATTCTTACACACTGTCAGTCAGCATGTCGAACCTACGCGAACGGCCATCTACATAAAATCGCATGCGATATTCTACATCGCCTCAACGAAATACCCCCCACCACGATAATTTCGACACCGGGATATGAAGGCGTCAGCGGAAACCATCGTGCACACACGATAGCCCGAGGTCACTGCAACCGGGCACTGCAACAGACGCCAGAAAACCCAAGTCCAGACACACTACAAACTTACTACGATATACTGCAGCACTACCGTTTTCGAGAAGAACGATGCCGCCACCGCACTCCTGCCTTACCAGAGCTGAAGCCACGACATGGAGGCAACTGCAGACCAACACCTATCCTCACCTCACGCTCCTTCACGCGATGTACCCCACCCTTTATCAGCCCCTTTGTCCTTTCTGTACAGAGCGAGCTACCCTCTATCACACCACATGGGCTTGCCAAAATATCCCCAATAACTCCCCAAATCGAAACGCAACGCACGAGCAGTGGGAGATGGTGCTGATCAGCTCGGCACTGGAGGATCAGCGAAAGCTTATCGCCAGAGCCGAAAGTGCAGCCACCGCCGCTGGGGCCCTGGACTGAAGGCTCCACCCACCACGGAGATCGACGCTTCTCCGTTCCTCATCAAAATAAAGTTTTGTCTCTCTCTCTCTCTTGCCATTGTCTACGGATTCTGTTTCTAATGTGTGGCCTGAGGTCTTCGTAGGGTACATTATCTATGTCAATAGAATTGCGGCGAGCAGCTGACTGCGCAAGTCTGTCAGCTACCTCATTGCCGGCTATGTTGCAGTGCCCCGGTACCCAGCACAGTGTGATTTTAAGTTTGGATTTGTGAGCCGACATGAGATATTTTAGAAGGAGATTAGTTGCTAGATTTTTATGTTTTTTACCAGATGACAACGCAGTCACCGCACTGAGGGAGTTTGTATATATTATGGAGGCTGGTTGTTTCTTCTTTAGGATGTGCTTTACGGCCAGGACGACGCCACGGCATTCTGCAGTAAATATGCTTGTATTTTCGTTCATTCTTTTCGATTCAGAGAATTGAGGGCCATGTGCGGCACGTGCGACAACCGAGGACTTACAGGTGTGCCGAGTATTACACTGATGCCTCTATTTTCCCTACAAGTACATAAAGTGCTGATTTATTGCGAGCGGATGCCCGTTTGCCCACCTCAAGAAATGACATATCACAGTTAACAGGGTGCATTCCCCACGGCGGAATGGTGTCCTTATGGGACACCACCTGGAGGTTAGAGACCGGTATGTGCAGGCTTTCAATGTATGACGCGACTCTAATGGGATATGCTGGCGTTGCTGAAGGTCGCCTCAAGAACAACGGGGTGTTGGTTGTGTCCCGCAAGAGTTCACCAGATGGATGCTCTGCATGAGAGAGCACCTTAGTGGCATACACTATGCTTGTGCACTGCCTTCGCCGTTCCAGTGACCATCTGTTCGCCTCAACATACAGGCTGGCTATTGGGCTAGTTCTGAAAGAACCAGTGGCCAGACGGAGCCCAAGGTGGTACACGGGGTCAAGCATCTTCAGCGCAGACTTTGACGCTGATTCGTACACTACCGAGCCATAGTCAATACGTAACAGGACAACGCTATTCAGAAGATTAAGTAGACAGTTACGGTCTGTACCCCATGACTGATGGGAAAGGATTTTTAGTAAGTTCATTGCTTTCAAGCATTTCAATCGCAACTGCTTGATATGTGCAACAAAGGTGAGCTTTCTATCGACCACAACACCTAGGAATTTGTGATCTTGTTTAACGGCTATGGTCTGCCCGTTCAATGTGATGTTGGGGTCCGGCCTAATTCCACGCTGTTGGGAAAAATGTAAACAGACGGTTTTCCCGCAGTTGAATTTAAACCCATTTTCATCTGCCCAGCTTGAGAGTTTATTTACACCCAACTGAATTTGCCGTTCACAGATGGTCAAGTTGCAGGATTTCAAACTGATCTGGACATCGTCTACGTTTTGGGCAATACACTGCTTAGGGAGTTCATTTTAACTATGAAGAGCGTGCAGCTCAGAACACCACCTTGGGAAACGCCATTCTCCTGCATGAACCGCTTAGATAGAGCATTTCCAAGACTAACCACGAAGGTGCGTTCGGAGAGGTAGCTTTCTATAGTATTAAGCATGTTTCCCGAGACTCCAAGAGAATGCAGATCACGGAGAATGGCATAACGCCAGGTCGTGTCTTAAGCTTTTTCCTGGTCGAAGAATACAGAAAGGCAATGTTGTTTGTGGATAAAGGCATCCCTTAAATAAGATTCAAATGCTACAAGCTGGTCAGTTGTTGACCGACCGGACCTGAATCCAGCTTGACGTTGGTCAAGAAGGCCGTTATATTCAAGGAAATAAACGAGGCGGCGATTTACAATTTCTTCAAACACTTTGCACAAGCAACTAGTCAAGGCAATGGGCCTGTAGCTAGCTGCAAGTGTGGCTTCCTTTCCTTGTTTAAGAATGGGTATGATGACAGCCTCTTTCCAGGCTTTGGGTATGCGCCTAAAAGACCATATCTTGTTAAACAGAAAGAGGATGGTTATGAGGGTGTGTTCATGTATGTGCTTGAGCATGCCATATGTAATCCTGTCTGGGCCTGCTGCTGAGTTGCCACATGTTCCCAGAGCTGCCTTCAGTTCCTCCATAGTGAAAGGGCTATTGTACCCTCCAGTGGATGGCCTTTTATCACGAATTGGTTTCCGTTCCTCCGCTAGCTTGTGTCGCATGAAGGAGTCTGTATAATGTGCTGAGCTGAAAATATATTCAAAATGCGCACCTATTGCATCTGCTTGGTGTTCCAGTGTATCACCAGCAGTGCTGACCAGAGGCACTGGATGAGCACTGCGCCCTTGAAATGCTCTAAGTCTGTTGTACACTTTATGTGTATCTGTGTAGGAGTTTATAGATGAGAGGAATGACTGCCAGCTTTCCCGTTTGGAAGCACGTCGGATACGCCTGCCATTTGCTTTAGCACGCTTGAAGTCTATTAAATTGTTTACTGTAGGATACCTGCGGAATTTCGACCATGCTTTGTTTTCGTTCTCACGGGCATTCTTGCATTCCGCATTACACGATGGCCTACGTTTGTTTTGTGTCTTATTCGATGTCTGTGGGATTGATTTCTGTGCCACTTCTATAATATGTAGAGTGATCATGGATTGTAATTCATCTATACCTAGGTCTACGATTGGAAAACTGGGCTGTTTAGAGAGTTCTCGGAACTTCATCCAATCAGCAGCCTGTCCTTTAAATTTCCTGTGATTATTTAAACCCACATTTATGTTTCCTGTGTGTTTTAAGCAAACAGGAAAGTGGTCGCTTACATACAGATTATCGATAACAACCCACTCAGTGGTTGCCGAGAGCACCGGAGAGCCAATAGCAATGTCTATTGCTGTGTATGAGTTGTGTGCTATATTAAAGTATGTTGGGTCTTTTTTATTAAATATACAGGAACCGGAGGACAATAGAAATTTTTCGATTAGCGCACCTCGGGAATAAACTCTTGAACATCCCCATAGTGGCTGGTGCGCATTGAGATCTCCAGCCAACATGAAAGGATCCGGAAGCTGGTCAATAAGTTTTTCAAATTCTTCGACGGAGAGGTGATGATCCGGAGGAATATATAGTGAACATACAGTTATTACTCTCCCAAAAGTTAGAGCCCGTATTGCCACTGCCTCTAAATCGGTAACTAGAGTGATACCCTGACAGGGAATAGTGTTCTGCACGACAATAGCGACGTCACCCGATGAGTGGGCAGTGCCTTGCCTGTCTTTTCGGTATACTGCATATTCTTTTAGAATGTTTGTGCGTGTTGGGTTTAGGCGTGTTTCCTGTAGGCAAAGTATGTTTGGTTGGTATTTGTGCAAGTATTTCATATATGTCATCCAGATTCCTGAGTAGCCCTCGGCAGTTCCAGTGTATAATGCTCTCAGCAGCCATTTTGATAGTATAAGGCGACGGGTTATTCAAATGTCACCGCCTTTATAAGGCGGCTTGACCGGCGGATGTTTTTTCTGTTTGAGGCGGTCTAGAAAACTCCGCCTCTCTTTGGGGGACTCTCTCGGCGTCAGAGACATCGAGGATCCCGGGGTCACTTCCATTGCTGCCTGCGGAGACTCGGAAGCGGATGAGGGTTTGTCAAGAGGGGTAGACGCCCTCTCAGTTGTCTGCGTTGTTCCAGAGGCGTGTGAGAAGTTGACCTCTGGAACTTGGAACCTTGGTGCAGCCGATGGCTGCTTACTGGGGGCCCGGGAAAGGCGCGCATCAGCAAAGCTGTACTGCGTGCCCACCGTAACTAGACGCCATCCGGCCCCCCGGCGTGCAGCGTCAACGTAGGATCTTGCCGAGAGAAGCGAGAGGTTCTTCCGGGCTTCAGGGAATGTGATGTTTTCGGTTAGCTTGATTTGAATGATTTTTTTCTCATTTTGAAACATTTCACAGGTACGCGAGTACGCGGCGTGCGGCCCATGACAGTTGGGACATTCTGTTTGAGTGGCACTGGAGTTTTCAGTTGGGTGCTCGTGAGCACCACACTTTGCACAGGTGAGTTTTCCGCGAAATGTGTTGGATCCGGCACTTAAAACATCTTCTCGGGCTTGGGACATATGGGCGGACTTTGCAGTGAATGAACTCTGCTTTCACAGCGTCTGGTAGGCAGGAACGATTAAAAGTGAAGACGATATGGGGTGTCACTACATCTTCACCGTTTCGCCTTATGGTGATGCGGCGTAGGGCGATGACACCTTGATCTCTGAAGCCATACAGGAGGTCAGAGTCATTTTCGCGGGTCAGATCACGTTCTGATATAACGCCTTGACCTGTATTTAGACTTCGGTGGGGGTAATGGACACCTGTGAGTGGGCAAACTGGTTTTGCTTGAGGAGGATGTCGGAATGATCTTTCTGTAACACTTCAACAAGAAGATCACCGGATGACAGTTTCTTTGCTTCATAGTTTTTTCCTATCAGTTTCTCGAGGGTCCTAGCGATAAGAAAAACGGACATTGCAGCAACTGTGTCATTGTCTACAAGAGAGTGGATGATCAGGAAGCATGGGAAGTGATCATATTCAGTTCGAGTTTTGTCTAAGATGTCTTCGGTGCGGCCCCTTTTCAGGGACCGATCGGGGTTTTTGGAAGAAGTACTCATGCGATATGGGTATGCCGACGTTTCCTATAATAATCTGTGTTTCACTGTCTTATTCACAGGAAGGTCCCGGGACTCATCGCCTGGTAAACAGCCGGAGCTTGACCATGGCCCCGACCGCCACCGTTCATGGTTTCTACCCTTCACCTCAAAACCTTTCGCCACGGTGCGGACGACAGCTTCAGTATGGGGGCTAAGGGTCCGCGGTGGCGCCAAGCACCATCACTTTGATACTCAAGGTGCCCTTGCGGGGCGAAGAATATTTCCTGTTCCTTACTGTGATAACAGCTTCGGAAATCGCTGAGCATCAACGGGCCGACGCAGAACTTCTACCACTCAGCAAGCACCTCGATGGACACGACGTTCAAGTTCCGCGTATGTTTATGCGAGGTTTGTCGTCATTTTGTCTCAGAGATAATGCGCTCTATAAGAGGAACTTCGAACACAATCAGGAAAAATTCTTACTTGTCGTGCCATCAGCCCTGCGGCCGGAAATTTTGGAAGCTTGCCATGACGAACCATCGTCGGGTCACTTGGGTGTCAGCCGGACGTTCGCCAGAATTCTACTTAGATACTTCTGGCCTAAGTTATTAGCGTTGGTGCAGCTTTACGTGAAGACACGCCGGGAATGTCAAAGGCCCAAAGCACCACCCGTCAAACCGGCCGGCCTTCTCCAACCCATAGACCCACCGAGGACTCCATTTGAACAAGTTGGAATGGATCTGCTTCGACCGTTCCCAACGTCATCTACAGGGACGAGATAGATCGTAGTAGCGACAGACTATTTAACAAGATATGCTGAGAACGGCTGCCTTGAACGAGGAACGACAGTTGAAGTTGCGAAGTTCTTCGTTTATAACATAGTCCTGCGGCATGGTGCATCAATGGTCGTGATTACGGATCGAGGAGCAGTCTTCACAGTTGAGTTGATGCAGTACCTGATGAAGATGACGCACAGCAGTCACAGGAAAAGCACTGCATACCATTCCCAAACAAACGACCTGACGGAACTTTTAAACCGAACCCTGGTCGACATTCTGTCCATGTATGTCGATCTCGAACATAAGACATGGGACGCAATTTTGCGCTACGCTACTTTCGCCTATAATACGGCTGTTCAAGAGACAACTCAGGTCACTCCATTTCAACTGGTCTATGGCCCCATAGTCACAACCACACTGGATGCTATGTCACCGGTAGATGCTGACAACAACAACCAATACGACGTGGACTACTTCCTACAACGAGCTGAAGAAGCCCGTCAGTTGGCACGGTTCCGTATACGCCAGCAACAACATAGGGACGCCAGCTACAACCTGCGCCGCAGAGAAGTTCAGTACCAGCCAGGCGATAAAGTGTGGGTATGGACACCAGTGCATCGTCGCGGCCTATCCGAAAAACTCCTCCGCCGATACTTTGGTCCCTACGAAGTTAATCGCCGAGTAGGTGACCTGAAGTACGAAGTCATTCCTCATGGACAAAAGCTATCAAAGCGCCACAACCTCGCAGAGGTCGTACATGTAGTCCGCATGAAGCCGTACTTCGACAGACAATGAAAACACTTCTGTATATGAAATTTCTTTCACGCGCATCGGTACGATGCGTTTTCGGAGGGGGAGTAATGCCGCAGAGATCTCTCCACGCGAAGTATCCTTCCAGTCGTCTCATTGCACCGCCGTTAGAAGAGTGCCAGCAACACCTCGCGCAGGGCGAGACAGCGCGTGGCTCTCGTGTACGCGAACGCGGCTGCGTGTGTGTGCAATCTTCGGACGTGGCTGACTGTGGAATGCGATCCTGTTAACTCTGCTTGCCAATTGTGTGTATGTGTTTTAGTCTTACGTTTCCGGGCACAAGTTCGCCCGCAATAAACCAGTTTGTTTTGTGTGCTTCACTGACGAGTGCTACAATATTGTTACGGGGTGTGTAGAAGGCGTTTATTGCAGATAGCTGTAGGGCAAGTGGGTGAAGATACTACACGTCGTGCTTCTCTTCCTCGCTGCTCTCCTAATGTTGTTGTTGCTGCTGATGCTGCCGCTCCACTACCTTTAACACACTTTAACATGGCTCCTCTCGCAGACGAAGCCCTCCGGGCGAGTAGTCAGTGGGGCTTTCGTTGAATAAACGGCTTCAGGCGGGTTACATGCGTGATTTCGGTCTTGGATGACCGTCTCCCACTGGAAGTGAGGCGCGCAATTCTATAATTCACCTCGCTGAGACGCTCAAGCACAATAAACTGTCCAACATAGTCAACGAGCAGTTTTTGACTAGACCGCGTTTACCCACGGGAGTCCATAGCCACACTAAGTCACCCGGTTCGTAAGTGACTTGCCGATGTCGACTATCGTATCGCGATTTGAACTGCTTTTGCGAAGCTAGAGTACGTAATCGAGCGATGCGCCGAGCCTCCTCCGCTCGGCAGAGAGTTTCCGCGATACAAGCGTCGTCGTGACTGCCAAAAGGGAAGATAGTGTCCAAAGTGTACCTCGGCGGACGAGCGTAAAGCAGGAAAAACGGACTGTATCCAGTGATCTCATGTTGAGCGGCGTTGTATCCGTATGTGACGAACGGCAATACTTCGTCCCAGTTGTTGTGGTCCGAGCTTACGTACATGGAAATCATGTTCACAACTGTTCTGTTCGTGCGTTCTCTCAGCCCATTAGTTTTCGGGTGATAAGGCGTTGAGTGTCGCAGGTTGGAGGCGCACAAACGTAGAAGTTCTTCAACAACTTCAGCTGAGTACTGACGGCCACGGTCGCTAATGATCACTCGGGGCGGACCATGCCGAAGTATAATGCAATGCAGCATAAACTGAGAAACCTCGCCTGCAGTTGCAGAGGGTAGTGCTGCCGTCTCGCAGAACCGAGTCAGGTAGTCGGCACATACTATGATCCAGCGGTTGCCTGTGGAAGAACGTGGGAACGGTCCTATGAGATCGATGCCTACTTGCTCAAAGGGAGAACTGGGTGGCACCACCGGCTGTAATAAACCGGCTGGAGCTGCAGTAGGTCTCTTGTGACTTTGACACTCGGCGCAAGTGGCTACGTATGTCTCCGTGGTCTTGCGCATTTGAGGCCAGTAAAACCTTTCTTTAGCTCGATGGAGTGTCCGCGTGGAGCCTAAATGACCTGCAGTTGGATCATCATGCACGACGCGCAACACAGAACAGCGCAGGGCTTCTGGCACCACCAGAAGCAACCGTGCACCTATCGCGGAAAAATTCTTCTTATACAACAGTCCATCCCGAACACAAAAACTACATGATGTCGACTCTTTCGCTGCAGAGAAAAGTGGCTCTAAACTAGGGTCATCACGTTGCTCTCTTGCGAAGGTTGTGGCATCTGGGAAATCACGGTGTACGGATGCGATGAAGTGTTCGAAACTGTCGGCGTCGCCTTCCGTTGTATTAAGAGGCATCCTGCAAAGGCAATCAGCATCAGCATGTCATCGGCGCTCTTGTAGGATATAGTGAAGCGGTACTCTTGCAGACGCAGGGCCCATCGTGCAAGGCGTCCAGATGGATCGCGAAGACTCACGAGCCAGCACAAAGAATGATGGTCTGTGATGATCGTAAAGTGACGCCCATACAAGTACGACCGAAATCGCTGCACCGCAAAAATGACAGCAAGACATTCCTGCTCAGTCACCGTGTAGTTACGCTCGGGTTTGCTTAATGACCGACTTGCGTAGGCGATGACGTGTTCTTTGTCATCCACGCGCTGAATCAGAACAGCACTAAGACCTACACCACTCGCATCTGTGTGGACTTCTGTTGGCGCGGAAGGATTGAAGTGTCGGAGGATCGGTCGCGACGTCAGCAGAAATTTCAGCTGTCAAAAGGAAGCAGAACAATCAGGCGTGCACTCGAAAGCGGCGTTCTTGTGCAGGAGGCTGGTCAAGGGATAAGCGACGTCAGCAAATCGAGGAATGAACCGCCGAAAATAGGAGCAGAGCCGTAAATAGCTGCGAAGTTGTTGACAGACTGAGGTGCTTCAAATGCTTCAACAGCCTCTGTCTTCGTAGGGCCCGGCCTGACGCCGTCTTTGTCCACAAGATGTCCCAACACCAAGGCTTGGCGCTCACCAAAATGACACTTTTTAGAGTTGAGCATAAGACAAGCCTTCTGTATTCAGCTGAGTACAATACGAAGATGCGTGTTGTGCTCGTGAAATGTGCGTCCAAAAAACGCGTCGTAATTGCAGCCTCCGCGATCAACTTCAGAAACATTTTCAGAGCTAATTGCGGAGGCCACGCTCCGCTGTGCTGAGTACGGTGAACGCCACCTAGGTGGCGTTGGTAGTGCTTCTTGATGCCAGCGTCCCTTCGAATGCTGGCATCGAGGCGTCGTAGTGCTGAGACCACCGAAGCGTTCACTGTCGGTGCGCGTTAGTGTCATAATGCAGTACTTCTCTTTTCTGCTCGTAGGCGGCGGCACCACCCCGAGCAAGAGCGCGGGTACACGGAGGAGTGTTAGATATATAAGGCGCGTCTGTGTAGCTCTCTGCAAATGCGTTTGTGGCGCAATGGGTTAAACGCTCGGCGATTTATCGTCGCGGACCGAGAGGTCGTGGGTTCGATTTCCAAATTTTGCATGTTTGTGGAACTTTTTCTTCTGGTTTCTTTCTTTGTATTATGTTCGTGTATGTTCGTGTGACGTATTTCCGTGACGGAAATACGTCAGTGAAGTCTTGGTGAAAAAAATAACATCGTCGAGGTAGCACATGCATATATCCCACTTTAGACCTCGCAGAATAGTATCCATGAATCGTTCGAAGGTGGCGGGTGCGTTGCACAAGCCGAACGGCATGGCATTGAATTGAAAAAGTGCATCGGCTGTTACGAACGCCGTTGGAGCGAACTTTCTCGACGAACTTCACGCGTCAAGTAACGACGCGGCGACACGACGCAGGATGTTTGCTGTGTTTGCAATACATGCGGCGAACGCCGCCGCGCGTTGGCCGCCGTGTTGGCGGCGGTCCCGGCCGCCCGCTTCGAGCTGAATTTGGCGTTGTCCTTGTAGAATTCACTTAGTTGGAAGCAAATGACTGCGTAAACGGCTTTCGCTTAGTCTCAGGCCGCTTCGACGACAGAGTATTATGGATAACCTTGAGTAGTTTTCGAGATCGCTTCTCGTTTCGAACGCGTCTAAGCCTAGCGAAAGAAATATCCGATGCCAACGCCATCTATCGGGGAAGTCGGGAGATAGGCATGACGACAGCATGTGGCCTCTGAGATCAGAAGATTTCTGTTGAAGGTTGTTGTAGAGAGCTTGCACTGCTTGTCTGTTTCCTCGCAGATCAGCGGATATGGGATGTACAAATACAACGCGATTCCTGAGAGATCATACTAGGAACTACTCAATCGGTGCAGAGACATGCAGACACGGCAACACCAACGCGATTGCAGACGACGCGAAAAGGCGCGCGCGCGCGAAACACCAGCATGCATTGCGACCGGAACTAGTGCCTCCTGATTGGCTGTCGTCCACCGCTGCGCGCTAGACGCTTCCGGCGGCGGCGTTCGCCCGACGAAAATGTTTGGACAGGCAGATCGGCTGCGGACGGCAAATTCTTGACGCCGGCCGTCGGACGTTCGCCGCCCGACGAAGTTCTTCGCTCGGACGCCGGTTATTCGCTCCATGTATTCCGGCCTTAACGCGCACCGACAGTGAACGCTTCGGTGGTCTCAGTACTACGACGCCTCGATGCCAGCATTCGAAGGGACGCTGGCATCAAGAAGCACTACCAACGCCACCTAGGTGGCGTTCACCGTACTCAGCACAGCGGAGCGTGGCCTCCGCAATTAGCTCTGAAAATGTTTCTGAAGTTGATCGCGGAGGCTGCAATTACGACGCGCTGTACGCGCTGATTTGACGCACGCCGTTTTTCCTTATCCTCGGCATTCATCAGGATTTGCCAGTAGCCGGATCTCAAGTCTACAGAAGAAAAGTAAGAAGCCGAATGAAGGTAGTTTAAGGCATCATCTATACGCGGAAGTGGGTAGACATCTTTCTTGTTAGCATTGTTTAGCCGCCGATAATCAACACAGAATCGCAAACTGCCATCTTTCTTTTTAACGACGATGACAGGTGCAGCCCAGGCACTCGCGGACTCCTGAAATGTCCCATTGTGCAGCATTTCCTGAACTTGCTCGCCAATTAACTTGCGCTCAGTCGGGGATACTCTGTACGGCTTCTGTCGTATAGGGTGCGTTGTTCCGGTATTTATACGTACCGGTATTTATATGATCCGGTATTTATACGGTATTTATTCTAGACACCCCGTAATAATATTATTGCCAGCAGCGCTTTGTGGTATGCTTTTGCTCGCCTGAACTAAATTATTATCGCCAGCCTACAATACTCACGAACATGTTGCTTTACCAAGTGTGTTTCTTCATTGAGTGTGTACTTCAAGTAATTATGTGCTTTTGGAAGATGGATTTTTAATAAAGAGTGGCTTTTGTGCACATGTTATACTCTAGGAACTGGGAGTATTTTTGGCTTCCACTCATCTTGGAGGGGCTCTAACTCAGAGGCAGTATATATTTGATATACAGCTGAGTTATAAGAGCGGTCAAGCGGGGACTGTAACCCTAAGCCTATGTTAAATTTAGGGTGATTGCGCTCTATTTTTATAGCTAATCTATAAAATCCATCACCGCGTGATGATTCAAAATGTTCTGCATCTCGAATGCGGCCAACATTATGATGCCTGTCAGTTGCCTCTGATTTCTTTTCACCACAGATTGTCATGCAGAAGTTTGAATTATGGGACCGAAAGACAAATGTTTGGGTCAATACCAATTCGAGCAACTTACGTGCTCTCTTCAAAGCTTTAATGAAATGCATTGACAGTGGAAGTCTCCTCTTTAGTCCCACAATTTAAACACAAGCATAACAATCTGAGGTGAAACATATCAGTCAACTGGCAGGCATGACAATATCGGCGCAGTTCGAGATGCAAATATTTTGTGCTGCAACATTGGAAATTTTCTAGGATGGCTATAAAAATAAAATGCAATGAAAAAGAAAAATGTCCCTACAAGTTGCTGAAGGAACCCCTAAATTTAACACGTCCTTTAGAGGTTACATTTGCTTTAGAAAATAAAAGGCTACAGCGCAACCTCTAAAGCTACATCTTTTTCAAGGGTAACAATGTACCTTTTATTTTAAATTGGTTACAATGTATCTTGTAATACATTGGTTACAATATACCTTGTAAATCTTTTTCAAGGGCAACAATGTACCTTATATTTTGTGTTAGTTACAATGTACCTTATAATTTATTAGTTACAAGGTACTTTTAAATGTAAATTTGCACCTATAGTAAGGGTTACCAGCTAAGGGTGTAAGACTGTATGCGTCGAGGCGTTACAGACGTTTTGCCCATTGATGGATATGGCGTAGGACGTCATTGGCTCCCGCGTAAATGCGACCAGCGCACATTTCTCAGGTGAGATCTGGAGGCCTTCTTCGCTAAGATACGCCGATATTGAAGTCGCGGCTTTTTGAAGCCTCGCGCGCACCTGAGGACGTGTTACGCCTGGCGTCCGCACGCAGATGTCATCGGCGTACTTTGATATCTAGACAGCACTTGGTATGCGTTCCACGAGGCCGACAAGAACAAGGTTGAATAGTATGGGGCTCAAGACGCCACCTTGGGGAACACCACGGTATGTGTAGTGTTGTGGGGTCGGACCGTCATCGGTCTGCTAAAAAAAAGGACCTCATCTGTAAGTAGTTGCGGTTACACCGGTACACTCGGCCACCAAGGCCGACCCATTCAAGAGCGTTACGTATGGCGTCATGAGCAACATTGTCATAAGCTCCTTTTACGTAGGGAAACAAGGCGACGGATAACAGTTTCAATCTCTTTTGATGCTGGACATAAGTGACCAGATCGATGACATTATCAATAGAGCAACGGAGACGTCTAAAACCGGTCATAGCGTTTGGATAAACTTTGTGGCGTTCCAGGCACCACTCCAATCTGGCAAGGATCATGCGTTCCATCACCTTCCCTACGCAACTTGCCTGTGCGATTAGGCGGTAGGACGTGAGCTCTAGTGGTGACTTGCCAGGTTTGAGGAGTTGCACCAGACGGCTTCTCTTCCATCCCTGAGGGACGTTTCCATCCCGCCAGGATTCATTGAATATATCAAGCAACACATTTCGTGCTCTCTCACCCAGGTGGCACAAGATGCGGTACGATATGCATTCTGGTCCAGGAGACGACGACCGACTACACAATGCAAGAGCCGCATCAAGCTCCTCGGTGGTGAAAGGCAGGTCCATGCGTGAATCCCGTGAATAAGATATAAGGAAATTTTACGAAGGGCACAGCGGCGTCCCAGTTATGATGGTCGGCGGAAATATACATAGCAAGCATGTCTTTGATAGTTCTATTAAGACGCTATGTGAGGCCGTTAGTCTGAGGAAGGTACGCCGTTGTGAACTTGTGTTTTGTAGCGCAGGAGTGCAAGAGATCCTTGAAAACCTTCGAAATGAGACAGCGGCCCCGGTCTGTGAGGAGCTGTCGAGGAGCGCCGTGGTGAAGTATAACGTCTTCGAGCAAGAAGTCGGCGACATTGGTTGCACAGCTGGTTGGAAGTGCTCGAGTGATCGCGTACCGGGTCGTGTAGTCGGTAGTGACTGCTATCCACTTATTTCCGTAGGTAGATAGCGGAAAGGGGCCAAGAAGGTCAAGGCCACCCCTAAAGAATGGCTCCGATGGCACGTCAAAGGGTTGAAAGCGGCCAGCTTGGAGTGCTGCTGGGAGTACTGCTGGAGTACTGCTGGGAGTACCTATGACTAGGAGATCAAATCAGGTCGTATCAATCTCTTCCCTAGAGCACTGCACGGGCTCGGGCTTACCCGAAAGCCCGGGCCCGGCCGGGTAGAACAGTTTTTGACAGGCTCGGGCCGGGCTCGGGCATGGCGTGTGCTTTTTGACCTGGGCCCGGCCCGGACTCGGGTTTTTTGACGCGGGCCCGGGCCGGGCTCGGACTTTCTGGTGGTGTGCATGTAACGTGCAGCGAGTTATTCTCTTGCGTCTCAACTCTGAAAAACATTATTTTTCGGTCTCAGGCCGGGTTCGGGCCGGTTTCGAGTCGGGCTCGGGCCGGGATCGGGCCTAAGGTAAAGGGGTGGCGGGCCGGGCCGGGCGGGGAACGTAGATTATTTTCGGGCCCGCGCCGGGCCAGGGTCTCGTCATAAAAGTTTTGATCGGGCTCGGGCGGGCCGCCCAACGTAAAAACGGGCCCGGGCCGGGCCCGTGCACTGCTCTACTCTTCCCTGCTCTTTTTTTCCACCAATACTCTAAACGTCTCTCGCTTATCTCGACTACCGACCGGTTTATGCATCCGTCCACTTTAAACCCAAGCGCTTCTGGAAGGTGTACGTTACCTACTGTTGTCACTGGGGGAATCGCTTCACATTCCATAAAGATGTGTTGAGTGGTCTCCGGATTTTTGCCGCAGCATACATATGCCTCATCTAGTTCCGAATATTTGCTCCGGTATGTTTCCATCCTTAGGCAACTGGCTCGAACCTCAAATAGCAAGGCACTGCTCTTAGTGTTATCGCAAAAATTTTCCCTTCTAATTTCTTTCTTGTGATTTTTGTAAATATCCATTGTCCTTTTTTCATTCTTTGCTGCCAATTTACTGTCTCTATTTATCTCAACTCCTTTCTGATGACACCTGGTTTTCTATTTGCAGCTTGAATTATCCTGTACTTGGTTGCCAACTTGATTGACCTCTTCCTCCGTTCTGTCGTCACGATTTTCAGGTACAGATACTTGTGCACGTTAGCCGCCTATTTATTTTGATCCCTGTTCCCGAGTACTTCTTCAAAATAATTTTGCTTTGCGCTTCTCTGACTTAAAAAGAGGCCCAAACCATGTCAGCCTGCACTGCCTGATTTGTGGTTTTGCCCTGGGCTCCCAAAGCAACCAGCCTACTGATCTTTGGATAACTTCAACCCTGACAAGGCATCCGATTTTAAGTATAGAATAGTACTTGCGGACGTTAGTGAACACCATTACTCCTTTCCAGATTCCACGCAGTACCTCATATTTATTGTGGTGTCACAGTAATCTCTGTTTCATTATTGCTGCATTCCGATTCTCCTTTATTTTCAGATTATATTGGTTGTTGCTTGAGTAATTCTTTCCTTCGTTTATATGTATACCGAGGTACTTATATTGCTTGACTATGGGTATGACTTGTTGTTGAAATTACACCACGTAATTGCTCATCTCTTCAATAAAGATCATAATCCCTGATTTCTCTGTGCTAAACGTAAGGCCTAGATTTGTCGCTGTATTGCCACAAATACTCGCAAGCACCTGTAAGTCTTTTTTATTGTCCGCGAGTAGCACAATGTCGTCTGCGTACATCAGTCCAGGGACCTTCTGTGGCACCATTTGTCCGTTACACATGTAGGATAAATCAAAACCTAATTCGATGTTGTCCAGTCGTTTTTTATGCTCTTAACATAAAGCGTGAACAACAATGGAGACAGAGGACATCCTTGCATCAGTCTTTGGTGAATTCCCACCACATTATTACCTTTTCTACCTTCCCATACAACTTGTACTCGGTTGTCTCTGTATACCTCCCTCGGCAGCTCCACGAAATCGTCATGTATGCCTTCGTGCTTAAGGATATTCCATAATAATTCCCTGTCTATACGTTGTCATAGGTTTCTTGATTATCTGGAAATGCTATCGATAAATGTCTATTCTGAGCTACTGAAATCTCTATGAACTGAGTTAGTATAAACATATTATCCTCTAAGTGTCTGCCTGGCCTGAACCCATTATGTATTTCCCCCAGTACAGCGTTTTTCTCCACCCACTTCGACAGTTCGACATGCCTGATGCGTCCTGCGCCGCTTCGTGGCGTCATCGCGAAAAGGTCCCGCTGTTCACCCGCGCACGGCACACTTCTCAATATTGTAGTATGGAATATTTGCGCGACTTCAGCACAGACCCGAGAAAAACGATTATTTCTGCGACCGCCGCCCAACAAATGGAAATTGCGGGCGTCACGTTATCGGAGTTCGTTGGTGTATCTTGGAGCCACTCAGACCACAGAGAGAGTCGGAGTGGCTCGTAGCATTTTCGACCGGATACGATCGCGCAGATGGAGCCGGCTCAACACATTTAGAGCGCCCCGTGTCAACCAGACGAATACCGAATCGCGTGTCACAGTGCTTTAAAGCGCTGGATAGCGACCAGCCGAAGCTACTGTGAAATGCCTGCGTAACGTGTTCAACTTGCCCTTATGCATTGCCTCTTTTAATCCGGTTCGGTAAAGTGCCAAAATTAAATGAAATGAAGTTCTACTCAATAGCAGTTGATGATTCCTTTCTTGCAAAAATTTCGATGGATGTTTGCGAGCACGTTCGTGGTAACGAGCTCAGAGGGAAGGCCATCTCTCTGGACGGAGCGGTCGTCTTCTACTGTGTACCACATGATGAGTTTCTTGCTACGGTAAAGACATCTATTGAGAACAACGGTGATGTTTGCGAAATGCGACTTTGAATATGTTTGAAGGGCAGCCTTTCTGCAGTGGCAGGTCGTCTTTATCGGGCCGTGTGTCGCAAATTTTTTTCCCCCATTTTTTGGCAAATGACGATAGTGCCTCCTAAAATGATTTTTAGAGGCAGAAAGTTTGGGAGATTCTTAGGAAAGGTGATGGTTTTTTTTTAAAGCAACGGCATCATTTTACATCACCTAAGTCTACATTACCTGTTTTAAAGTAAAGTTGCTGAGGGCCGAACATTACTTGTTAATTACCTGACAAGTCTTTCATCCAGATTTTACACATGAAGATAACGTGAAATGATGCGCAATTTCGTTGGCCCGCCTATTTTCTTGCTAAGTCCTGCTGCCGTGCGATACTTCCCATTCAAAGATTATAAAGCTAATTGTTGCGTCTTTGTGCTTGGAATCCGCACTGAACAAAGCATGTCACCGCCAGGTGCAAATTAGCTGTAACAATCAGGCGCGCCGACACACAAGAACACGGCGACGAACACAAATGCGGTTTCTTTGTTCATGTGGGTATTGCATCCGTTGGCTATATCCTGCAACCTAAGCACCGAATCTCTCATCAACAAGCTTTGCGTAAGACACTATGTTTAATTGATGCCACCCAACGCGCTCTGTAACTGCTGTACCAAACTCCCTCGCAGGTTGTCCACCGCAAATGTTTCTTGCACGTAGCTTGCAAATTACTGTCATGAAAGCGTAGGGTATACGAGAATCAGGCATCCCCATTATTAAAATCGGCCCACTATTTTTCTCCAGTTTCTTAACCAAATGTGTTGTTTATAAAAAGCAGTACTTACCTGGGATTGTGGAGACACTTCCTGTATGGATAAAATCTTTGTTCAGGTAACCCTGGAGACAACAACAGTCATATTTATAAGACGGCGAACATAAATGAAAAAGCAATAAATAACTATTACGTTTGATACACCTAAGTACACCAGTTGCATAAACATACAAAAGTCGGTGCATGCATAAAGCTATTGGTACTCTCCTTTCAAGAACTTATCGAATATGCTATGTTTACCACATGCAAATGTGCATTCTAAATTAAACAATGAGGTCAATGTTTAACCACAGTAGTATATGCACTCGTATATATATATATATATATATATATATATATATATATATATTATGGATACGAGTGCATGTGAGTTTTGTGCTTATATATACATAGAATATAACGTCTATAGAAATATGCATATATATATATATATATATAATGTTCTATAGAATATACATAATATATATGGAACATTTAATCCTGCTCGCACACTTTCTCCAAGATTTTACGCTTTACCTTGAACCTCTACTCTCACAAACGGATTTTATAAATTGTTTGATTCATTTTTTAGGAATTTTAAGCTTGAAAAGACGCCGAGATAAATATCGTGTCATTGTAATCTGCTGTGCAATAAACTCCTTGTAGCTTGAACTGGGCTGGTGATGACATCACATTTACAAAGCTGTACATGCGATCAGCATTGCTAGTACGGTAATTTGTCATATTAGTGCTCCTTCACATCATACAGTTCTGCAAAACACTGGAATCCCTACGGACATCATTGAACCAGGAATAGCTAGTTGCTGTACGTGACTCAGTTGGAAGATTCATACACTTCGTAATCATAGCAAATGTCTCTACGGAACAGAGATATTGAACGTAAAAGAATATTGGTTCGGTTCGGTTCAGCGCATTCGGGGTTTGTTCTGGTTGAGTTCCAGTGTGAAGGAATTAAATTATTACGACTGGGAAACCAGCCGACAACTCTGAACCGGTTTGGGAACGGATTCGGTGCAGTCGATTGTTTGCTGTTTCATACAGAGTAAAGTGCCAGCGGGCTTCGAAGTGGCGCATCCGCAAATTTCACCAGGTGGAACAAGAAATGCTCTCCCTGGAGCATGTGATACCGCGGTTGCTGTTGTACATGAATACATATTATTAAAATTTAAGGTGGTGGTGGTGGTGATGATGATGAAGCAGGCGGGGCTATCCTGGTATACATAGCCGGCCATTGCTCCGCCTGATCCTCCTTCGAGTTGAGATCAGGGGTGTGTCTCCAGGTGTCGATGAGCCCCGTGCCTCGCAGGAAGGCTATCAGCAGTCGTTGCGCTCTCTTCCTGATTGCCACGGGCCCTCCAGGGAAAACGACGTCTTCAAAGGTCCTCTGTGTGAGACCGCTTTTTTGCAGGGTGTCGACCACCGCTTTTCTTTCTGTGTCAAACTGCAGGCATAGCAAAATGAAATGTTCGATGTCGCCAATGTCACCACAGAAGGCACCGAGTGGGGAAGCGCAAAGCCCAGTCTTGAATAACCAAGCTGGGGTGTACGCGGAGTCGGTCCTGTTGCGGTACAACAGCGTCGCTTCTTCGCGGGTAAATCCATGAGTCACACAGGCTTAGTGGGAGAGATGCCAAGAGGCGGAGTGGGAGAGACTCTGCTTCATTAGTGACTTTCTTGTTTCTTGTTGCCTGTGGAACTCCCATCGCCAAGCAAAGTCCCTTTCTGTACACGGCCTCCAAGCGCTCGAATTGACTCCAATATGGTGATATCAGTGGGAGCTGATAGAGAATACGGCTTGTTATCAGTGCCGCGTTCAGTGTTAGCATGGACATATGATTGTTTCTCTAACGTACACCTGCCAAACGACGAAGTCCGTTGACTCTTTGCAGTGATGCAGCCACACCACATTCGACTGCTCGACGCCATAGTAGCTCGCTTTCGATGGTGACGCCCAGGAATCGAACATTCGTTGCACGAAGAATTGGATGCCCCCTGATATTCAGCGTCAGCCGTGTTTACATGCATCTCACTCCCGGAAAAAGCATGAAGGAATATTTTTCCGCTGATAAAAATAGGCCAAGCGTCGATAAGCGGTGTTCGATTATGGAGATTGCGCCCTGGGCTATACGGGCCAAACGTTTGTGTTGGTACCCCGAGATCTAAATGCAGATGTCATCTGCGTAGATGGACATTTCAACTGCCGTCCGACCTACTTTCAGTGCACCTGGAAGGCTGGCCATGGAGACGTTAAAAAGCAAGGGAGATAGAACACTTCATTGTGATACGCCGAGGGAAATGCGCCGTTTTTCGCTCATTATACTTTCGAGTTTAACCTGGACACATCGATCTCTGAGAAATTCATGAACGAATCGAAGAGCATTTGCCGAGATTTGAGCACTGCACGGGCTCGGGCTTACCCGAAAGCCCCGGCCCGGCCGGGCCCGTGGGCCGGGCCGGGCCGGGTAGAGCAGTTTTTTTCACGGGCTGGGGCCGGGCTCGGTCACGGCGTATGCTTTTTCACCCGGGCCCGGGCCGGGCTCGGATTTTTTGACGCGGGCCCGGGCCGGGCTCGGGTTTTTTGACGCGGGCCCGGGCCGGGCTCGGGCTTTCTGCGAAGTATTCTCGGGCTTCTCAACTCTGAAAAACATGTATTGTTCGGTCTCGGGCCGGGTTCGGGCCGGTTTTGAGCCGGGCTCGGGCTTAAGGTAAATGGGAGGCGGGCCGGGCGGGGCGGGTAACGTAGATTATTTCCGGGCCCGGGCCGGGCCCGGGCCGCAAAAATCGGCCCGTGCAGTGCTCTAGCCGAGATGCCCATGGCTCGGAGTCCGTCGATAATGCCTGTATGAAGCACACAGTCGTATACTTTGTCAACTTTCATAATGATTGCGAGCATGGATAGGCCCTCCATGCAATGGTGCTCGATGTGGCTAAGTAAATCCAAAACACTATCCTGGGCACTCAACTGCGGACGAAATCCGGTCATGTACGATGGCAGTCTATTTTCTTGCTCAAGATACAATGTTAACCTCATACATATTAGTCTTCCCATCAACATTGATACGCTTGATGTTAGCGATACTGGCCGATATGAGGCGAGGTATGCAGGATCCTTTCCGGACTTGAGCACTGGCACCACCCATGCTGTCTTGCACGCTTCTGCGATCTCTCCTGTGCTCCAGACGTGATCAAATATTGACGAGTGTGCTGTAGGCAGACGACAACAACGATGGGGACATTAACGGACTTCATCTAGTGGGTCAGTGGGATTTTGGCATACGACGAATAAGATGTGTCTCTGTTCTGTTTACACCCCGTGCCCGTGCTGTTCGAGTCGTGTTGCGGGGAATTAGTCAAGTGTCGCGCGGTTTATGTTTTTTAGCTTTGTTTAGTACTTTCCTCTGATTGTGTAATTAATCTGATTGTGAGTTCCTAATGTCTCTTTCTTCTCCCGGCCAGAGGTCTTTCCTGTGGACGGCTTCGCTTCCCACTAATGACATTCCTATAGAGGCTTTCTTGCGCAGTGGCATTCACAGCGTTCCAGTGGCCCTAGTGCCGACCAATGGGGGACTCATCCGCGTGAAAAATCCAAAGGCGACTCAGGAAGAGCTGCGGAAACCAACCCCGCACCTCCAAAGCATAACCAATGTTCCACAGTTTGGCAGAGGGGCATTCAATGCAGTTCGCCGGACCAGACCTGTGTCTCCGACCTTCTGCAGTGCCAAATGTTCGCGAATCACCCGGTGAGGACTTTTATTCCACCTCATCTAGGTCGCGTTAAGGCGCTATTTCGTGGAGTCGACGCGAGTCTGTGTGCTTCCGAGGTCCTGCAGATGTTCTCCCCGGCAGGTGCCGTCTCAGTCTACCGATGTTCACGCGTTTCTGATAATCAAAGAGTCCCCACACAGTCGGTCATTGTCACCTTTGCAGACACAACTAGGCCGTCAGAGATCAAGGCGTGGCCCTTATTATAGAAGGTGGAAGCACCTTCTCCCCGCCCAGTGCAATGCGTTCAGTGATGGCGATATGGCCACAATATTAAGGGATGTAGGTCTGATGTTCGGTGCCGTATTTGCGGAGAAGGTCACGATGGAAAAACATGTTCCTCTGAGAGCGAACGATGCGGTTTGTGTGAAGGTTCCCACCCTGCGGACTGAACGAAATGCCCTGCGAGAGACCAAGAGCTTGAAATTATACAAATTATAGAAAGGAAACGGTGTTCGCGTGGTGAAACTCGTGCCCTTGCACTAGAGAAATCATGTGGTTATGCTGAAGTTGCTGCTCGTCACTCCAAAGCGATGGATGCATCTCTTGGTTATGTTGTAGCTGCAGCTGTAGAGAAGGCTATGGCAAAACCCCTTGACAGTTTTTTTACGAACCTTTCAGAGACAATTGGGCAAATTTTCACTTCTCAGTTGTCGCAACTTTTGCGTGTTACTGAGAGTCCAAGTGTTCCTTCTGGAATAGCAGTTTCTGATGAAAATATAAACACCTATCGGCAGAGGCCTTGCCTCGCAGTACAGCTGACACCGCAGTTCCCGCAGCTCCTGTCGAACCTGAGGGCTTTAACAGTCACGAGACCGGTTCAGATACCACTGAGAACATGGATTTGGATGCGCGAACGCGTAAACGTCGTGCTTCTCCAAACTCCCCGAGAGCAACTACCCTTCATGAACTAAATACTAAAAAGAGTCAAAATGACAGCTTAAAGGATAACATTCTACAGACGGCAGTAAATACTGCCGGTATAGCGTAAACATAGGAAGCTTGAAAATTCTGCAGTGGAACTGTCGTTCCATTTTTGCTGCAGCCGATGATCTGTTATATCTCCGTGAAGAACTTTCTGCTGATTTGATTATTTTGCAAGAAACTTGGTTATCCACAGAAAAGAGTTTTCATTTAACGAATTATCGCATTTTTCGTCTAGATCGCCCTTCTCGTAGAGGGGGATTAGCATTTTTCATCTCAACAAAAATTTATCATAGAGCTAAAATTAGTCACCAGTCATTTTCTGCTGAAAGTGAGATTATAGCATTGGATTTAACGCTTCCTGAATGCACCCCATTTTCGGTGGTCAATGTTTATTTTCCTACAGGAGTTCTCAATACAGGTTATCTTGATGCCGCGCTTGCAGCCTGCAGAAAGGATCTAATCATAGCTGGTGACATTAATTGTCACCACGTATCATGGGGTTATCGGTCGGACTCTTGTGGTAAAAGATTGTTGGATTTGGTTTCGTCAAATAATCTTAACTGTGTAAAATCGAGAACCCCAACTTATGTATCCGGCAAATCGCGTTCGGTGTTAAACCTAACTTTTTCCAGCTCGGTTTGTGTAATTTTCTCCTGGTCTGCTATCGTCTGGGCCATCTTCCAATAATGTTTGAAGTCATGCGACCAATTAATTTGGTCGAAAAGCATCTTAACTATACTTAATTTGGTCGAAGAGCTTTTTTAACTATAGTAAATTTCAAGATTCACTGCAATCAGCTTTAAATAAACAGGTTGGCCTGAATGATGAACTTAAGGAAGTTAATTTGTGTCAAGTGATTTGTGACAGTTACAAAAATCCAGCTTCAGTATACAGTGAACTAAAGGGGGTACTTATTCACCATGGTGGTATCCGGACTGCGAACGCGAATATAGAGGAAGAAAGTCAGCCTGGAGAAAGTTACTTTATAATCAATGTCCACGTAATTGGAATGACTATAAATTTGTTGCAGCTACATTCAGGCAAACAGTTGACACAGCGAAAGAAAATTATAACACAAACGTTACAGTTACCTATCGCAGTCGTGTAATAAAAAAGCCCTATTTAGGTTTCTACGGTCTAAAAAGATTGTTTCAGCCCCGACAAATGTAGAATCTGTTAGCTTAACTTCCGCTGAATTGGTACAGTCACTGCAGGAGATTCCAGAAGGCTTAAAGCGTTGATTCACATCACTTCGCCCCTAACATATACCGGCGCCTTAAACAGCTAATGATTATATAGCAGTCACATTAGAAGAATTAATGAGAGTGGTAAAGATGCTGCCAGCTTCAGCCCCAGATCCTGATGGCATATCTACAGCAATGATAAAACTAATATTCGAATTATCTCCCCAGAATTTGCTGAATTTTATAAATTTCTCGATTAAACAAGCAGCAAAGATTCATCCAGATTGGAAGGTTGCCAAAATAATTCCGCTACTCAAAAACCCGGGCCATGGATATACAATAGACAACATTAGACCTATTTTTCTGACCTCAAATCTCGTAAAGTTAATCGAGAGAGTTCTGTATGGTCACATCGATAGGTGGATAGGCGAGAACCAAATATTAAGTGAATCTCGAATAGGATTCAGGTTCGGCTGCTCAATTTGGTGTGCTCATGTTGACTTGGAGAGCCGAATTCAACTCGCTCGCCGCAACAACCAGTATGCGGCCTTAGGGACATAAGAAATTGCGAAGGCGTATGACAGTATCGATCACAGTACCTTAGTCAACAGACTCGAAAGTGTGAGTCTCCCACAGTATATAATTACACGGATTCAAAATTTTCTAAGCGGAAGCACATTTGTTGCTATCAAAACGGTGTTTCTTCTCACAGTTACAAACAGACAAGGGGCGTTCCTCAAGGTGCAGTACTTTCCCCCGTATTATTTATTATTTTACTAAATTACATCCGGACACATCATGACGTACAGGTATACGTATACGCTGATTATATCGCATTTTTCTCTGTATCAAATGATATACATAGCTTATATAAAACTTTGCACTCGTATTTGAAGCATATCGAAATTTGGCTAAAAGGAATACAAATGTCGCTAAACGTCAGCAAAAGTGCAATCATTGTTTCCCCCTTAACTTTTCCCATCCGAATAACACTGTCGTATGGCCAGGAGATTATTCCGCAGGTGCAATCATTAAAATATCTGGGAATGATTTACACAGAAAAGCTTAATTCGCAGACGCACATAGAATACATCGCATCTAAAGGAGCACGCGCAGTTGGTTTATTACGAAGAGTCAGCAGCAATCGTTTTGGAATGCACAGGGAGACCTTGCTGATGATTTATTGTATGTATGTCCGCCCCATTCTAGAGTTTGGATGCGTGTTATTTTCTGGAGGTCCTACTTATAAATTACGCCCTCTGGTTCTTTTAGAACGCGAATCACTACGTCTATGTCTCGGCCTTCCAAAATATGTAGCGAATAATATTCTTTATCATGAAACTCACCTGCCTTCTCTTCAAACTCGTTTTCGTATACTGACGGTCCAAACATTACTGAACATATATGCTTCTCCCCAGAGAAGCATATCTATATGTTTATTATGTTTATTAGACAACCGACTGCATTCCTTGAGAATGAATTGTCCAGACTGCATTGTCCCCAGGTAGCTTTTGTGGAGAAACTATTAGAGCCATTACAAATATCAATGCGTGATGTGGATTTTCAAAATTTCCCTACTGCGACAGTAAGCGTTGAATTTGATGATATATTTCCTAATAACGCTCAACTCCTGCATATTCGATACCTAAAAAGTTTGTTAGATGACCACCTCGAGAACCTCCAAATAAATGCAGTAATAGCTACAGATGCTTCTGTCAGTGAAGAGTAGGCAGGAGTGGGTATTTTTCCGGCATCTAAAAATCGGTCTTTCTCCCTTCGACTACCCGACTTTACGCCAATATTTCAGGCGGAGTTATCAGCGATCATCCTAGCTCTACGAAAACTTCCCACATCTATTACTTCAGCCGTAATCTTAACCGACTCCTTGTCTGTTTGCTCCGATTTATCAGTGCCCAATTCATCTATCATTCTTCGAGAATTTCTTCATCCATACCCCAACATTTACGCCTTATCCATCTGGTATGGGTTCCAGGGAACGTGCGGCTCACTTTATACGAATCAGCAGACGCACTAGCTGCGGCATCTCTTAAAGGCCCGGTACTGAGGATCCTATGACCTTCGGCATACGTCACTTCTGGGAGATTTAAAAAATTTTCTGTCCAAGAAGAACAGGCCAAATCATGTGTACTCAATAACACCGATTTTCAGCACCTTAGATTTCCTTGGCACAGCAGATGGTGTTCAACAAGAAAATTTGAAGTTTCATTTACTAGAATGCGTTGCCGAATACCAAGGCTAAAGTTCTATTCCCATAGGTCCGGTTTGGCGCCTTCCCCTCAATGCTTTTATTGCAATGAACCCGAAACTGTGGATCATTTCCTTATAGAGTGTCGTAGGTTCACCATGCATAGAAAACGACTTCTAGAAGGTCCCCTCCGCCAACTTGGATTGACCATTACGCTACCTATTCTATCTCCGGGGGCGTCGGCACTAGGACACTGTATTAGGAACGTATGTGATGCCATATTTAAGTTTGTAATAGAAACAAGGTGACTGCCATGCTAATTTTTTTCTTTCACAAGACAACAAAAATATTTGCTTGAAATTTTAAGATGCTATAGTATGAAAATTATTATTAGCGATTTGAATTCATTTATTATCTCATTCTTAAGTAAGACAATCTCATTTAAGTATCCATCATTTTTCTTCCCACTGCCGCCCGATTCATGGCCAATCCCCCGTAGTGGGTTGTGCTATTTATATAGGCACGAAACCAAACCAAACCAAGCTTGAACAGGTTGTCCTGCTGTTTTTGAAGAACGTCTCCATGTCTTCTCTTGGCGTTGTACCGCGACAGTGGTGGAGGTGCGGGATATTGACCACGCCTGAGGCTCCGGCCTCTAGGTAAATGGGCTAGATGAACGACTCTGGGAGTCGTTCATCTAGCCCGGACGCATTGTCACCAGTTACGACCTCTGTACATCGCGTCAGTGGTCGACGGCTGGGCCTTATCTCGAAGTTCTCCCCTCTTTAACCACTACTTTCCAGGAGCTCCACACATCTGGCAATGGCCGAAACCAGCCGACCGCAAGCACCTCAATGCAGTCGGTCTCCCAGCCAACAACAGGTAACCGTTCTTCATTCACTGGTTCCCGATCGCTATCGCGGCGAAGCCTTCGAAGAAATTGAAGACTGGCTTGACAAGTACAAGTGCGTCGCACAGATTAACCAGTGGACTGACCAGCAAAAGCTCTCCCACGTCTATTTCACGCTTGACGACAGTGGCCGTACTTGGTACGAGAACCGCGAAGCTAGCCTAACGACATGGCATGACTTTCGGCAGAAAATTACCGATACATTTGCAAGTTCCGGCCGACGCGGCCGCGCCCATCAGTTGATGTAGCTACGGGTGCACCAACCCAATGAGTCGGTCACGATGATCGCCGAAGACGTGGCCCGTCTCTTTCGTAGAGCCGACCCGAACATGACAGAGGCTAGGAAGTTACATTACCTCATGCGAGGTGCAAAAGAGCAGTTGTTCGCGGAGCTTGTGCGGAATCCAGCAGCCACCGTCGCTCATTATATCAAAGAGGCTACGGCTATTTTGCGGGCCCTTCATCAACGATACAGGCAGTACGATCACCTGTCTACCAGCACCGCAATCAATGCCGCCACATTGACTCCATAGTATCATAGCCCCTTGCGTGAATTGATCAGAGAGCTCGTCAGAGAAAAAGTTCGCCTGATCCTGACACCGTCACTAGATAGCGCCATCGCGTCAATCGCCGAAGTGGTACGCGACGAAATCAGACAGGCGTTACCAGCAGCCAATCTTCACGTACACCAGCGTCCCATGAGTTACGCCGCCGCTGTCCGGTGTTCCCCACTCGTTACAACCACACCCCCGTACAACCAGCCTCCGAGAGCCGCTTCTTGGTCGCCGCCGCAAGAGGAGGCATTGAGGCGCGCACCCCTGATGCCAATGCAGTCGTACCGGCAGCCGTCATTCGCCGCGCCTTGGACCACGCCGCAAAACGACCCAACGAGAGGGTCACAAATTCGGAGATCCGACGCGTGGCACACCGCCGATAACCGCCCTCTCTGTTTAATTGCGGAGGTGCCGGCCATATTTCGCGCGATTGCTGGCATCGCGACACATCATTTCGACCTCTTCGTCCGTGGTCTGATGGCCGACGTGCAGAGGACGACTCCTTGCTACGCCGTAACGACGCTGCTTTTCAGGGACCTCCCATAGCACACCGGAATGAAGAATCCGTGCCCCAATGATCGGACCGATTTCGGCCGTCGGACGCGCTCTCCAAACCCGCCACGCCAGATGCCTGCGGGACGTGCTTTTGCTGACCTTCAAGGTTAAAGGTCGCCTACCCCCGCCGGGGAAACTGAAGGTGGCGAACTCTGGGGGTAAGGTTGCAGGCCTGCTGCAACTCGCCCGCTGCAGAAGGCCGAGAAGCCGATAACCACCGACCCCGAAGAAATTGTGAGCGCAGTCCTTGATGTTTTCGTGGATGGGCAGCCAGTGACAACATTAGTTGACACTGGGGCTGACTTCTCTAATAAGCCGGGAACTCGCTCTCCGCCTGTGGAAAGTAAAGACACCATGAACAGTACCTGACAAAAGGATGGCAGGCGGCCAATTACTGATGCCTACTGGAAGATGTAATGTAAGAATTACCATTGGAGATTCTTCTTTCGTGGCCGCTTTCATCGTTCTTCCAGCGTGCTGTAAACATTTGATTATTGGAATGCATTTCCTAAGGAAATATGGCACCGCAATTAACATTCGAGACCGCATACTGACGTTTTATAAGAGCCCTGGTTTGGTCCATTGCTTATCGCCGGAACACAACTCCTTTCGTCTAACAGAAGATGACGTCGTAATCCCACCTCCGTCATGTATTCTTGTTTCGGTGGCCTGTGACATACCGTTTCATTGCGAAGGAGTTGCCGACCAAATAACCATTTTGTTGCTTACTCACGATATCTCAGTAGCACAAGGAATTGTAAATGTCACCGGCGGGCGCACGAACCTATTGCTAACAAATTTTAGCACAGAGAGACGGCATCTTCCCAAAGGCACGGCTGTGGCTTATTTTGACGGTGTTGCGGTTGTTTGCGGCTGCTGTTCACTACTCGAAGAAGCGCCTACACATGACCCAGCTCCTGTACATGACGTCAGCATTGTTTTGCCGCAGCACGAACGAGAGCAGCTTCTTACGCTATTGGCCCAGTTCGTCGACTGCTTTGCGTCGACTTCAAGAGTCGGTCGGACGCCTCTAACAAAGCACCGAATAATTACAGCGGATGCGGGGAGACCAATTCATCAAAATCCTTATGGTGTGGCTCCCAGAGAACGTGAAGCCATACAACAAGAGGTGACCAAAATGCTTGAAGACGACGTGATGCAACCATCAACGAGTCCCTGAGACTCGTTGATGGTTGCATCACGTCTAGTGAAGGTTGCAGACGTGATGGTTTCATCACGTCTGTAGTTCTAGTGAAGAAAAAGTCACAGGCCTGCACGGCACACGCCGCACAGTCACAGCGTAAGCTGGTGGAGCCGCTCAAGAGTAGCTTCAATTTGGGCACCACGCACAACAGGATCTTCGCGGCAATTCGTTTTGACGAGAACGATCTAAACTGTCCGCCCGGTGTCGACGGCGAGCTGCGGCTTGTAATGCTCTCTGCACAGCAGTCTGGTGAGCCAGATCAAAATTCGACTTACATGTTGGACACGCCGCGTTTGCAGGCACCTTAACTAGATGGCGCCACCATACTGGCGGAGGCTCGGCCGCTCGGGAGCACGTTGATTGCGCGCCTCGTCTGAATCGCATATCGCCGTCTGCGCGTGCGGACGCTGCGTTTGCATAGATGGCGCAACCATACCGGCGGAGGCTAGAGTTGTCTTCCCCTGCGTTTGCCTTATAGGGTATTTTCTGCGGCCCGATAGCACGCACTTGCGTGGCTCAGTGGCAGAGTATCCAGCTCCCACGCAGCGGGCGCGGGTTCGATCCCGGCGGGAATCGGGTGCTTGTTTCGCTTTTCCGGCGATAGCGGTTACGCAGGTGGAGCCGCCGCCGGCGGCATCATCATGACCCGAAACGGCTATTGGAAGGAGCCCATAAGAGCTAACGCTGTAAAAAGACGGCACCTTGTGTTTCTGTGTGAACCACCGAAAACAAAATCAGGTAACGAAGAAGGACGTGTACCCGCTTCCACGCATCAACGAATCCTTCGACAGGCTTCGACACGCACGGTACTTCTCCTCAGTGAACTTAAAGAGCGGATATTGGCAAATTGAGGTAGACCCGAGAGACCGTGAAAAAAGTGCCTTTTTTACGCCATACGGCCTATACGAATTTACGGTATTGCAACGTTCCAACGCCTCATGGATACTGGGGAAGTGGAAAACCTGCTTAGTGTACCTTGATGACGTCATCGTGTTCTCTGCAACGTTTGAAGAACATCTCGAACGGCTTGAAGCAGTTCTACAGTCCATAATATGCGCAGGCCTCACCATGAAGCCGGAGAAGCGCCACTTTGGCTTTGCGGGTCTACAGTTTCTTGGTCACGCGTCGTCAAACACGTCGGTGTCCGCCCGGATCCTGAAGAAATTACCGCCGTCGCACAGTTTCCCGTACCATCTGAGAAAAGGGCTGTGCGGCGGCACCTCGACCTCTGCGCCACCGGCGGTTTATTGCAGACTTTGCTCGCATTGCGTCGCCGTTAACTTGCCTCACGAGAGACGACGCTGCTTTTGTATGGGGCGACGTAGAGCAAGGTGCATTTAACGTCTTGTGGCAACTTCTCCGGGCACCTCCAGTTATTGCCCACTTTGATGACGCCGTTCCTACATTGCTCCACACTGATGCCAGCAATGTTGGCTTGGGAGCTGTTCTTGTGCAGCGGCAGGAGGACACGGAAAGAGTGATTGCCTACGCAAGCAGGTTTGCTGCAGGCAGCTTTGCACTTCTGCTTTCAGAATTGCACGCTTGTCTGAAGGAAACGCGAGTTGGCCCTCGAGTCATGGCCGCCTTTTACCTGAAACATCAAGCTACTTTAACGTTTCTTTAATCTGTACTTTACTACAACGCGATTAAAGACTAGCTGTTTGGGGAACAAAAAATGTAATTTGCAAATGAAAAGAGCGGATAGCAGCGAAAAAAACTCTCATCTTCCGACTACCCTGTGACACATCGTTTAAGTCAGATAAGGAGCTTTCATCCCATGTTTTTCGAACGCTAAAACAGAATGCAGGGCTAAAGACGATGCAGGGCTCTTGAACTGGTCAGGCATTTCTTAGCTTCAGCTGATGGTGAAAACTTACATCCATATTTTTTTCGTCTTTGCAATGAACGGCCATTGAGTAGAAAGAACCATCTTCTATTTTAATTCCAGTTTCTTTGGTTGTACGAGTAATCTTGGTTGACGATTGCCTTATAGCGATCACCTGATTACTTTCGTACTTCATTTCCATGTACCAACTCTGAGCTCCCGTTATATAATAAATACTCATATCCGCTATGCCGCTGAAAAAAAAAAGAAGATGCACTGTGAGCATGGAACCACTTACTAAAATTCGACACGTGTATGGTTAATTGGGCATGTAAAGGACTTCTCAATGCTAAACCGCGCAGGTATTTAAAACAATAAAGAAACACGCCACAAAACTCTGGCTATAAACTGTGCGTAGTTATTACCAGCATTTTAAGAAAGAGCTTGAACGACGTGCACAATAATGTGTAAAGTTTTATTCGGCAATGACGCCTTAACATGGCCAACGAGAAGTAAAAAGCAAATTCATTTTAACAAAAAAATTTAATAATAAAGAAGATATGGATATTTCGGGGTCGTTTAAACGCAGTGCAACTTGAGGCTATTCTATTCGTTTTAAGCTAATTGCTTTACTCTCTCGGCTGCAATTCAACCAGATTGTGTATGCACATTTCTGTTCTTTCCGGCAAACTTCATTCGTGCCGTAGTGAGGCCATACTTATCCAAATCGAGACAATCGAAAAAACACAACGTACCAAACGAGGCCATCATTTTCAACACAACTGTATACAGGATAATTTTCCTTCTCCGCCGTATTCTACAATATACTAACGCGCACGCAGTGATCTTAAGTTTGCCAAAGCAGTAAATATTTGACGAAACGTACTGCGATATTATTTTTTCGTTGAAAAAATGTCACAGTTTCGCCCTAAGGGCGAAGCAATGAATGCGATAGCAACACAGCAATGTCATACGAAGTAAGGTGAGCGGCTTTGTTAGCAATATGAATTGTAGTAAACATGAGCTGATTAAGTAAGCAGGTGTGCTGCGGCATAAGTAGACCGACATGAAGAGAGACTCGATGACCACGAGAAGGCGCGTGTGAAACGGTGGTGTTGATGAGAAGAACTTCCCGTGGGCAGCGCGCGTGCGAAGGGACACACCTGTAGCGCTGCACTGCCGATCCGGGCAGCATTACATGTGTAGCGTGCGTTGGAAAATGTGGCCCGACTATTACTAACTGAATGAACAAGCGTGGTGTGAGCGCGCACAAACAAACATGAATAGATCACACTGAATGACTGCAGACAACGACTGTCAAAATGCTGGCAGCAAGCCCATACGCTGCAGCGGGCGAAGGTACGTGCGCTATATCGCTTCAACAGAAACTGAGCGGCGCATACACAGTGCATAAAGGTCAAAGCCGTGTGGAGATAAGAGACGGTGCGTCGAGCGACGAGCGCGGTTGTTGGAGGCAGAGTAGAAGTGCGCCCCCCCCCCCCCCGCTCCCTCCGGCGCGGGCTTCCCGCTTCCTTGCTTGCGCGTGGGAGAGATAAGAGAGGGTGCAGTCGAGCGACGAGCGCGGTTGTTGGCAGAGTAAAATTGCCCCCCCCCCCCCCCCACCGCTCCCTCCGGCGCTGGCTTCCCGCTTCGTTGCTTGCGCGTGAGCGATTGAGTGCGGTCGCTCTCCGTGATAGCGCGCGTCCCCGCACGCTTCCGCTCGGGCATACGGCGCGCGGTGATGATTTTATCTATACGGAACCTCACGGCGACGGCGACGACGACGGCGACGGCTACGGCGACGGCGACGCCGATGGCAGAAATCCGGTTGAAGTGTCCATATAATTGCTATCGCAATAAAAAGTGAGCCTTGCAACTGAACTCTTGTATTTTACGTGCCAAGACCACGATCTGATTTGAGGCACGCCGAAGTGGGGGACTCCGCATTAATTTTATCACCAGGGCTTCATTAAGGCCCACCCAATGCAAGGTATGCGGGAGTTGTTTTCGCATACTGATTAGTGAAGTCGATAAGTGAGCGTGTCATACGAAGCATCCGCACGCGTTTTCCCTGATGTTATTGTAGTGTTCAGCTATTTGCTTTCTGTACGTGGCGGCGTCTTCCACTGTCGTTAGATTTGGCCATTGAATGGAGGGCGCCCAGAGGTTAATTGACCAGCATGACCAGGTACCCAACGCAGGGAGATTGTAATGTCCGAGATGCGGTTACAGAATCCTATTAGAATGTCATGTTGGTTGGTTTCCAGAAGTCGGCGTTGTATGTTGCAAATCGCTTTGCTGGAGTCGGTCTAAATGTTGATGTTATTGGACTGGTGTTTAGTGAGTAGAGAGGCTTCTTGTCTGGCATATATTATCACGTAATTTTCTGGAGTGTCTATCTGGGGAAGGCTAAAAACGTCCCAGCTGTTTGGGTGATCGGTGCTGTCTGTCCGAGTGCTAACACGCGTAAGACCCCATGTTAAAGCGCGTGGCGTCCGTATATATTGTAATGCAATTTCTGTCTCTGGCGATGTTTTGCTTTCACTTGATGTCGACCGTCATGTAGGTGAGGCGTCGTATTTTTTGGTGTTTGGAAATGCACTGTTTGGACATGCAAGATAACGGAAGCGCAGTCGAGCACGGCAGAAAACTAGGTGAGGTGATGAAGTTAGGCAATTTGCAGGCGCAAGTTGGAATCAGTTAGCGCAAAACAGAGGTAATTGGAGATCGCCGGCAGAGACCTTCGTTTGGCAGTGGACATTAATATAGTCTGATGATGATGATGATTTTCTCTTGATTCACTCTATAAGTGCTTGGGTGACCTTCATTCACTCTATCATCTCGGCTTTAATTCCATCACACTTGATTTGCTGTATTACTCCAAATTTCAAATTTTCATCACTCTTCAATCAACTCATCACCACTTGATTCACCTTCATTCACTCTTAATTCACACTTATTTGCTCTTTATTAGCTTAGCTCACTGTATCTTCGTTTGACTCCTATCACCCAACTAAACCTCTTCAATTCACCATCAATTTACTCTTAATTCACGTCATTCACCTCTCTGTATACACATTATCACTTCAGTTCACTTGTTTAATCATTGTTGCACGCTTAATCGCAGTTTTGTGCGCTTTATCGCATCTTATCCTAAGAGGATCATTTCGTGCCAACGACGCGGTTTTGAAACGGCGTTCGAACGGAGACCTCATCATGAGACATATAAGGCTTTATTTAGCCCTAATAACACGTTTTTTAAGCAACACTTTATATGGCTAGGGGAACTCGTATTTGACTAGGCGAAACCGCCAGTGTACAGAAAGCTATGATCATCAGCATTGGCTCGACCTTCGTCGTCTTCTTCCATAGCTGACTCGTTGGCGCCTCTCGAGTTGCGCTCGTGCTCGTGCTCAGTACGCGCTCGTGCCACTGCTCCCGCGTTCCTCCTCATCGTCTTCTTCCACAGCTGGCTCCGTTGTCGCTAGTCATTCCAGCGTATAATTTTACTTCTCTTCGGTCGTCGTAATGGGGAGACCGCGTAATGGGCGTATGAGCCATTGCTTATAGGGGTATGAGCCATTTATTGTCGTACGTGACGGACATATTTAATTTTGAAGCAATTTATTTCGAATAATCGCAAGCGGCATAGGCGGGCGAATACTGCTGACCGCCGATCAAACTCGAGACATCGAACGCAAGCGACAACGACCGACTGTGGTACCGTCAGTGACGCCGTTAGCTCCGTCGCAGCCGAACGTGTGTGTAGCCTCACAGTTGAGAAATACTTTAACGAAACCTAGGCAGTAGAGAGAGAGAGTAGATTTTAATGAAGAGAAGGGAGGAGAGGTCGGCCTGGAGAGCGTGTCTCTAGCCTGCTACTCCTCAAACCTAGGCAGTAAACCATTGATAAACGCCGGGGCCGCACGTTTCAGCTTCGCTGGTTAACCATCTTCATGGAGTGGAAGGACCGACTATTTTTTTTTTGGTCACAACAAAAGCATTCTCTTATTAGTTGGTGAGTTAGGTAACAGAAAGCATTTTCCATAATCCAAATTTGACAGTTCGTGTCAGCATATACATTCGTATGGAAGACAGAACGCATCACTTTGCGAACCAGCAAAGTGACGCGTTTCGGTAAATATTAGGTTTGCAGCTGCTTCGAAAGGGGTTGACGTCATTTCAAAATCTTCGTGTACTGCCAATCGTATAATGTATGCTAATGACGTCTGCGAATAATGCGAAGAACGTTCCTTCTCCTGCGTCTATTTTCTGGTAACGATTACGGTTGCGTAAACTACTCCGGGTGGAAAAGTACTCAACAGCATAAAAATCACACAGTGACGTCACCACGGTCTAGCAACTCATTCAGTTCATTCCAGGCTACCACGGGTACACCACGGAAAGTAAAGACTCCAGAAGAACAGCGTTTTTATAATGTCATTGTGACGTAATAAAGGGTGTGGTTAAGTACATTTTACTTGTCTCTGGTTTCACGCTTTGTAGAGCCACGTGTGTGAATTCAAGTGCCGTCACAATGGGTAGTCGTTGTGGGTGTCGTTTACAGCTTCGCTGTCCAACCAACTTCACAGTGTGGATTGGAGCCACAGTTTTTTTCAGAACCTAGGCCATGGAGAGCTTCGCTGTAAAAAGTAACATAAAGAGAATACATAACGACTATTTACCACTTCACTCAAGAACTTCCGACACAGCGCAAGTATGCATCTTTTGTGGTACAACGTTCTCCGCGTTGACGAGAGCTGCGCGGTCAGTGTTGGTCTCGATGTTTCTTTTCTTGAGGACCACGAGTCGCCCTTGTTGCGTTGTGAGCATGCGATTGGCGACAAGTCCAGGTGCGACCATAGAGTAACTTAGTAAACAAGAGTGGACACACTAGCCGTTTCGCGACCGATCTATGGAGATTCGCCGATGACCCAGCATAGTTTATATAGGTGTTCTAGCCCAGTGGGAAAGGGCCTGACGTGCGAAGCCCCGTCAGGCGCCATCGTCCCGTCCCCGGGATCGCGGCGTCGTTATTCTGCAAAATGTGCCCGAGGATCGTTGTCGGGTTGTGCTGCCAGCGTCTGACACCGGTGCTTCGTGGCCGTTTCATAGTAAAGCCACGCCACAGGAAGTCCTTTTGCATGCTGTGAAAGACTTATTCTCTTCGTATTTAGTTGTGTCACTGTTAGCCGCATGTATGAGTGATCGAGGAGGGCATGGCGGCCTTGAAGCCTTAAACAACTGCTGCCCATTTGTAGCGTTGAATTTAATTTTGCGTTCTTTTTTTTATCATGTGCAGCAATAAGTGGCGATGCCTGCGATAACAGCACCGCGGCAGCGTCCGAGCGGCAAAGCACGTTCTAAACAATGACGAAGTACGAAAATATAATAAAATTAGATGATTCGTTAAGAAATGCGACCTATGAACAAATGCCGTTTGGTGCTAAGGGCTTTCAGTTGATTTATTCAAGAAGGTTGCCTGCCCCGGCTTCTGAAAACGTATGGTGCGCACGCTTTGCAAAAGAAATATGGCTATTTCCAAAGCCTTGTACGTTCAGTATTTGCAACATGGCCATAATGCACCCTCTCTCAACCTCTGTACTAGGCTATGTCCGCTCGAGCGTTGTTAGCTGTTTTGCTTTGGACTGTATATACGTGTTCTCATCTTTTATTTGTGTATGGATCCCTTATTATGGAAAGTTTGTTTCTTAGCATGTATAACAGTGTTTCCTTGACAGCCACTTTTTATGACATACATTAATACCAAGGACAGCCGCAGTCTTAGATCAGAAAAAATATCCAGTACACGAAGGAACGTCGCATTTCAATTCAAAATCTTTGAAGGCTCCAGTAGTGCTTACCATGTGCATCTGGCATTCCATGTAGCGCAGGAAAATTCACTATTCCTTCCTCAAAACACACTCTACACCCACAGGACATCTTGCATATTCACGGGCAAATTTCCAAGTATCAGAAGACGATTGCAAGGCTTCGAAGACACCAGGTGAAGACACCCAACACAGTCGAAGTGCTTAATTGGCTAAAATGACAATATGTTGCAGCTGTTTAACGAGGGACTCACTGAGTTGCACATTCCAAATGATGTTGGTGCCTGCCCAATTGTTTATGTTGCCATTTTATTTTGGCACGCAACTATTCACATACTTTTGCTCCCTAAATTCAACCTCCTTCGTAGAAGTACAAGAAACAGTGTCTTATTTATTCCTTCTATAACAATCCCATTTTCAGTAAATTAATTGATGGCTTGTCTGTGTATAGTTTCTTTTTTATTATCTGGATAAGTGCGACACGTCTTGTGTGCCTTGTTATGCTTTTGTAAAGTTCATTGTCATCACACCATTAATTTCCGGTTATTCTCAATTGCTTGCATTTCGGAGTTTCTACTCGATTCGTGTAACTGCAACTTTTCTCACAACCTTGCTGCAATAAATTGTCTGCTATTTTCGTGTTTTTGGCTGCCCAGAAAGGTGATTGATATTCAAGGAGCATGACACATTTATTTAACATACTCCCTTTGGTGTGAGATATTAAAGCACAATATCGCAAAGGATAACGTTCTGCTTAAGAATAACAGTTGGCATAATTGTTGCGCCAAATTACAGCTTGAAACATAGTGATGTGAATTTAAATAAAACCAACAAAAAGTGAAACAACACCTTTGTGCGCTCGTCGTCGCAACGTATAAACATCGGCACAAGCGCCTGCATGCAATCACTCGATGTAAGCAACCTTACTGGTCACAAAAATCAAATTGCTGGCAGAGTAGAAGCCGCGCCCCCTACCTCCGGCGCTGCCTTCCCGCTTTCCTCCTTTCGCGTGGGAGATTGAGTCGACAGTTACCCTTCCGCCCGGTCACAAGATACGCATTTGGTGCCGCTGCTAAACGTCACCTCCCCTCCATTCTTCCTTCCCTCCCTCCCTCCCATCCCCCACGGCCTTTAGCATGACGGCGCGCGTCGACGATCTTATCGCTGTTGCACTTTATACGGAACCTTACGGCGACGACGACCGCGACAGCGACGACGACGGCAGAAATGCGCTTGAAGTGTTCATATAATTGCTATCGCCATAAAGGAAAAATAAGGTTGATGCCTCTTTCATGGGTATTGGTTGAACACGAAAGTGAAACGTCTCTTCACAGAAGCTGTTGAACGTTTACTTCATGAACTCACGGTCTGCGGCAGCGAAAGACCCGCCGTGGTTGCTCAGTGGCTATGGTGTTGGGCTGCTGAGCACGAGGTCGCGGGATCGAATCCTGACCACGGCGGCCGCATTTCGATGGGGGCGAAATGCGAAAACACCCGTGTACTTAGATTTAGGTGCACGTTAAAGAACCCCAGGTGGTCTAAATTTCCGGAGTCCCCCACTACGGCGTGCCTCATAATCAGAACTGGTTTTGGCACGTAAAACCCTATAACTTGCGGCAGCGAAAGGCGCACGACAACACGACGACGGGACGGCGACCGTGTTGCACGTTTGCTTCGTGTGCGGCGTCCAGTTGGCGAGCGGCGTTGAAACGCGCCAGGCGTCTCAATGCGCTGACTTGCCCGCGAGAAATTTATAAAAGTGTTGTAAGCCGCGTGTCGCCACATGCGTTCGTGGCGTACAAAGCGTCGCCATAACGACGGGGTTGCGGTGTCCCAGGAGCAGCGTCTGAGCCAGACAGCGTCAGCAGGGTGTGTATTATTTGTGCGTAGTTGCTCAGGGATTGTTGTACAGTCGGTTACAAGCTGTCCATCGGGCCGCGACTTTGTTTTTGCCGGCAATGAATGGCGCATGGTTTGTTTGTATGCTCCAACTGACGTTAAACAGCGTCTTGATTTTTTTTCTGCCGCATTAGGAAGTATTGTAAGCCTGATTGTATACTCATCCGTCTCGGTGATTTTAATTGTTTACGCTCATTACAAGACAAAACGAGTACTACGCCGCATCGTGAAACTAGCACGATAAAGTTAATGGATATCATCAACAATTTCGCTCTGGAAGATGTGGGAGAATGTATTACCAATGGGCATAATGTCCATTTCAAGCATTTTCAAGGTTCTAGTCACGCATGCTTAGATCGTGCATATCTGTCGCTGGATATTGTGCGTCTGTGTAAGGATGATTGCGTAACCCCTCTCTCCTTCACTGACCATTGCCTCGTGATGCTTAGCATTTGCAGCAAAAAGAAAGAAAGGAAAATTTAAGTGGGATTCATGGAACATTAATAATAAACTACTTGATGACGATGTTTTCAAAACTTTTTAGCATGAGGGCCTACAAGAACTGTACGTTGACAATAATTCAGAAGTTGGGCCGAAATGTGAAACAGTTACGCAAAAAAATTTCAATGAAAGCTGTAGAAAGAAGCAGCATACTTAAACATGAAGAGCGAATTCATGAGAGACTGCTACGTTCGAACTTGGAAACTCTTGTCAAAGAAGAGTGTCTAACGCCTGGAACCGTTAAGGGAGATTTCAGTGTGGTGAAAGAAAAATTGGAGTTGTTAGACATGGAAAGATTTCGGGGTGAAATTATAAGAGCGAGAGCAGAGAAAACGGTAATGACCGAAAGGCCTACAAAGCGCGCACTAGGGACGGAAAAAACGTTACGCGCAACGTAATATAATTGCAGAAATACCATACAATGGTGCCTTGACAAGTGCGAAAGACGAGATTGAGGAAGCCTTTTGCGAGTATTATAGTGCTCTGTTTTCTTTAGGTACGGTTGATAGCGACCACTTCAAAAGTGAATTTTTGTCCTTCATGTCACAATTAGATGACGAAACAACGGATAGATTGGAACTTTCCATCTCGTTAGGAGAGGCAGAGAAAACAATGGATGACCTAAATCCCGGGAAGTCCCCTGGCTCTGACGGGCTAAGTGTGGCTTTGTATAAGACCTTCAAGCGAGATATATCTGCGATAATGGGGCGCTTATTAACGCGAAAGCGTTTAAGGGCCCCGTGTCGCAGAAAATCCGGCGTCAGCATTGGCGCCCGCGGCCGAGAAAATCATCCCCAACCACGTTTAGGTATGCCACACCATTCGTTCATTAATGTTCCTCATACCTTGTCTTGCACTCTTGGCACAGCTATTCCTCGGAATTTTGAGAATGACAATCCACAAAGAAATCTCATGAAAAAAAAAAAAACACCCACAGCGCAAGCCTTTTATGTTGAATCTTTTGGGACTGAAATATTAAAAGTGCGAAACAAATACAGAAACCTGAAAGTGATCCAATTTCTTTGGCGCGGTTGTGCACTATCTCCGGGATCGGCCCACGCAAGAAGCCTCGTTTCAACCAGAAAGCTCGCCTACGTGAATAGCGTTCGTCGCCAGTAACCATTACGGTTGCATAAGCTGCAGTCGTCGGCAACCTTCAGTAGCAGTCAGGGATCTTTGAATGCTATCGCGTTCCACTCTTAAAAGCGAAGCTTAAGCGTCCGCCCAATTTTTCAATTAAGCCTTTGGATTTAAATCTCGGCCTCCATCATTTCTCACTTCCCATACTATTTTTATTCCTAAATCGAACGATTCTATGAAACTTCGGCAGGTATCAGCCTATCATCCTATCAGTGTAACAAATGTAGATTACAAAATTTTTATGAAAATAGTGGCTAGAAAGTTGCAAAGCGTAATAAAATAAATAGTGGACCCGCATCAAACTTGTGGAATAAAGGGCAGAAGCATCTTTACCAACATTCACAAAGCGAGGTGTGTTGCGAGTGTTGCGACGTCATGAAGGGAGCAGTCGCGATGCTCCAGACCGATTTTGAGAAGGCCTTTGACCGCGGGCCACATGACTTGCTTATAACTGTCTTAGAACATGCCAATGTTCGCATAGTATTAACAGAAGATGTTCGAGTGGCATACAGTGGTTGTAGTACCTGCCTCGTTGTTAACAAAGAAGTTGGAAATCTCATCCAAGTGCGGCGCTCAGTTCACCAAGGATGTCCTATTTCCCCTTTCCTTTTTTGCATGCTTATTTAAAGCTTTTGCCTAAGTATTATAAACCGCAGTACAATTAGTGGCTTCAGGCTACGTGCATCTGAAGTACGCGTTCTGGCCTGTGCAGACGATATAGGTTTTTTTGTTCAAATCTCGAAAGTATAGCCATTGTAAGCGAGGTTATTACCATTGTAAAACGCTTTTGTGACGTAAGCGGTAGTGCAGTCAATTGGGGAAAATGTCTTGGTTTTTGGCATGGGGATCCGGACCTCACGCCACAGTTTTTTCCTAAAAGTGCAGTGGGTTACAACCCCGGTGAAGTATTTAGGCGTACCCTTAGAACATTACACCGATAGTGATCCCCATTGGCGGAGACAGACAGAATAAATCAGAGATAAGCCGAGAAATGGAACGGCAGCTATTTATCAATCTTTGCTCGTACTACGGTTTGCAGTTTGTTTTTCATTAGTAAATTGGATTATGTGTTGCAAGTGCTCTACTGTTCTCGAGCGAATGTGCAAAGGCTTCGTAGAGTTTTTGCCGTGTTTATACGGGGATGGACACGGGAACAAACAAGTCGGACTAACCTTTTTCGGTGTGTTCGTGATGGGGGCTTAAGTTTACGCTGTTTAAAAGCAATTCGTACGCATTGAACGACTTGAGTTTATTGAGGAGTTTTCTATCCCATGTGTTTGCTCCAGAACTGGTGACCCTGCACAACAACCATGGCTATACTGTAGCATAATTGTATGGAAATGTCTTCTCATTTATTGTTCTGCTTCCCTTGAGAGGCCAAAAAGTGTCTGCTCATGGCATGTTCGAAAGCAACAAGTGTTCGACAACTTTAAATAGTACATTATCGCATCGAATGCTCATAAAATACTAGGTATTTTAGTAGCATTCGCTTCGCACACCCGTAGTTTTATCCTGTTATCTTGCGTGTGCGTTAATTATCCGCGAGAACTACTTCCGAACTTATGGGTTAAAAGTAAATCAAGGTGTTAGTGACACCTTGTTTAAGTATATATATATATATATATATATATATATATATATATATATATATTGTAATGCAATGACGGAGACACAGAGACACGGAACCCGTTCACTGGGCCGGCTGTTCTATTCTCCCCTCGTCATCCTTTTCTTCTAGCGCTCGAGCGCCCGCCTTGCGAGCGCTCGCGGCCAAGTTCACTTCTTTACACTCGGCCACGCTGCAACTGAGTTTCCGGCGCTTTTGCGACAAAGAAACTTGTCCATGGTGTGAGGTCGTCGTGGTGAGCCATCCAGCGCGCAACCAGCTTCTCTGGTGGGCGGCACTGGCTGTTGCGCGCTGGTCGCAGGCCTTGCCGACTGTTCTTGGAAAAGGATGACCACACATTGTCCGATAATGTAGACCAGAACATATTGAGCAGAACGGATGCCAGGGCCATCGGCTCCGCTTTGTTGCGGTGGCCACCATGCCTTGGGCGCCGCACTGACTCTGAATGGCGCACCTTCACTCCTGCGTGGATGTTGCGCTTAACTGCGACAGCACCGATAGGAGCAGCATGGGTGTTCTCGGAAATAGAGGACCGTGCACCTGGTAATGGGTCATTCTGGCAAATGGTCTTGTCGGCCGCTGACGCTTGTTTGAGCGCCAAAGCCTGATATCCTGTAGCAGGAATCGGAACTGAAGGATGGCCACCGTCACTGCGGCTGGAACCACGAGGTGTTGGCGTTGGTTGCAGCTGAACACTGGGAGACATCGAAATGCTGCCACTGCTCCCCTGATGCGGTGGTGGCCCCGGGCAACAGGCATCCCGCAGTGAAGGCTGCCCCGTGATGGCTCCCCTGCGACCCGGTACAAGTGAAACTTCCGAAGACGAGCACGAGGACGGCACCGGGTGGAGGGGGCCTGCAAGCGGCTGCTGCTGCAGCCCAGGGATGAGTGGGACAGGGCTCTGCACCATTCGGTCCAGGCCCTGGTCGGGTTCTCGCTGCTTGCGACGTAAGTCGAACGCCGCCTCGTAGACGGGCTGGCGGGCCACCTCGTTGGTGGATGGCGCCCCCTTTGCGGCAGGGGTGGCGTGTGCCGGAGTGGGGCTTTTGCGATTATCCTCGGCCCTCAGCAGCCGTAGAGCCACGGCGGCTTGGTCCGTGTCCCAAGGGTCGCCGTACTGCTGATTTCCCGCATCGTCGCCGCATGGGTCTGCTTCCGCCGCCACTGCGGATGCAGCTTCATCTGCTGTCTGGGAGGCCACGCTGCCTAGTACGCTATGGAAAGCGGTGGACGCCGATGTGGAGATGCTCGAACCGGAGGTCTGTGATTGATGTGGGGGCGGCTGAGGGATCGACTCGCTGCCGCTGTTGCTGAACCGGTGGTTCTCAGCCGCGATCTTTGACGACGACGAGCCGCAGCTGATGTTCGGGGATGTAAGGTAAGCGCAGGCATAAGGGAGCGGGCGGAAAGCAGCTATAAGAGCTGCACTCCATTCAAGCCAGGACCCCTGTTTGATGCCGTCGTACTTATCCCAAGCCTTGGCGGCACCGCAAAGACGGTTTGCCGCAACCTGCCATCTTTGTTGGTCTGGCCAAGCATGACGGTCACCCATGGCATTGATAGCGCGAATCCAAGGGATGACGTCATCTTCAAAGCCGCGAAACGTCGGAATTTGCATGAAATCCGGCTGCTGGAAGTCGCAGCGTATCATCTCCGCCAGGCTATCTGTCCATCGGCCCGAGGAACCAGGGCCGGTGTCCACGGACAGTGGGGTCGCTGTGGTAGTCGTGGCAGCCGGTTCTACCACAAAGGAAGCATCGACGGTATACCTTGGTGGTTGAGGAGTCGAAGAAGTGCCGGGCATGATATTTTCGCCAAGGGAAGCGTGGACGGCGTTCCCAGGCGGCGCAGGTCCAAGACGGAGTGCTCGAAGCGCTGTCCCACCGTCTTCGGTAGAACCGACGACGATAGCCGGTGAGCCAGCACCTACGGCGGGGCAGCCTGGGGCTCTCCCTGTTGAGGCGTTGCTGGGCACACCTGCCGCAGGATCGAAGCGGTAGCTCATCGGAGCGCCGTGCGCAGAACTGTGCTGATCAGACTCACCGCAGGCATAGGGAAGCGGGCCGAAAGCAGCTATCAGAGCTGCGCTCCATGCAGACCAGGAAAGCTGCTTGATGCCTTCATAGCTTTCCCATGCCTTGGCGGCACCGCATAGTCGTTGTGCTGCAACCAGCCATCTTGTGTGGTCGGGCCAGGCATGACGATCACCCAAGGAATTGATGTTGTGGAGCCAAAGGGTGACGTCGTCTGGAAAGCCGCGAAACAATGGTATTTCCACGAACGCCGGCGGCAGGGAAGCGTGGACGGCGTTCCCAGGCAGGATGCAACCACCGACGGACGCGAACGCGGTCGTCATGCCCTGGAGCTGCTGTGTCAGCTCGGCGATGGCGTGGAGGAGGGCATCAGTACATCCCTGTACGAGAGCCGCCGAGGAGGCTTGGACGCCGTCCCCGGACGGTGCAGTGGGTACCTGCGAGGGTAGGGTGGCGGGCTCCATACCGGGGGAAGCGTGAACGGCGTTCCTGGGAAGGAGGGACCCGGCACGCCGAAGCACCGTGCGAGGAACACTGGAGGCTGGAACACCTTAAGTCAGGTCCGTTGTAGTCGACTGCGCCATTGTAATGCAATGACGGAGACACAGAGACACGGCACCCGTTCACTGGGCCGGCTGTTCTATTCTCCCCTCGTCATCCTTTTCTTCTAGCGCTCGAGCGCCCGCCTTGCGAGCGCTCGCGGCCAAGTTCACTTCGTCTTTCCAATATATATATATATATGACACCCTCCTTAATCTTCATCTTCCTTGCCTTCCTGTCCATATGCACGCCGTTAGATGTATACAGGGTGTCCCAGCTATCACGCAGCACGTTAAAAAAAGAGGAATGGCGTTACGCAAAGCAAACCTACTGCGTATTGTTTCCATGGCAGTTGAGTAGCCGCTAGTAACTTTTTCGTTACTGAGATTTAATTAGGTAATTGTTATGAATTATCTAACACGATAATTACTCTCCTAATTATTAAAGCGTCAATGAGATGATTGTAGCGCATCATGAAAAACTCTCGATACAGTTTGCTGTTGCTCAATACGTGCTACATAAATGTGTTTTTCCGAGCGTGAAAGATGCCTGCGAATACACGCAAAATGGCTCAAGCGGCCAGTCGCGCGGCAATTCTGCCTCTATTCGCGGGCTTCTTTCACGCTCGGCAAAATACATTTATGTAGCAGGTATTGAGCAACAGAAAGCTGTATCGGGAGTTTTTCATGTTTCTCTACAATCTTCTCATTGACACTTTCATAATTAGGACAGTAATTCTTGAGTTAGATACTTAATTACAATTACCTGATTAAATCTCAGTAACGAAAAAAAAAAATACTGGCGGCAACTCCACTGTAGTGGAAACAATACGCACTAGGTTTGCTTCGCGTAACGCCTTTCCTCTTTTTTTTAAATCGTACTGCGTGATAGCTGGGACACCCTGTATATATATTGTCGCAACGTCAAAAACAGAGGTCGCACAGCCCTGATCAAGAGGGATAGCAGCAGGTCGCCTTTTTAATACAGCGCGCTACTGCGACTTCCTCTTCGCCGCGCCATGATAGAAACGCGCATGCCTGCTCGTATAGTCCTCCTCTTCATCGGAGTACAGGCGCGGCATTTGCGTCCCTCCGAAGGAAGCATCGTCCCGATGCGCATATGAGGGCGGTGTACAAATGGCACAGAGTAAGACACCCAAAACAAAACCACAAAAACAACTGAAAATAACAAACGAAACTTAGAGAGATACGGCTTCATCCGCACCACATGCACCATTCGGATAAGTTCTCGCGGTGACTGGAGCTACTGTCACTGTCAGGAACGACCTCATAGGTCACGTCGCTCAGGCGTCGAATCACTCTGCACGGCCCAAAGTACCGTCTTAGCAGTTTTTCAGAAAGTCCACGACGGCGTATGGGTATCCAAACCCAAACTTTATCGCCGGGAGTGTAGAGAACGGACCTGTGTCGAAGATTGTACCGTTTTGCATCTTGGCCTTGCTGACAGTCGATACGTACGCGGGCAAGCTGTGTCGCTTCTTCGGCGCGCTGAGTAAATTGGACAACGTCGGTAGGTATGTCGTCACATTCGTGAGGCAGCATGACATCCAGCGTCATCGTGGCTTCGTGACCATGGACCAAGCTGAAGGGTGTCATTCGAGTAGCCTCTTGTCGAGCGGTATTGTATGCGAAAGTCGCATAAGGCAAAATCTGATCCCAGTTCTTGTGTTCCACGGCAACGTACATGCATAGCATGTCTGCGAGGGTCTTATTAAGCGGCTCGGTCAGTCCGTTGGTCTGGGGATGATATGCGGTTGTTTTCCGGTGGCTTGTACCACTTAGTGTGAGAACCGAGTCAACTAGTTCTGCAGTGAAGACCCTGTCTGTGATGACTACTTTTGGGGCACCGTGCCGAAGGACGACGTTTTCGATGCAAAAATGAGCCGCTTCGGCGGCTGTTCCCTGCTGCGTAGCTTTAGTCTCTACGTAGCGCGTCAGGTAATCGGTTGCGACAATGATCCATTTGTTGTCGGCTGTAGATGTTGTAAATGGGTCCAGGAAATCCATTACAACTTGGATGAAAGGCGGTCCTGGTACCTCGACTGGATGTAAGAGACCTGCAGGCTTGCCGGGAGGCGATTTGCGTCTTTGGCAGTCGGAACATGTTTGTACATGGCGTTTCACAGCAGCGGGTAGCTTTGGCCAATAGTACTTGCGTCGGAGTCGGGACAGTGTTCTCGTGTAGCCTAGTTGACCTGAGGTGGCTTCATTGCGGCATGCTGATAGTATTTCTTTGCGAAGTGATGCCGGTGCGACAAGCAGGTACGTGCTGCCGCTGGCAGAAAAGTTCTTCTTATAGAGAACATCATTCCGCAGACAAAACGACGGCAGTCCCCTGGCATACAGTCGCGGGACGTCTTTACTTCGTCCTTCCAAGAAATTAATGAGTGGGAGTAGCTCTGAGTAGTGGCGCTGCTCCTGTGAAACGGTGACGGCGTCGACGACTCCCAAAAATGCAGCGGCCAAGTCCACGCCATCGGTACCTGCGGGATCGACGGGTGACCGCGAAAGGTAGTCAGTGTCGGTGTGTCTTTTCCCAGATTTGTAAATTATAGTCATGTCGAATGAATGAATGAATGAACTTTTATTTCCTTCTTTAAGAAAGGGGAGGGGCCGGGGGAGAGAGAGGGAGGCCTGTGTCCTCCAGTCTAAGCACCTTCTGCTGCCAGACGTCCGCCTACCAGTCGTGGTACGCCTCCGCTACCTCCTCAGCCCACCTCAGGACTCGGTCCTGCAGGGTGGGATCAGAGCTGCGCAGGGCAGTCTCCCACAGCTCCTCGCTACTAATTAATGGTTTGAGGTGGCGGGGGGGGGATATTTGATGGGGCATTTCCACATTATATTGGAGAGCTCTGCTGTTTGGACAGGGCGGAAGCGACACTTGGGTGTCGGGTATGTGTCGGGAAAGAATAAGTGCAAAGTGCGTGGGGTAAGAAAAGTGCGAGTTTGTAGTTGGCGCCACAATATTTCTCTCTGGCGCGTGCTCGACAAAGAGAGAGGTGGATACGTGAGGCGTTGGTGTTTGTAATGTGTGCAAATTTCATGGAATGTGATGAGTGCGTCTTTATTGGTCTGTTGTTGGGAGTCATTGGCTTCTGGGGTAAGGCCCACATTTCCGTCCACTCAGTCCGTGAATCCTCGAGCAGCGGCATGAGCCATTTCGTTGCCTGGTAGTCCTTGATGTGCTGGAGTCCAGATGAGAGCGATGTAGTTTTTCGGCGGGTGAGCGACTAGTAGAGAGTGCGCGAGGTTTGTAATGTAGCCGCTACGGAAGTTCCGGATAGCAGTCTTCGAGTCACTGATGATGACATCACAATCAGGTAGCCCCGATGCGAGTGCAATGGCGGCCTCTTCTGCGTCGCCCGCTGAAGTGGTCCTGACTGATGCTGAACGAACAGTGTTGCCCTGCTTGTCTACGACCGCTAAAGCATAACGATGTTTAGTTTTATAGGCTGCGGCGTCCACGTAGTAAACACTTTCGAACTCCTGAAGCCTAAGACTCCAGCGCGCCAGACGGCCAAATGGATCTTTCAAGTTAGTCAGCCAACAAAGAGAATGATGATCGCTGACAACCTTGAATGAACGGCCGTACGAATACGGGCGAAATTTGGTAACCGCCCACACCATGGCGAGGCATTCCTTCTCGGTAGTCGAGTAGTTTTCCTCCGTAAGAGAGAGAGTTCGGCTGGCGTAAGCGATTACTTTTTCGAAGCCGTCTTGCCACTGCACCAGTACGGCCCCCAGACCAACATTGCTCGCATTAGTGTGAAGTTCTGTAGGGGCTTCAGGTCAAAGTGCGCAATAACTGGAGGCATTTGCAGGCACTGGCGTAGTTCGTCAAACGCTACTTGCTCATTTTCACCCCACAGAAAGGGAACATCGTCGCGTGTAATGCGTGTTAACGGGGCAGCAATACGTGAGAAGTTCGCAATGAACCGCCGGTAATAGGCGCTCAGCCCCAAGAAGCACCTCACTGCCTTCATGTCGGGCGGTGTGGGCAACTTTGCCACAGCGTCTATTTTATCTGGATCAGGTCGTACACCCTCGTAACTGACGACGTGGCCGATGAAGCACAGTTCACTGAAACCAAAATGACATTTCTCGGGCATTAACGTCGGGCTAGCTGAGCGTATGGTTTGAAGAACAGTGAGTAACTGGCTTAGGTGCTCCTCGAACGTAGCTGTGAACACTATGACGAGTCTATATAGACCAAGCAAGTTTGCCACTTGAGGTCTGATAGTACGGTGTTTATTAAACGCTGAAAAGTGGCTGGCGCTGAGCACAGACCGAAAGGAAGTACCTTAAATTCGTAAAGACCGTCGGTGGTCAAGAAGGCAGTTTTCTCACGATCTCTCTCATCGACCTCTATCGACCTATATCTGCCAATATCCGCTTCGGAGGTCCATTGATGAAAAATAACGTGCATGCCGGAGCCTGTCCAGCGAATTGTGTTTGCGTGACAGCGGGTAGAGGACTTTCTTCGTGACTTGCTTTAATTTGCCGTAATCGATTCAGAAACGCAAGCTGCCGTCTTTCTTTTTGACCAAGACCATGAGTGACGCCCAGGGGCTGTTCGAAGGCTGTATCGCGTCATCCTCGAGCATCGTGGTCACTTGCTTTTGAACCTCTTCACGTTCCTTTGGAGCTACACGGTAGGGGTTTTGTCGAATCGGCCTCGTGGTATCATCCGTGATTATACGGTGCTTGGTCAATGGTGTTTGTTTCACCTTTGACGTAGTCGAAAAGCAATCTTCGAACTGGTGTATCAGCTCCAAGAGGCGCTGTCTCTCAGAAGGTGATAGGGTGGAGCTGACGTCGAAAGACAACTGTGTCGAGGCCAGAACGGTCGTTTCTTGACTTTTTACAGCCAAAAAATCTTTTACTTGGGTGACTTCATCGCAGTAGGCAATTGCGGTGCCCTTCTGGATGTGACGGCGTTCGTCGCTGAAGTTCGTGAGAAGGACTTCCGCATGCCTATGAGTCATGTCGAGTAGACCTCTAGCAATTGAAATGCCTTGAGTTAGCAATAGTGCAACGATTTGCTCCGCGATCACATCCCCAGGGTAGGGCTTCTGGCACGAGACAGATACAAGACGGCAGCAACGCGGTTGAATGGTCACATCGTCGGCGATTCGCAGACGCTCATATTGCCCGTCATGAATGGTGTCGGCATAGGGGCTTGCAGAGAACGTCGCCATGCGGTCCGGAATGTTTATGACGGCGCCATGATCTCGCAGAAAATCCATCCCTAAGATGAGGTCTCTGCAGCAGTCGGCGAGACTGACGAAAGTGGCAACGAAGCTAATCACCGATGCGGATTCGAGCGGTGCATGTTCCCGTTGGCGTCATTAACTGCCCACCGGCACTTCTTATGTGTTGCCCGGTCCACGGCGTCTTCACTTTCCGAATGCGGTCGGCCAGCTCCTGCCGCATGATTGAAAAGTCCGCGCCAGTGTCAAAAAGTGCTGGACATGATGTCCATCTACCAGAATGCTAAGATTGGCACGGGCAATGTCGTCGGCGTTAGTATTCGTCGTCGTCGTATCGTCTTCTTGGGTAGCGTAGGGGGTATTTTTGGCGTCGCGGCACTGGGCAACCTTCCCCCGGGAGGTCGCTGCTGTTAGGTTCCCCGGCGCCGACTAGGGGAACGACCACCTCGGAAGACGTCAGCGAAACTCTGGTGGTTTGGGGAAGTGTAACGCACAGGTGACGGGGACTGCAAGCGACGACGTGGTGAAGCGGCTTGGCTGGTCGACAGGTGATCACGGTTCGGGGCTCAACGGCCGTCAAAGCGCAGAGAAGCGGCAGGCGAAGAACTTTCCATCCCAGCATCTCGATGGGGACAGTAACGGGAAATGTGGCCAGGTTCCCCACAATGGAAGCAGTGGTCGACGGTCGGCCGTGCGCCACAAGTCAGTACGGCGAACAAGAGGTCGCCTCAGAGACTCCCGTTGCCACCACGGCTCGGGAATGGTCCGAGGCTGAAATGGCGGCACCTCCGGTGAAGGGGGAGGACCTCGGACCACGTCGGCATAGCTCAATGGACGTGCCTCAGTGCATGGAGCGGGTGAGGAGAAGGCTTGCCGCAACTCTTGGCGCACGACTTCGGCAACCGAAACGACTGGAGACTCCGTAGGAGGAATGCCAAGGGCTCGCAGCTCTTCGCGCAGAATGGCTCTAATCATTTCCCGTAAAGATGTCTGGTCAACACCCTGAGCTGCGGTGCTTACTGGTGTGTTGTTGGGTAGGCGGTCAAAGTGGCGGCAACGTTGCTGAAGTGCCCGCTCAATGATAGTCGCTTCTTTGATGAAGTCGTCGACCGTAGTATGCGGGTTTCGTACGAGGCCAGCAAACAGCGGTTCCTCAATTTCCCGCATAAGATGACGCACCTTCTTCGCCTCGATCATATCGGTCGCTCGGCGAAACAGACGGGCCATATCCACCGCACACATGACGACGGATTCGTTCGGCTGCTGTACGCGAGACTCAATAAGTTGTTGCGCGTAATCGCGCCGGTCCGAGCTTGCGAACTTATCGAGGAGCTGACGCCGAAAATTGCCCCACGTGTGGAAGCTCACTTCCCTGTTCTCGTACCACGTGCGAGCACTCTTTTCGAGCGCAAAATAAGCATAGGTGAGTTCCTGTCGCTCTGTCCAGTAATTGACATCAGCGACGTGCTCGTACTGATCGAGCCAGTCCTCGACATCTTCAAAAGCATCACCATGGAACGTTGCGGGAATGCAAGGCTGTTCAAGAGTCACCTGGGAAAGGCTCGGCGCCGTCTGAGAATAAGGAAGAGTGGCCGATGGTGTAGGAACTGCTATGCTGGTGGGAGCCGCAACGGGAGGGAATTATGGGCTCAGGCCGAGCAGGCGCCGACTGAATCGATGGACTGAGTCGTGACGAGAGGTGGAGCTTCCGGACTGGATGTACGGGGCCTGATAGGGGTTGAACGCATGAGGTCCAAGGCTCCAGCACCTCCACCAAAGTCGCAACATCAAAAACAGAGGTCGCACAGTCCTGATCAAGAGGGATAGCAGCAGGTCGCCTTTTTAATACAGCGCGCTACTGCGACTTCTTCTTCGCCACGCCTTCATAGAAACGCGCATGCCTGCTCGTATAGTCCTCCTCTTCATAGGAGTACAGGCGCGACAATATATATAGATATATCGAGCTCCTCTCTCGTATCCAGCTCATTGAGGTGAGATCATTGGTGTTAAGCTAGTCAATCGACCACTTGTCCTGCTGGCTTCAAGCGTTGCGCGCCTTCGTGGCATTGGTCCCGACTGGTGAGACATTCATAGAATCATTTTGCTATTTCCGACATATTACCGGCCACGAGAAAACAAGGCTAAAGGCAGACCGGCGGCAGCATATTAGTGTGAGCACTCACTAGAGTTTTCTTCCTAACATGAAGAACAAGTCAAACAAGAACGCACGTGCCAACGTTTGCCTAATTTTGTTTATTTGACCTCCACCAAGGCTTATACAAAAAAAAATCGCGACCAAGCTTTATTCGAATAATTCAAACGTTTAGCCATTGATAGCCCAGGCCTAGCGTGAACGTTTACACAGTTTTCGCAAACATGTCTTGTCAATAGCAATAAATTATTCAAGGTATGAGGCCAAGTGCAGGGAAAAAAAGTTTAAAAAAGGATAAACAATACAAAAAATTGGTCTACATCATAAGGCGCACTTTTTAGGCCCATGTGAGCCTTTTAAAGTTTGCATTATTTTTGCAATATTTTTATTATTTGAAAAATTTAATTAAATTTGGGTCTCACGCCAACAGTCATAGCTCTAATTTAACTGAAAAAAAAACACAGTTCTTGGCAATGATATAGGAGAGGCTTTTATCGGTGCAATGAACCAAAATTACTGAGATCAGATGAATTATCGAAGCATAGTGATGAAATAACCAAAAAACATGTGTGCTTCCATTGGGTGTGCCTTGGTGTAAAAGGCATCCATATCAAAACTTGTGGCACGATTTTACTTGTTGAGGTTCGTTGCACACCCGATAATGTGAGAAAGAATTGTGCCAAGTTTCAAAAAAAATCTTTATTAGGGAAAAGTTATGAATGTTTGCGTTTGAAGAAATAGCAAAAAGATGGGTTCTGAGAAAATCGACAAAAAGATTTCAAAGCATAGCGCTTACATAAGATGATCAGGAGAGCTAAAATCCCCTATATTTGTAGCCAGTTCTGTCTTGGGTCTTGCTATTGTCTGATTTTGCTCGTGTGGCACCTCGGCTTCCTTTTTTTCGAGCCAGCTTTGCAGTATTGCAGGTATTTGCCGTACGTCTCCAGGTCCGTCGCATTGCACTGATTGCCGACAAACTTTAATTTTGTGCATCTTTGCGCGCTAAACTTCCCCATTCTGTGGCTGCCAGTAAGAAAAAGTAAGCGACAGAGAGTAAACACATCCATCAAACAATCCGCTGCTCCTTTAATGCGCGTGAAGCCTCCAGAACGTAAACAACACGTGCAAGAAATTGCATGTCCACCTGGTGAGGCGTTTATTATTTTAATTGTTAAATAAAATGTTGCAAATGCTATTATGTCATTGCTACACTTTTTACGTGATATGATCCTTAAATAACCAGCAAAGAACTGCAAACCAGGGCGTTTTTTGATGTTCCACTGTTAACTGGCACTTTTAGTTTCTGTTTCGTAGACGCCGGGTGGGTTTGCATTTTATTGCGAAAGCAATTATATGGACACTTCAACCGAATTTCTGCCGTCGGCGTGAGGTTCCGTATAGATAAAATCTTCACCGCGCGCCGTATGCCCGAGCGTGCGGGGACGCGCGCTATCACGGAGAGCGAACGCACTCAATCTCCCACGCGCAAGCGAGGAAGCGGGAAGCCAGCGCCGGAGGGAGCGGGGGGGGGGGGGGGGCACTTCGACTCTGATAACAATCGCGCTTGTCGCTCGCCCGCACCTTCTCTTATCTCCACACGGCTCTGACCTTTATGCACTGTGCATTCGCCGCTCAGTTTCTGTTGAAGCGATAGACCGCACGTAGCTTAGCCCGCTGCAGCGTATGGGCTTGCTGCCAGCGTTCTGACAGTCGTTGTCTGCAGTCATTCAGTGTGATTTATTCATGTTTGTTTGTGCGCGCTCCCACCACGCTTGTTCATTCAGTTAGTAATAGTCGGGCCACATTTTCCAACGCACGCTACACATGTAATGATGCCCGGATCGGCAGTGCAGCGCTACAGGTGTGTCCCTTCGCACGCGCTGCCCACGGGAAGCGCTTCTCATCAACACCACCGTTTCACACGCGCCTTCTCGTGGTCATCGAGTCTCTCTTCATGTCCGTCTACTTACGCCGCAGCACACCTGCTTACTTAATCAGGTCATGTTTAATACAATTCATATTGCTACCAAAGCCGCTCACCTTACTTCGTATGACATTGCTGTGTTGCTATCGCATTCATTGCTTCGCCCTTAGGGCGAAACAGTGACATTTTTTTATGTATCTTTTGAAAGAAACTACGTAGAAAGATACTTTTTTTCAGCAAAATGATGGAGAATAAATTCATCATCTAACAAAGCGCAAAACAAAAAATGACACTTAGAAAAAAAATTGCAATTTTGACCTGTCCTCACACCTTAAAAGTGATAATTTGAGGAAAGTCTCAACGGCAGGCAGTGCAAAAGGTTAAAAATGTACCCTTTGTAATTGGGCAGACTGCCGTCCTGGAGTGCTTTCGGTAGCTAAGAAATTTTTTACTTATTATCATATTGGCGCGGCCATATTCGCAACTACATTGCAGACGCGGCTTTTGTTTTTGAATTTCTATGCATATCCAAAGACAATAAACTGTATTTCCGACATTTTCCTTATGTGACCATTATTCTCGATGGGTATTATTATGTGTCTCAAAATTTGCACAGTGGTTTTTCTACTTGATAAGAGATATCTCAGAGCCAAAGAACCCATTTTATCCCAGCATTATATGGTTGCTTTATCATCAGAATATTGGGAACTAAGTAGAAGCATCAGCCTTTCATATAGTAGGGAATTTTAAGAGGAACTTACTTGTTATCTTTGTTGTAGAAAAATGCTCGTGCCATGAACCCAGTGGTTATGGTTGCCGGTAAATCCATTCGTTTTTCTTCGGGATACTCCATCTCTCTCTAGAAAATGAATTTAAAAATGTGTAACTTTTGTGTTAGCGTTTAGACAAGTGAAGTTAAACTTCGAAGAACATCCTATAGAACCTTTTGCGGACGTATTACCGAGAGCCGAAACGGTATTTCAAATCTTAGGTTATCATTAGTTCGCGGAAACGACAGGGCGCATTTGGCCTTCGTCAAATTTAGTGATGCCACCGCACCACTATAACAATCCAGCTGCAATGCTTCGAACATAGCCCCATACTCCAGAGTACGAGGCAGCGTTTGCCACAGTGGTCTGATGGAATATGGCGCAGTTTTTGTTTAACGTTAGCATAATACCAAGGTTAAGGGAAATAACGGTTCCGCACACGAACTATCCAGACACCGAGGCTTAGTATAACGTGAGCACGCATTTTAACTGCGGGACGCTATTCGTTTGCGTTTATATTTCGGATGCTTAGTACACATAAGTGGATTTATCTGTACGTCAAGCTTTGCCTGTGCGTCCGAAAAGTGCGAGAGGCAGCGCATGACCGCCGTAAGCATGCTGCGTTGGTACTTTCTATATCTGCCGATCAGTAAAGCCTGCCGTCCATGGCCTACGACATCGCCTGATCTGAGAAGTTGTGTACTGTCGTGCTTTGCTCTCGACTTCGCCAACAGGTGGCACTGTCATCCCAGAAGTTCGTGTATGCTGACGAAACAGCGCTACTAGCGGACATTGCAAGGGATTCGCTGATACTTGCGAACATACACGGCACTGCAGCGGCGAATCTAGGCTTTAAGTTTAGCACGGCAAATAGAATTATGATGAATAATGACAAGACGAGTGATGACATGGTATCAATTAAACAAGAAATTATACTCACAGAATGGAATGGAAGTGGAATGCAGCAGTGATGAAACGCGGAAACCTTTGTGGTTACAATAAATATGAGGTGGTGCAAGGAAGTTGGAAAGGGACTAATGGTGCCATTTTTAATGGTTGCAAATGCTATTCGGTGCTATAAATGACTAATCTATGTGTTGGAGATTAACCAGAAGGAGGTGGTCCGAGAGATTTTGGGAACCTACGGTGAAACCACAAACGAGACAGTGCGAGGTGCGATGGGTTGGGCTTCATTTAAAGTCAGAGAAACGCAGAGAAAGATTAAATTTGAAAAGAAAAAAAAACTTGGGTACTTGGAATGAAATAACCGACCCGGTAAACTGCACAGATATCTGTACCACAAAAAATTAGGCACGGAATGGAGGAATAGGCGAAGAGTGCTACCAGCCAAATACAGGTCAATTGAAAATGTAAATAGAAAAGCAGGACTCATGAAACATAAGTGAAAAAAAATCACAGAGACGGTAATTTGGACGCAAAGGATACAAACAAAAAAGTCCGCAAGACGATGCTTTGAAAAAGAATGCACGATGACGGCAGTATTACAGCTACGCATAGACGTAGGTTGCAAGACTACGGCATGCGAAGAGCGGAATCAAGACAAGTGTGTGACTACGATCACGACTACGATATTGTGACGACTCTAACGAGCATGGCGTGACGGCGAAGGCACGAGGATAGCCGATAAACGGTGCTGGAGTGAAGACAACGGAAAGACCATGATGACATCACGATGAAGATATGGCAAAAAATGCACGATGACTGTATGGCGACTGTATGGCACGACAACGAGTCCCTGATGAGAGTCGGATGACATAGCGTAAGTGATGGCGATGCCCTGACCACGACGGCATCATGGCCACGAGCACATGCCTAGAGGCCCAAGTTATTGAGCAACTTAGGACACTGAGTCGGCGTAAAAGGCGCGACGTTGACGTCATTAGAAGAGTGAGAATACGAAGCACGAATGACGACAACGAAAGGACCACGGCGGCATCCCGATCATCCCGGCATCCCGACCCAGTCACCTAAGTTGCTAGAGAACTTGGCACCTGGTTGAGCGCAAAAAGATAGATAGATAGATAGATAGATAGATAGAGGTGCTCAAAATGGCTGAAGTAGGCAAAGTACTAATCGCACCAGCAAAGAGGAAGCATCCATCATCATCATCAGCCTATATTTACGTCCACTGCAGAACGAAGGCCTCTCCCTGCGATGTAGAATTACCCCTGTCTTACGCGTGCAAATTTCCCACCTTCATCACCCGACCTAGTTTCCTGCCGTTTTCGAATGCGCATCCCTTCTCTAGGTATCCATTCTGTAACTATAATGGTCCACCAGTTATCCATCCTATGAGTTACACGGCCTGCCCAGCTCCATTTTTTCCCTCTAAATGTCAACTAGAATATCGGCTATGCCCGTTTCCTCTCTGATCAACACCGCTATCTTCCTGTCTCTTAACGTTAGGCCTAACATTTTTCGTTCCATCCCTCTTTGTGCGTTTTTTTAATTTGTTCTCGAACTTCTTTGTTAACCTCCAAGTTTCTGCCCCATAAGTTAGCACCCGTAGAATGCAATGATTGTACACTTTTCTTTTCAACGACAGTAGTAAGCTCCTAGTCAGGTTTTGGCAATGCCTGCCATATGCACTCCAAACCAATTTTATTCTTCCGTAAATGTCTTTCTCATGATCGGGGTCCCCTTTGAGTAATTGGCCTAGATAAACGTACTAGCGATGTACCACTAGCAATATGCCACTCTACAACGACGAAATACGTCCCTTAATTTTTTTTAGATACTGAGTCGTGTATACCCATGTCACAAGGTTAAAAAAACAAGTAAGTCTCCTATTTTTCTTGCCTTCATTACTGTTGGCTTCTTATTGTTGTGACTAATAGTAATTGGGTCCCTCAGTTCCCTTTGCTCTCGCTCATTGCGTTCAAAGAGTGTCGACTTCATTGTGTATTCTGTACTAAACGAGCCTATATTGGTACAGATGCCTGGTTCCAAAGTTCAGCTGCAGCGTGACGCCCGAGATCATAAGGATGTTTTACATCCGCCGCCCTGGCCTCGAGTGGCGCTGGCTAATGCTCCGGGGGCGGGATCTTGTGCGCATGCGTACATAGCCAATAATGTGAACGAGGAAGCAGCCGTTGGCGTAGCTTAATTGGCAGAGCAACTAACACGTAATTAGAAAGGTGTGGGTTCAATTCACGGCCGGCAAGCTGTTTTTTCGACCGCTGTCTTTTTCCATAACCTCATAATTTCTACACAACATTTACGAACAACAAAACTTTTTTGCCTATTATTTTTATCCTCAATTAACTGTTGGCTTCATATGGTTTTTGCCTAATAATAATTGTGCTACTCGATTCACCTTCTTCTCATTCATTATAAGTTCGGGTAACCTTATTTGGGTTTCTTTCTTGCTCCCGAAATGCACCCTCGTTAATTTAGTACATTACGTTCCATATGGAGGTGTTCCTGAAGTTCGCCATATCGGATAGGGAGTAAGGCTTCCCTATCGCCTTGTTTAAAATTCACTAAATGATTTATAGAGACCAGTGACCCGACATCTACTGTGCTGCTGTTATGTCGGGTAGATGGCATAACCGCCGCGATGATGCTTGTGAGTCTGTTTAATAGATTGCGTAACTGCTGTGGTGATGGCTTTGAAGCATATACAGTTAGACAATTCAGCCACATGTAATTTACTTCTACAATGCTCCAACCAATAATTACAATTGAGTCCTAAATCGCGTCCTCCAGTGCTGTTAAATTGGAAATAGTAATATGCGTTGACATTAACTAAATCTCCTTGCTGAAATGAGAGTAAGCGAGGCCATTTCAACTTGCGCTTAAGTTCCTAACATTTCCATCCCAATACACGGTGCAGGACTGGTACCTGCCGAATACTTACATGGTAAATGTAGTGATGACCAGGCCTTTGCGTAACTTCCCCAAGAAGCGCCCGATATGCCGTTGGCATTTTGGGTGTACCGAGAGCCATTTCTAGGTTTCGTAAGCGTTTGAAAAAAAAAAACGAGTACCGTTTCCTTTTTCTTCCAAAGTTTGGAGCAAACCTAGTTATCGCACGTGTGCTAGCAAGGCGAGTGGCTTCACCGAATGAATACCGAAGCCCTTGGCAATAGCATGATTGTTACCAAAGAATAGGGTAATTTCTCAACTTTGACGTATGCTGACAGTTTCCTAAGCCGCGGCGCCCACATACGCGGAGCTAGTAGGCGCCGCTTCCTGACAGCGATATAGATTTCCGTAGACATATTTGCAGCAATAATGCAATTTATCGCGGCCTTGAATAGAGCGGCAATCTGTCGTACTATCACGGCTACAATATTCCTATAATATCCTACCTCTGCAACATCCTTCGTGCTTGAGACAGCACAGCTCTTAAAAAAAAAAGACTTGGTAACTCAAAATATTCACTCACATTTATAGCTTGTATTTAACCATATTGCCAACCAAGTCATTCCTACGGTACTCCCACATTTTAGTACAACTGGCAGTGGCATGATGCCAAAGAAGGCCACAGTGCTGTTCGCAATGGTGTATGAATATCCATAAAGAACAAAACTGTAGCTGGAACCCACGCTGTGAAGGTGGTTGGACAGCGAAGCTGTAAACGACACCAACAACGATTACCCATTGTGACGTCACTTGAATTAACACACGTGGCTCTACAAAGATTGAAACCAGATACAAGTGAAATGTACTGAACGACAGCCTTTATTACTTCACAACATTATATTGCCGCTGTTCTTCGGGCGTCTCTACTCGCCGTTGTCTACCTATGATAGCCTGGAATGAACTAAATGAGTGGCTAGACCATGGTGACATCACTACATGATTTCTCTGCTGTTTCTTTTCTCTCCTTGTCATTTCTTCCCATTTCCCCTCTCCAAGTGTATGGTAGTCAACCGGGCACGTCCTTGGTTAATTTCCTTACCTTTCTCTCTTTGTTTATCTCTCTCTCTCTCTCTCTATGCTCTTGGGTATTTTTCCTCTCGGAGTAGCTTACGCAACCGTAACCTTCACCGGGAAACACACGCGGGAGAAGGAATGTGCTTCGCATTATTCGTAGACGCCATTAGTGTACATTATAAGGCTTGCGCTTCACTCGAGGATTTTGATTGATGCCAACCCCTTCCGAAGCAGCTGCAAAGTTTACCGGAACGCGTCGGAGTGTGTTCGCATTGTTCACACGCGCCTTATCATCCATCACGTGGTTTTTGATGCTTGTTTTGTGGTTTTTCTTTTGAAAACGAGTGCTGAGCTGCACGCATGATTTTTTTTCTTTAATTCCCGCAGCAATTTGGTCTTTATGGACGCCTTTCTTACTGGTTTTAATTTTTATTAGTCATTACAGTTAGCACGAGCTAAGTCGTAGGCTCGGTTTGAGCGGTGAATTAAATTTTATGCGTAAGTGTCCAATGACCCATTGAGCGAAATGCAGCTCCACTAACGTGAAACCTGGGGAGGTGCGAAGCATGCAGTGATTCACCGCAAATGGGATCATACTGCCTTAAGCAATGGCTCATAACCCCGTAAACGCGGCCTCCCCATTACGACAACAGAAGAGAAGTGAAATTCTACGCTAGAAAGATAAGCGGCGACGCCGACACATGTGGCATACGACGACGAGGACGACGAACACGGGAGCGCTTGGCATGCGGGATGCTCGGAACGCGCTCACGCCGAACGCGTGCCACTTGCTTACTGTCACAACGACCGGAGGCGGGAGCGCGTGCTGCTTGCTTAGCGTGACTGCGTTGACAGGAGACGCCGACAGCCCGAGCGCATAAGCTGCTTCGCACCTAACACAAGCAAAACACAACGGAAACACCAGCGAATAACTGCTTTGCACTTCCCCAGCTTTCACGTCTGTAGAACTGCATAAACCGCCGAGTTTACCAAGGCCACTGTCCCGGACAGAAACCCATTTTTTTCTCCACCTTCGCCTGTGCGCAACGCTAGCGTTTTAAGCTGCAGAGGAGGCAAGCGTCATGTGGATGGGGTTTTCGCAAGTAAACTAGCAGAGCGCGCCGCTGATGTTATGGTAGGAAAGCTAGAAAGCGGTTTGTGGTTGGGTTTCCTCGTAACAGAATTATGTTTTCTCGTACATTCAGATTACATTCCGACGCTATCATGTCCATAGGGTGTAGTTAAATCGTACTTTACGATTTTTCTGACGGCTTTTACTTTGAGATATTCCACTTTTCTTCACTAACGCCTTGCGCCACGCGGAGGGCCTATGTGATCGGGGTGGTTTGGGATGAATATCTCCGCCATGGACGCCGATGCTTCCACCATAGAGAAACGAATTGAACAAGAGCGGACACTCCCACAGAGCTCAGCGGCCGCATTGACTGCATCGCGCCAAGCGGTCGTTATCAATACCTAAACCACACTTCCGGTTTCGGTTTCAGACCACGTCTCAAGGAGGTTTTAGCTCCCGCGCACTTACTTCGTTGGGATAGTATAAAATAAGTACGAATGTTTCGTCACATTGCTGATTCGAACTCATTCCTTGGTTATATATAACTCGTTGTGAGGGCATAGGGGTTTCTTGAACTAAATAAATATTATCTTGTTTTTTTTTTCTTTCTGGGGTTTTACGTGCCAAAACCAGTTCTGATTATGAGGCACGCCGTAGTGGAGGGCTCCGGATTAATTTTGACCACCTGGGGAAATAAATACTATCGAAAAACCGGCGAGACATAGCATTCAACATAAAGAGTTCCGTGCAGTTGGTCAACGCATTTTCAATTCGTGAAGTGAATTATAGTGAAACAGAAGCAAAATTGAAGCGGCAGGCGTTCGTGGACGATGAATAATTGTGCCTTTTTTTTTGTCCACGACGGGCAGTGTTAGCATGGCAACGCTCATGCCAATTGTGCGCATGCATGCACCCATTCAAGAACAAGGCTCCGGCCCGATCCGAGCCCACTACCTC